>NC_141875.1:61172500-61797500 GCF_056163025.1 Triticum urartu | reverse complement strand
CTGAGTTTTGATAGAGACCCGAACCTTCAGAACAAAAATCAAGTCACTCACACATCACAATCAGTTTACAAAATACATACAAACTGAAGTGACAGATACATTGAACACTAGTTGTTATATGCTGATACCTGTGCTGGATATTGTGTCTTTGTTCTACCATCATGACTCCAAGCAAATTGGTCAATGGTAAGCTGGCCAGGAGTGGCAGCTTCGAAAATGCCATGCAGTTTTCTGTCACTGTAATTGAACAGAAACAGAGGCAGTCCAGGTTTAATATTCTTCACATAGGAGAAATGGCATGCAGGCAAACCTATCAAACACAAGGTAGAAAGACCATTAGAAGTTAACGAGCAGTTCAACAAAGTAATGACGAGGAACAGGCTAATGTTCCGAAAATTAACCAAGATATGATGTCAGCAACATATATTCACTGTAACGAAATTGCAAATGGTACGAATTAAAAGAAATGTACTAACCAAATAGCTGTTTAGAGAGGCATTCATTCATTGTTTTGTTGGTGCAGCCGAAAATAACTCCTGCTAGCGCATCTTCCCCAAGATTACGTGCAGGAAAAGATTGGTCACCATACCACCGAGTATTGCTTCGATCTTGTTTTGGTGCTGCGACATTGTAGGTCTCTGCCTTCCGTCCAGTACCCATTCTTTGAAAAATTATCAAAAATGCACAAAACAGAAAACAACAACCATTAGTAAACATAAGGGTGTACTGCAGCAACAAAATTATATATAGATAAATTATCACACCGATCAGCACAAATTACTATAGTAAGCACAAATCTGAAACTAGTGATCAAAAGAGTACTGACATAACCAACATCATAATATATCTGACAGCAAGATCGTACCAAAAAATAAAATAAAATCAAAAGTGGCTCCTTAAAAACATCATGACGTCCGTAAACCCGAGCTTGTCAAGTACCTCCAAACCAGATCAATGGGAATGTAGAAGACTGTAGTTGTGTTTCTGTCAAAAGATTTATGGTTCTATTTCTGACGCCAAACACCCACTGTTTGATAAAATTTCAAGGGCACCATACAAACACTGCCTGCAGCAACCAAGAAATTCCACAAGATGTGCAATCGGAGCAACACCTAAAACAGCACCAGAAAATAGATTCACTGCACGAGCTCCACGGCAAAAAAATTACAGCGAGCTACCTCGCAGTCGGCAATGCAACTGGAAGGGACACACAACAGTAGGACACCACACCTACATGCCATTTCCACCTCAAAACTCGAGGATGTCAGTCACGAAAGGCTCGCTACAGGAAATCCTCCAATTCAGAACTGCAAAATTAGAACAAGTTATGCTACTAGCTCGAGTTGCTTCACAACATCCGCAGCAACAAAATAGCAACCCCGGAATGGACGTGTTTCGACAGGATTCTGCTCCCCTACTTCCGTGAATTATTTTTTCCAATGAAACCCAACAGGTAAAAATCGTCCCCATAAACCCTGACTTCGCAGATCCCACACGGTTACTAGGCGCCAACAACATCAGAAATGGCAGCGACCAGTGTCGCAGCACGGGGAAAACGCTGGAATGCCAAAAATATCCAAAGGCGTGCCCACGGCCACCCACCAGTTGCTTAGAAAACACCAGAAAATTCCACCGTTCCCCCGTGGAAAAATCAAACCGAATCGCCGCGCTCACGCGGCCGCGCACCTGAACCATCGAGCACGCCTACCCTCAACCTGCTCCACTCGAAGCTCACATTCCGCGACCCCCAACTTCCGTACACCCGCAGCCGGCCCTAAGAACACCGAGCGGCCATGGCCGCATTGGCCGCCACCCGGTCCAAATCGACCCGCGACAACCGCACGCAGACCCCCAAGCGGGCCGCTCGCACCGCGAACAAAAGCAGTGGTACTAAAACCCCACCAAAACCCGCGCCGAAACGGGGAAATCCAGCACGAATCGCGCCCAAATCAGGGGACGGAGTCGGCAGGGAGGGAGGGATCGCTCACCTCGCTGTGGCGCTGCGAACCGGCGGTCGTCGCTGGAGTCGTCGTCGTCGCCGCCGCCGCCTCGTCTGATCGCCTCGGGCGACGGCGAGAGAACTAGGGAGCGAGCTTTGCGGGTGCGTGTTGCGCACCTGCGCTGCGCCTCTCCTGCGGGGCAAAGCAAAGCGAGGCCGCTTTCTGTGGGGCCGGACGACGTGGGCTGACCGGTGGGGCCGGCCCGCGCCCCTAGATTTCCGAGGACCCACCAACGCGAGAGCACGTCTGTGTCGAGCCTGTGTGTGACCCGTGAACAGGAGTGGCACCATAAAGGTATTCACCCTTTTTCAAAGTTGAAAAGGTATTCACTTTTTTTTATAAATGAAAAGGTATTCACTCTTGATCATAGTGAAAGAGAATGAGAATTTCCTTTTTCTGAAAAATAGATCGAATCAATTTGGACTTGTCGGTGATCATCGGTAAGTCCATGTGTGTGTGCCTACTGCCTTAAGGACCAGCGTCCTAAAGTTGCAGTCGTCATTATTGAGCATCTGAAATGTTGACATCGGATCTTGTCATTGTGAACGCACGACAAAAACCCTAACTTCACCGTTCCATGAAGACGACAGAATCTACGAAGGAGTTCCATTGACTTAGTCCAGGCGAACAATCGCAACAAAGATCAAAGTTTGAAAGACCAACTCAAAGAAAAAGCAATGTCATCTGTTTAAATGACACCTTCAGAAAGACTAAAAAAACTCAATCAACTGCTAATCGGAGCAAGACATGTAGAATGCCCTCTCCGCCCGAGCGGCGGAGATTTATTGATTTGTAATAGATGTAATCAATCGTATGTTCGTCATGTGCCTTCGTGCAAACTCATCTAGGGTTCCCTGTCTCTCGCTGACGCCGGTCCACCTCGTCTCCTATGGTACTTGGACCATGGAGGCACGGTGCATCCTGGCCCTTGCCGGCGGAAGGGCTTTGTTTTTAGATGTTTTTTTCTGAATTTTGTTAGTGTTTGTGCCATGTTTAAAAAGACGAGGCGGCGGCGGCTTCTTGAAAATGGAATAAGGTCCTCCCCGCCTAGCCCCCGTCCCGGTAATGTTTCAGGCGTCGTCGGAAGGCGTGTGAAGGTTTATCTCCTATGGATCTCGTGGGATCCGGTCATTGTTTGTGTTCGATGGATCCGACTGGATCCGATCTTCGTTCGTCTACGTCTACAACAATGTTTTACCCGATTCCGACGAGGGAGGGGAGATGATGGCGGCTTCGGCTCGCTCCATTGCTTGTAGTTGTCGCTAGATGATGTATGGATCTAGATGTAATTTTTACTTATAATGTTTTTTATACTATCTTGACAGTTGATAATAGATCGAAAGTTTTGTCGACAAGAAAGAGTACCGGAGCGGCAGCCGACAGGGGCAGGCAGAACAAAGACGAACTCAACCGTCTCTTACATGGGAGGCAAGGAAGAGGGAGAAAAAGGAGACACACGAGTAAAAAACGAAAACTAAGGCCCCATTTGGTAGTAAAGTATTTTCTAAGTATTCCAAGAATACTACAGTTTTTTATATTATCATAGTTTTATTCGCAATGAGCTGTTTGGTTGTCATAATAAACTGTAATTTTAATACTGCAGTATTGTCAAAACCGTGGTATTTCCTCTGCATATAAAAAAGAACCCTGGACCTCTTTTTTTTAACAGAGCGAGCGGAAAAACGACGTTTGTATCTTCCTCGCTCCCTAGGTGTCGCCCCTGCCTGTTGTTCAGATCTTCTCCATGGGCAGTCATGGATAAACTAAGAGACGACGATGAAGAGAAAAAACGGTGTCCATTATACTGCCGCTTGCGCTCCTCCGTATCTGCTCCTATGCCCCATGCCCCCAAGTAGCTGGTTGCCCCGCTGGCCAACTCACGACATGGTCGCGGTACTGGCTGCTCTGCGAACCCCCAACGCACTATTGTCCGAGCTTGAATGTGCCCTGCGCATTCCTAGTTGTGTGTTACTGCTGGTCAAAGATGTGTTGTATGCATGCTGTTTTGCCACTGGCCGTGCAGCCGCCGCCGGACAAAATTACTGTTCTGACCTATAGGGCTAACTAAATCCCGATTTGACCTTGTTTCAAAATAAATTTCGTTTCTGACCTTTTTCGGTGACGCCAAGATCCCTGGCGTCTGGGTTACGAAGCAGACGCCAGGGACCCTGGCGTCTGGCCCCTGGCCCGCACTGCCCGCGTGTCCGTTGACCTGCTGACGTGGCAAAGGGGCCAGACGCCAGGGACCCTGGCGTCTGGCCCTGGTAACAGAATAACCCTTGGGGAAAATGTGTGGGACCCACCCCACACACTTTCCCCAATCCACAACCCGAGCTTGAAGAACACTTGGAGCTCTCACACTCTCTCCTACCCCTCAAGCTCCCCCTCAAATCCTCTCCAAAAGGTACATCCCTTAGGTGGATCTTTCCATCACTTTGTTGCTCTTGTTAATCTCCCCCAAATCATCCAATTATTTTTTGTCAAATCTTGTTATTTTGGTTGCATTTTATACATGTTGGTGGAACCCTAGTTCATGTTTTCTCCCTTATGTTAGTGTGAATGGCTTGGTTAACTTTGATAATATAGTGCTATGCATGGTGTGTAGTAGGAATATATGCTTGTTGAGTAGAAAGATTAGGGGTTAGGGTTAGTTAGTGATTAGGGTTAACTTTACTTAGTGTGTGTTAATTAGTGATACTTTTGTGGACATCACCAATAATTTAGTCTTGATATGATTTGGATAGAATTAGATGTATTTGGATAAACACACCAATTCTCATTGAAGTCTTAAATCCATTCATGTTATTTTTAGATGGAGAGACTTGTTAATGTTCATTACATGGACAAGGAGGCATTCTTGAGTAACAATGCCGACACGGGTGAGGAACCATTGGTTTTTGATACAAGCCCTAGCTATGAGGATGTTGTTGCAAAAGTGAGACAAGTCTTAGAGTGGATGGACACCAATGTTGATGTTAAGTTAATAGGAAGGTATGATGTTGGAGTTGGAGCCAAATCTCGCTTGAAAAGTATGCCTATCACCTCGGATTTGCATTGGGATGTATACAAGGAAAAAGTATCCCAATCGGAAGACAAGTCACTTGAATTGTTTGCCACCAAGGTTGAATCTCCTCAGTTTACCATTGATTTGAACCGGCATGTCTCTTCCCCAATGGATGACATGACCGAGAGGACAATGGTGCCACTTGTTGAGCATAGGGTTGTGGTTGATGCCCCCAATGTTTATCCCCCACCACGTCCCCGTGTACCATCTATCAAAGCAAATGAGGTTGAGTTGTATGCCCCCAATGCTTCTAGCCAACCACCAACTAGCCAAGCAAATGAAGTTGAGGTGATTGCTAGTGACGAAGTAATTCAAGAGGATGAAGATGTTTATGATGACGACGAAGAGCAAGAGGAAGGGTTTCATGGTAATGATGTTGGTGACTTGGATGCGTACATAGCGCAAAAGGACATGGATCGTGACTTGCCTTTTAGGCGTCAATATGCGTATGACTCGGATGACGAGGGTCCAGTTGAACAGTTGGACGAGGATGGATTCACAAAGGAGGAGAACCAAATCCACTTTGAGGTGACGGGCTTACAAAAAAGAACTCACTTGTTTAAAGATCTCAGCATTGCCCATAAAGCTGTTGTTGACGGTGGAATGAGAATGACGGCGATTGAGCCAACACCATGCCCGGATCCAGGAGAACCAAGGGTGGAGAATGAGGACGAGAATGCTTATTTGAAGAAAGGATTGAAGTTTCTGAGCTTGCCTATGCTGAAGTTTTGGTTGGCTGACTATGCCATTCGAAACCATAGGCCAATTTATGTTGAGCACTCCGACATGAAGTTGCGTTACACCGTGGTGTGTGAGCAAAAGGAATGCACATGGAAGGTTCGTGCAAGAAAGCTTAAAGAAACCGAAGAATGGGTGTTGAAAAGTTGTGATACCACTCATAGATGCAAACCGCCATCGAAACGACTTAGAAAGACACACCGTCAACTCACATCTGAGTATCTCGGATACAAATGGATGAAAGACATAGCCTTTGATCCCATTGTGAAAGTGAGGTTTCTCATGCGGACGGTGAAAAAACAATTTGGTTATGAAGTCAAGTATGGGAAGGCATGGAAGGCAAAGGCAAATGCTATTAGGATGTTGTATGGTGGTTATGAAGAAGCATACAACCAGCTCCCAAGGTTGTTGGCCGCGATTGCACATAGGAACCCGGGCATGTTTCATGTGGTCGAGGATCACGAGGGAGTGTTCCACCGTGCCTTCTGGAGTTATGGACAATGTGTGGAGGCATTTCAGCATTGTCGTCCGGTCTTGTCTATAGATGGCACGTTCTTGACCGGTAAATATAAGGGCACACTAATGGTAGCAATGGCGTGCTCATCAAACGACAACGTGTTGCCGTGTGCATTTGCTTTGGTGCCTTCCAAGCACCAAGACAACTGGGAGTGGTTCATGGGTCATGTTAGGCACAACGTGATTGGGGCTAGGGAGGTATGCATCATATCGGACCGGCATCATGGCATACTCAAGGCAATGGACATTGTTATTCCAGGATTTCCAAAGCTTCACCACAGATGGTGCATGAGGCATTTCGTGGCCAACTTTTACCGGGCATGTAAGAGCAAGGAGCTCAGCAAAGACCTTACCCATGTATGTGTGGCCTTCACCACCCAAGGTTTCGATGCTCGGTACAACAAACTCTTTGCAGCGGTGAACGAAGGGGGAAAAGAGTTCTTAACTAGGAATTTAAGCGAGAAGCACAAGTGGGCACGCGCTCATGACGATGGTGGTTGGCGATATGGCGACATGACGAGCAATCTCGTAGAATGTTTCAACAATGTGTTGAAGGGTGCTCGTGCATTGCCGGTGACTGCAATAGTGGAGTACACCTTCTTCAAGCTTAATGAGTACTTTCAGAGGCATTCTGAAGAGACTGCAAAATGGATAGGTGAAAAAAAGGATTATCCGGAAAAGGTTGATGAATGGTTGCAGTTACAAGCAAGCAAGTCTTCACGGCAACAAGTTATCATATTCAATAGACTTGAAATGATCTATCAAATTGATGAGCCAGGTGGCACAACACGAGACGGTAGACAATATGGTGCTGCTGCATTTGAGGTGAAACTGAAGACTCGGTGGTGCCAGTGTGAGAGGCCTAGTAAGTATCATTGGCCATGCTCGCATTTGATAACGGCGGCGGGCGAGAAACATACATGTTAATGATGGAAAAACCGTGAGGATGCAAGAGTTCCATGTGGAAGCTACTAGGTTGACATGGGCGCCAAGATTTCACCCTTTCTTGGACCAATCACAGTGGCCTGAGTACCATGGCCCTCATATTAGGCCAGACCCTCTTCTGAAGGTGGAGACGAAGGGTAGAAGGAGAACTAAGAGGTTCAGGGGTGATATGGATGACTTGGCTGGATACACTGGCATGAAACAATTTGGTAGCGGTCATTTCATGGAGGCTCCTGACACTATCAACTGTGGGGTGTGCGGTGAAGGGGGACACAATGAGCGGACATGCAAGAATAAGAAAACCAAAAAAAGAAAAACAAGTCGTGGAGGCGGCACCGATGGTGAACAAGGTGGAAGAGGTGACGGTGGTGGTGGTCGAGGAAGCACAAGTGTCAGAGGTGGTAGTGGTGGTCGTAGAGGGAGCACAAGTGCTAGAGGTGCTAGTGTTCGTAGAGGGAGTACAAGTGCTAGAGGTGGTGGTCGAGCTAGCACAAGCGCTAGAGGTGGTGGTCGAGCTAGCACAAGTGCTAGAGGTGGTGGTCGAGCAGGCACAAGTGCTAGAGGTGGTGGTCGAGCAGGCACAAGTGCTAGAGGTGGTGGCCGAGCAGGCACAAGTGCTAGAGGTGGTGGTGGTCCGAGAGGAAGCACAAGTGCTAGAGGTGGTGGTGGTCGTAGAGGAATGGTTGATAATGGATCGGCCTTCGGTTATTTGCTTAATCCAGATGGTTGATCTAATAATAATGGTATATTATTTGTTCATACAATTCCTAGCATTTATTCATTTACTGTATTTACGCATTTACTCTCTTTATGTCTTGTGCTAACAATTGTTCTTTTTGTAGGCATGGCTTCATCCGGTTCTAGGACGAGGCCGGCGTGCGCGGACCAAGAGGACATGTCGAAGACGTGGATCGAGGCCAGTTTGGACAAGGAGAAGGAGAAGGATGTGCCCACACCATCATGTTGGTGTGGTGATGTTTGCAAGCTGAAGGTGTCCACTGACCGCAACAAGTCATGGACAGAAGGTAGAAGGTTTTTCGTGTGTCCCAACTATGCACATGATCGTCGAAGGCCAACTAACGCATATGACATACCACCGGTATGTTAGGTGTACATACAAAAAACATCAACAAGTTGTCATTCATATGTCTAACAAAAACATGGTTTATATGTAGTCCCCTCCTCCACTTTGCAAGTACTTCACTTGGATAGATCACGAGGTACCAAAAGATGTCCAAGAGGACCAACGTCGAGATTGGTTACGGAGGCAGCGCCTATTCGAGGAGTCCTATGCACGGGGATTGGAGCGGGAGCGTCGTGAGAAGGAGGCTCGTGAGCGCAAGAAGCGTGAGGAAGAGAGGGCACGCAAAGAGAAGGAGGCTCGTCAAGAAGAGAGGGCAATAAAACTTGCAAGGGCTCGCGATGCACAAGAGGAGGACGAGGCACGTGACAAGAAGGGAAAGTGGCCCCGTACTACTCAGTAGACAAATGGAAAAGGCACCGACATCGATGATGGACTTTCGAGACTTTGTGTGTGATGAACTTGTCATTCGAGACCTTGCGTGATCATGAACTATTTATGTCATTCGACACATCGTGTGTGATGAACTTGTAATTCGAGACTATTTGAGATTATGTGCAAACTGTGTTTGTCATTCGAGAGTAGTTAGTATGCTTTGTTCATATTTTTGGTTGAGAATAGCATGCTTTGTTCATATTTAACAGTGTGTGCAATAAGTTGCTAAGAAAAAACATTAACAACAGACACTAGTGTGTGTGTGCAAAAACACCAGGTCCACACCCAGACGCCAAGGTCCATGGCGTCTGGGTCCTTATCCAGTTTGGTCCTTGGCGTCTGGCTCATTTTGGTCACGCAGAAGACCAGACAAATGCCTGATGTGGACACCCCAGACGCCAGGGACCATGGCGTATGGCTCATTTTGGTCACGCAGAAGACCAGACAAATGCCTGATGTGTCTGATGGACACCCCAGACGCCAGGGACCATGGCGTCTGGCTCTCACACCCATACGCCAAGGACCGTGGCGTCTGGCTCATTTTGCTCACGCAGGAGACCAGACAAATGCCTGATGTGTCTGATGGACACCCCAGACGCCAAGGACCATGGCGTCTGGCTCCCACAACCAGACGCCAAGGACCGTGGCGTCTGGCTCATTTTGCTCACGCAGGAGACCAGACAAATGCCTGATGTGTCTGATGGATACCCAGACGCCAAGGTCCATGGCGTCTGGGTCCCTAGCATTTTTGTAGTTATCTGTCTGATGGATAAGATTCAAGTGGATAAGATTCTTTGGGCCCACCTCTACCCCTCTCATCCATTCATCTCCACCTCTACCCCTCTCATTTCATTCATATCCACCCACTCTCACCTCTAGCCCTGCCAACGTCACTCCCTCATCCAGCACCCTAACCCCCCTCAAATCCAGTCGACCCCCAGACGCCAGAGACTGTGGCGTCTGGTCACCTGACTTGAAGCCAGACGCCAAGGACCCTGGCGTCTGGTCCCCTGGCTTAAACCAGACGCTAAGGACCCTGGCGTCTGGGCCCCTGTAATCTTGAACTTGCTGTTTGATACAAGAAGATAACACATATATATTCATATGGCAGGTTCATACAACACAGATTATAGCTCATTTCACAGAACTTTCACCACGACAAATTCTTGCATACAAACGAGAACAAGTTCACGGATTTTTCATCACGACAAATTCAAGCATAGATAAGACACCAAGTGCATACATAAGACACCAAATTCGAGACAACCTAAGAATTTTTTACCACAACACCAAGTTCATGCATACAAACGCCACCTAGTTCATTCACTTCCAAACAAGAAGCTCACTTCCTCCTTCCTCTCTTCACAATGGTTGCAAGTGTAGGCTCCTCCTCTTCTCTAGCCTCTTCCTCCTCTTCGTTGTATGCCTCCTCCTCCGCCTCAATGTTGGTCTTATATCTTTGCATTCCTCTTGGGATAAGCTGATGAGGATACTCCGGACTATGGAATTGTGTGTTCCATGTCTTCTTTCTACCTTTCTTGCCTGGTGTCTTAGCTATGGCTTTGCCTTTCCTAGAGCGAGCATTGCCTTGTGTCGGTTGTGTAACCTGTGATGGTTGTGGAGCATCAACATCATACTCATGATCCTCTTGATGTGTTGCATCATACTCATGCTCCTCATGATGTGTTGGCTTCTCTTGATGTGCTGGCTCCTCTTCATGGAACTCCTCCGTGTCCTCATCGTTCTGGAGATAACGCCGTCTATTAGCTGTGGCGGCGCGGCTACCAGGTGCATACACGTCAGTGGACTGAGCACCATGGCAAGAAAGCATTGCTGCCATCTTATGAAACCGCTTCTTGAACTTCTGCAACAACACAAAATATGCTATGATATGAGATGCAAATAAATAATCCGCGAAAAGAAACTTTTATAATATATTGGTCACACCTCCATCGTGCTCCTAAGAGTCCTCTCAGATAATGCACCACCAGGTGGATGACTCAGTGCAACATTGGCATCGTTGACGCACAGAAGCAACTCTCTGCCCTGCAATTCATGAACACACCAAACTTATGTATTTGAAAGAAGACAACATGATGCAAGTATGTTAGAGTAATAGGTCAAACAGACTACCATTTCGTCATGCATCGGTGCGTAGTCAACATGAGCCCCTCTGGTGTCTCTCACACCCGTGTTGAAGGTATGATAACCTTCTGCAGTCTCCGATTCTTCAGACACCAACTCCGACCACTCCTCGTGAGTCCAACCTGGCTTCAGCTTTAACCGGTAACGATCCGCATACCACACTTGATACTTCTGATATGCTAACTAATTGTGAGGTCTATTCTCTGATTGCACTAGTGTGTCTCTTTGATTCTAAATTTCTATCCATGCACAGTGTTTGTTTGCCCAATCCGATATATCCTGATTGTTCCTTCGATCGAACCTACAAATGATGCACGGGACAAAGCATTAGCAAACATTGACTTATTCAATGCTCTACTACATACTCAAGGCATGCTTGCTTACCGATGCAGAGATAGCATTTCCTCCTTGCTCTCCTCAATTGGAATACCTTCTCTTCTTCCAAATTGTCTTGCCACACGGTCTACAAAGTGCCACTCGACTGCGAAGAAGCATATCATTGGGCACCTCGCCCGCCAAAGATGGCTATCACGCGTGCACATCTCATTAAGATCAAAGTCATGATCTTCCACATAAGGCAACCAATATACCTGCAAAACAAAGAGATACATTGTTAGCTACATAAGTTTTATTCTTGACTAAATTTTATCTCATCGAACTTCTCAAAACCTGCTCAGCAGTCAAGGTGTCTAGCTCGTTCATATAGCACTTGTATCGCACATGCGAGCTTCCTGTGTAGACTGTCACTTGTTCCCAATAGTAAGCAAGCGTAGGGCGCCGATATGGATCATCATCATGCAACCCGTCATGATTACCCCGTGGGTTTGCCATGAGGGGGTTCTTTAAATCGGGTCGTCCAACCGGGATCCGCTCCCACATCCACACGGATAGGCTCCAAACAAACCCAGACAATGAGGATGTATCTCCCTTTCTCCGACACGCCAAGTCAAGCTGCAATCAAACAAACATGTTAGATATGGAGGCGCATGACAAATGCAAGATAAATGGTTGCAAATATCTCTTACCTGACGATACAAATATGCTAGTGCGGCCGAACCCCAGCTATACTGGGTATCCCAGTTATTGAGTAGCTCCAAGAACATCCAAAGGGCTGAGTTCCCGGTTGCATCTGAGAAGACTACCTTGGTTAGTACATACCAAAGATAGGCCCGCGCGTACTGCTGCACAACCACGTCATTGGCATCCTGAGGGCACGGATTGGTGTTTCCTCTGACCATTTTTAGCCAAGAATGCCTCACTTTCGCGGTATCGGCCTTGCCTTCCTGAGGGCCCTCGGGCTGAACGCCAATTAAATCGGTAGTCCGTTCTCGCCAATTACCCACGCTGACACGACCGATAACAGCTTGTCCGTTGATAGGAAGGCCGCTTATCATAGCCATGTCCTGTAGGGTCATCGTCATCTCCCCACATGGAAGGTGGAACGAGTAAGTCTCCGGCCTCCAACGATCCACAAGTGCGGTCAGCGCCGCGTGGTTCACCGGCGGAGCGCGTCGCTTAAACTGCAACACGAATGGGAGAAGACCCAATCTCCGAATGTAAGGCTCATACCGCGGGTCGTAATCAAAGTCATCAGCGGAATGACCCCTCATGCGCATAGCAACTACAACCTGCAAATAAAGTGATGTTTTAATAATCAATACAAGAACACAAATGAGAAACAACAAAAATTGACCCACTCTTGCTTCTTACCTGTCCATTCTCAATGGCACGAGCACGATGCTCCTTATCCCACTCATCGATTAATCCGTCATACCAAGGTCCATCACCATCCGCCATCCTACAAAACAAATCACAAACATCTATGAATACATGAACAATATCAAACAATTTCCTTCTCCAAGTTTATGCCATATGAAAACACCATTCTTCTCAAAAATAACCACATCATTTCTTTCTTCTACATATGCACACATATCATCTAGAGTACCAAATTTCACCATCAAATAAATTTCATAATCATCATCCACCATTCTATTGAACAAATCATGTCACACACAATAATCAAATTTCATCATCTCTTTTGCAAAAAAAATTGCCATCTATATATTCAACTATATTGTCATACCACTTCACACATATAATATTTTTTCTAAATATATTTGCTTGCCAAAGTTGTCTTCTCAGATTCAAACAAAGATTATGCCATCTATATATTCAACATATAGCTAATTTACTAGCACATGCATACATCATCTATAATTCAAAAAAAATCACAAACTATGTCTATTGGTGGACAACTACAAACATCTACCAACTACACTACCTACCAAATCATATATCAACTACAAACTATTTCCTAAAACAAAGAAACCATCTACTAATCTAACATCACCTAATGTGAAATAATGCATCCAACAAGAGAGGGGGAAAGCAAAACAAGTTGGAGGGAATGGGGGAGAATACCTCAAAGAAGCTTGGGGGCCTCAGATCCACAAATTTGGGTGGAGGATGAAGTAGATCAAGGGGGGATTGGTGTGAGGGAGAAGAGGGGCGAAGGAGATAACCCCCTCTGTTCGTGCGCCGCAGGGAGAAGAACAGATGGGTGGGTGGGCTGGCCCCGCGGCGTTATCCAGTTACCGGGGCCAGACGCCAAGGTTCCTGGCGTCTGGCCCATTTGCCACGTCAGCAGGTCAACGGGCAGGCGGGCAGTGCGGGCCAGGGGCCAGACTCCAGGGCCCCTGGCGTCTGCTTCGTAACCCAGACGCCAGGGATCTTGGCGTCACCAAAAAAGTCAGAAACGAAATTTGTTTCGAAACGAGGTCAAATCGGGATTTAGTTAGCCTTATAGGTCAGAACAGTAATTTTGTCCGCCGCCGCCATGCCGCGACCTTGCTAGCTGCTGGTCATCCAGCACGCACTGCTCGTGACCGCCGCCAACATGAATGGCACCACGATGTGCCCCATGCGCTCCACCCTGACGAGCTCGCTGGAGCCCATGCCGCCATGCGTACGTGTCGAGATCGAACGACTATAGCTAGCTAAGTTACGTAGATGCATACAAGCACTAACCAAACATGTCACAGTATTCTTAATATTTCAAAATACTTTGTTCTGTCAATACTGTGGTATCTTGTGCCTACATGCTAAAATATTGTAGTTTTGCAATACTACGGTTTTTGCAATACTTTGCTACCAAACATAGCCTAAGCTGCAGCCTGCAAGCCGAGCTATTGGTGCAACTAGACGTCAGCTCAGCTAGATTAATTAACACACTGGACGATCTGTTCAGTTTGCACGGAAATTGAAAAATGTGCAGGTGGTCGGTCTCTGACATACTCCCGGTTCACGGCGAGGATAATCATAACAATCTCACTGCAGTACCGGCAAGGAAGAAGAGGAAACACAGAAGAAAACAATTAAGTAAGCACGGGCCGACACGTAGCCAGATTAGATTGATGCTACTGTACTGGGTTACAGTGCGCACGCAGCTGGCGATAGAAAATGGTGACGAGAACGGACGGGCCGTGCTTCGATAGGAGACAGGCATTCGCAAAGATGACGGGCCAGAAACGGCAGGCGCGTCTACCCGCCCCTGCATTGGTGGTGGTGGCATGACGCGTCGCTTTCGCGTCTGCTGACTTTTTCCCGCACCGGGCGCGGACGTGTCGATCGGGCCGGCGCTCGCTACCCGGAAAGCGGGCGACGCGTGCGCGAGCGCGTTCGAGTCTTGGGCTTGGCAAGGCGAAGGGACTGCAGAGCAGGAGCAGAGTGGCATCACGCGAGTTGTGCGAGAGTGATGCTACTACGGATGCAACGAGCACGAGCGAGAGGATTCTCATTTCTCCACCCAAGGGCCTCGGAATATCGTTCTTTCATAACGAGTCACGTTGACTTTTGTGTTTACTGTTTAGTGAAATGAATTCCCTCGTGTGTTTTTGTGTGTGCAACCATCACGACTTCTCTTGGGTTGCTTATTGACTCACACTAAGAGAATGGTTAATAGTATAGTCAGCTGATGGCTACATGAAGCTGTCATGTACTCACTCCGTTTCTAAATATAAGTCTTTGTAAATATTTCACTATGGACTAGATACGAAGCAAAATGAGTGAATCTACACTCTAAAATGCATCTATATACATATGTATGTGGTTCATAGTGCAATCTCTATAAAGACTTATATTTAGAACAAAGGGAGTAGAATATAGTCACCTACTACACTTACTCATATAGTAAGGCGGGCTATAAAGTTGGCTATAAGATTAGTATTATTTTTTTCTTCTAAGCTCTATCTTTCTTTTTCTTTGCATTTAATGCATTTGCCCAGAAGTTAGCATATATCTGGCTCTTGCATAAGAGCCCACTCTTCTCATTTTCGAGTATGGTTAATAATAGAGCCAACAGTTGGCTACAAGAAATTGCCATGTTATCTACGGTCAACCTAATAGCTGGTTTGTACAACAGTAAGATTTAAATATGTAGTACTTTGTTAATAGTTGACCCATCATACATTTTCACAAAGTGACTTGGGTCTCGTGCTATAGTCGGCTCTTATTCTACAGCCCGCTTCCATTCTCTTTCCTCTTCTCTCCCCTCCAACTAAGCAAAGATATATCATTTTAGTCTTTATAGCCCGCTTATGTCACCCTATTGTACTTGCTCTTCTCATGTCTCTCTCCTCCATGTAGGCAAAAATGTCACGTAAACAGGCTATAAGCCCAGTATTATACTTGCTCTAAGGTGACCGTGTTAAAGATCCACGTTTGGTGCGCACGCACGCGCGCACCCTATGTGTATGCATTTTTACATTATATAAAATGGTTTTCACACTTTTTCCTTTTTCTTTTGTCTAGACAGCCAATTGCCCCATTTGTTCTCTGGGACAATGTTCGGAACGAGTTTCACATAATAACAGTCTTCATACAATTCTGCTGCCAAAAAAGATCACTGCAATGCAGTAGTGAGGCTCGGGGTCAAATGGGAGGGGGGTCATTGGCTAGGGGGGGGGGGGGGGGTCAAACACAATCACTATGGGCTGGGTTTTAGTGGACAAATAGGTCTAATACCAAAGATGTATACACATGTTCTCCTATGAGTTGGGGGCCACCGCCCATGTTGGCCCTATGAAGCTCCGCCACTATGCAATGGATTGGCCCTCCTCCTTGAGCATTGTAGGGATTACCTCCATGTTGTTGGTAGAATTGATGATCAACGGGTTACATCTCTCAAAGGGCTAGAAGGAGACCCTCGATTATTATCATTTAGTTGTGCTCGTCTTTTGTATTCATGTATGCGTGGATTGTTTGAGTGATTAAACTTTACAATATGAGGTCTGTTTTGAACCTTCAGTTCATACATCTCATCAAAATCGAACCTTAACCTCAATCTTATAATCTCTTGAAATCGATACCCTATACTCATATATCCTGGTTAAGCCTAACCCTGTACCTCTTTGGCATGCTAGGAAAAGATCGATCCCGATAGGGATTATAGGCTATTCTCACTGACATCCGTGCCCCACGTGTCATATTTATCTTCAATCCACCACCAGCCGGCCTCGTCCGCCACGCCAACAAACCGTTGAGTAATGACCCACAAGTATAGGGGATCTATCGTAGTCCTTTCGATAAGTAAGAGTATCGAACCCAACGAGGAGCAGAAGGAAATGATAAGCGGTTTCCAGCAAGGTATTCTCTGCAAGTACTGAAATAAGTGATAACAGATAGTTTTGTGATAGGATAATTTGTAACGAGCAACAAGTAACAAAAGTAAATAAAGTGCAGCAAGGTGGCCCAATCCTTTTTTTAGCAAAGGACAAGCCTGGACAAACTCTTATATAGAGAAAAGCGCTCCCGAGGACACATGGGAATATCATCAAGCTAGTTTTCATCACGTTCCTATGATTCGCATTCGGTACTTTGATAATTTGGTATGTGGGTGGACCGGTGCTTGGGTATAATCCTTACTTGGACAAGCATCCCCCTTATGATTAACCTCTATTGCAAGCATCTGCAACTACAACATAAGTATTAAGGTAAACCTAACCATAGCATGAAATATATGGATCCAAATCAGCCCCTTATGAAGCAACGCATAAACTAGGGTTTAAGCTTCTGTCACTCTAGCAACCCATCATCTACTTATTACTTCCCAATGCCTTCCTCTAGGCCCAAATAATGGTGAAGTGTCATGTAGTCGACGTTCACATAACACCACTAGAGGAGAGACAACATACATCTCATCAAAATATCAAACGAATACCAAATTCACATGACTACTAATAGCAAGACTTCTCCCATGTCCTCAGGAACAAACGTAACTACTCACAAAGCATATTCATGTTCATAATCAGAGGGATATTAATATGCATATAGGATCTGAACATATGATCTTCCACCAAATAAACCAACTAGCATCAACTACAAGGAGTAATTAACACTACTAGCAACCTACTAGCACCAATCCCGGACTTGAAAACAAGAATTGGATACAAGAGATGAACTAGGATTTTGAGAGGAGATGGTGCTGATGAAGATGTTGATGGACATTGCCCTCTCCCGATGAGAGGAGCGTTGGTGATGACGATGGCGATGATTTCCCCCTCCCGGAGGGAAGTTTCCCCAGCATAACAGCTCTGCCAGAGTCCTAGATTGGTTCCGCCAAGGATCTGCCTCGTGGCGGCGGAGTTTCGTCCGAGAAGATGGCTTCTTATTTTTTTTCCCATCGAAAGACTTCATATAGCAGAAGATGGCCACCGGAGGGCCAGGGGGCCCATGAGGTAGGGGGGCGCGTCCAGGGGGTAGGGCGCGCCCCCACCCTCTGTTGGGGAACGCAGTAATTTCAAAAAAATTCTTACGCACACGCAAGATCATGGTGATGCATAGCAACGAGAGGGGAGAGTATGATCTACGTACCCTTGTAGATCGCAACGGAAGCATTGACACAACGTAGAGGAAGTAGTCGTACGTCTTCTTCCCGATCCGACCGATCCAAGCACCGTTACTCCGGCACCTCCGAGTTCTTAGCACACGTACAGCTTGATGACGCTCCCCGGGCTCTGATCCAGCAAAGCTTCGGGGATGAGTTCCGTCAGCACAACGGCATGGTGACGATGATGATGTTCTACCGACGCAGGGCTTCGCCTAAGCACTACAACGATATGATCGAGGTGGAATATGGTGGCAGGGGCACCGCACACGGCTAAGGAACGATCACGAGGATCAACTTGTGTGTCCTAGGGTGCCCCCTGCCCCCGTATATAAAGGAGCAAGGGGGAGGCCGGCCGGCCTATGGGGCGCGCCAAGGGAGGGGGAGTCCTCCTCCTAGTGGGAGTAGGACTCCCCTTTCCTAGTCCAGCTAGGAGACTTGGGGGGGAAGGAAAGAGAGGGAGAGGGAGAGGGAGAGGGAAAGGGGGGCCGCGCCCTCCCCTCCTAGTCCAATTCGGACTCCCTTGAGGGGGGCGCGCCACCTCTTGGGCTGCTGCCCTCTCTCTCCCCTCAGGCCCAATAAGTCCCATTACTTCCCCGGGGGGTTCCGGTAACCCCTCCGGCACTCCGGTTTTATCCGAAATCACCCGGAACGCTTCCGGTGTCCGAATATAGCCGTCCAATATATCAATCTTTATGTGTCGACCATTTCGAGACTCCTCGTCATGTCTGTGATCACATCCGGGACTCCGAACTAACTTCGGTACATCAAAATGCATAAACTCATAATAATTGTCATCGTAACGTTTAAGCGTGCGGACCCTACGGTTCGAGAACAATGTAGACATGACCGAGACACGTCTCCGGTCAATAACCAATAGCGGGACCTGGATGCCCATATTGGCTCCTACATATTCTACGAAGATCTTTATTGGTCAGACCGCATAACAACATACGTCGTTCCTTTTGTCATCGGTATGTTACTTGCCCGAGATTCGATCGTCGGTATCCAATACCTAGTTCAATCTCGTTATCGGCAAGTCTCTTTACTCGTTCCATAATACATCATCCCGCAACTAACCCATTAGTTGCAATGCTTGCAAGGCTTATGTGATGTGCATTACCGAGAGGGCCCAGAGATACCTCTCCGACAATCGGAGTGACAAATCCTATTCTCGAAATACGCCAACCCAACATCTACCATTGGAGACACCTGTAGAGCTCCTTTATAATCACCCAGTTACGTTGTGACGTTTGGTAGCACACAAAGTGTTCCTCCGGCAAACGGGAGTTGCATAATCTCATAGTCATAGGAACATGTAGAAGTTATGAAGAAAGCAATAGCATCATACTAAACGATCGGGTGCTAAGCTAATGGAATGGGTCATGTCAATCAGATCATTCACTTAATGATGTGATCCCGTTAATCAAATAACAAATCATTGTTCATGGTTAGGAAACATAACTATCTTTGATTAACGAGCTAGTCAAGTAGAGGCATACTAGTGACACTCTGTTTGTCTATGTATTCACACATGTATTATGTTTCCGGTTAATACAATTCTAGCATGAATAATAAAAATTTATCATGATATAAGAAAATAAATAATAACTTTATTATTGCCTCTAGGGCATATTTCCTTCAGTCTCCCACTTGCACTAGAGTCAATAATCTAGTTCACATCGCCATGTGATTTAACAGCAATAGTTCACATCACCATGTGATTAACACCCATAGTGTTTACTAGAGTCAATAATCTAGTTCACATCGCTATGTGATTAACATCCAAAGAGTACTAAGGTGTGATCATGTTTTGCTTGTGAGATAATTTTAGTCAACGGGTCTGTCACATTCAGATCCGTAAGTATTTTGTGAATTTCTATGTCAACAATGCTCTGCACGGAGCTACTCTAGCTTATTGCTCCCACTTTCAATATGTATCTAGATCGAGACTTAGAGTCATCCAGATCTGTGTCAAAACTTGCATCGACGTAACCTTTTACGACGAACCTTTTTGTCACCTCCATAATTGAGAAATATTTCCTTATTCTACTAAGGATAATTTTGACCGCTGTCCAGTGATCTACTCTTAGATCACTATTGTACTCCCTTGCTCAACACAGTGTAGGGTATACAATAGATCTGGTACACAACATGGCATACTTTATAAAACCTATGGCTGAGGCATAGGGAATGACTTTCATTCTCTTTCTATCTTCTGCCATGGTCGGGCTTTGAGTCTTACTCAACTTCACACCTTGTAACACAGGCAAGAAACTTTTTCTTTGACTGTTCCATTTTGAACTACTTCAAAATCTTGTCAAGGTATGTACTCATTGAAAATCTTATCAAGCGTCTTGATCTATCTCTATAGATCTTGATACTCAATATGCAAGCAGCTTTACCGAGGTCTTTCTTTGAAAAACTCCTTTCAAACACTCCTTTATGCTTTGCAGAATAATTCTACATTATTTCCGATCAACAATATGTCATTCACATATACTTATCAGAAATGTAGTAGTGCTCCCACTCACTTTCTTGTAAATACAGGCTTCACCGCAAGTCTGTATAAAACTTATATGCTTTGATCAACTTATCAAAGCGTATATTCCAACTCCAAGATGCTTGCACCAGTCCATAGATGGATCGTTGGAGCTTGCATATTTTGTTAGCACCTTTAGGATTGACAAAACCTTCTGGTTGTATCATATACAACTCTTCTTTAATAAATCTATTAAGGAATGCAGTTTTGTTTATCCATTTGCCAGATTTCATAAAATGCGGCAATTGCTAACATGATTCGGACAGACTTAAGCATAGATACGAGTGAGAAAATCTCATCGTAGTCAACACCTTGAACTTTGTCGAAAACCTTTTGCGACAATTCTAGCTTTGTAGATAGTAACACTACTATCAGCGTCCGTCTTCCTCTTGAAGATCCATTTATTTTCTATGGCTTGCCGATCATCGGGCAAGTCAACCAAAGTCCATACTTTGTTCTCATACATGGATCATATCTCAGATTTCATGGCATCAAACCATTTCGCGGAATCTGGGCTCATCATCGCTTCCTCATAGTTCGCTAGTTCGTCATGGTCTAGTAACATGACTTCCAGAACAGGATTGCCGTACCACTCTGGTGCGGATCTCACTCTGGTTTACCTACGAGATTTGGTAGTAACTTGATCTGAAGTTACATGATCATCATCATTAGCTTCCTCACTAATTGGTGTAGTAGTCACAGGAACAGATTTCTGTGATGAACTACTTTCCAATAAGGGAGCAGGTACAGTTACCTCATCAAGTTCTACTTTCCTCCCACTCACTTCTTTCGAGAGAAACTCCTTCTCTAGAAAAACTCCGAATTTAGCAACAAAAGTCTTGCCTTCGGATTTATGATAGAAGGTGTACCCAACAGTCTCCTTTGGGTATCCTATGAAGACATATTTCTCCGATTTGGGTTTGAGCTTATTAGGATGAAACTTTTTCATATAAGCATCACAACCCTAAACTTTAAGAAACGACAACTTTGGTTTCTAGCCAAACCACAGTTCAGATTGTTGTCATCTCAACGGACTTAGATGGTGCCCTATTTAATGTGAATGCAGCTGTCTCTAATGCATAACCCCAAAACGATAGTGGTAGATCGGTAAGAGACATCATAGATCGCACTATATCTAATAAAGTACGGTTATGACGTTCGGACACACCATTACACTATGGTGTTCCAGGTGGCGTGAGTAGTGAAACTATTTCACATTGTTTTAATTGAAGACCAAACTCGTAACTCAAATGTTTTACCTCTGCGATCATATCGTAGAAACTTTTATTTTCTTGTCACGATGATTTTCCACTTCACTCTGAAATTCTTTGAACTTTTCAAATGTTTCAGACTTATGTTTCATCAAGTAGATATACCCATATCTGCTCAAATCATATATGAAGGTCAGAAAATAACGATACCCGCCGCGAGCTTCAACACTCATCGGATCGCATACATCAGTATGTATTATTTCCAATAAGTCAGTTGCTCGCTCCATTGTTCCGGAGAACGGAGTCTTTAGTCATCTTGCCCATAAGGCATGGTTCGCAAGCACCAAGTGATTCATAATCAAGTGATTTAAAAATCCCATCAGCATGGAGTTTCTTCATGCGCTTTACACCAATATGACCTAAACGGCAGTGCCACAAATAAGTTGCACTATCATTATTAACTTTGCATCTTTTGGTTTCAATATTATGATTATGTGTATCACTACGATCGAGATCCAACGAACTATTTTCATTGGGTGTGTAACCATATAAGGTTTTATTCATGTAAACAGAACAACAATTTATTCTCTTACTTAAATGAATAACCGTATTACAATAAACATGATCAAATCATATTCATGCTCAACGAAAACACCAAATAACACTTATTCAGGTTCAACACTAATCCCGAAAGTATAGGGAATGTGCGATGATGATCATATCAATCTTGGAACCACTTCCAACACACATCGTCACTTCACCTTTAACTAGTCTCTGTTTATTCTGCAACTCCCGTTTCAAGTTACTAATCTTAGCAACTGAACTAGTATCAAATACTGAGGGGTTGCTATAAACACTAGTAAAGTACACATCAATAACATGTATATCAAATATACTTATGTTCACTTTGCCATCCTTCTTATCCGCCAAATACTTGGGGCAGTTCCACTTCCAGTGACCAGTCCCTTTGCAGTAGAAGCACTTAGTCTCAGGCTTAGGACCAGACTTGGGCTTCTTCACTTGAGCAGCAACTTGCTTGCCGTTCTTCTTGAAGTTCCCCTTCTTCCCTTTGCCCTTTTCTTGAAACTAGTGATCTTGCCAACCATCAACACTTGATGCTCTTTCTTGATTTCTACCTTCATCGATTTCATCATCATGAAAAGCTTGGGATTCGTTTCCGTTATCCCTTGCATATCATAGTTCATCACGAAGTTCTACTAACTTGGTGATGGTGACTAGAGAATTCTGTCAATCACTATCTTATCTGGAAGATTAACTCCCACTTGATTCAAGTGATTGTAGTACCCAGACAATCTGAGCACATGCTCACTAGTTGAGCGATTCTCCTCCATCTTTTAGCTATAGAACTTGTTGGAGACTTCATATCTCTCAACTCGGGTATTTTCTTGAAACTTCAACTCCTGGAACATCTCATATGGTCCATGATGTTCAAAACGTCTTTGAAGTCCCGATTCTAAGCTGTTAAGCATGGTGCACTAAACTATTAAGTAGTCATCATATTGAGCTAGCCAAACGTTCATAACGTCTTCATCTGCTCCTGCAATAGGCCCGTCACCTAGCGGTGCATCAAGGACATAATTCTTCTGTGCAGCAATGAGGATAAACCTCAGATCACGGATCCAATCCGCATCGTTTCTACTAACATCTTTCAACACAATTTTTCTCTAGGAACATATCAAAATAAACATATGAAAGCAATAACGCGAGCTATTGATCTACAACATAATTCGCAAAATACTACCAGGACTAAGTTCATGATAAATTTAAGTTCAATTAATCATATTACTTAAGACCTCCCACTTAGATAGACATCCCTCTAATCCTCTAAGTGATCACGTGATCCAAATCAACTAAACCATAACCGATCATCACGTGAAATGGAGTAGTTTTCAATGGTGAACATCGTTATGTTGATCATATCTACTATATGATTCACGCTCGACCTTTCGGTCTCCGTGTTCCGAGGCCATATCTGCATATGCTAGGCTCGTCAAGTTTAACCTGAGTATTCTGCATGTGCAAAACTGGCTTGCACCCATTGAGATGGACGTAGAGCTTATCACACCCGATCATCACGTGGTGTCTGGGCACGATGAACTTTGGCAATGGTGCATACTCAGGGAGAACACTTCTTGATAATTTAGTGAGAGATCATCTTATAATGCTACCGTCAATCAAAGCAAGATAAGATGCATAAAAGATAAACATCACATGCAATCAATATAAGTGATATGATATGGCCATCATCATCTTGTGCTTGTGATCTCCATCTCCGAAGCACCGTCGTGATCACCGTCGTCACCGGTACGACACCTTGATCTCCATCGTAGCATCGTTGTCGTCTCGCCAAGCTTGTGCTTCTACGACTATCGCTACCGCTTAGTGATAAAGTAAAGCATTACATCACGATTGCATTGCATACAATAAACTGACAACCATATGGCTCCTGCCGGTTGCCGATAACTCGGTTACAAAACATGATCATCTCATACAATAAAATTCAGCATCATGTCTTGACCATATCACATCACAACATGCCCTGCAAAAACAAGTTAGACGTCCTCTACTATGTTGTTGCAAGTTTTACGTGGCTGCTACGGGCTTAAGTAAGAACCAATCTCACCTACGCATCAAAACCACAACGATAGTTTGTCAATTTGACTCCGTTTTAACCTTCGCAAGGACCGGGCGTAGCCACACTTGGTTCAACTAAAGTTGGAGAAATTGTCACCCACAAGCCACCTCTGTGCAAAGCACGTCGGGAGAACCGGTCTCGCGTAAGCGTACGCGTAATGTCGGTCTGGGCCGCTTCATCCAGCAATACCGCCGAACCAAAGTATGACATGCTGGCAGGCATATGACTTATATCGCCCACAACTCACTTGTGTTCTACTCGTGCATATAACATCAACATATAAAACCTAGGCTCGGATGCCACTGTTGGGGAACGCAGTAATTTCAAAAAAATTCCTACGCACACGCAAGATCATGGTGATGCATAGCAACGAGAGGGGAGAGTATGATCTACGTACCCTTGTAGATCGCAACGGAAGCGTTGACACAACGTAGAGGAAGTAGTCGTACGTCTTCTTCCCGATCCGACCGATCCAAGCACCGTTACTCCGGCACCTCCGAGTTCTTAGCACACTACAGCTCGATGACGCTCCCCGGGCTCCGATCCAGCAAAGCTTCGGGGATGAGTTCCGTCAGCACAACGGCGTGGTGATGATGATGATGTTCTACCGACGCAGGGCTTCGCCTAAGCACTACAACGATATGATCGAGGTGGAATATGGTGGCAGGGGGCACCGCACACGGCTAAGGAACGATCACGAGGATCAACTTGTGTGTCCTAGGGTGCCCCTGCCCCCGTATATAAAGGATCAAGGGGGAGGCCGGCCGGCCTATGGGGCGCGCCAAGGGAGGGGGAGTCCTCCTAGTGGGAGTAGGACTCCCCTTTCCTAGTCCAGCTAGGAGACTTGGGGGGGAAGGAAAGAGAGGGAGAGGGAGAGGGAGAGGGAAAGGGGGGGCCGCGCCCTCCCCTCCTAGTCCAATTCGGACTCCCTTGAGGGGGGCGCGCCACCTCTTGGGCTGCTGCCCTCTCTCTCCCCTCAGGCCCAATAAGTCCCATTACTTCCCCGGGGGGTTCCGGTAACCCCTCCGGCACTCCGGTTTTATCCGAAATCACCCGGAACGCTTCCGGTGTCCGAATATAGCCGTCCAATATATCAATCTTTATGTGTCGACCATTTCGAGACTCCTCGTCATGTCTGTGATCACATCCGGGACTCCGAACTAACTTCGGTACATCAAAATGCATAAACTCATAATAATTGTCATCGTAACGTTTAAGCGTGCGGACCCTACGGTTCGAGAACAATGTAGACATGACCGAGACACGTCTCCGGTCAATAACCAATAGCGGGACCTGGATGCCCATATTGGCTCCTACATATTCTACGAAGATCTTTATCGGTCAGACCGCATAACAACATACGTCGTTCCTTTCGTCATCGGTATGTTACTTGCCCGAGATTCGATCGTCGGTATCCAATACCTAGTTCAATCTCGTTATCGGCAAGTCTCTTTACTCGTTCCGTAATACATCATCCCGCAACTAACCCATTAGTTGCAATGCTTGCAAGGCTTATGTGATGTGCATTACCGAGAGGGCCCAGAGATACCTCTCCGACAATCGGAGTGACAAATCCTATTCTCGAAATACGCCAACCCAACATCTACCATTGGAGACACCTATAGAGCTCCTTTATAATCACCCAGTTATGTTGTGACGTTTGGTAGCACACAAAGTGTTCCTCCGGCAAACGGGAGTTGCATAATCTCATAGTCATAGGAACATGTATAAGTTATGAAGAAAGCAATAGCATCATACTAAACGATCGGGTGCTAAGCTAATGGAATGGGTCATGTCAATCAGATCATTCACTTAATGATGTGATCCTGTTAATCAAATAACAACTCATTGTTCATGGTTAGGAAACATAACTATCTTTGATTAACGAGCTAGTCAAGTAGAGGCATACTAGTGACACTCTGTTTGTCTATGTATTCACACATGTATTATGTTTCCGGTTAATACAATTCTAGCATGAATAATAAACATTTATCATGGTATAAGAAAATAAATAATAACTTTATTATTGCCTCTAGGGCATATTTCCTTCACCCTCGTGGGCAGGGTGTGCCCCTCTGGTGAACTTCTTCCACTGAGTATTTTTTTATATATTCTGAAAACGTCTTCCGTGAAGTTTCAGGACTTTTGGAGCTGTGCAGAATAGGTCTCTAATATTTGCTCCTTTTCCAGCCCAGAACCCAGCTGCCGACATTCTCCCTCTTTATATAAACCTTGTAAAATAAGAGAGAATAGGCATAAGTATTGTGACATAATGTGTAATAACAACCCATAATGCAATAAATATCGATATAAAAGCATGATGCAAAATGGACGTATCAACTCCCCCAAGCTTAGACCTCGCTTGTCCTCAAGCGAAAGCCGAAATCGAAAAATATGTCCACATGTTTAGAGATAGAGGTATCGATAAAAATAAAATACGGACATGAGGGCATCATGATCATTCTTAGAACAACAACTTATATAATTCTTGTCATATGATTTCTTATGCTAGAGTAATAATTCAATCACAATTTCAAGTATGAATCGTAAACTTCATTGAAAACTAACAAACTATAATCTCAGTCGTTGGAGAAATTGCAATTTATCATAACATAGGAAAGAGTCAATGTATAAGAGTTTTTCAGCAAGTCCACATACCCAACTATCATAGTCTTTCACAATTGCTGACACTCACGGAATACTTATGGGTATGGAATTTTAATCGGACACGGAGAAAGTTAGGAGCTTATAGTTTTGCCTCCCAGCGTTTTACCTCAAGGGTAATGTCAACAATAATAGTTCATGAAAACTCACATCCAATTAGCCATATATACCAGGATCTTTCCAACATACTATGCTTGCCAAAGGATAAAATGTAAAAAGGAAGGGTGAAGATCACCATGACTCTTATGCAATGTAGGAGATAAAAGTAAAAGATAGGCCCTTCGCAGAGGGAAGCAGAGGTTGTCATGCGCTTTTATAGTTAGATGCACAAAATCTTAATGCGAAAAAACGTCACTTTATATTGCCACTTGTGATATGGAACTTTATTATGCAGTCTGTCGCTTTTATTTCTTCCATATCACACGATCGTATAAAGCTTATTTCTCCCACACTAATAAGTCATACATATTTAGAGAGCAATTTTTATTGCTTGCACCGATGACAACTTACTTGGAGGATCTTACTCAATCCATAGGTAGGTATGGTGGACTCTCATGGCAAGACTGGTTTAAGGGTATTTGGAAGCACAAGTAGTATATCTACTTGGTGCGATGAATTTGGCTAGCATGAGGGGGAAAGGAAAGATCAACCATGTTGGATGATCCATGACAATATAATTTATCTCAGATGTAAGAAAATATAACCATTACGTTGTCTTCCTTGTCCAACGTCAACTCTTTAGCATGTCATATTTTAATGAGTGCTCACAATCATAAAAGATGCCCAAGATAGTATATTTATATGTGAAGACCTCTCTTTCTTATTACTTCCTATTAATTGCAACGATGACCAAAACTATGCTTGTCAACTCCCAAGCTTTTATTCATCATACTTTTTCTATGTGAGCTCATTACTCTCCATAAGATTCACATGATCTATTTGTTTCTTTTTATTTCTTTCTCTTTTCTCTTATTCCCTTAGGATCATGGCAAAATAATCAAGCCCTTGACTCGGCACTAATCTTTATTATATAGCTCACGGACTCGATTACATAGAGAAATTATAAAGCAAAACTCAAAACTAGATCATGCCATAAACTTTTATTCTACTAGATCAAGATATTACCAAAAGGATCGAACTAAGAAAAATGGTAAAGATAAAAGTGATGGTGATACGATACCGGGGCACTCCCCCAAGCTTGGCAGTTGCCAAGGGGAGTGCCCATACCCGTGTGATTATGTCTCTCTTTTCGGGGATGGTGATGTGATATTCTTGGCGATGATGCCCCTCAGGATACGATTCTCCTTCTCGAGCTTATTGACTTGCTGCTTGAGGTCCATTATTTCCTTTCGGAGTTTTCCTGTAACAGCAAAAGCTCCCTGCACCCAAGGGTGCTGCATAGCTACGAGAGAACCAGTGACACTCTTTTTCATATTCTCATAAGAAAGAAATCTAACAGTGGAAGGGATAACCGAGTTTGGAATAGCCGAGCTCTGTAGTTCTCCCATTGTGAATCCAGCTCGGAAGCGGGAAGTGACTTCTTGATCCTCTTCCATGGCATCTATCCTCTTCAAATCAGCCTCCATCTCTTCCTCCGTGGCTGGCCCAAAGAGGTCAACATTGTTGTTTGTCATTGATCTCGGTGACGGATGAGACACTGGCTCTCCCCGACTGACTCTTGCGAAGACATCTTGCTCTAATCTGCAGCAGCAACAGCTCGAAACACAAACATAGGATAATTGCGTGATACGGGAGTCAAAACCCCCGGGAGATTATATAATGAATTTTTACCGACCAAAATACGTGTCGTGTATGAAAACGGAGTTCGGAGAGCGCACGAGGTGCCCACGAGGTAGGGGGCGCGCCCAGGGGGTAGGGCGCGCCCTCCACCCTCGTGGAGCCCTCGTGTCCTTCCCGGACTGCTTATTATTTTTCTATTTTTCTAAATATTCCAAAACGGAGAAATATTTCCTTAAAAATTGTTTTGGAGTCGGTTTACTTACCGTACCACATACCTATTCCTTTTCGGAGTCTAAAATGTTCCAGAAAGTGTCCCTTATGTATTCCTCCGGGGTTATGGTTTCAATAACATTGGTTTCAACATTTATGGTATTACCTGAGATATAATGTTTGATTCTTTGACTGTTCACCACCTTCGGATTTGTGCCTTCGAAGTTGTTGATTTTTATGGCACCGGAACGATAGACCTCCCCGATAACGTAAGTACCTTCCCATTTAGAGAGAAGTTTTCCTGCAAAAAATCTTAAACGAGAGTTGTATAGCAATACATAATCACCAACATTAAACTCACTCTTTTGTATCCTTTTATCATGCCATCTTTTAACTTTTTCTTTAAACAACTTGGCATTTTCGTAGGCTTGGGTTCTCCATTCATCGAGTGAGCTAATATCAAATAACCTCTTCTCACTGGCAAGTTTAAAATCATAATTGCCTTGTGTTGTAGTTTGAGAGGTAAGTGACATGCTTTTCCATAAACCATTTTATACGGAGACATACCCATAGGATTTTTATATGCAGTTCTATAGGCCCATAATGCATCATCAAGTTTCTTGAACCAATTCTTTCTAGACCTATTAATAGTCTTTTGCAAAATTAATTTGAGCTCTCTATTACTCAATTCTACTTGACCACTAGACTGTGGGTGATAAGGAGATGCAATTCTATGATTAACATCATATTTAGCAAGCATTTTACGGAAAGCACCATGAATAAAATGTGAACCACTGATACATCTCCAACGTATCTATAATTTTTGATTGTTCCATGCTATTATATTATAAACTTTGGATGTTTATGGGCTTTATTATACACTTTTATATTATTTTTGGGACTAACCTATTAACCTAGAGCCCACTGCCAGTGCCAGTTTCTGTTTTTTCCTTGTTTTAGAGTATCGCAGAAAAGGAAAATCAAATGGAGTCCAATTGACCTGAAACTTCACGGAACTTATTTTTGGAAGGAAAGCAACCCGGGAGACTTGGAGTGCACGTCAAGAAAGCAACGAGGGAGCCACGAGGCAGGGGGGCGCGCCCACCCCCCTGGGCGCGCCCTCCACCCTCGTGCCCCCCCTGACGTATTTCTTCCGCCCATATATATCCATATACCCTAAAACGATCGGGGAGCACAATAGATCGGGAGTTCCGCCGCCATAAGCCTCCGTAGCCACCGAAAACCAATCTAGACCCGTTCCGGCACCCGGCCGAAGGGGGCAATCCCTCTTCGGTGGCCATCTGCATCATCCCGGTGCTCTCCATGATGAGGAGGGAGTAGTTCTCCCTCGGGGCTGAGGGTATGTACCAGTAGCTATGTGTTTGATATCTCTCTCTCTCTCGTGTTCTTGAGGTGATACGATCTTGATGTATCGTGAGCTTTGCTATTATAGTTGGATCTTATGATGTTTTCTCCCCCCTCTACTCTCTTGTAATGGATTGAGTTTCCCCTTCGAAGTTATCTTATCGGATTGAGTCTTTAAAGATTTGAGAACACTTGATGTATGTCTTGCCGTGCGTATCTGTGGTGACAATGGGATACCACGTGATTCACTTGATGTATGTTTTGGTGATCAACTTGCGGGTTCCGCCCATGAACCTATGCATAGGGGTTGGCACATGTTTTCATCATGATTCTCCAATAGAAACTTTGGGGAACTCTTTGAGGTTCTATGTGTTGGTTGAATAGATGAATCTGAGATTGTGTGATGCATATCGTATAATCATACCCACGGATACTTGAGGTGACATTGGAGTATCTAGGTGACATTAGGGTTTTGGTTGATTTGTGTGTTAAGGTGTTATTCTAGTACGAACTCTAGGGCTGTTTGTGACACTTATAGGAATAGCCCAATGGATTGATTGGAAAGAATAACTTTGAGGTGGTTTCGTACCCTACCATAATCTCTTCGTTCGTTCTCCGCTATTAGTGACTTTGGAGTGACTCTTTGTTGCATGTTGAGGGATGATACGTCTCCAACGTATCTATAATTTTTGATTGCTCCATGCTGTATTATCTACTGTTTTGGACATTATTGGGCTTTATTATCCACTTTTATATTATTTTTGGGACTAACCTATTAACCGGAGGCCCAGCCCATAATTGATGTTTTTTGCCTGTTTTAGGGTTTCGAATAAAAGGAATATCAAACGGAGTCCAAATGGAATGAAACCTTCGGGAACATGATTTTCTCAACGAACAAGACCCGGGAGACTTGGACCCTACATCAAGAAAGAAAAAAGGAGGCCACGAGGTAGGGGCGCGCCCTCCACCCTCGTGGGCCCCCTGTTGCTCCACCGACGTACTCCTTCCTCCTATATATATCCACGTACCCCCAAACGATCAGAACAGGAGCCAAGACCCTAATTCCACCGCCGTAACTTTATGTATCCATGAGATCCCATCTTGGGGCCTGTTCCGGAGCTCCGCCGGAGGGGGCATCGATCACGGAGGGCTTCTACATCAACACCATAGCCCCTCCGATGAAGTGTGAGTAGTTCACCTTAGACCTACAGGTCCATAGTTAGTAGCTAGATGGCTTCTTCTCTCTTTTTGGATCTCAATACAATGTTCTCCCCCTCTCTTGTGGAGATCTATTCAATGTAATCTTCTTTTTGCGGTGTGTTTGTTGAGACCGATGAATTGTGGGTTTATGATCAAGTCTATCTATGAATAATATTTGAATCTTCTCTGAATTCTTTTATGTATGATTGGTTATCTTTGCAAGTCTCTTCGAATTATCAGTTTGGTTTGGCCTACTAGATTGATCTTTCTTGCAATGGGACAAGTGCTTAGCTTTGGGTTCAATCTTGCGGTGTGCTTTCCCGGTGACAGTAAGGGCAGCAAGGCATGTATTGTATTGTTGCCATCGAGGATAACAAGATGGGGTTTTCTTCATATTGCATGAGTCTATCCCTCTACATCATGTCATCTTGCTTAAGGCGTTACTCTGTTTTTAACTTAATACTCTAGATGCATGCTGGATAGCAGTCGATGAGTGGAGTAATAGTAGAAGATGCATGCAGGAGTCGGTCTACTTGTCTCGGACGTGATGCCTATATACATGATCATACTTAGATATTCTCATAACTATGCTCAATTCTGTCAATTGCTCAACAGTAATTTGTTCACCCACCGTAGAATACTTATGCTCTTGAGAGAAGCCACTAGTGAAACCTATGGCCCCTGGGTCTATCTTTATCATAATGATCTCCTACTACTTAGTTATTTCCTTTGCCTTTATTTTACTTTGCATCTTTATCATAAAAATACCAAAAATATTATCTTATCATATCTATCAGATCTCACTCTCGTAAGTGGCCCTATAGGGATTGACAACCCCTATTTGCGTTGGTTGCGAGGATTTATTTGTTTTGTGCAGGTGCGAGGGAATCGCGCGTAGCCTCCTACTGGATTGATACCTTGGTTCTAAAAAACTGAGGGAAATACTTACGCTACTTTGCTGCATCATCCCTTCCTCTTCGGGGAAAACCAACACAGTGCTCAAGAGGTAGCAAGGGATAGTTATATGATCCAATTATGTTATTTTTGTTGAGAGGACTTGCACTAGTGAAAGTATGAACCCTAGGCCTTGTTTCAACGCATTGCAATACCGTTTACGCTCACTTTTATCATTAGTTACCTTGCTGTTTTTATATTTTCAGATTACAAAAACTATTATCTACTATCCATATACCACTTGTATCACCATCTCTTCGCCGAACTAGTGCACCTATACAATTTACCATTGTATTGGGTGTGTTGGGGACATAAGAGACTCTTTGTTATTGTGACGCCCCCGATTCAATCGTACACTAATCATACACGCAAACATGTACGATGAAGATCAGGGACTCACGGGAAGATATCACAACGCAACTCTACAAATAAAATAAGTCATACAAGCATCATATTACAAGCCAGGGGCCTCGAGGGCTCGAGTACAAGAGCTCGATCATAGACGAGTCAGCGGAAGCAACAAGATCTGAGTACATACATAAGTTAAACAAGTTTGCCTTAAGAAGGCTAGCACAAACTGGGATACCGATCGAAAGAGGCGCATGCCTCCTACCTGGGATCCTCCTAAACTACTCCTGGTCATCGTCAGCGGCCTGCACGTAGTAGTAGGCACCTCCAGTGTAGTAGGAGTCGTCGTCGACGGTGGCGTCTAGCTCCTGGGCTCCATCGTCTGGTCGCAGCAATCGAGTACAGAAAGGGGAAAAAGGGGGAACAAAGCAACCGTGACTACTCATCCAAAGTACTCGCAAGCAAGGAGCTACACTACATATGTATGCATTGGTATCAAATGGAAAAAGGGGTAACATATGTGGGCTGAACTGCAGAATGCCGAAATAAGAGGGCGATAGCTATTCCTATCAAAGACTACGCTTCTGGGCACCTCCATCTTGCAGCAGAAGAAGAGAGTAGATGGTAAGTTCACCAAGTAGCATCGTGTAGCATAATCCTAACCGATGATCCTCCCCTCGTCGCCCTGTGAGAGAGAGATCACTGGTTGTATCTGGCACTTGGAAGGGTGTGTTTTATTAAGTATCCTGTTCTAGTTGTCATAAGGTCAAGGTACAACTCCAAGTCGTCCTGTTACCGAAGATCATAGCTATTCGAATAGATTAACTTCCCTGCAGGGGTGCACCACATTTTCCAACACGCTCGATCCCCTTTGTCCGGACACACTTCTCTGGGTCATGCCCGGCCTCGGAAGATCAACACATCGCAACCCTACCTAGGCACAATAGAGAGGTCAGCACGCCGGTCTAAATCCTATGGCGCAGGGGTCTGGGCCCATCGCCCATTGCACACCTGCACGTTGCGTACACACGGCCGGTGTGTTTTGGATCTCAATACAATGTCCCCCCCTCTCTTGTGGAGATCTATTCGATGTAATCTTCTTTTCGCGGTGTGTTTGTTGAGACAGATGAATTGTGGGTTTATGATCAAGTCTATCTATGAATAATGTTTGAATCTTCTCCGAATTCTTTTATGTATGATTGGTTATCTTTGCAAGTCTCTTCGAATTATCAGTTTGGTTTGGCCTACTAGATTGATCTTTCTTGCAACGGGAGAAGTGCTTAGATTTGGGTTCAATCTTGCGGTGTCCATTCCCGGTGACAGTAAGGGCAGCAAGGCACATATTGTATTGTTGCCATCGAGGATAACGAGATGGGGTTTTCTTCATATTGCATGAGTCTATCCCTCTACATCATGTCATCTTGCTTAAGGCGTTACTCTGTTTTTAACTTAATACTCTAGATGCATGCTGGATAGCGGTCGATGAGTGGAGTAACAGTAGAAGATGCATGCAGGAGTCGGTCTACTTGTCTCAGACGTGATGCCTATATACATGATCATACCTAGATATTCTCATAACTATGCTCAATTCTGTCAATTGCTCAACAGTAATTTTTTCACCCACCGTAGAATACTTATGCTCTTGAGAGAAGCCACTAGTGAAACCTATGGCCCCCGGGTCTATCTTTATCATATTGATTTCCTACTACTTAGTTATTTCCGTTGCTATTTCCTTTGCCTTTATTTTACTTTGCATATTTATCATAAAAATACCAAAAATATTATCTTATCATATCTATCAGATCTCACTCTCGTAAGTGGCCCTATAGGGATTGACAACCCCTATTTGCGTTGGTTGCGAGGATTTATTTGTTTTGTGCAGGTGCGAGGGACTCGCGTGTAGCCTCCTACTGGATTGATACCTTGGTTCTCAAAAACTGAGGGAAATACTTACGCTACTTTGCTGCATCATCCCTTCCTCTTCGGGGAAAACCAACGCAGTGCTCAGGAGGTAGCGAGAAGGATTTCTGGCGCCGTTGCCGGGGAGGTCTACGCAAAAGTCAACATACCAAGTACTCATCACATACCCTTATCTCCCGCATTACATTATTTGCCATTTGCCTCTCGTTTTCCTCTCCCCCACTTCACCCTTGCCGTTTTATTCGCCCTCTCTCTCTATCCTCCCTCTCTATTTGCCTCTTTTTGCCCGCTTGCTTTTTGTTTGCTTGTGTGTTAGTTTGCTTGCTTGTCACGATGGCTCAAGATAATACTAAATTGTGTGACTTCACCAATACCAACAACAATGATTTTATTAGCACTCTGATTTCTCCTCTTACCGATGCTGAATCTTGTGAAATTAATACTGCTTTGCTGAATCTTGTCATGAAAGATCCGTTTTCCGGCCTTCCTAGTGAAGTTGCCGCTACCCATCTTAATAGCTTCGTTGATTTGTGTGACATGCAAAAGAAGAAAGATGTGGATAATGATATTGTTAAATTGAATTTATTTCCTTTTTTCGCTTAGAGATCGTGCTAAAGCTTGGTTTTCGTCTTTGTGTAAAAATAGTATTGATTCATGGAATAAGTGCAAAGATGCTTTTATCTCTAAGTATTTTCCTCCCGCTAAGATCATCTCTCTTAGAAACGATATTATGAATTTTAAGCAACTTGATCATGAACATGTTGCACAAGCTTGGGAGATAATGAAATTAATGATACGTAATTGCCCTACTCATGGTTTAAATTTGTGGATGATTATACAAAAAATTTATGCCGGATTGAATTTTGCTTCTAGAAATCTTTTAGATTCGGCCGCGGGAGGCACTTTTATGGAAATCACTTTAGGAGAAGCTACTAAACTCCTAGATAATATTATGGTTAATTATTCTCAATGGCATACTGAAAGATCTACTAATAAAAAGGTGCATGCAATAGAAGAGATTAATGTTTTGAGTGGAAAGATGGATGAACTTATGAAATTATTTGCTAATAAGAGTGTTTGTTCTGATCCTAATGATATGCCCTTGTCTACTTTGATTGAGAATAGTAATGAATCTATGGATGTGAATTTTGTTGGTAGGAACAATTTTGGTAACAACGTGTATAGAGGAAATTTCAATCCTAGGCCTTATCCTAGTAACCCCTCTAATAATTATGGGAAAACTTTGTTTTTGCCACTCTAGTTTTTGCCAACTTTGCTTATGCCACTCTAGAATTTGACATTTCACTTTTGCCACTCTTAGCTTTTGACAATATATCACTTTTTCCATTCCATGGCAAAAGCAAAAAATTTAGAGTGGCAATTGTGATACATGTCAAAAGCTAAGAGTGGCAAAAGTGAAATGAAAAATTATCGTTTTTGCCACGGAATGGCATTTGTGATGTATTGTCAAAAGCTAAGAGTGGCAAAAGTGAGATGTCAAATTCTAGAGTGGCATAAGCAAAGTTGGCAAAAACTAGAGTGGCAAAAACAAAGTTTTCCCAATAATTATGGTAATTCCTACAACAATTCTTATGAAAATTATAATAATATGCCCTCTGATTTTGAATCTAATATTAAAGAATTTATTACTTCGCAAAAGAATTTTAATGCTATGATTGAAGAAAAATTGCTTAAGATTGATGATTTGGCTAGGAACGTTGATAGAATTGCTGTTGATGTTGATTCTTTGAAACTTAGATCTATTCCACCTAAGCATGATATCAATGAGTTTCTCAAAGCCATGAGAATTTCCATTGATGAGTGCAAAGAAAGAACTGCTAGGATGCGTGCTAAGAAAGATGCCTTTATAAGAGCGTGTTCTTCTAGTTGCTATGAAAATAAAGATGAAGATCTAAAAGTTATTGATGTGTCCCCTATTAAATCTTTGTTTTGCAATATGAATCTTGATAATGATGGGACTGAATATGATCCACCTTTACCTAGAAGGCGTTCTAAGAATTCTGAATCTTTTGATCTTGATGCTAAATTTGATAAAAGTGGGATTGAAGAAATTAAAACCCTAGATGTTGCTAAACCCACTATTATGGATTTCAAGGAATTTAACTATGAAAATTGCCCTTTGATTGATTGTATTTCCTTGTTGCAATCCGTGCTAAATTCTCCTCATGCTTATAGTCAAAATAAAGCGTTTACTAAACATATCGTTGATGCCTTGATGCAATCTTATGAAGAAAAACTTGAATTGGAAGTTTATATTCCTAGAAAACTTTATGATGAGTGGGAACCAACTATTAAAATTAAAATTAAAGATCATGAATGTTATGCTTTATGTGATTTGGGTGCTAGTGTTTCCATGATTCCAAAGACTTTGTGTGATTTGTTAGGTTTCCGTGATTTTGATGATTGCTCTCTAAACTTGCACCTTGCGGATTCCACTATTAAGAAACCTATGGGAAGAATTAATGATGTTCTTATTGTTGCAAATAGGAATTATGTGCCCATAGATTTTATTGTTCTTGACATAGGTTGCAATCCTTCATGTCCTATTATTCTTGGTAGACCTTTTCTTAGAACGATTGGTGCAATTATTGATATGAAGGAAGGAAATATTAGATTCCAATTTTCATTATGGAAAGGCATGGAACACTTTCCTATAAAGAAAATTAAATTACCTTATTAATCTATTATGAGATCCACTTATGGATTGCCTACCAAAGATGACAATACCTAGATCTATTCTTGCTTGTTATGCCTAGCTAGGGGCGTTAAACGATAGCGCTTGTTGGGAGGCAACCCAATTTTATTTTTATTCCTTGCTTTTTGCTCCTGTTTAGTAATAAATAATTTATCTAGCCTCTGTTTTGGTTGTGTTTTTTGTGTTTAATTAGTGTTTGTGCCAAGTAGAACCGTTGGGAAGACTAGGGGAAAGTCTTGTTGAACTTGCTGTAAAAAACAGAAACTTTAGCGCTCACGAGAACTGCTGTAATTTTTATTTGGAGAGTGCTATTTAGTTAATTCTTTTTGCAGGCGATTAATAGATAAATTCCTCACGTCCAGAAATTTATTTTAGAATTTTTGGGGTTCCAGATCTTGCGCTAGCTACAGATTACTACGGACTGTTCTGTTTTTGACAGATTCTGTTTTTCGTATGTTGTTTGCTTATTTTGATGAATCTATGGCCAGTAAAATAGTTTATAAACCATAGAGAAGTTGGAATACAGTAGGTATAACACCAATATAAATAAATAATGAGTTCATTACAGTAACTTGAAGTGATCTTTTATTTTCTTTCGCTAACGGAGCTCACGAGATTTTCTACTTTAAGTTTTGGGTCGTGAAGTTTTCAAGTTTTGGGTAAAGATTTGATGGATTATGGAACAAGGAGTGGCAAGAGCCTAAGCTTGGGGATGCACATGGCACCCCCAAGATAATCTAAGGACACCTAAAAGCCAAAGCTTGGGGATGCCCCGGAAGGCATCCCCTCTTTCGTCTACTTCTATCGGTAACTTTACTTGGAGCTATATTTTTATTCGCCACATGATATGTGTTTTGCTTGGAGCGTCTTGTATGATTTGAGTCTTTGCTTGTTAGTTTACCACAATCATCCTTGCTGTACACACCTTTTGAGAGAGCCATACATGATTTGGAATTTGTTAGAATACTCTATGTGCTTCGCTTATATCTTTTGAGTTATATAATTTTGCTCTAGTACTTCACTTATATCTTTTAGAGCACGGTGGTGGATTTGTTTTATAGAAACTATTGATCTCTCATGCTTCACTTAGATTATTCTGAGAGTCTTAATATCATGGTAATTTGCTTAAAATCCTAATATGCTAGGTATTCAAGATTAGTAAAATTTTCTTAAGAGTGTTTTGAATACTAAGAGAAGTTTGATGCTTGATGATTGTTTTGAGATATGGAGGTAATAATATCAAAGTCGTGCTATGTAACGCCCCAAGACCGATGTGCCAGGTGTCCTCCAGTTATTCGCTGTTGTTGCCTTGTCATTTGCTTGCGTGTTGCATTTCATCATGTCATCATTTGCATAGCATCATCATGTTTTTCAAAACTTGCATTCGTCCGGGTTCTCCGAGTTCTCTCCTTGTCCGTCCTGAGCCCAACCACACTTGCACGTGCCCGCGGCATGTCCGAATATTATTTTACAAGTGGCCAGAAAATGTTCTCGGAATGGGATGAAAGTTGGCGTGCGGTGTTGTTTTGTTGCTAGTAGGCCGCCTGCCAAGTTTCATCGCATTCGGAGTCCGTTTGACGCCCCAACGGATAACTATAGCGGCAATATAGCCGGTCTAACGTCGGACGTTTTCGGTCTCTGAAAACAATCGCCGGGCCTCCCTCTCTTCTCTTCTCTCAGCTCAAGACCATCTACATAGCCCACTATCTACCGCCAGGTCCAACCTAACCTCTCTCGTCAGCCCGCAGCCCCACTCGCGCGCGTCCGAAGTTGTCCCGGACCCGACCCGGGCAGTCGTCACCGTTGGGTCCGGATCATCCCCAAACATCTACAAAACGTCTCCGTTTTGTTAATTGGACTTCCTAACATATTTTTATTGACCGTCCGATTAAGATCGGAGGGATCAAATGCCCCTAAACTTAGCCCTTTTTGCTATATATAGATCTACAAATAGCCTATTTTGGGCAAACCCTAGAAATTAGGAGGCTTGTCCCATCAGTCCAATTCAGCCGCCGCCACATTCCAAATCCCCCTCGAAACCTCCCCCTGCCGGATCCAACCAACCAGTGCTCCTCCTTGGATCCCGTAGCGCACCCACCAACCAAAGCTTCTCCCGATCCTCTCTATCCCATCCACCCCATCGATCGACTTGTCCTTCTCCTCGCCTCTCCCTCAACCGGACGTCGCCGCCGGCGACCAGCACCCCCAGGCCGGCCTTGTCTCCCTTCTCCTCGGTCGTCTCTTTCCGTTTCTCCTTCCCCGTGCTCACCCGCTCTTCCATCATCGTCTGCCTGCAGGGAACGAGGAGGACGTCGTCCGACGCCATGGACGGCCTTGAGCTCGTCCCCATCGCCAGCCTCCTCTCCTGGAATCTCGAGCCTCATCCCGCCTCCGTCTCCCCTAGTTATGCGAGAGCTCGAGGACGAGGACGAGCCCCTTGCCTCGTCTCGATCCTATGGATCCAAATGCCCAGCACCGCTCGTCGTCGTCCGCCAGGATTCTGCGCCCCGCCGAGTTCCCTGCCACGCCGCTGGAGCTCCATTCCCGTGCCCAGATTCGCCGGATCCCGCCGTCCCAGTCCCTTCCGGCCGGTCCTCGCCGGAGCCCTCGCCGGTCTTCGCGCCATCGCCGGCCTCCCCTGCATCCTGCATCGAGCAGGAGAGGAATGCACGCAGCCAGCGCCTCCGCTCGCCTGCGTTGACCAGGGCGCTGCGATGGCCTGCCTCTTTGCCTCGATCCGGCCCAACTCCCCCAAGCCCGCCAGCGCCAGATCGAACCAAGGCCCAGCTGCGCCCCAGCGTGCCTCCTCTTCACCGATTTGGGCCAGGCCCACTGGGTGAGGCCACACCCCAGCACCCCACCTTTTATTTTTTTCTATTGGGCTTGTCTCAGTTTCGGCCCATACAGTGTTTTTCCCTGTCTGCGAAATTTACCTATTATCCAAAGTTTGCCCGTTTTACATATTGGACCCTATACTTCATGCATATAATAACTCTCAAACCATGTATTATACGTAAAAACTTTATATATGAAACTTGCTTAGAATTTTGTCTAGTTTAATAATATGCAACTTTCATCTATGTTTGAAATGTTTAACATGCTGTTTGTTTAAATTTGTTTAAATAACTTGCTAAAATGCTTTATTTCATAATTAAATAACCGTAGCTCCGATTTAAATAATCTTTATATGTAAATGGGGTAGAAAAATGCCTAGATTTACTTGGTGCACTCATCTTGCATGTTTAACAACTCTAAAATAATGTTTAGGGCATAACAGTACCAAATCTATAATATGCCCATGAGGAGTTTCCGGAATTGTTGTTCGTTGCTTCCGGCCTCATTTAAACTTGACTAGATAGGTAGTTTACTTTGCTTCACCCTTGCCATGTTAAGAACATTTAATATTGTTGGGGGTACATAAACGAGAGAGAACTAAATAATGTATGTGGTGTTCCGTCAATATGCAACCCGTTGCATATTGAGCTCCACTTAACTTGTAGTGTTGTTTGTGCACTTTGCCATGCCATGCATATTTAAACTGAACATGCATCATACTTGGTTGTGCATCATGCCATGATTATGTGATGGTTGTTTACCATGATTGTTTGTTTCTTTCCGGTGTTGCTTCTTCGGGTTGGTTCCGATAACGTCGTGTGTGTGAGGATCCGTTCGACTACGTTCCGTTTGTCTTCTTCATGGACTCGTTCTTCTTCCTTGCGGGATTTCAGGCAAGATGACCATACCCTCGAAATCACTTCTATCTTTTCTTGCTAGTTGCTCGCTCTTTTGCTATGCCTATGCTGCGATACCTACCACTTGCTTATCATGCCTCCCATATTGTTAAACCAAGCCTCTAACCCACCTTGTCCTAGCAAACCGTTGATTGGCTATGTTACCGCTTTGCTCAGCCCCTCTTATAGCGTTGTTAGTTGCAGGTGAAGATTGAAGTTTGTTCCTCGTTGGAACATGGAGATGTTGTTCCTTGTTGGAACATGTTTACTTGTTGGGATATCACAATATATCTTATTTAATTAATGCATCTATATACTTGGTAAAGGGTGGAAGGATCGGCCTTATGCCTGGTGTTTTGTTCCACTCTTGACGCCCTAGTTTCCGTCATATCGGTGTTATGTTCCCGGATTTTGCGTTCCTTACGCGGTTGGGTTATAATGGAAACCCCTTGACAGTTCGCTTTGAATAAAACTCCTCCAGCAAGGCCCAACCTTGGTTTTACCATTCACCACCTAGCCTTTTTCCCTTGGGAGTCGCGCATCCCGAGGGTCATCTTATTTTAACCCCCCTGGCCAGTGCTTATCTAAGTGTTGGTCCGAACTGAGTAGACTGCGGGGCCACCTCGGGGAAACTTGAGGGCTGGTTTTACTCGTAGGATGTCTCATCCGGTGTTGCCCTAAGAACGAGATATGTGCATCTCCCATCAGGATGTCGGCACATCGGGCGGCTTTGCTGGACTTGTTTTACCATTGTCGAGGATGTCTTGAAGAACCGGGATACCGAGTCTGATCGGAATGTCTCGGGAGGAGGTCTATTCCTTCGTTGACCGAGAGAGCTTGTCATGGGCTAAGTTGGGACACCCCTGCAGGGATTTGAACTTTCGAAAGTCGTGCCCGCGGTTATGGGCAGATGGGAATTTGTTAATGTCCGGTTGTAGAAAACCTGAAGTTGACCTTAATTAAAATACATCAACCGCGTGTGTAACCATGATGGTCTCTTTCTGGCGGAGTCCGGGAAGTGAACACGGTGTTGGAGTTATGCTTGACGTAGGTTGTTTTAGGATCACTTCTTGATCATACTTTTATCGACCGTGCTTTGCTTTCTCTTCTCGCTCTCATTTGCGTATGTTAGCCACCATATATGCTAGTCGCTTGCTGCAGCTCCACCTCATACCTTTACCTTACCCATAAGCTTAAATAGTCTTGATCGCGAGGGTGCGAGATTGCTGAGTCCCTGTGGCTCACAGATACTTCCAAAACCAGCTTGCAGGTGCCGATAAGACCGTGCAGATGTCGCAACCAAGCTCAGGAGGAGCTCGATGAAGATCTTGTCCTTTGTGTTGCTTCGTTCTAGTTGATCAGTAGTGGAGCCCAGTTGGGGTCGATCGGGGACCTTTGTCGCATTTGGGGTTCTTCTTTTATTTTGGTTCCGTAGTCGGACCTTGATTGTATTTGGATGTTGTAATGCTTTATTCGTGTATTGTGTGAAGTGGCGATTGTAAGCCAACTATGTGTCTCTTTCCCTTATGTATTACATGGGTTGTGTGAAGATTACCTCACTTGCGACATTGCTTTCAATGCGGTTATGCCTCTAAGTCGTGCTTCGACACGTGGGAGATATAGCCGCATCGAGGGCGTTACATGCTAGTTGAGTAGTTGTGAAATTGAGAAATGCTTGTGTTGAAGTTTTCAAGTCCTGTAGCATGCACGTATGGTAAACGTTATGCAACAAATTTGAAACATGAGGTGTTATTTGATTGTCTTCCTTATGAGTGGCGGTCGGGGACGAGCGATGGTCTTTTCCTACCAATCTATCCCCCTAGGAGCATGCGCGCAGTACCAAGGTTTTTGATGACTTGTAGATTTTTGCAATAAGTGTGTGAGTTCTTTATGACTAATGTTGAGTCCATGGATTATACACACTCTCACCCTTCCATCCTTGCTAGCCTCTTCGGTACCGTGCATTGCCCTTTCTCACATTGAGAGTTGGCGCAAACTTCGCCGGTGCATCCAAACCCCGTGATATGATACGCTCTTTCACACATAAACCCCCTTATATCTTCCTCAAAACAGCCACCATACCTACCTATTATGGCATTTCCATAGCCATTCCGAGATATATTGCCATGCAACTTTCCACCATTCCGTTCATCATGACACATTCATCATTGTCATATTGCTTAGCATGATCATGTAGTTGACATAGTATTTGTGGCAAAGCCTGAAGGAAATATGCCCTAGAGGCAATAATAAAGTTATTATTTATTTCCTTATATCATGATAAATGTTTATTATTCATGCTAGAATTGTATTAACCGGAAACATAATACATGTGTGAATACATAGACAAACAGAGTGTCACTAGTATGCCTCTACTTGACTAGCTCGTTAATCGAAGATGGTTATGTTTCCTAACCATGAACAAAAGAGTTGTTATTTGATTAACGGGATCACATCATTAGAAGAATGATGTGATTGACATGACCCATTCCATTAGCTTATCACCTGATCGTTTAGTATGTTGCTATTGCTTTCTTCATGACTTATACATGTTCCTATGACTATGAGATTATGCAACTCCCGTTTGCCGGAGGAACACTTTGTGTGCTACCAAACGTCACAACGTAACTGGGTGATTATAAAGGTGCTCTACAGGTGTCTCCAAAGGTACATGTTGGGTTGGCATATTTTGAGATTAGGATTTGTCACTCCGATTGTCGGAGAGGTATCTCTGGGCCCTCTCGGTAATGCACATCACATAAGCCTTGCAAGCATTGCAACTAATGAGTTAGTTGTGAGATGATGTATTACGGAACGAGTAAAGAGACTTGCCGGTAACGAGATTAAACTAGGTATTAAGATACCGACGATCGAATCTCGGGCAAGTAACATACCGATGACAAAGGGAACAACGTATGCTGTTATGCGGTCTGACCGATAAAGATCTTCGTAGAATATGTGGGAGCCAATATGAGCATCCAGGTTCCGCTATTGGTTATTGACTGGAGACGTGTCTCAGTCATGTCTACATTGTTCTCGAACCGTAGGGTCCGCACGCTTAAGGTTTCGATGACAGTTATATTATGAGTTTATGAGTTTTGATGTACCGAAGGAGTTAGGAGTCCCGGATGGGATCGGGGACATGACGAGGAGTCTCGAAATGGTCGAGACATAAAGATCGATATATTGGACGACTATATTCGGACATCGGAAAGGTTCCAAGTGATTCGGGTATTTTTAGGAGTACCGGAGAGTTACGGGAATTCGCCGGGGAGTATATGGGCCTTATTGGGCCATACGGGAATAGAGGAGAGAGGCCAAAAGGAAGGAGGCCTGCGCCCCCCCTCTGGTCCGAATTGGACAAGGGGCGCAGCCCCCTTTTCCATCTTTCTCTCCCCCTCTTTCCCCTTCTCCTATTCCAACAAGGAAGGAGGGAGTCCTACTCCCGGTGGGAGTAGGACTCCCCTTGGCACGCGCCCTCCTAGGCCGGCCGCCCCCTCCCCCTTGCTCCTTTATATACGGGGGCAGGGGGCACCTCTAGACACAAGTTGATCTTCATGATCATTCCTTAGCCGTGTGCGGTGCCCCCCTCCACCATATTCCACCTCGGTCATATTGTAGCGGTGCTTAGGCGAAGCCCTGCGACGGTTGAACATCAAGATCGTCACCACGCCGTCGTGCTGATGGAACTCCTCCCCGAAGCTTTGCTGGATCGGAGCCCGGGGTGCGTCATTGAGCTGAACGTGTGCCAAGAACTCGGAGGTGCCGGAGTAACGGTGCTTGGATCGGTTGGACTGGGAAGACGTACGACTACTTCCTCTACGTTGCGTCAACGCTTCCGCTTCGGTCTACGAGGGTACGTAGACAACACTCTCCCCTCTCGTTGCTATGCATCACCATGATCTTGCGTGTGCGTAGGAATTTTTTTGAAATTACTACGTTCCCTAACAAAGCCACCGTTCATAATCCTTTCATACATGTCACTCTTGGTCCATTGCATATCCCGGTACACCGCCGGAGGCATTCATATAGAGTCATACTTTGTTCTAGTATCGAGTTGTAATCATTGAGTTGTAAATAAATAGAAGTGTGATGATCATCATTTTCTAGAGCATTGTCCCAAGTGAGGAATATATATATATATAAAAGAGAAAGGCCATAAAAAAGAGAAGGCCCAAAAAAAGAGAAAGGCCATAAAAAGGCCCAAAAGAAAAAAAAATGAGAGAAAAATATAGAAGGGACAATGTTACTATCCTTTGCCACACTTGTGCTTCAAAGTAGCACCATAATCTTCATGTTAGAGAGTCTCTTGTTTTGTCACTTTCATATACTAGTGGGAATTTTCATTATAGAACTTGGCTTGTATATTTCAACAATGGGCCTCCTCAAGTGCCCTAGGTCTTCGTGAGCAATCAAGTTGGATGCACAACCACTAGTTTCTTTTGTTGAGCTTTCATACATTTATAGCTCTAGTGCATCCGTTGCATGGCAATCCCTACTCCTTGCACTAACATCAATCGGTGGGCATCTCCATAGCCCATTGATTAGCCTCGTTGATGTGAGACTTTCTCCTCTTTTGTCTTCTCCACATAACCCCCTCATTATATTCTATTCCACCTATAGTGCTATGTCCATGGCTCGCGCTCATATATTGCGTGAAAGTTTATAGGTTTGAGATTACTAAAGTATGAAACAATTGCTTGGCTTGTCATCGGGGTTGTGCATGATGAGAGCATTCTTGTGTGATGAAAATGAAACATGACTAAACCATATGATTTTGTAGGGATGAACTTTCTTTGGCCATGTTATTTTGAGAAGACATAATTGCTTTGTTAGTATGCTTGAAGTATTATTATTTATGTCAATATGAACTTTTGTCTTGAATCTTTCGAATCTGAATATTCATACCACAATTAAGAAGAATTACATTAAAATTATGCCAAGTAGCACTCCGCATCAAAAATTCTGTTTTTATCATTTACCTACTCGAGGACGAGCAGGAATTAAGCTTGGGGATGCTTGATACGTCTCCAATGTATCTATAATTTTTGATTGCTCCATGCTATATTATCTACTGTTTTGGACATTATTGGGCTTTATTATCCACTTTTATATCATTTTTGGGACTAACCTATTAACCGGAGGCCCAGCCCAGAATTGCTATTTTTTTGCCTGTTTTAGGGTTTCGAAGAAAAGGAATATGACACGGAGTCCAAACTGAATGAAACCTTCGGGAACGTGATTTTCTCAACGAATAAGACTCGGGAGACTTGGACCCTACATCAAGAAAGAAAAGAGGAGGCCACGAGGTAGGTGGGCGCGCCTAACCCCCCCCCCCCCCCAGCGCACCCTCCACCCTCGTGGGCCCCCTGTTGCTCCACCGACGTACTCCTTCCTCCTATATATATCCACGTACCCCCAAACGATCAAAACAGGAGCGAAAACCCGAATTCCACCGCTGTAACTTTATGTATCCACGAGATCCCATCTTGGGGCCTGTTCCGGAGCTCCGCCGGAGGGGGAATCGATCACAGAGGGCTTCTACATCAACACCATAGCCCCTCCGATGAAGTGTGAGTAGTTCACCTCAGACCTACGGGTCCATAGTTAGTAGCTAGATGGCTTCTTCTCTCTTTTTGGATCTCAATACAATGTTCTCCCCCTCTCTTGTGGAGATCTATTCGATGTAATCTTCTTTTTGCAGTGTGTTTGTTGATACCGATGAATTGTGGGTTTATGATCAAGTCTATCTATGAATAATATTTGAATCTTCTCTGAATTCTTTTATGTATGATTGGTTATCTTTGCAAGTCTCTTCGAATTATCAGTTTGGTTTGGCCTACTAGATTGATCTTTCTTGCAATGGGACAAGTGCTTAGCTTTGGGTTCAATCTTGCGGTGTGCTTTCTCGGTGACAGTAAGGGCAGCAAGGCATGTATTGTATTGTTGCCATCGAGGATAACAAGATGGGGTTTTCTTCATATTGCATGAGTCTATCCCTCTACATCATGTCATCTTGCTTAAGGCGTTACTCTGTTTTTAACTTAATACTCTAGATGCATGCTGGATAGCAGTTGATGAGTGGAGTAATAGTAGAAGATGCATGCAGGAGTCGGTCTACTTGTCTCGGACGTGATGCCTATATACATGATCATACTTAGATATTCTCATAACTATGCTCAATTCTGTCAATTGCTCAACAGTAATTTGTTCACCCACCGTAGAATACTTATGCTCTTGAGAGAAGCCACTAGTGAAACCTATGGCCCCTGGGTCTATCTTTATCATAATGATCTCCTACTACTTAGTTATTTCCTTTGCCTTTATTTTACTTTGCATCTTTATCATAAAAATACCAAAAATATTATCTTATCATATCTATCAGATCTCACTCTCGTAAGTGGCCCTATAGGGATTGACAACCCCTATTTGCGTTGGTTGCGAGGATTTATTTGTTTTGTGCAGGTGCGAGGGACTCGCGCGTAGCCTCCTACTGGATTGATACCTTGGTTCTAAAAAACTGAGGGAAATACTTACGCTACTTTGCTGCATCATCCCTTCCTCTTCGGGGAAAACCAACACAGTGCTCAAGAGGTAGCAAGGGATAGTTATATGATCCAATTATGTTATTATTGTTGAGAGGACTTGCACTAGTGAAAGTATGAACCCTAGGCCTTGTTTCAACGCATTGCAATACCGTTTACGCTCACTTTTATCATTAGTTACCTTGCTGTTTTTATATTTTCAGATTACAAAAACTATTATCTACTATCCATATACCACTTGTATCACCATCTCTTCGCCGAACTAGTGCACCTATACAATTTACCATTGTATTGGGAGTGTGGGGACACAAGAGACTCTTTGTTATTGTGATGCCCCCGATTCAATCGTACACTAATCATACACGCAAACATGTACGATCAAGATCAGGGACTCACGGGAAGATATCACAACACAACTCTACAAATAAAATAAGTCATACAGGCATCATATTACAAGCCAGGGGCCTCGAGGGCTCGAATACAAGAGCTCGATCATAGACGAGTCAGCGGAAGCAACAAGATCTGAGTACAGACATAAGTTAAACAAGTTTGCCTTAAGAAGGCTAGCACAAACTGGGATACTGATCGAAAGAGGCGCATACCTCCTGCCTGGGATCCTCCTAAACTACTCCTGGTCGTCGTCAGCGGCCTGCACGTAGTAGTAGGCACCTCCGGTGTAGTAGGAGTCATCGTCGACGGTGGCGTCTAGCTCCTGGGCTCCATCGTTTGGTCGCAGCAATCGAGTATAGAAAGGGGGAAAAAGGGGGAACAAAGCAACCGTGAGTACTCATCCAAAGTACCCGCAAGCAAGGAGCTACACTACATATGTATGCATTGGTATCAAATGGCAAAAGGGGTAACATATGTGGGCTGAACTACAGAATGCCAGAATAAGAGGGGGATAGCTATTCCTATCGAAGACTACGCTTCTGGCCACCTCCATCTTGCAGCAGAAGAAGAGAGTAGATGGTAAGTTCACCAAGTAGCATCGTGTAGCATAATCCTAACCGATGATCCTCCCCTCGTTGCCCTGTGAGAGAGTGATCACCGGTTGTATCTAGCACTTGGAAGGGTGTGTTTTATTAAGTATCCGGTTCTAGTTGTCATAAGGTCAAGGTACAACTCCAAGTCGTCCTGTTACCGAAGATCACGGCTATTCGAATAGATTAACTTCCCTGCAGGGGTGCACCACATTTCCCAACACGCTTGATCCCCTTTGTCCGGACAGACTTGTCTGGGTCATGCCCGGCCTCGGAAGATCAACACGCCGCAGCCCTACCTAGGCACAACAGAGAGGTCAGTACGCCGGTCTAAATCCTATGGCGTAGGGGTCTGGGCCCATCACCCATTGCACACCTGCACGTTGCGTATGCGACCCGTGAACAGACCTAGCCTCCCTTATACAAGAGCAGGCGTTCCAGTCCAACCCGGCGCGCGCCGCTCAGTCACTGACATCATGAAGGCTTCGGCTGATACCACGACGTCGAGTGCCCATAACTGTTCCAGCGTAGTTGGTTAGTGCGTATAGGCCAGTAGCCAGACTCAGATCAAATACCAAGATCTCGTTAAGCATGTTAAGTATCCGCGAACGCCGACCTGGGCCAGGCCCACCTCTCTCCTAGGTAGTGTCAACCTGCCCTGTCGCTCCGCCATAAAGTAACAGTCGGGGGCCTTCGGGAACTCAGGCCCACCTCTACCGGGATGGAGCCACCTGCCCCTTCAGCCCCCAACATCGGAATCACTCGCGGGTACTCAACGAGCCGGCCCGACTTTAGTCACCACCTGCATAGCATGTATATATGTATAAGTTTAAACCCGCGATGACCGTCTGAGTGATCACGGCGATAGTATAGCATGGCAGACGGACAAGAATGTAGGGCCACCGATGATAAACTAGCATCCTATACTAAGCATTAGGATTGCAGGTAAAGGTAACAAGAGTAGTAGCAAGGACAGGCTATGCATCAGAATAGGATTAATGGAAAGCAGTAACATGCTACACTACTCTAATGCAAGTAGTATAGAGAAGAGTAGGCGATATCTGGTGATCAAGGGGGGGGGCTTGCCTGGTTTCTCTGGCAAGAGAGAGGGGTCGTCAACATCGTAGTCGTACTAGGTAGCAGCGGCGTCGGTCTCGGTGTCTAGCGAGAGAAGAGGGGGAAGAAACAATAAATATTAAGCAAACAGATGCATAGCGACGCATGACATGACAAGTAGCGGTGCTAGGGGTGCCCTAACGCCGTATGAGGTGGTACCGGTGAAGGGGGGAAACATCCGGGAAAATATCCCCGTTGTTTTGCATTTTTGGACAGATGAACCAGAGGGGGAAAGTTGCGTGTTCACTATGCTAGGGATGCATGGCGGACGAACGGGCTGCGTATCCGGGTTCGTCTCGTCGTTCTGAGCAACTTTCATGTACAAAGTTTTTCCATCTGAGCTACAGTTTATTTTATATTAATTTTTAAAGTTTTAAATCATTTTCTAAATTATTATTATTAAATTAATTCGATATTAGTATTATTGCATCAGCATGACGTCAGAAGTCAACAGATGTGTTGACTGGTCAAACTGATGTGTGGGGTCCGCATGTCATACACTGTTTTAATTAGCAGGTTAATTAAACAAAGTTAATAATCTAAACAGAATTAATTAAGTTAATTAAATAATTAATTAATTAGTTTTTTAATACTTATTTTTTAAAAATCTTTTTTTATAGAACGTTTTGGGGCGTGGGCCCCCTAGTCAGTGGCTCTGGGGGAGCCTTAGCAGGTGAGCGGGCGACGGGCGCCTCGGCGTGGGCGAACCCGCCTGGCGTCGAGGGAGCCCGCCCAGGAGGTTGAGGCCGCGGCGATGGACACCGGCTGTGGATGCCGGACCCGGGCGGCGCGGGGTGGCACCGCGGGCAGAGGCCGAGCGGCGAAGGACGCAACGGGGCGCGGAGAAGAAGCAGGGGCGGCCACGGCGGCTCGGCGATGGAGGCGGGGCGGCGAGCAGCAGGCGGAAGGAGCCGGGCGCGCGGGCATCTACGGCGAAGGGGCTGTCGGCGGGCCCGTGTGCGCGCGGTGGCGCATCGAGCATGGCGAGCAGGGGAGGCGCGAATAGTGCAGGGACAGGGGATGCGCGGCGAGCCACGGGCGGGCGCTGGAGGGCGAGGCACGGGGCACGGCTCCGAGCGACGTGACGAGCAGAGGGCCGCGACGTGCGCGGTGCGTGCATGCGCGTGGTAGAGGAGGCGGGGCATCGCGAACGGCGCCGGCGACAGAGGGATAGGGGGATAGGAGGGGGAGCTCATAGGGGCGTTAGGGATTCGGGCAGCGGGGGTCGAGGAGGTCATCGGGGATGACGTGCGGCGAGGAGGCAGACCGGTGGGGAGGCTGGCCATCATGGTTGCTCGGGGCAGAGACGGGGTCCGGTGACAACGTCCGGGACGTTGAGCGGCGACGGGGCGCAGCATGGCTTTGGGAGGCCGTCGGGGAGGAGGTCCGGCGTGGGGAGGAGACGAGGAGGCGATGGCGGAGACGGGCGACGCCGGTGACGGGGCATAGGGATGAGGCGGCGGGGTCCGGGCGTGCGGCGAGAGGCGTGTTGGGGAACGTAGTAATTTCAAAAAATTTCCTACGCACACGCAAGATCATGATGATGCATAGCAACGAGGGGAGAGTGTGATCTACGTACCCTTGTAGATCGACAACGGAAGCGTTTGGTTGATGTAGTCGTACGTCTTCATGGCCCGACCGATCAAGCACCGAAACTACGGCACCTCCGAGTTTTAGCACACGTTTAGCTCGATGACGATCCCCGGACTCCGATCCAGCAAAGTGTCAGGGAAGAGTTCCGTCAGCACGATGGCGTGATGACGATCTTGATGTACTACTGTCGCAGGGCTTCGCCAAAGCACCGCTACAATATTATCGAGGACCATGGTGGCAGGGGGCGCCGCACACGGCTAAGAATAAGATCACGTGGATCAACTTGTGTATCTCTGGGGTGCCCCTGCCTCTGTATATAAAGGACTAAAGGGGGGGTGCGGCCGGCCTAGGAGAGGCGCGCCAGGAGAGTCCTACTCCCTCTGGGAGTAGGATTCCCCCCCCCCCCCAATCCTAGTTGGAATAGGATTCGCGGAGGGGGGAAGAGAGAGAGGGTGGCCGGCCCCCTCTCCTTGTCCTATTCGGACCAAGGGAGGGGAGGGGCGTGCGGCCCAACTTGGGCTGCCTCTTCTCTTTTCCACTAAAGCCCTTTAAGGCCCATATAGCTCCTGGGGGGGTCCGGTAACCTCCCGGTACTCCGGTAAAATCCCGATTTCATCCGGAACACTTCCGATATCCAAACATAGGCTTCCAATATATCAATCTTTATGTCTCGACCATTTCGAGACTCCTCGTCATGTCCGTGATCTCATCCGGGACTCCGAACAACCTTCGGTATATCAAAATGCATAAACTCATAATATAACTGTCATTGTAACCTTAAGCGTGCGGACCCTACGGGTTCGAGAACAATGTAGACATGACCGAGACATGTCTCCGGTCAATAACCAATAGCGGAACCTGGATGCTCATATTGGCTCCTACATATTCTACGAAGATCTTTATCGGTCAGACCGCATAACAACATACGTTGTTCCCTTTGTCATCGGTATGTTACTTGCCCGAGATTCGATCGTCGGTATCTCAATACCTAGTTCAATCTCGTTACCGGCAAGTCTCTTTACTCGTTCCATAATACATCATCTCGCAACTAACTCATTAGTTGCAATGCTTGCAAGGCTTATGTGATGTGCATTACCGAGAGGGCCCAGAGATACCTCTCCGACAATCGGAGTGACAAATCCTAATCTCGAAATACGCCAACCCAACATGTACCTTTGGAGACACCTGTAGAGCTCCTTTATAATCACCCAGTTACGTTGTGACGTTTGGTAGCACACAAAGTGTTCCTCCGGCAAACGGGAGTTGCATAATCTCATAGTCATAGGAACATGTATAAGTCATGAAGAAAGCAATAGCAACATACTAAATGATCGGGTGCTAAGCTAATGGAATGGGTCATGTCAATCACATCATTCTCCTAATGATGTGATCCCGTCAATCAAATAACAACTCTTTTGTTTATGGTTAGGAAACATAACCATCTTTGATTAACGAGCTAGTCAAGTAGAGGCATACTAGTGACACTTTGTTTGTCTATGTATTCACACAAGTATTATGTTTCCGATTAATACAATTCTAGCATGAATAATAAACATTTATCATGATATAAGGAAATAAATAATAACTTTATTATTGCCTCTAGGGCATATTTCCTTCAGTCTCCCACTTGCACTAGAGTCAATAATCTAGTTCACATCGCCATGTGATTTAACAGCAATAGTTCACATCACCATGTGATTAACACCCATAGTTCACATCGATATGTGATCAACACCCAAAGGGTTTACTAGAGTCAGTAATCTAGTTCACATCGCTATGTGATTAACACCAAAAGAGTACTAAGGTGTGATCATGTTTTGCTTGTGAGATAATTTTGGTCTGTCACATTCAGATCCGTAAGTATTTTGCAAATATTTATGTCAACAATGCTCTGCACGGAGCTACTCTAGCTAATTGCTCCCACTTTCAATATGTATCTAGATTGAGATTTAGATTCATCTAGATTAGTGTCAAAACTTGCATCGGCGTAACCCTTTACGACGAACCTTTTTTCACTTCCATAATCAAGAAACATATCCTTATTCCACTAAGGATAATTTTGACCGCTGTCCAGTGATCTACTCCTAGATCACTATTGTACTCCCTTGCCAAACTCAGTGGCAGGGTATACAATAGATCTGGTACACAACATGGCATAGTTTATAGAACCTATGACCGAGGCATAGGGAATGACATTCATTCTCTTTCTATCTTCTGACATGGTCGGGCTTTGAGTCTTACTCAATTTCACACCTTGTAACATAGGCAAGAAACTCTTTCTTTGTCTGTTCCATTTTGAACTACTTCAAAATCTTGTCAAGGTATGTATTTATTGAAAAACCTTATCAAGCGTCTTGATCTATCTCTATAGATCTTGATGCTCAATATGTAAGCAACTTCACCGAGGTCTTTCTTTGAAAAACTCCTTTCAAACACTCCTTTATGCTTTGCAGAATAATTCTACATTATTTCCGATCAACAATATGTCATTCACATATACTTATCAGAAATGTTGTAGTGCTCCCACTCACTTTCTTGTAAATACAGGCTTCACCGCAAGTCTGTATAAAACTATATGCTTTGATCAACTTATCAAAGCGTATATTCCAACTCCGAGATGCTTACACCAGTCCATAGATGGATCGCTGGAGTTTGCATTTTTTGTTAACACCTTTAGGATTGACAAAAACTTCTGGTTGCATCATATACAACTCTTCTTTAAGAAATCCATTAAGGATTGCAGTTTTGTTATCTATTTGCCAGATTTCATAAAATGCGGCAATTGCTAACATGATTCGGACAGACTTAAGCATCGCTACGGGTGAGAAGGTCTCATCGTAGTCAATCCCTTGAACTTGCCGAAACCCTTTTGCGACAAGTCGAGCTTTGTAGACAGTAATATTACCGTCAGCGTCGGTCTTCTTCTTGAAGATCCATTTATTCTCAATTGCTTGCCGATCATCGGGCAAGTCAACCAAAGTCCATACTTTGTTCTCATACATGGATCCCATCTCAGATTTCATGGCTTCAAGCCACTTTGCGGAATCTGGGCTCACCATCGCTTCTTCATAGTTCGTAGGTTCATCATGATCTAGTAGCATGACTTCCAGAACGGGATCACCGTACCACTCTAGCGCGGATCTTACTCTGGTTGATCTACGAGGTTTCAGTAGTATCTTGTTCTGAAGTTTCATGATCATCATCATTGGCTTCCTCACTAACTGGTGTAGGTGTCACAGAAACAGTTTTCTGTGATGTACTACTTTCCAATAAGGGAGCAGGTACAGTTACCTCGTCAAGTTCTACTTTCCTCCCACTCACTTCTTTCGAGAGAAACTCCTTCTCTAGTAAGTTTCTGAATTTAGCAACAAAAGTCTTGCCTTCGGATCTGTGATAGAAGGTGTATCCAATAGTTTCCTTTGGATATCCTATGAAGATTTACTTCTCCGATTTGGGTTCGAGCTTATCATGTTGAAACTTTTTCACATAAGCATCGCAGTCCCAAACTTTAAGAAACGACAGCTTAGGTTTCTTGCCAAACCATAGTTCATATGGTGTCGTCTCAACGGATTTAGATGGTGCCCTATTTAACGTGAATGCAGCTGTCTCTAATGCATAACCCCAAAACGATAGTGGTAGATCGGTAAGAGACATCATAGATTGCACTATATCTAATAAAGTACGGTTATGACGTTCGGACACACCATTATGCTGTGGTGTTCCATGTGGCATGAGTTTGTGAAACTATTCCACATTGTTTTAATTGAAGACCAAACTCGTAACTCAAATATTTGTCTCCGCGATCAGATCGTAGAAACTTTATTTTCTTGTCACGATGTTTTTCCACTTCACTCTGAAATTCTTTGAACTTTTCAAATGTTTCAGACTTATGTTTCATCAAGTAGATATACCCATATTTTCTCAAATCATCTGTGAAGTTCAGAAAATAACGATACTTGCCGTGAGCCTTAACACTCATCGGACCGCATACATCAGTATGTATTATTTCCAATAAGTCAGTTGCTCGCTCCGGAGAACGGAGTCTTAGTCATCTTGCCCATGAGGCATGGTTCGTAAGCATCAAGTGATTCATAATCAAGTGATTCCAAAATTCCATCAGCATGGAGTTTCCTCATGTGCTTTACACCAATATGACCTAAACGGCAGTGCCACAAATAAGTTGCACTATCATTATTAACTTTGCATCTTTTGGTTTCAATATTATGATTATGTGTATCACTACGATCGAGATCCAACAAACTATTTTCATTGGGTGTGTAACCATATAAGGTTTTATTCATGTAAACAGAACAACAATTTATTCTCTTACTTAAATGAATAACCGTATTACAATAAACATGATCAAATCATATTCATGCTTAACGCAAACACCAAATAACACTTATTCAGGTTCAACACTAATCCCGAAAGTATAGGGAGTGTGCGATGATGATCATACCACACATCGTCACTTTACCCTTAACTAGTCTCTGTTTATTCTGCAACTCCCGTTTTGAGTTACTAATCTTAGCAACTGAACTAGTATCAAATACTGAGGGGTTGCTATAAACACTAGTAAAGTACACATCAATGACATGTATATCAAATATACTTATGTTCACTTTGCCATCCTTCTTATCTGCCAATCACTTGGGGTAGTTCCGCTTCCAGTGACCAGTCCCTTTGCAGTAGAAACACTTAGTCTCAGGCTTAGGACCAGACTTGGGCTTCTTCACTTGAGCAGCAACTTGCTTGCTGTTCTTCTTGAAGTTCCCCTTCTTCCCTCTGCCCTTTTCTTGAAACTAGTGGTCTTGTCTACCATCAACACTTGATGTTTTTCTCGATTTCTACCTTCGTCAATTTCCGCATTACGAAGAGCTTGGGAATCATTTCCGTTATCCCTTGCATATCATAGTTCATCACAAAGTTCTACTAACTTGGTGATGGTGACTAGAGAATTCTGTCAATCACTATCTTATCTGGAAGATTAACTCCCACTTGATTCAAGCGATTGTTGTACTCAGACAATCTGGGCACATGCTCACTAGTTGAGCGATTCTCCTCCATCTTTTAGCTATAGAACTTGTTGGAGACTTTCATATCTCTCAACTCGGGTATTTGCTTGAAATATTAACTTCTACTACTGGAACATCTCATATGCTCCATGACGTTCAAAACGTCTTTGAAGTCCCGATTCTAAGCCATTAAGCATGGTGCATTAAACTATCAAGTAGTCATCATATTGAGCTAGCCAAACGTTCATAACGTCTGCATCTGCTCCTGCAATAGGTCCGTCACCTAGCGGTGCATCAAGGACATAATTCTTCTGTGCAGCAATGAGGATAAACCTCAGATCACGGATCCAATCTGCATCTTTGCTACTAACATCTTTCAACACAATTTTCTCTAGGAACATATCAAAATATATACAGGGAAGCAACAACGCGAGCTATTGATCTACAACATGATTTGCAAAATACTACCAGGACTAAGTTCATGATAAATTTAAGTTCAATTTAATCATATTACTTAAGAGCTCCCACTTAGATAGACATCCCTCTAATCCTCTAAGTGATCACGTGATCCAAATCAACTAAACCATGTCCGATCATCACGTGAGATGGAGTAGTTTCATTGGTAAACATCACTATGTTGATCATATCTACTATATGATTCACGCTCGACCTTCTCGGCATCCGTGTTCCGAGGCCATTTCTGTATATGCTTGGCTCGTCAAGTATAACCTGAGTATTCCGCGTGTGCAACTGTTTTGCACCCGTTGTATTTGAACGTAGAGCCTATCACACCCGATCATCACGTGGTGTCTCAGCACGAAGAACTTTCGCAACGGTGCATACTCAGGGAGAACACCTCTTGATAATTAGTGAGAGATCATCTTACAATGCTACTGTCAATCAAAGCAAGATAAGATGCATAAAAGATAAACATCACATGCAATCAATATAAGTGATATGATATGGCCATCATCATCTTGTGCTTGTGATCTCCATCTCCGAAGCACCGTCGTGATCACCATCGTCACCGGCGCGACACCTTGATCTCCATCGTAGCATCTTTGTCGTCTCGCCAAGTTTGTGCTTCCACAACTATCGCTACCGTTTAGTGACAAAGTAAAGCATTACAGCGCGATTGCATTGCATACAATAAAGCGACAACCATATGGCTCCTGCCAGTTGCCGATAACTCGGTTACAAAACATGATCATCTCATACAATAAAATTTAGCATCATGTCTTAACCATATCACATCACAACATGCCCTGCAAAAACAAGTTAGACGTCCTCTACTTTGTTGTTGCAAGTTTTACGTGGCTGCTACGGGCTTAAGCAAGAACCAATCTTACCTACGCATCAAAACCACAACGATAGTTTGTCAAGTTGGTGCTGTTTTAACCTTCGCAAGGACCGGGCGTAGCCACACTCGATTCAACTAAAGTTGGAGAAACTGTCACCCGCAAGCCACCTATGTGCAAAGCACGTCGGGAGAACCGGTCTCGCGTAAGCGTACGCGTAATGTCGGTCCGGGCCGCTTCGTCCAACAATACCGCCGAACCAAAGTATGACATGCTGGTAAGCAGTATGACTTATATCGCCCACAACTCACTTGTGTTCAACTCGTGCATATAACATCAACATATAAAACCTAGGCTCGGATGCCACTGTTGGGGAACGTAGTAATTTCAAAAAATTTCCTACGCACACGCAAGATCATGATGATGCATAGCAATGAGGGGAGAGTGTGATCTACGTACCCTTGTAGATCGACAATGGAAGCGTTTGGTTGATGTAGTCGTACGTCTTCATGGCCCGACCGATCAAGCACCGAAACTACGGCACCTCCGAGTTTTAGCACACGTTCAGCTCGATGACGATCCCCAGACTCCGATCCAGCAAAGTGTCGGGGAAGAGTTCCGTCAGCACGACGGCGTGATGACGATCTTGATGTACTACTGTCGCAGGGCTTCGCCTAAGCACCGCTACAATATTATCGAGGACTATGGTGGCAGGGGGCGCCGCACACGGCTAAGAATAAGATCACGTGGATCAACTTGTGTATCTCTGGGGTGCCCCTGCCTTCGTATATAAAGGACTAAAGGGGGGGTGAGGCCGGCCTAGGAGAGGCGCGCCAGGAGAGTCCTACTCCCTCTGGGAGTAGGATCCCCCCCAATCCTAGTTGGAATAGGATTCGCGGAGGGGGAAGAGAGAGAGGGTGGGCGGCCCCCTCTCCTTGTCCTATTCGGACCAAGGGAGGGGAGGGGCGCGCGGCCCATCTTGGTCTGCCTCTTCTCTTTTCCACTAAAGCCCATTAAGGCCCATATAGCTCCCGGGGGGTTCCGGTAACCTCCCGGTACTCCGGTAAAATCCCGATTTCATCCGGAACACTTCCGATATCCAAACATAGTGTAGGATCGAAAGTATGTCTAGAGGGGGGGATTAGACTACTTGACCAAATAAAAGCTTAACCTTTTCCCAATTTTAGTTCTTGGCAGATTTTAGCTATTTTAGGACAAGTCAAGCAATCATCACACAATTCAAGCAAGCATGCAAAGAGTATATTGGCAGCGGAAAGTAAAGCATGCAACTGCAAGAATGTACAGGGAAGGGTTTGGAGAATTCAGACGCAATTGGAGACACGGATGTTTTTCCCGTGGTTCGGATAGGTGGTGCTATCCTACATCCACGTTGATGGAGACTTCAACCCACAAAGGGTAACGGTTGCGAGAGTCCACGGAGGGCTCCACCCACAAAGGGTAACGGTTGCGCGAGTCCACACAGGGCTCCACCCACGAAGGGTCCACGAAGAAGCAACCACCCACAAAGGGTCCACGAAGAAGCAACCTTGTCTATCCCACCATGGCCATCGCCCACACAGGACTTGCCTCACTAGCGGTAGATCTTCACGAAGTAGGCGATCTCCTTGCCCTTACAAATTTCTTGGTTCAACTCCACAATCTTGTCGGAGGCTCCCAAGTGACACCTAGCCAATCTAGGAGACACCACTCTCCAAGAAGTAACAAATGGTGTGTAGGTAATGAACTCCTTGCTCTTGTGCTTCAAATGATAGTCTCCCCAACACTCAACTCTCTCTCATAGGATTTTGATTTTGTGGAAAGAATATTTGAGTGGAAAGCAACTTGGAGAGGCTAGAGATCAAGATTCATATGGTAGGAATGGAATATCTTGGTCTCAACACATGAGTAGGTGGTTCTCTCTCAGAACATATGAGTTGGAATGGTGTATGTGTTCTGATGGCTCTCTCCTCGAATGAAGAGGAGGTGGAGGGGTATATATAGCCTCCACACAAAATCCAACTGTTACACACAGTTTTCCAATCTCGGTGGGACCGAATCAACAAACTCGGTCGGACCGAAAATGTAAACCTAGTGACCGTTAGAGATTTTCGGTGGGACTGACATGCAACTCGGTAGGACCGATATGGTTAGGGTTTGGGCATAACGTAATCTCGGTGAGACCAATTACACAAACTCGGTGAGACCGAATTTGGTAATTAGCTAACCAGAGAGTTGGTCAGGCAAACTCGGTGGGACCGATTTGCTCTTTCGGTGAGACCGAAAAGTTACAAAGGGGAAACACTGAATTTACATTGCAATCTCGGTGGGACCGATTCGCTCTTTCGGTGAGACCGAAAAGTTACGAAAGGGAAACAGAGAGTTTTCAATCCCATCTCGGTGAGACCGAGATCCCTATCGGTAGAACCGAATTGCTAGGGTTTGGCAGTGGCTTATGACAAGTGAAACTCGGTGGCGCCGGATAGGAAGAATCGGTAGGACCGAGTTTGGCTTAGGGTTTAGGTCATATGTGGATATGGGAAAGTAGTTGAGGGTTTTGGAGCATATCACTAAGCACATGAAGCAAGAGGCTCATTAAGCAACACCTCATACCTCCTTGATAGTATTGGCTTTTCCTAAAGACTCAATGTGATCTTGGATCACTAAAATATAAAATGAAGAGTCTTGAGCTTTTGAGCTTGAGCCAATCCTTTGTCCTTAGCATTTTGAGGGTTCCACTTTCACATCCATGCCATGCCAATCATTGAGCTTTCCTGAAATAATCATCTTGGAATAGCATTAGCTCAATGAGCTATATGTTGTTATGAATTACCAAAACCACCTAGGGATAGTTGCACTTTCACATAGGCTTCCAATATATCAATCTTTATGTCTCGACCATTTCGAGACTCCTCGTCATGTCCGTGATCTCATCCGGGACTCCGAACAACCTTCGGTATATCAAAATGCATAAACTCATAATATAACTGTCATCGTAACCTTAAGCGTGCGGACCCTACGGGTTCGAGAACAATGTAGACATGACCGAGACATGTCTCCGGTCAATAACCAATAGCGGAACCTGGATGCTCATATTGGCTCCTACATATTCTACGAAGATCTTTATCGGTCAGACCGCATAACAACATACGTTGTTCCCTTTGTCATCGGTATGTTACTTGCCCGAGATTCGATCGTCGGTATCTCAATACCTAGTTCAATCTCGTTACCGGCAAGTCTCTTTACTCGTTCCATAATACATCATCTCGCAACTAACTCATTAGTTGCAATTCTTGCAAGGCTTATGTGATGTGCATTACCGAGAGGGCCCAGAGATACCTCTCCGACAATCGGAGTGACAAATCCTAATCTCGAAATACGCCAACCCAACATGTACCTTTGGAGACACCTGTAGAGCTCCTTTATAATCACCCAGTTACGTTGTGACGTTTGGTAGCACACAAAGTGTTCCTCCGGCAAACGGGAGTTGCATAATCTCATAGTCATAGGAACATGTATAAGTCATGAAGAAAGCAATAGCAACATACTAAATGATCGGGTGCTAAGCTAATGGAATGGGTCATGTCAATCACATCATTCTCCTAATGATGTGATCCCGTCAATCAAATAACAACTCTTTTGTTTATGGTTAGGAAACATAACCATCTTCGATTAACGAGCTAGTCAAGTAGAGGCATACTAGTGACACTTTGTTTGTCTATGTATTCACACAAGTATTATGTTTCCGATTAATACAATTCTAGCATGAATAATAAACATTTATCATGATATAAGGAAATAAATAATAACTTTATTATTGCCTCTAGGGCATATTTCCTTCAGTCTCCCACTTGCACTAGAGTCAATAATCTAGTTCACATCGCCATGTGATTTAACAGCAATAGTTCACATCACCATGTGATTAACACCCATAGTTCACATCGATATGTGATCAACACCCAAAGGGTTTACTAGAGTCAGTAATCTAGTTCACATCGCTATGTGATTAACACCAAAAGAGTACTAAGGTGTGATCATGTTTTGCTTGTGAGATAATTTTGGTCTGTCACATTCAGATCCGTAAGTATTTTGCAAATATTTATGTCAACAATGCTCTGCACGGAGCTACTCTAGCTAATTGCTCCCACTTTCAATATGTATCTAGATTGAGATTTAGATTCATCTAGATTAGTGTCAAAACTTGCATCGGCGTAACCCTTTACGACGAACCTTTTTTCACTTCCATAATCAAGAAACATATCCTTATTCCACTAAGGATAATTTTGACCGCTGTCCAGTGATCTACTCCTAGATCACTATTGTACTCCCTTGCCAAACTCAGTGGCAGGGTATACAATAGATCTGGTACACAACATGGCATAGTTTATAGAACCTATGACCGAGGCATAGGGAATGACATTCATTCTCTTTCTATCTTCTGACATGGTCGGGCTTTGAGTCTTACTCAATTTCACACCTTGTAACATAGGCAAGAAACTCTTTCTTTGTCTGTTCCATTTTGAACTACTTCAAAATCTTGTCAAGGTATGTATTTATTGAAAAACCTTATCAAGCGTCTTGATCTATCTCTATAGATCTTGATGCTCAATATGTAAGCAACTTCACCGAGGTCTTTCTTTGAAAAACTCCTTTCAAACACTCCTTTATGCTTTGCAGAATAATTCTACATTATTTCCGATCAACAATATGTCATTCACATATACTTATCAGAAATGTTGTAGTGCTCCCACTCACTTTCTTGTAAATACAGGCTTCACCGCAAGTCTGTATAAAACTATATGCTTTGATCAACTTATCAAAGCGTATATTCCAACTCCGAGATGCTTACACCAGTCCATAGATGGATCGCTGGAGTTTGCATTTTTTGTTAACACCTTTAGGATTGACAAAAACTTCTGGTTGCATCATATACAACTCTTCTTTAAGAAATCCATTAAGGATTGCAGTTTTGTTATCTATTTGCCAGATTTCATAAAATGCGGCAATTGCTAACATGATTCGGACAGACTTAAGCATCGCTACGGGTGAGAAGGTCTCATCGTAGTCAATCCCTTGAACTTGCCGAAACCCTTTTGCGACAAGTCGAGCTTTGTAGACAGTAATATTACCGTCAGCGTCGGTCTTCTTCTTGAAGATCCATTTATTCTCAATTGCTTGCCGATCATCGGGCAAGTCAACCAAAGTCCATACTTTGTTCTCATACATGGATCCCATCTCAGATTTCATGGCTTCAAGCCACTTTGCGGAATCTGGGCTCACCATCGCTTCTTCATAGTTCGTAGGTTCATCATGATCTAGTAGCATGACTTCCAGAACGGGATCACCGTACCACTCTAGCGCGGATCTTACTCTGGTTGATCTACGAGGTTTCAGTAGTATCTTGTTCTGAAGTTTCATGATCATCATCATTGGCTTCCTCACTAACTGGTGTAGGTGTCACAGAAACAGTTTTCTGTGATGTACTACTTTCCAATAAGGGAGCAGGTACAGTTACCTCGTCAAGTTCTACTTTCCTCCCACTCACTTCTTTCGAGAGAAACTCCTTCTCTAGTAAGTTTCTGAATTTAGCAACAAAAGTCTTGCCTTCGGATCTGTGATAGAAGGTGTATCCAATAGTTTCCTTTGGATATCCTATGAAGATTTACTTCTCCGATTTGGGTTCGAGCTTATCATGTTGAAACTTTTTCACATAAGCATCGCAGTCCCAAACTTTAAGAAACGACAGCTTAGGTTTCTTGCCAAACCATAGTTCATATGGTGTCGTCTCAACGGATTTAGATGGTGCCCTATTTAACGTGAATGCAGCTGTCTCTAATGCATAACCCCAAAACGATAGTGGTAGATCGGTAAGAGACATCATAGATTGCACTATATCTAATAAAGTACGGTTATGACGTTCGGACACACCATTATGCTGTGGTGTTCCATGTGGCATGAGTTTGTGAAACTATTCCACATTGTTTTAATTGAAGACCAAACTCGTAACTCAAATATTTGTCTCCGCGATCAGATCGTAGAAACTTTATTTTCTTGTCACGATGTTTTTCCACTTCACTCTGAAATTCTTTGAACTTTTCAAATGTTTCAGACTTATGTTTCATCAAGTAGATATACCCATATTTTCTCAAATCATCTGTGAAGTTCAGAAAATAACGATACTTGCCGTGAGCCTTAACACTCATCGGACCGCATACATCAGTATGTATTATTTCCAATAAGTCAGTTGCTCGCTCCGGAGAACGGAGTCTTAGTCATCTTGCCCATGAGGCATGGTTCGTAAGCATCAAGTGATTCATAATCAAGTGATTCCAAAATTCCATCAGCATGGAGTTTCCTCATGTGCTTTACACCAATATGACCTAAACGGCAGTGCCACAAATAAGTTGCACTATCATTATTAACTTTGCATCTTTTGGTTTCAATATTATGATTATGTGTATCACTACGATCGAGATCCAACAAACTATTTTCATTGGGTGTGTAACCATATAAGGTTTTATTCATGTAAACAGAACAACAATTTATTCTCTTACTTAAATGAATAACCGTATTACAATAAACATGATCAAATCATATTCATGCTTAACGCAAACACCAAATAACACTTATTCAGGTTCAACACTAATCCCGAAAGTATAGGGAGTGTGCGATGATGATCATACCACACATCGTCACTTTACCCTTAACTAGTCTCTGTTTATTCTGCAACTCCCGTTTTGAGTTACTAATCTTAGCAACTGAACTAGTATCAAATACTGAGGGGTTGCTATAAACACTAGTAAAGTACACATCAATGACATGTATATCAAATATACTTATGTTCACTTTGCCATCCTTCTTATCTGCCAATCACTTGGGGTAGTTCCGCTTCCAGTGACCAGTCCCTTTGCAGTAGAAACACTTAGTCTCAGGCTTAGGACCAGACTTGGGCTTCTTCACTTGAGCAGCAACTTGCTTGCTGTTCTTCTTGAAGTTCCCCTTCTTCCCTCTGCCCTTTTCTTGAAACTAGTGGTCTTGTCTACCATCAACACTTGATGTTTTTCTCGATTTCTACCTTCGTCAATTTCCGCATTACGAAGAGCTTGGGAATCATTTCCGTTATCCCTTGCATATCATAGTTCATCACAAAGTTCTACTAACTTGGTGATGGTGACTAGAGAATTCTGTCAATCACTATCTTATCTGGAAGATTAACTCCCACTTGATTCAAGCGATTGTTGTACTCAGACAATCTGGGCACATGCTCACTAGTTGAGCGATTCTCCTCCATCTTTTAGCTATAGAACTTGTTGGAGACTTTCATATCTCTCAACTCGGGTATTTGCTTGAAATATTAACTTCTACTACTGGAACATCTCATATGCTCCATGACGTTCAAAACGTCTTTGAAGTCCCGATTCTAAGCCATTAAGCATGGTGCATTAAACTATCAAGTAGTCATCATATTGAGCTAGCCAAACGTTCATAACGTCTGCATCTGCTCCTGCAATAGGTCCGTCACCTAGCGGTGCATCAAGGACATAATTCTTCTGTGCAGCAATGAGGATAAACCTCAGATCACGGATCCAATCTGCATCTTTGCTACTAACATCTTTCAACACAATTTTCTCTAGGAACATATCAAAATATATACAGGGAAGCAACAACGCGAGCTATTGATCTACAACATGATTTGCAAAATACTACCAGGACTAAGTTCATGATAAATTTAAGTTCAATTTAATCATATTACTTAAGAGCTCCCACTTAGATAGACATCCCTCTAATCCTCTAAGTGATCACATGATCCAAATCAACTAAACCATGTCCGATCATCACGTGAGATGGAGTAGTTTCATTGGTGAACATCACTATGTTGATCATATCTACTATATGATTCACGCTCGACCTTCTCGGTATCCGTGTTCCGAGGCCATTTCTGTATATGCTTGGCTCGTCAAGTATAACCTGAGTATTCCGCGTGTGCAACTGTTTTGCACCCGTTGTATTTGAACGTAGAGCCTATCACACCCGATCATCACGTGGTGTCTCAGCACGAAGAACTTTCGCAACGGTGCATACTCAGGGAGAACACCTCTTGATAATTAGTGAGAGATCATCTTACAATGCTACTGTCAATCAAAGCAAGATAAGATGCATAAAAGATAAACATCACATGCAATCAATATAAGTGATATGATATGGCCATCATCATCTTGTGCTTGTGATCTCCATCTCCGAAGCACCGTCGTGATCACCATCGTCACCGGCGCGACACCTTGATCTCCATCGTAGCATCTTTGTCGTCTCGCCAAGTTTGTGCTTCCACAACTATCGCTACCGTTTAGTGACAAAGTAAAGCATTACAGCGCGATTGCATTGCATACAATAAAGCGACAACCATATGGCTCCTGCCAGTTGCCGATAACTCGGTTACAAAACATGATCATCTCATACAATAAAATTTAGCATCATGTCTTAACCATATCACATCACAACATGCCCTGCAAAAACAAGTTAGACGTCCTCTACTTTGTTGTTGCAAGTTTTACGTGGCTGCTACGGGCTTAAGCAAGAACCAATCTTACCTACGCATCAAAACCACAACGATAGTTTGTCAAGTTGGTGCTGTTTTAACCTTCGCAAGGACCGGGCGTAGCCACACTCGATTCAACTAAAGTTGGAGAAACTGTCACCCGCAAGCCACCTATGTGCAAAGCACATCGGGAGAACCGGTCTCGCGTAAGCGTACGCGTAATGTCGGTCCGGGCCGCTTCGTCCAACAATACCGCCGAACCAAAGTATGACATGCTGGTAAGCAGTATGACTTATATCGCCCACAACTCACTTGTGTTCAACTCGTGCATATAACATCAACATATAAAACCTAGGCTCGGATGCCACTGTTGGGGAACGTAGTAATTTCAAAAAATTTCCTACGCACACGCAAGATCATGATGATGCATAGCAATGAGGGGAGAGTGTGATCTACGTACCCTTGTAGATCGACAATGGAAGCGTTTGGTTGATGTAGTCGTACGTCTTCATGGCCCGACCGATCAAGCACCGAAACTACGGCACCTCCGAGTTTTAGCACACGTTCAGCTCGATGACGATCCCCAGACTCCGATCCAGCAAAGTGTCGGGGAAGAGTTCCGTCAGCACGACGGCGTGATGACGATCTTGATGTACTACTGTCGCAGGGCTTCGCCTAAGCACCGCTACAATATTATCGAGGACTATGGTGGCAGGGGGCGCCGCACACGGCTAAGAATAAGATCACGTGGATCAACTTGTGTATCTCTGGGGTGCCCCTGCCTTCGTATATAAAGGACTAAAGGGGGGGTGAGGCCGGCCTAGGAGAGGCGCGCCAGGAGAGTCCTACTCCCTCTGGGAGTAGGATCCCCCCCCAATCCTAGTTGGAATAGGATTCGCGGAGGGGGAAGAGAGAGAGGGTGGGCGGCCCCCTCTCCTTGTCCTATTCGGACCAAGGGAGGGGAGGGGCGCGCGGCCCATCTTGGGCTGCCTCTTCTCTTTTCCACTAAAGCCCATTAAGGCCCATATAGCTCCCGGGGGGTTCCGGTAACCTCCCGGTACTCCGGTAAAATCCCGATTTCATCCGGAACACTTCCGATATCCAAACATAGTGTAGGATCGAAAGTATGTCCAGAGGGGGGGATTAGACTACTTGACCAAATAAAAGCTTAACCTTTTCCCAATTTTAGTTCTTGGCAGATTTTAGCTATTTTAGGACAAGTCAAGCAATCATCACACAATTCAAGCAAGCATGCAAAGAGTATATTGGCAGCGGAAAGTAAAGCATGCAACTGCAAGAATGTACAGGGAAGGGTTTGGAGAATTCAGACGCAATTGGAGACACGGATGTTTTTCCCGTGGTTCGGATAGGTGGTGCTATCCTACATCCACGTTGATGGAGACTTCAACCCACAAAGGGTAACGGTTGCGAGAGTCCACGGAGGGCTCCACCCACAAAGGGTAACGGTTGCGTGAGTCCACACAGGGCTCCACCCACGAAGGGTCCACGAAGAAGCAACCACCCACAAAGGGTCCACGAAGAAGCAACCTTGTCTATCCCACCATGGCCATCGCCCACACAGGACTTGCCTCACTAGCGGTAGATCTTCACGAAGTAGGCGATCTCCTTGCCCTTACAAATTTCTTGGTTCAACTCCACAATCTTGTCGGAGGCTCCCAAGTGACACCTAGCCAATCTAGGAGACACCACTCTCCAAGAAGTAACAAATGGTGTGTAGGTAATGAACTCCTTGCTCTTGTGCTTCAAATGATAGTCTCCCCAACACTCAACTCTCTCTCATAGGATTTTGATTTTGTGGAAAGAAGATTTGAGTGGAAAGCAACTTGGAGAGGCTAGAGATCAAGATTCATATGGTAGGAATGGAATATCTTGGTCTCAACACATGAGTAGGTGGTTCTCTCTCAGAACATATGAGTTGGAATGGTGTATGTGTTCTGATGGCTCTCTCCTCGAATGAAGAGGAGGTGGAGGGGTATATATAGCCTCCACACAAAATCCAACTGTTACACACAGTTTTCCAATCTCGGTGGGACCGAATCAACAAACTCGGTCGGACTGAAAATGTAAACCTAGTGACCGTTAGAGATTTTCGGTGGGACTGACATGCAACTCGGTAGGACCGATATGGTTAGGGTTTGGGCATAACGTAATCTCGGTGAGACCAATTACACAAACTCGGTGAGACCGAATTTGGTAATTAGCTAACCAGAGAGTTGGTCAGGCAAACTCGGTGGGACCGATTTGCTCTTTCGGTGAGACCGAAAAGTTACAAAGGGGAAACACTGAATTTACATTGCAATCTCGGTGGGACCGATTCGCTCTTTCGGTGAGACCGAAAAGTTACGAAAGGGAAACAGAGAGTTTGCAATCCCATCTCGGTGAGACCGAGATCCCTATCGGTAGAACCGAATTGCTAGGGTTTGGCAGTGGCTTATGACAAGTGAAACTCGGTGGCGCCGGATAGGAAGAATCGGTAGGACCGAGTTTGGCTTAGGGTTTAGGTCATATGTGGATATGGGAAAGTAGTTGAGGGTTTTGGAGCATATCACTAAGCACATGAAGCAAGAGGCTCATTAAGCAACACCTCATACCTCCTTGATAGTATTGGCTTTTCCTAAAGACTCAATGTGATCTTGGATCACTAAAATATAAAATGAAGAGTCTTGAGCTTTTGAGCTTGAGCCAATCCTTTGTCCTTAGCATTTTGAGGGTTCCACTTTCACATCCATGCCATGCCAATCATTGAGCTTTCCTGAAATAATCATCTTGGAATAGCATTAGCTCAATGAGCTATATGTTGTTATGAATTACCAAAACCACCTAGGGATAGTTGCACTTTCAATCTCCCCCTTTTTGGTAATTGATGACAACATATAGATCAAAGCTTCGACAAATGATAATAAGCATGAAATATATCATCGCTTTGAGAAGTATGTGATAAGTAAGAGATCCCCCTAAGTTTGTGCATATTTAAAATTTGCTTTGGACTGCAAATGCACAATGAGTTAGAGTCATGGGTTACTCTTCCATGTCACATACATCTTGGTGGAGCGCTTAAAATGATAAGAATGAAATACATGCACTCATCACCAAGAATAGTGAATGATCACATAAGATAGATAAGATAATAGCATTAAGCAAGCATTAAGTGTAGCTTATGATCAAACACATGATCATCAATGTCTCACAAGCAATGACATAGTATCTCAAGCACTCAAAAGCAAACAAGTTCGAAAAAACACCAAATAAAGCAAGAGAGAAAAAAACAACACTCTCTCTCTCGAAGCCTATGATCTATACATCTTCTCCCCCTTTGGCAACAAGTTACCAAAAAGTTCCTAGAAAATGCATAGTGCTAGATCGACGCTCAGGCTTGATCTTCAGGTGGTGGTGGAGTCCGGATCACTCCAAGGACGAAGGCTTCTGTAGACGCTGAAGTAGACGCTGGAGTTGGAGCCGAAGTAGATGCTGGAGCTGGTGGAACTGAGGTTGTAGCTGGTGCTGAGGTGGTGGCTCTGGTGTCAGCAACTGGCACGGCAGACGACCTCGGACCTCGTGGCACTCTGGCAAAGGCATGAGTGGTAGTCCTGCCTCTCCTCTCCTGCATGTCATCCTGGAGCTGCTCCACTGCAGTCTGAATCTCTGTCACCTTGACATCCAAGTCATAGAACTTTTGTTCCATGATCCTCTCTAAGCTTGCCTGGTTCTGAGTGAGGGTGGCTAGTCCTTTCTCAATCCGCAGGGTGGATGCAATCAGGTAACCAAGCTGCTCTTGTTTAGTTTTCAAGAAATACTCAGATGCCTCCTCTTGAGTTGGCATCTTAGCAGCTTTCTCCTTCCTTGCCTTCTCCTTCTTTGCTTGTGCTTGGGCAGACGATGGCTCATTCTCAGTCATGAGAACTTGATTGTCCTCAAAATCTGAACGGATGGGCAGGTGTTCCTTGTCCAATAAATATATGCCCGTGCCCATCTTAGAGTTGATGAGCTCCTGAATTTGAGGTGCATATCCACAGCTCCTCTTCTGATCTGCTGCAGTCCTCTTGATAGTCTCTACTATGAGGCTCATGACCTTGAACTTCTGTGGCACATCAAAGACGTGAAGCAAGTTGATTGCATGGCCTCTGATCATCTTGTGATCTCCAGACTTGGGCAATAAGGTGTGCCTCAATATCCAATTGATGGTTGGCAGCCCTGACAGAAGATAATGCACTGAGCCAAATTTGAAAGTGTCAAGAGCTTCATTTGGAATTTCCTTGTACATGTTGGACATTGAGTTATGATCCATCTTTTTCTTGGCATAAATATCCAAGTCATCCGCTTGCTCCTCTGGGGCATTGATCAGTTGAGCCCATTCAGCAACTGTAGATTGGTACCTCGTACCCTCAGACATCCAAGTTATCCTCCCATCTGGATAAAAGTGTGCCGTGGAGTAGAACTGCATGATAAGCTCCTCGTTCCACTTTGTGAGCTTCTGCCCAACAAAGTCAGCAACTCCACAAGCACTAAAGCTGTCATACACTCCAGGGTAGTGTTCCTCATTTTCCTTCATGTAGGTCCAGTCAACCCATCTCATGTCACAAACAATGGGCTTCTTATCTAACAGCACTGTCTCATAGAAGTCCTGCTGTTCCTTGGTGTGAAATCTGTAATCCACAGCAGTCTTCTCCTTGAAGCATATGGGTCTACTTCTCTCCACTTCCTCAGCCCTGAATCTCTCCTGAGCTTCATGTCCTCAGCCACAGGATGAGCATCGTTGTGGTCTGGGATCTTGGGCTTGAGCTTTCTAAGAACTTGCTCTTCATCCTCTTCTTCAGCAACAGTCTCAGGCACTGGGGCCTTATTCTTCTCAGCTGTAGGAATGCTCCTTGTATTCCTCTTTGGTTTTGGCTTGGAGGCAGCTTTGGGCTTAGATGCAGTAGCCCCTGATCTTATGGCATCACCAATCAGCTTGGGTGCCTTAGGTGCTGGTGCAGCAACCTCTTCTTCCTCTTCCTCTTCCATAATGGAAGTCTTTCCAAGCACTCTGGCTACGGTCTTCTTGACCCTTTCCTTCCTCTTCTTGCCTTCAGCAACAACTGGCTCTTTGCGTGCAGGCTTCTCAGTTGAGGCTCTAGCCTTTGACATAGGCTGCCTGCCTGCTGGCCTTTTGATCTTTAGACCTGGCTTTGTGCCTTGAGCTGGCTCAACTCTCTTTGATGTGGCCTCTTCCTCTGCCACATAATCTTCATCTTCAGAATCAGAAGTTCTCTTCTTCCTTTGTCTAGTGGCAGATTTTGGCAGATTTCTTGGGGTACTTCTGCTGCCATCATCTGAAGAGCTGGAGGGACTAGTGCCCTCACTCATCACCACTTGCTGTTCTGACACATTCTGGCTGTCACTCTGATCAGACATGCTGCAAGCTCTGACTGCTGACCCTATGAATAGTTTATAGATGAGGTAGAATAGATGAGCATCACAAAATGCAGAGATTTTTGCAAAAGAATGATCCAAAAATTTAGTTTTAGTTTCCCACTGAAATCATCTAGGATCTATCGATATTTAAACTCGGTGATACCGAAGCAGTTTTGGAACCTAAACTAGTGAACTCGGTTGGACCGAGTCACAGTTCGGTGGCACCGAGACTGCTAGGGTTTCACAGAGTTCCAGAATCGGTCACACCGATAAGTAATTCTCGGTCAGACCGAGTCTCACTTGTGCAATGGCATAAGCCAAATCGGTGGGACCGAGTTTTTCAACTCGGTGGGTCCGAGATGGTTTCGGCGGAAACCTAACCCTAAAATTTTCGAATCAAAGCTAATCTACGGGCGTATTGACTGGATAGGAGTGTTTCAATCGTGGCAAGAATCATGATGATCACAATGTGCTGAGAATTGGATTGGAGGATAGCACAAAGATCGAGTCCATACCCTAGCTCGGCGGAGACTCGCTACGGCGGCAACGGCGGGGCAGAATTCCCGTTGACGGCGACGGAGACCAGCGACTGGAGGCGGCTGGCGGCGAGAAGACGATCCGGAGACCACGTTGGCAGAGCAGGCTATCGCGCGGGCGAAGGGGTTCGGAGAAATTTCCAAATTTTGCCCGTGACTATATATAGCCCGACCTTGTCGGTGTGACCGAGTGGAACAACTCGGTGGCACCGAGATTAATAACTGCATGCAGTTACTGAAACTCGGTGTGACCGAAATGTTCAAATCAGTTGCACCGAGATCGAAAACCTATATCATCTTAATGATCTCGGTAGGACCGAAAGTGGGGTATCGGTCAGACCAAGAATCATAAAGAGGTTTTGGAAGTTTAAGTCTATGACGAATCGGGGACTCCGAGCGCTCCTCACACAGAGTGGTTCGAATCTGACTTGATCAAATTTTGTGATGCAACATGAATAGAGTTTGAGACGAGAAAAGCATAGATAGCTAGAGGAGGTTCTTAGGCATTCTTGTCCATCCACTTGGCAAAGGAAATAAACCCAAACGATCAAAACAACAAGTGGATGTCCTCGAATGAGTAAAATATGCAACCAGCATGCTCACACAATAAGATGGCAAATGAAATATGTGGCAAGGCATGCACAACCAATTCTAGCATCTATCAAGCAATTTGCAATGACAAGGTCATCTATATATGAGTATATTGACTTAGGAGTCAAGTGAGAACACTTGATCATAGGTCATACTCATCGTTTAAGCTCAAGTGGGGTTACCACTTTTACATAAAGCATTGTTGTGTTCACATCTTTAGAGTTGCTTTAGCTCAAGTCTTAGAGTAAAAGCTCCCCCTAGATGTGATATCCCCCCTTGGAGGGATGAACTAACCTTGGGTTTCGTCGATGATGACTTCATGTAGATGTTGAAGATGTGGATGCTCAATGTTGATGTAGATCACTTGGAGCTATCCATTTGAGTGAATTGCACTTTCAATACCTACATGGGTTAGTCCCACAAGGAACAAACAAGGATATCCATAGACATAGAGTGATGCACACACAAGATGATGTCCATGAAAACTTTTAGGTTACCTTGTCCCTTGTCTTACCAACAAGAGGGTTTGTGACTCCTTGAACTAGTGCAGGATGTGGAAGTTGATTGCACTTGTTCTTGCCAAAATGATAAGAGTGAAGTATGTTGGCGGAGTCACCCTCAAGGACTCTCTAGTTCTTCTTCTTTTGGATCCACATCATCTTGATGGGAATCCTTGGAGTTGTAGTCGTACTTGATGAAGTGGAACTTGAAGTAGTCTTGGGAATCCACTTGACTAAGGTCTTAGGAGCTTCTTCAAATGCATCAATTTCCTCTTGAAGCTTGTCCTTGCCTTTTTGCTTGTAGTCTTGTGGTGGAAGATCATCTTGAGCTTGTGTCCCCTTGAAAGAAGTATCATACTTCTCTTGTTGAGGAACAAACTTTGTCTTGGGGTATTGATCTTCTTCCCACTCAACTCCATTGGCATTGAACTTTCGTTCAAAACCAACGCCTCGATTCTTCCGGTGCATTCCTTACTTGCGCACAATTTCCTCGAATTGCTTGCTCCCGGCAAGGCTTTTGTACACTCCTTTCTCTATAATTCCCTTCAATAAGCTATTTTCTTGCTCAAGTGTAACTTGGCTAAGAGATTCATTAGTGGAATCAAGAGAACTACTAGAAGCAACAATATTGGATTTAGCATGATCATTGTTACTGCTAGAGGAAGAATCTTTCTTGTTCTTGTCACTAGACTTGACTTGAGGCATGTAAGTGGATAAGAGTAAACGCTTGGCAATGTAAGAAGAACTTTTCTTGCGGAGATCATCATTGATTGCTTTTAAGAACTCATGCTCTCGCTCAAGATTGAGCTTTTCAAAGCGTAATTTCTCATGAGCTCTTAAAAGTTCTCGATGATCTTCGAAGATAGTTTCATGAGCTAACTTAAGAGTGTTTAGTTCTTTAGTTAGAGCCTCAATCTTTTCCTTATCATTGTCATTCGTTTTATCTTGATTAGCATGATTAATTGACATTTCATCATAGTATTCATCACTAGAGTTGTCAATAAGCAAATCATCACCTAACAAGTCATCTTCATCACTATTGAAATCAACATACTCGGGTTGTGTTACCTTAGGACCTTTGGCCATGAAGCATCTTCCAATTCCTTCATTTGGTGAGTCAAATATGTCGTAGGAGTTGGTTGACACAAGTGCTATACTGGCAACACCTTCATCTTGAGTATCTTCGGAGTCGGAGTGATAACTTCTCTCGGAGTGGCTGTCGGAGTCGGATACCCATTCACCAACATGAGCTTGATGTCTTCGTCTTGTGTAGCTCCTTGATGATTTTTCCTTCCTTTCCGAATCCTTGCTTCTCCGTGAGTATCTTCGTTCATAACGAGCATCTCTATTCCTTCTCTCTCTTGGTGGTGATTCTTTGCTTCTTCTTTTTGGAGAATCTTCTCTTCTCTTGTAGGGAGCCGTACACTCATTGGAATAGTGTCCGGGTCTTCCACAACTATAGCAATTTCGCTCTCGACTAGAAGATCTTTTGTCATTGTAGGACCTTGACTTGAAGCTTCTATCTTTGCTTCTACTCTTGTAGAACTTGTTGAAGTTCTTCACCATTAAGCTCAATTTTTCATTGAAGTCTTGTTTCTCACTTGATGATGTAGGGGCTTCACATGAGGCTTTATAGGCACCACTTGATTTGTTGTGAAGTTCCTCTTTATCCTTAAGTGACATCTCATGAGCAACAATTCTTCCAATCACCTCCGTTGGCTTGAGATCTTTGTAATTGGGCATCATTTGGATCAATGTGCACACGGTATCATATTTTCCATCCAAGGCTCTTAGAATCTTCTTGATGATGAATCTATCGGTCATCTCTTCACTTCCTAAGCCGGCAATCTCATTTGTGATGAGAGCAAGCCTAGAGTACATTTCAGCGACACCTTCACCATCCTTCATCTTGAACTTGTAAAGTTGGCTTTGAAGCACATCCAACTTGGATTCCTTGACGGAGTCGGTACCTTCGTGCATATCAATCAAAGTGTCCCAAATTTCCTTCGCATTCTCAAGACGGCTGATTTTGTTGAATTCTTCGGGGCACAATCCGTTGAAGAGAATATCACAAGCTTGAGCATTGTATTGCAACATCTTCAACTCATCCACGGTAGCTTCACGGTTTGGTTCTCTCCCATCAAAGAAGTCACCTTGCAAACCAACACACACAATAGCCCAAACGGCGTGGTTATGTCCAAGAATATGCATTTTCATTTTATGCTTCCAACTAGCAAAATTAGTACCATCAAAGTAGGGACCTCTACGGTGATAATTTCCCTCGCTAGACACCATACTCTCCTAGGTTGTGAAACCAAGGCTATGACCACCAAAAGCTATGGAGATCAAAGCAAATGGAGACCAAAGCTCTGATACCACTTGTAGGATCGAAAGTATGTCTAGAGGGGGGGATTAGACTACTTGACCAAATAAAAGCTTAACCTTTTCCCAATTTTAGTTCTTGGCAGATTTTAGCTATTTTAGGACAAGTCAAGCAATCATCACACAATTCAAGCAAGCATGCAAAGAGTATATTGGCAGCGGAAAGTAAAGCATGCAACTTGCAAGAATGTAAAGGGAAGGGTTTGGAGAATTCAAACGCAATTGGAGACACGGATGTTTTTCCCGTGGTTCGGATAGGTGGTGCTATCCTACATCCACGTTGATGGAGACTTCAACCCACAAAGGGTAACGGTTGCGAGAGTCCACGGAGGGCTCCACCCACAAAGGGTAACGGTTGCGCGAGTCCACACAGGGCTCCACCCACGAAGGGTCCATGAAGAAGCAACCACCCACAAAGGGTCCACAAAGAAGCAACCTTGTCTATCCCACCATGGCCATCGCCCACACAGGACTTGCCTCACTAGCGGTAGATCTTCACGAAGTAGGCGATCTCCTTGCCCTTACAAACTCCTTGGTTCAACTCCACAATCTTGTCGGAGGCTCCCAAGTGACACCTAGCCAATCTAGGAGACACCACTCTCCAAGAAGTAACAAATGGTGTGTAGGTAATGAACTCCTTGCTCTTGTGCTTCAAATGATAGTCTCCCCAACACTCAACTCTCTCTCATAGGATTTTGATTTTGTGGAAAGAATATTTGAGTGGAAAGCAACTTGGAGAGGCTAGAGATCAAGATTCATATGGTAGGAATGGAATATCTTGGTCTCAACACATGAGTAGGTGGTTCTCTCTCAGAACATATGAGTTGGAATGGTGTATGTGTTCTGATGGCTCTCTCCTCGAATGAAGAGGAGGTGGAGGGGTATATATAGCCTCCACACAAAATCCAACCGTTACACACAGTTTTCCAATCTCGGTGGGACCAAATCAACAAACTCGGTCGGACCGAAAATGTAAACCTAGTGACCGTTAGAGATTTTCGGTGGGACTGACATGCAACTCGGTAGGACCGATATGGTTAGGGTTTGGGCATAACGTAATCTCGGTGAGGCCGATTACACAAACTCGGTGAGACCGAATTTGGTAATTAGCTAACCAGAGAGTTGGTCAGGCAAACTCGGTGGGACCGATTTGCTCTTTCGATGAGACCGAAAAGTTACAAAGGGGAAACACTGAATTTACATTGCAATCTCGGTGGGACCGATTCGCTCTTTCGGTGAGACCGAAAAGTTACGAAAGGGAAACAGAGAGTTTTCAATCCCATCTCGGTGAGACCGAGATCCCTATCGGTAGAACCGAATTGCTAGGGTTTGGCAGTGGCTTATGACAAGTGAAACTCGGTGGCGCCGGATAGGAAGAATCGGTAGGACCGAGTTTGGCTTAGGGTTTAGGTCATATGTGGATATGGGAAAGTAGTTGAGGGTTTTGGAGCATATCACTAAGCACATGAAGCAAGAGGATCATTAAGCAACACCTCATCCCTCCTTGATAGTATTGGCTTTTCCTAAAGACTCAATGTGATCTTGGATCACTAAAATATAAAATGAAGAGTCTTGAGCTTTTGAGCTTGAGCCAATCCTTTGTCCTTAGCATTTTGAGGGTTCCACTTTCACATCCATGCCATGCCAATCATTGAGCTTTCCTGAAATAATCATCTTGGAATAGCATTAGCTCAATGAGCTATATGTTGTTATGAATTACCAAAACCACCTAGGGATAGTTGCACTTTCACATAGGCTTCCAATATATCAATCTTTATGTCTCGACCATTTCGAGACTCCTCGTCATGTCCGTGATCTCATCCGGGACTCCGAACAACCTTCGGTATATCAAAATGCATAAACTCATAATATAACTGTCATCGTAACCTTAAGCGTGCGGACCCTACGGGTTCGAGAACAATGTAGACATGACCGAGACATGTCTCCGGTCAATAACCAATAGCGGAACCTGGATGCTCATATTGGCTCCTACATATTCTACGAAGATCTTTATCGGTCAGACCGCATAACAACATACGTTGTTCCCTTTGTCATCGGTATGTTACTTGCCCGAGATTCGATCGTCGGTATCTCAATACCTAGTTCAATCTCGTTACCGGCAAGTCTCTTTACTCGTTCCATAATACATCATCTCGCAACTAACTCATTAGTTGCAATGCTTGCAAGGCTTATGTGATGTGCATTACCGAGAGGGCCCAGAGATACCTCTCCGACAATCGGAGTGACAAATCCTAATCTCGAAATACGCCAACCCAACATGTACCTTTGGAGACACCTGTAGAGCTCCTTTATAATCACCCAGTTACGTTGTGACGTTTGGTAGCACACAAAGTGTTCCTCCGGCAAACGGGAGTTGCATAATCTCATAGTCATAGGAACATGTATAAGTCATGAAGAAAGCAATAGCAACATACTAAATGATCGGGTGCTAAGCTAATGGAATGGGTCATGTCAATCACATCATTCTCCTAATGATGTGATCCCGTCAATCAAATAACAACTCTTTTGTTTATGGTTAGGAAACATAACCATCTTCGATTAACGAGCTAGTCAAGTAGAGGCATACTAGTGACACTTTGTTTGTCTATGTATTCACACAAGTATTATGTTTCCGATTAATACAATTCTAGCATGAATAATAAACATTTATCATGATATAAGGAAATAAATAATAACTTTATTATTGCCTCTAGGGCATATTTCCTTCAGTCTCCCACTTGCACTAGAGTCAATAATCTAGTTCACATCGCCATGTGATTTAACAGCAATAGTTCACATCACCATGTGATTAACACCCATAGTTCACATCGATATGTGATCAACACCCAAAGGGTTTACTAGAGTCAGTAATCTAGTTCACATCGCTATGTGATTAACACCAAAAGAGTACTAAGGTGTGATCATGTTTTGCTTGTGAGATAATTTTGGTCTGTCACATTCAGATCCGTAAGTATTTTGCAAATATTTATGTCAACAATGCTCTGCACGGAGCTACTCTAGCTAATTGCTCCCACTTTCAATATGTATCTAGATTGAGATTTAGATTCATCTAGATTAGTGTCAAAACTTGCATCGGCGTAACCCTTTACGACGAACCTTTTTTCACTTCCATAATCAAGAAACATATCCTTATTCCACTAAGGATAATTTTGACCGCTGTCCAGTGATCTACTCCTAGATCACTATTGTACTCCCTTGCCAAACTCAGTGGCAGGGTATACAATAGATCTGGTACACAACATGGCATAGTTTATAGAACCTATGACCGAGGCATAGGGAATGACATTCATTCTCTTTCTATCTTCTGACATGGTCGGGCTTTGAGTCTTACTCAATTTCACACCTTGTAACATAGGCAAGAAACTCTTTCTTTGTCTGTTCCATTTTGAACTACTTCAAAATCTTGTCAAGGTATGTATTTATTGAAAAACCTTATCAAGCGTCTTGATCTATCTCTATAGATCTTGATGCTCAATATGTAAGCAACTTCACCGAGGTCTTTCTTTGAAAAACTCCTTTCAAACACTCCTTTATGCTTTGCAGAATAATTCTACATTATTTCCGATCAACAATATGTCATTCACATATACTTATCAGAAATGTTGTAGTGCTCCCACTCACTTTCTTGTAAATACAGGCTTCACCGCAAGTCTGTATAAAACTATATGCTTTGATCAACTTATCAAAGCGTATATTCCAACTCCGAGATGCTTACACCAGTCCATAGATGGATCGCTGGAGTTTGCATTTTTTGTTAACACCTTTAGGATTGACAAAAACTTCTGGTTGCATCATATACAACTCTTCTTTAAGAAATCCATTAAGGATTGCAGTTTTGTTATCTATTTGCCAGATTTCATAAAATGCGGCAATTGCTAACATGATTCGGACAGACTTAAGCATCGCTACGGGTGAGAAGGTCTCATCGTAGTCAATCCCTTGAACTTGCCGAAACCCTTTTGCGACAAGTCGAGCTTTGTAGACAGTAATATTACCGTCAGCGTCGGTCTTCTTCTTGAAGATCCATTTATTCTCAATTGCTTGCCGATCATCGGGCAAGTCAACCAAAGTCCATACTTTGTTCTCATACATGGATCCCATCTCAGATTTCATGGCTTCAAGCCACTTTGCGGAATCTGGGCTCACCATCGCTTCTTCATAGTTCGTAGGTTCATCATGATCTAGTAGCATGACTTCCAGAACGGGATCACCGTACCACTCTAGCGCGGATCTTACTCTGGTTGATCTACGAGGTTTCAGTAGTATCTTGTTCTGAAGTTTCATGATCATCATCATTGGCTTCCTCACTAACTGGTGTAGGTGTCACAGAAACAGTTTTCTGTGATGTACTACTTTCCAATAAGGGAGCAGGTACAGTTACCTCGTCAAGTTCTACTTTCCTCCCACTCACTTCTTTCGAGAGAAACTCCTTCTCTAGTAAGTTTCTGAATTTAGCAACAAAAGTCTTGCCTTCGGATCTGTGATAGAAGGTGTATCCAATAGTTTCCTTTGGATATCCTATGAAGATTTACTTCTCCGATTTGGGTTCGAGCTTATCATGTTGAAACTTTTTCACATAAGCATCGCAGTCCCAAACTTTAAGAAACGACAGCTTAGGTTTCTTGCCAAACCATAGTTCATATGGTGTCGTCTCAACGGATTTAGATGGTGCCCTATTTAACGTGAATGCAGCTGTCTCTAATGCATAACCCCAAAACGATAGTGGTAGATCGGTAAGAGACATCATAGATTGCACTATATCTAATAAAGTACGGTTATGACGTTCGGACACACCATTATGCTGTGGTGTTCCATGTGGCATGAGTTTGTGAAACTATTCCACATTGTTTTAATTGAAGACCAAACTCGTAACTCAAATATTTGTCTCCGCGATCAGATCGTAGAAACTTTATTTTCTTGTCACGATGTTTTTCCACTTCACTCTGAAATTCTTTGAACTTTTCAAATGTTTCAGACTTATGTTTCATCAAGTAGATATACCCATATTTTCTCAAATCATCTGTGAAGTTCAGAAAATAACGATACTTGCCGTGAGCCTTAACACTCATCGGACCGCATACATCAGTATGTATTATTTCCAATAAGTCAGTTGCTCGCTCCGGAGAACGGAGTCTTAGTCATCTTGCCCATGAGGCATGGTTCGTAAGCATCAAGTGATTCATAATCAAGTGATTCCAAAATTCCATCAGCATGGAGTTTCCTCATGTGCTTTACACCAATATGACCTAAACGGCAGTGCCACAAATAAGTTGCACTATCATTATTAACTTTGCATCTTTTGGTTTCAATATTATGATTATGTGTATCACTACGATCGAGATCCAACAAACTATTTTCATTGGGTGTGTAACCATATAAGGTTTTATTCATGTAAACAGAACAACAATTTATTCTCTTACTTAAATGAATAACCGTATTACAATAAACATGATCAAATCATATTCATGCTTAACGCAAACACCAAATAACACTTATTCAGGTTCAACACTAATCCCGAAAGTATAGGGAGTGTGCGATGATGATCATACCACACATCGTCACTTTACCCTTAACTAGTCTCTGTTTATTCTGCAACTCCCGTTTTGAGTTACTAATCTTAGCAACTGAACTAGTATCAAATACTGAGGGGTTGCTATAAACACTAGTAAAGTACACATCAATGACATGTATATCAAATATACTTATGTTCACTTTGCCATCCTTCTTATCTGCCAATCACTTGGGGTAGTTCCGCTTCCAGTGACCAGTCCCTTTGCAGTAGAAACACTTAGTCTCAGGCTTAGGACCAGACTTGGGCTTCTTCACTTGAGCAGCAACTTGCTTGCTGTTCTTCTTGAAGTTCCCCTTCTTCCCTCTGCCCTTTTCTTGAAACTAGTGGTCTTGTCTACCATCAACACTTGATGTTTTTCTCGATTTCTACCTTCGTCAATTTCCGCATTACGAAGAGCTTGGGAATCATTTCCGTTATCCCTTGCATATCATAGTTCATCACAAAGTTCTACTAACTTGGTGATGGTGACTAGAGAATTCTGTCAATCACTATCTTATCTGGAAGATTAACTCCCACTTGATTCAAGCGATTGTTGTACTCAGACAATCTGGGCACATGCTCACTAGTTGAGCGATTCTCCTCCATCTTTTAGCTATAGAACTTGTTGGAGACTTTCATATCTCTCAACTCGGGTATTTGCTTGAAATATTAACTTCTACTACTGGAACATCTCATATGCTCCATGACGTTCAAAACGTCTTTGAAGTCCCGATTCTAAGCCATTAAGCATGGTGCATTAAACTATCAAGTAGTCATCATATTGAGCTAGCCAAACGTTCATAACGTCTGCATCTGCTCCTGCAATAGGTCCGTCACCTAGCGGTGCATCAAGGACATAATTCTTCTGTGCAGCAATGAGGATAAACCTCAGATCACGGATCCAATCTGCATCTTTGCTACTAACATCTTTCAACACAATTTTCTCTAGGAACATATCAAAATATATACAGGGAAGCAACAACGCGAGCTATTGATCTACAACATGATTTGCAAAATACTACCAGGACTAAGTTCATGATAAATTTAAGTTCAATTTAATCATATTACTTAAGAGCTCCCACTTAGATAGACATCCCTCTAATCCTCTAAGTGATCACATGATCCAAATCAACTAAACCATGTCCGATCATCACGTGAGATGGAGTAGTTTCATTGGTGAACATCACTATGTTGATCATATCTACTATATGATTCACGCTCGACCTTCTCGGTATCCGTGTTCCGAGGCCATTTCTGTATATGCTTGGCTCGTCAAGTATAACCTGAGTATTCCGCGTGTGCAACTGTTTTGCACCCGTTGTATTTGAACGTAGAGCCTATCACACCCGATCATCACGTGGTGTCTCAGCACGAAGAACTTTCGCAACGGTGCATACTCAGGGAGAACACCTCTTGATAATTAGTGAGAGATCATCTTACAATGCTACTGTCAATCAAAGCAAGATAAGATGCATAAAAGATAAACATCACATGCAATCAATATAAGTGATATGATATGGCCATCATCATCTTGTGCTTGTGATCTCCATCTCCGAAGCACCGTCGTGATCACCATCGTCACCGGCGCGACACCTTGATCTCCATCGTAGCATCTTTGTCGTCTCGCCAAGTTTGTGCTTCCACAACTATCGCTACCGTTTAGTGACAAAGTAAAGCATTACAGCGCGATTGCATTGCATACAATAAAGCGACAACCATATGGCTCCTGCCAGTTGCCGATAACTCGGTTACAAAACATGATCATCTCATACAATAAAATTTAGCATCATGTCTTAACCATATCACATCACAACATGCCCTGCAAAAACAAGTTAGACGTCCTCTACTTTGTTGTTGCAAGTTTTACGTGGCTGCTACGGGCTTAAGCAAGAACCAATCTTACCTACGCATCAAAACCACAACGATAGTTTGTCAAGTTGGTGCTGTTTTAACCTTCGCAAGGACCGGGCGTAGCCACACTCGATTCAACTAAAGTTGGAGAAACTGTCACCCGCAAGCCACCTATGTGCAAAGCACATCGGGAGAACCGGTCTCGCGTAAGCGTACGCGTAATGTCGGTCCGGGCCGCTTCGTCCAACAATACCGCCGAACCAAAGTATGACATGCTGGTAAGCAGTATGACTTATATCGCCCACAACTCACTTGTGTTCAACTCGTGCATATAACATCAACATATAAAACCTAGGCTCGGATGCCACTGTTGGGGAACGTAGTAATTTCAAAAAATTTCCTACGCACACGCAAGATCATGATGATGCATAGCAATGAGGGGAGAGTGTGATCTACGTACCCTTGTAGATCGACAATGGAAGCGTTTGGTTGATGTAGTCGTACGTCTTCATGGCCCGACCGATCAAGCACCGAAACTACGGCACCTCCGAGTTTTAGCACACGTTCAGCTCGATGACGATCCCCAGACTCCGATCCAGCAAAGTGTCGGGGAAGAGTTCCGTCAGCACGACGGCGTGATGACGATCTTGATGTACTACTGTCGCAGGGCTTCGCCTAAGCACCGCTACAATATTATCAAGGACTATGGTGGCAGGGGGCGCCGCACACGGCTAAGAATAAGATCACGTGGATCAACTTGTGTATCTCTGGGGTGCCCCTGCCTTCGTATATAAAGGACTAAAGGGGGGGTGAGGCCGGCCTAGGAGAGGCGCGCCAGGAGAGTCCTACTCCCTCTGGGAGTAGGATCCCCCCCCCCAATCCTAGTTGGAATAGGATTCGCGGAGGGGGAAGAGAGAGAGGGTGGGCGGCCCCCTCTCCTTGTCCTATTCGGACCAAGGGAGGGGAGGGGCGCGCGGCCCATCTTGGGCTGCCTCTTCTCTTTTCCACTAAAGCCCATTAAGGCCCATATAGCTCCCGGGGGGTTCCGGTAACCTCCCGGTACTCCGGTAAAATCCCGATTTCATCCGGAACACTTCCGATATCCAAACATAGTGTAGGATCGAAAGTATGTCCAGAGGGGGGGATTAGACTACTTGACCAAATAAAAGCTTAACCTTTTCCCAATTTTAGTTCTTGGCAGATTTTAGCTATTTTAGGACAAGTCAAGCAATCATCACACAATTCAAGCAAGCATGCAAAGAGTATATTGGCAGCGGAAAGTAAAGCATGCAACTGCAAGAATGTACAGGGAAGGGTTTGGAGAATTCAGACGCAATTGGAGACACGGATGTTTTTCCCGTGGTTCGGATAGGTGGTGCTATCCTACATCCACGTTGATGGAGACTTCAACCCACAAAGGGTAACGGTTGCGAGAGTCCACGGAGGGCTCCACCCACAAAGGGTAACGGTTGCGCGAGTCCACACAGGGCTCCACCCACGAAGGGTCCACGAAGAAGCAACCACCCACAAAGGGTCCACGAAGAAGCAACCTTGTCTATCCCACCATGGCCATCGCCCACACAGGACTTGCCTCACTAGTGGTAGATCTTCACGAAGTAGGCGATCTCCTTGCCCTTACAAATTTCTTGGTTCAACTCCACAATCTTGTCGGAGGCTCCCAAGTGACACCTAGCCAATCTAGGAGACACCACTCTCCAAGAAGTAACAAATGGTGTGTAGGTAATGAACTCCTTGCTCTTGTGCTTCAAATGATAGTCTCCCCAACACTCAACTCTCTCTCATAGGATTTTGATTTTGTGGAAAGAAGATTTGAGTGGAAAGCAACTTGGAGAGGCTAGAGATCAAGATTCATATGGTAGGAATGGAATATCTTGGTCTCAACACATGAGTAGGTGGTTCTCTCTCAGAACATATGAGTTGGAATGGTGTATGTGTTCTGATGGCTCTCTCCTCGAATGAAGAGGAGGTGGAGGGGTATATATAGCCTCCACACAAAATCCAACTGTTACACACAGTTTTCCAATCTCGGTGGGACCGAATCAACAAACTCGGTCGGACCGAAAATGTAAACCTAGTGACCGTTAGAGATTTTCGGTGGGACTGACATGCAACTCGGTAGGACCGATATGGTTAGGGTTTGGGCATAACGTAATCTCGGTGAGACCAATTACACAAACTCGGTGAGACCGAATTTGGTAATTAGCTAACCAGAGAGTTGGTCAGGCAAACTCGGTGGGACCGATTTGCTCTTTCGGTGAGACCGAAAAGTTACAAAGGGGAAACACTGAATTTACATTGCAATCTCGGTGGGACCGATTCGCTCTTTCGGTGAGACCGAAAAGTTACGAAAGGGAAACAGAGAGTTTGCAATCCCATCTCGGTGAGACCGAGATCCCTATCGGTAGAACCGAATTGCTAGGGTTTGGCAGTGGCTTATGACAAGTGAAACTCGGTGGCGCCGGATAGGAAGAATCGGTAGGACCGAGTTTGGCTTAGGGTTTAGGTCATATGTGGATATGGGAAAGTAGTTGAGGGTTTTGGAGCATATCACTAAGCACATGAAGCAAGAGGCTCATTAAGCAACACCTCATCCCTCCTTGATAGTATTGGCTTTTCCTAAAGACTCAATGTGATCTTGGATCACTAAAATATAAAATGAAGAGTCTTGAGCTTTTGAGCTTGAGCCAATCCTTTGTCCTTAGCATTTTGAGGGTTCCACTTTCACATCCATGCCATGCCAATCATTGAGCTTTCCTGAAATAATCATCTTGGAATAGCATTAGCTCAATGAGCTATATGTTGTTATGAATTACCAAAACCACCTAGGGATAGTTGCACTTTCAATCTCCCCCTTTTTGGTAATTGATGACAACATATAGATCAAAGCTTCGACAAATGATAATAAGCATGAAATATATCATCGCTTTGAGAAGTATGTGATAAGTAAGAGATCCCCCTAAGTTTGTGCATGTTTAAAATTTGCTTTGGACTGCAAATGCACAATGAGTTAGAGTCATGGGTTACTCTTCCATGTCACATACATCTTGGTGGAGCGCTTAAAATGATAAGAATGAAATACATGCACTCATCACCAAGAATAGTGAATGATCACATAAGATAGATAAGATAATAGCATTAAGCAAGCATTAAGTGTAGCTTATGATCAAACACATGATCATCAATGTCTCACAAGCAATGACATAGTATCTCAAGCACTCAAAAGCAAACAAGTTCGAAAAAACACCAAATAAAGCAAGAGAGAAAAAAACAACACTCTCTCTCTCTCGAAGCCTATGATCTATACATCTTCTCCCCCTTTGGCAACAAGTTACCAAAAAGTTCCTAGAAAATGCATAGTGCTAGATCGACGCTCAGGCTTGATCTTCAGGTGGTGGTGGAGTCCGGATCACTCCAAGGACGAAGGCTTCTGTAGACGCTGAAGTAGACGCTGGAGTTGGAGCCGAAGTAGATGCTGGAGCTGGTGGAACTGAGGTTGTAGCTGGTGCTGAGGTGGTGGCTCTGGTGTCAGCAACTGGCACGGCAGACGACCTCGGACCTCGTGGCACTCTGGCAAAGGCATGAGTGGTAGTCCTGCCTCTCCTCTCCTGCATGTCATCCTGGAGCTGCTCCACTGCAGTCTGAATCTCTGTCACCTTGACATCCAAGTCATAGAACTTTTGTTCCATGATCCTCTCTAAGCTTGCCTGGTTCTGAGTGAGGGTGGCTAGTCCTTTCTCAATCCGCAGGGTGGATGCAATCAGGTAACCAAGCTGCTCTTGTTTAGTTTTCAAGAAATACTCAGATGCCTCCTCTTGAGTTGGCATCTTAGCAGCTTTCTCCTTCCTTGCCTTCTCCTTCTTTGCTTGTGCTTGGGCAGACGATGGCTCATTCTCAGTCATGAGAACTTGATTGTCCTCAAAATCTGAACGGATGGGCAGGTGTTCCTTGTCCAATAAATATATGCCCGTGCCCATCTTAGAGTTGATGAGCTCCTGAATTTGAGGTGCATATCCACAGCTCCTCTTCTGATCTGCTGCAGTCCTCTTGATAGTCTCTACTATGAGGCTCATGACCTTGAACTTCTGTGGCACATCAAAGACGTGAAGCAAGTTGATTGCATGGCCTCTGATCATCTTGTGATCTCCAGACTTGGGCAATAAGGTGTGCCTCAATATCCAATTGATGGTTGGCAGCCCTGACAGAAGATAATGCACTGAGCCAAATTTGAAAGTGTCAAGAGCTTCATTTGGAATTTCCTTGTACATGTTGGACATTGAGTTATGATCCATCTTTTTCTTGGCATAAATATCCAAGTCATCCGCTTGCTCCTCTGGGGCATTGATCAGTTGAGCCCATTCAGCAACTGTAGATTGGTACCTCGTACCCTCAGACATCCAAGTTATCCTCCCATCTGGATAAAAGTGTGCCGTGGAGTAGAACTGCATGATAAGCTCCTCGTTCCACTTTGTGAGCTTCTGCCCAACAAAGTCAGCAACTCCACAAGCACTAAAGCTGTCATACACTCCAGGGTAGTGTTCCTCATTTTCCTTCATGTAGGTCCAGTCAACCCATCTCATGTCACAAACAATGGGCTTCTTATCTAACAGCACTGTCTCATAGAAGTCCTGTTGTTCCTTGGTGTGAAATCTGTAATCCACAGCAGTCCTTCTCCTTGAAGCATATGGGTCTACTTCTCTCCACTTCCTCAGCCCTGAATCTCTCCTGAGCTTCATGTCCTCAGCCACAGGATGAGCATCGTTGTGGTCTGGGATCTTGGGCTTGAGCTTTCTAAGAACTTGCTCTTCATCCTCTTCTTCAGCAACAGTCTCAGGCACTGGGGCCTTATTCTTCTCAGCTGTAGGAATGCTCCTTGTATTCCTCTTTGGTTTTGGCTTGGAGGCAGCTTTGGGCTTAGATGCAGTAGCCCCTGATCTTATGGCATCACCAATCAGCTTGGGTGCCTTAGGTGCTGGTGCAGCAACCTCTTCTTCCTCTTCCTCTTCCATAATGGAAGTCTTTCCAAGCACTCTGGCTACGGTCTTCTTGACCCTTTCCTTCCTCTTCTTGCCTTCAGCAACAACTGGCTCTTTGCGTGCAGGCTTCTCAGTTGAGGCTCTAGCCTTTGACATAGGCTGCCTGCCTGCTGGCCTTTTGATCTTTAGACCTGGCTTTGTGCCTTGAGCTGGCTCAACTCTCTTTGATGTGGCCTCTTCCTCTGCCACATAATCTTCATCTTCAGAATCAGAAGTTCTCTTCTTCCTTTGTCTAGTGGCAGCTTTTGGCAGATTTCTTGGGGTACTTCTGCTGCCATCATCTGAAGAGCTGGAGGGACTAGTGCCCTCACTCATCACCACTTGCTGTTCTGACACATTCTGGCTGTCACTCTGATCAGACATGCTGCAAGCTCTGACTGCTGACCCTATGAATAGTTTATAGATGAGGTAGAATAGATGAGCATCACAAAATGCAGAGATTTTTGCAAAAGAATGATCCAAAAATTTAGTTTTAGTTTCCCACTGAAATCATCTAGGATCTATCGATATTTAAACTCGGTGATACCGAAGCAGTTTTGGAACCTAAACTAGTGAACTCGGTTGGACCGAGTCACAGTTCGGTGGCACCGAGACTGCTAGGGTTTCACAGAGTTCCAGAATCGGTCACACCGATAAGTAATTCTCGGTCAGACCGAGTCTCACTTGTGCAATGGCATAAGCCAAATCGGTGGGACCGAGTTTTTCAACTCGGTGGGTCCGAGATGGTTTCGGCGGAAACCTAACCCTAAAATTTTCGAATCAAAGCTAATCTACGGGCGTATTGACTGGATAGGAGTGTTTCAATCGTGGCAAGAATCATGATGATCACAATGTGCTGAGAATTGGATTGGAGGATAGCACAAAGATCGAGTCCATACCCTAGCTCGGCGGAGACTCGCTACGGCGGCAACGGCGGGGCAGAATTCCCGTTGACGGCGACGGAGACCAGCGACTGGAGGCGGCTGGCGGCGAGAAGACGATCCGGAGACCACGTTGGCAGAGCAGGCTATCGCGCGGGCGAAGGGGTTCGGAGAAATTTCCAAATTTTGCCCGTGACTATATATAGCCCGACCTTGTCGGTGTGACCGAGTGGAACAACTCGGTGGCACCGAGATTAATAACTGCATGCAGTTACTGAAACTCGGTGTGACCGAAATGTTCAAATCAGTTGCACCGAGATCGAAAACCTATATCATCTTAATGATCTCGGTAGGACCGAAAGTGGGGTATCGGTCAGACCAAGAATCATAAAGAGGTTTTGGAAGTTTAAGTCTATGACGAATCGGGGACTCCGAGCGCTCCTCACACAGAGTGGTTCGAATCTGACTTGATCAAATTTTGTGATGCAACATGAATAGAGTTTGAGACGAGAAAAGCATAGATAGCTAGAGGAGGTTCTTAGGCATTCTTGTCCATCCACTTGGCAAAGGAAATAAACCCAAACGATCAAAACAACAAGTGGATGTCCTCGAATGAGTAAAATATGCAACCAGCATGCTCACACAATAAGATGGCAAATGAAATATGTGGCAAGGCATGCACAACCAATTCTAGCATCTATCAAGCAATTTGCGATGACAAGGTCATCTATATATGAGTATATTGACTTAGGAGTCAAGTGAGAACACTTGATCATAGGTCATACTCATCGTTTAAGCTCAAGTGGGGTTACCACTTTTACATAAAGCATTGTTGTGTTCACATCTTTAGAGTTGCTTTAGCTCAAGTCTTAGAGTAAAAGCTCCCCCTAGATGTGATATCCCCCCTTGGAGGGATGAACTAACCTTGGGTTTCGTCGATGATGACTTCATGTAGATGTTGAAGATGTGGATGCTCAATGTTGATGTAGATCACTTGGAGCTATCCATTTGAGTGAATTGCACTTTCAATACCTACATGGGTTAGTCCCACAAGGAACAAACAAGGATATCCATAGACATAGAGTGATGCACACACAAGATGATGTCCATGAAAACTTTTAGGTTACCTTGTCCCTTGTCTTACCAACAAGAGGGTTTGTGACTCCTTGAACTAGTGCAGGATGTGGAAGTTGATTGCACTTGTTCTTGCCAAAATGATAAGAGTGAAGTATGTTGGCGGAGTCACCCTCAAGGACTCTCTAGTTCTTCTTCTTTTGGATCCACATCATCTTGATGGGAATCCTTGGAGTTGTAGTCGTACTTGATGAAGTGGAACTTGAAGTAGTCTTGGGAATCCACTTGACTAAGGTCTTAGGAGCTTCTTCAAATGCATCAATTTCCTCTTGAAGCTTGTCCTTGCCTTTTTGCTTGTAGTCTTGTGGTGGAAGATCATCTTGAGCTTGTGTCCCCTTGAAAGAAGTATCATACTTCTCTTGTTGAGGAACAAACTTTGTCTTGGGGTATTGATCTTCTTCCCACTCAACTCCATTGGCATTGAACTTTCGTTCAAAACCAACGCCTCGATTCTTCCGGTGCATTCCTTACTTGCGCACAATTTCCTCGAATTGCTTGCTCCCGGCAAGGCTTTTGTACACTCCTTTCTCTATAATTCCCTTCAATAAGCTATTTTCTTGCTCAAGTGTAACTTGGCTAAGAGATTCATTAGTGGAATCAAGAGAACTACTAGAAGCAACAATATTGGATTTAGCATGATCATTGTTACTGCTAGAGGAAGAATCTTTCTTGTTCTTGTCACTAGACTTGACTTGAGGCATGTAAGTGGATAAGAGTAAACGCTTGGCAATGTAAGAAGAACTTTTCTTGCGGAGATCATCATTGATTGCTTTTAAGAACTCATGCTCTCGCTCAAGATTGAGCTTTTCAAAGCGTAATTTCTCATGAGCTCTTAAAAGTTCTCGATGATCTTCGAAGATAGTTTCATGAGCTAACTTAAGAGTGTTTAGTTCTTTAGTTAGAGCCTCAATCTTTTCCTTATCATTGTCATTCGTTTTATCTTGATTAGCATGATTAATTGACATTTCATCATAGTATTCATCACTAGAGTTGTCAATAAGCAAATCATCACCTAACAAGTCATCTTCATCACTATTGAAATCAACATACTCGGGTTGTGTTACCTTAGGACCTTTGGCCATGAAGCATCTTCCAATTCCTTCACTTGGTGAGTCAAATATGTCGTAGGAGTTGGTTGACACAAGTGCTATACTGGCAACACCTTCATCTTGAGTATCTTCGGAGTCGGAGTGATAACTTCTCTCGGAGTGGCTGTCGGAGTCGGATACCCATTCACCAACATGAGCTTGATGTCTTCGTCTTGTGTAGCTCCTTGATGATTTTTCCTTCCTTTCCGAATCCTTGCTTCTCCGTGAGTATCTTCGTTCATAACGAGCATCTCTACTCCTTCTCTCTCTTGGTGGTGATTCTTTGCTTCTTCTTTTTGGAGAATCTTCTCTTCTCTTGTAGGGAGCCGTACACTCATTGGAATAGTGTCCGGGTCTTCCACAACTATAGCAATTTCGCTCTCGACTAGAAGATCTTTTGTCATTGTAGGACCTTGACTTGAAGCTTCTATCTTTGCTTCTACTCTTGTAGAACTTGTTGAAGTTCTTCACCATTAAGCTCAATTTTTCATTGAAGTCTTGTTTCTCACTTGATGATGTAGGGGCTTCACATGAGGCTTTATAGGCACCACTTGATTTGTTGTGAAGTTCCTCTTTATCCTTAAGTGACATCTCATGAGCAACAATTCTTCCAATCACCTCCGTTGGCTTGAGATCTTTGTAATTGGGCATCATTTGGATCAATGTGCACACGGTATCATATTTTCCATCCAAGGCTCTTAGAATCTTCTTGATGATGAATCTATCGGTCATCTCTTCACTTCCTAAGCCGGCAATCTCATTTGTGATGAGAGCAAGCCTAGAGTACATTTCAGCGACACCTTCACCATCCTTCATCTTGAACTTGTAAAGTTGGCTTTGAAGCACATCCAACTTGGATTCCTTGACGGAGTTGGTACCTTCGTGCATATCAATCAAAGTGTCCCAAATTTCCTTCGCATTCTCAAGACGGCTGATTTTATTGAATTCTTCGGGGCACAATCCGTTGAAGAGAATATCACAAGCTTGAGCATTGTATTGCAACATCTTCAACTCATCCACGGTAGCTTCACGGTTTGGTTCTCTCCCATCAAAGAAGTCACCTTGCAAACCAACACACACAATAGCCCAAACGGCGTGGTTATGTCCAAGAATATGCATTTTCATTTTATGCTTCCAACTAGCAAAATTAGTACCATCAAAGTAGGGACCTCTACGGTGATAATTTCCCTCGCTAGACACCATACTCTCCTAGGTTGTGAAACCAAGGCTATGACCACCAAAAGCTATGGAGATCAAAGCAAATGGAGACCAAAGCTCTGATACCACTTGTAGGATCGAAAGTATGTCTAGAGGGGGGGATTAGACTACTTGACCAAATAAAAGCTTAACCTTTTCCCAATTTTAGTTCTTGGCAGATTTTAGCTATTTTAGGACAAGTCAAGCAATCATCACACAATTCAAGCAAGCATGCAAAGAGTATATTGGCAGCGGAAAGTAAAGCATGCAACTTGCAAGAATGTAAAGGGAAGGGTTTGGAGAATTCAAACGCAATTGGAGACACGGATGTTTTTCCCGTGGTTCGGATAGGTGGTGCTATCCTACATCCACGTTGATGGAGACTTCAACCCACAAAGGGTAACGGTTGCGAGAGTCCACGGAGGGCTCCACCCACAAAGGGTAACGGTTGCGCGAGTCCACACAGGGCTCCACCCACGAAGGGTCCATGAAGAAGCAACCACCCACAAAGGGTCCACAAAGAAGCAACCTTGTCTATCCCACCATGGCCATCGCCCACACAGGACTTGCCTCACTAGCGGTAGATCTTCACGAAGTAGGCGATCTCCTTGCCCTTACAAACTCCTTAGTTCAACTCCACAATCTTGTCGGAGGCTCCCAAGTGACACCTAGCCAATCTAGGAGACACCACTCTCCAAGAAGTAACAAATGGTGTGTAGGTAATGAACTCCTTGCTCTTGTGCTTCAAATGATAGTCTCCCCAACACTCAACTCTCTCTCATAGGATTTTGATTTTGTGGAAAGAATATTTGAGTGGAAAGCAACTTGGAGAGGCTAGAGATCAAGATTCATATGGTAGGAATGGAATATCTTGGTCTCAACACATGAGTAGGTGGTTCTCTCTCAGAACATATGAGTTGGAATGGTGTATGTGTTCTGATGGCTCTCTCCTCGAATGAAGAGGAGGTGGAGGGGTATATATAGCCTCCACACAAAATCCAACCGTTACACACAGTTTTCCAATCTCGGTGGGACCAAATCAACAAACTCGGTCGGACCGAAAATGTAAACCTAGTGACCGTTAGAGATTTTCGGTGGGACTGACATGCAACTCGGTAGGACTGATATGGTTAGGGTTTGGGCATAACGTAATCTCGGTGAGGCCGATTACACAAACTCGGTGAGACCGAATTTGGTAATTAGCTAACCAGAGAGTTGGTCAGGCAAACTCGGTGGGACCGATTTGCTCTTTCGATGAGACCGAAAAGTTACAAAGGGGAAACACTGAATTTACATTGCAATCTCGGTGGGACCGATTCGCTCTTTCGGTGAGACCGAAAAGTTACGAAAGGGAAACAGAGAGTTTTCAATCCCATCTCGGTGAGACCGAGATCCCTATCGGTAGAACCGAATTGCTAGGGTTTGGCAGTGGCTTATGACAAGTGAAACTCGGTGGCGCCGGATAGGAAGAATCGGTAGGACCGAGTTTGGCTTAGGGTTTAGGTCATATGTGGATATGGGAAAGTAGTTGAGGGTTTTGGAGCATATCACTAAGCACATGAAGCAAGAGGATCATTAAGCAACACCTCATCCCTCCTTGATAGTATTGGCTTTTCCTAAAGACTCAATGTGATCTTGGATCACTAAAATATAAAATGAAGAGTCTTGAGCTTTTGAGCTTGAGCCAATCCTTTGTCCTTAGCATTTTGAGGGTTCCACTTTCACATCCATGCCATGCCAATCATTGAGCTTTCCTGAAATAATCATCTTGGAATAGCATTAGCTCAATGAGCTATATGTTGTTATGAATTACCAAAACCACCTAGGGATAGTTGCACTTTCACATAGGCTTCCAATATATCAATCTTTATGTCTCGACCATTTCGAGACTCCTCATCATGTCCGTGATCTCATCCGGGATCCGAACAACCTTCGGTTTATCAAAATGCATAAACTCATAATATAACTGTCATCGTAACCTTAAGCGTGCGGACCCTACGGGTTCGAGAACAATGTAGACATGACCGAGACATGTCTCCGGTCAATAACCAATAGCGGAACCTGGATGCTCATATTGGCTCCTACATATTCTACGAAGATCTTTATCGGTCAGACCGCATAACAACATACGTTGTTCCCTTTGTCATCGGTATGTTACTTGCCCGAGATTCGATCGTCGGTATCTCAATACCTAGTTCAATCTCGTTACCGGCAAGTCTCTTTACTCGTTCCGTAATACATCATCTCGCAACTAACTCATTAGTTGCAATGCTTTCAAGGCTTATGTGATGCGCATTACCGAGAGGGCCCAGAGATACCTCTCCAACAATCGGAGTGACAAATCCTAATCTCGAAATACGCCAACCCAACATGTACCTTTGGAGACACCTGTAGAGCTCCTTTATAATCACCCAGTTACGTTGTGACGTTTGGTAGCACACAAAGTGTTCCTCCGGCAAACGGGAGTTGCATAATCTCATAGTCATAGGAACATGTATAAGTCATGAAGAAAGCAATAGCAACATACTAAATGATCGGGTGCTAAGCTAATGGAATGGGTCATGTCAATCACATCATTCTCCTAATGATGTGATCCCGTCAATCAAATAACAACTCTTTTGTTTATGGTTAGGAAACATAACCATCTTCGATTAACGAGCTAGTCAAGTAGAGGCATACTAGTGACACTTTGTTTGTCTATGTATTCACACAAGTATTATGTTTCCGGTTAATACAATTCTAGCATGAATAATAAACATTTATCATGATATAAGGAAATAAATAATAACTTTATTATTGCCTCTAGGGCATATTTCCTTCAAGGCGCTGTTGCCCCCTGATCTAGATCGGGGGAGAGGGAGAGTGGGGGTGCGAGTGGGGGAGTGGGGGTGTTGCGGTTGGTGGGTTAGGGTTACGGGGGAAAAGGGGAAGCGAGGGTGGGCCGGCCGCTGGCTTGGTTGGCCTATATGGACAGATGGGCCATTTGGCCCAAGTAGAGGGGTTGGATTTGCCCCATTTCTTTATTTTTTATTTGTCTCGTTTTTCTGTTTTTGTTCTTTTACTATTTTATTTTATTTAGTTTTATAAATCACAACAGTTGTGCCTAAATTTGTATCACTAATTATACCTCTACTACAAAAAGTTTAGACCTCCAATTAAAATAGTTTAACATTTTATTAATTATAAAAGGCGTTCAATTAATTCTTTTGCTACTGTTTTATTTATTTTTGAGTATTCACACATTTAATAAAAGTGTGATTTCTACACCATAATTACCTATGCATTATTTCACTCACACCGAACATTTTAGTTTTAATATTTGAAAACTTTTATCGTTTGTTAGATTTTGAATTTGAATTCGAACCGGTTTTGAACTAACGCGAGATTAGCAACAGTAATCGAGGTGACATGGCATCATTAGCAGAGGTTCACTGTAGCTTAACTATCCGGGTGTCACAATTCTCCTCCACTACAAGAAATCTCGTCCCGAGGTTTAAGAGGTAGAGAAGGGGGGAAAGGTCTGGTCACGAAATTCTAACGTATGTTCTCGGTCTTGGCTGCTCTTCTCGAAGAAGTTAATCCATTTCGTTGATGTCTTCAATTCTCTGCTTCAGGTCATCATGATGAAGTCGTCATCATTTTTTTTATCCCGCCGTACTTATGAATGGGTAAGGGCAGCTCGGCAATGATAGAATGCTTATGAGGGAAACAGTCTGGGGGTTAACCCATGAATGAGCATAAGAGTATCTCTTGAGTTGAACATACTTAAAATACATCGAGAGTAAGGTATGGAGGTACAATAAGAGGTTCCAAGCGGATGGATAGTTGCGTGAAGTCTGAACCAGAGTGAGAAAGGGGTTCAGAGCAGCGAGAGTAAGTATTGCGTCTGATACCAGAATAGAGCACTAGGAAGGTTGCCCGTGAATTAAATACGAAGCCAAGCGTGACGAATAACCATTAGGAGCTGGGGTGTACAAGAGAGTCAGGTTTCGATCCCGGGACCTGTGGGTTTTGGTCCCACCATGTGGGTTGAAATTAGGAGGAGCGATAACATCTTGCATGGTCATGATAGCAAGGCATGTTAGAGGGTAGCCTGCCAGTTATGTCGGCAACAACGTCGGTACCAAGGGCGAGGGACGAAGAGAACCATCTTCCTGCTCGTTAAACGAGGCGGACCAATAGGCAAAGTTCTCGTCCATCGATGGTTACCGGAATGTCAACAACAATAGTAACAGGGTCTTACTGACAGAGTTGTACACTGAGGTGCTTATAAAAGCAGTGACGTATTACTGCTTAGATCATATAAACCTCAAGAAGGTTAAACAGAACAATGGAAAGGAAAATGTGATTATCAAATTAAACAAAATAATGGAAAGGAAAATGTGTTTAAACACATATTTCAGGGGTATATCCTTCCCAAGAACAAGCAGAGTATGATATCCAAGACCGGATAGAAGGTAGAAAACCACTTAGGTAAGGGGAGAGGAATTTCATGACGTTACCCATATGATGGTGTTTGGGTAATTGAGCAGGAAACATTTAGCATTGGGCTTCAAATGTTCTCGTTGAAAATCGGAGTACCACAGACAAGCTTCGAGATAGCATTGACATGGTCACTGGGTAAAGATCAGACTTTGGATACACAAGGGATCCATCAGGAACAACTCATAGAATAAGTCTTACAATTTACTCATGGAAGAATGACTAACCTTGCTAGAAAGGAATCTTATAACAATAGGCCCTCCGGGCAGGTGTGTTAGGATGACATCACCTTATCGGGTTAAGGACCAATGTTATAACTCTTGAGAATATGTTCCAACCATCATATCTGACCGAGATGCAGATCTGATTGGTGTCGGGATAACTCAGACTTGGGATGCCTGAGAAGAAAAGATGCAACACAAATTGACGAGATGACATTGTAAGATCCTTGGAAAATGAACTATGGAAGCGAGTTCCGAAACAAGAGTTCATCATTAAATCAAGGAGAGGGTGAGGAGGTGGCTGATGGACTCAGCACCAATTTATCGAGAATTCCAAAAAGATGGATTCCCACCATTATGAGAACAAGGATATAACATTTGCCAGATCAAATGTTATTTTGATGCATGCTCGAGGAAAACATACACAATTAATCATTGGTTGAAATGTGCACGCGAGATATGGGCTTAGGTAGTACAATCGGTGCTAGAATGGTGATTCAATAACCAATAGTTTAAGAATGAACTCTCAACTGGTAACTTCAAAGCAATTGGGTTGCTAGAAGTTCAGAATTCAAGCAGCACCATTCACTTATCGGTATTCTGGTTAGAAACAACACGGGGACCATGAAATGACGAAGATGGCGAGAAGTATTACCATATCAAGAATTCTTAAGAGGTGGTGAAATTCTCACGGCATTCTTGACATAAAAGATGGTAATACTCCAAGGTAAGAAGAACAAATGCTGGATAGCAAGGATCTCAAGGTATAAAACAAAACACGAACAAGTTTGTGTTAAACGGAAGGCAATCGAGTGGTCGATGATAACACAAATCATCAAGGGCAAGGATGGTATTTCTCATCAGGAATTCAATTGATATCCTTGGGGAGCTCGGAATGTTGATGATGATCATGACACATTTGTCGAGAGGTTTCATGAAGATATAATCGCTCATCGACGATATCAAGTCAAAGGAATGATGAAGCAAGAGGTTATTGGAACCATGGGTACGACACGAACTCGAAACCAAGCTTGTTGTTCGAGGTGGAATGATAAGACAAGGAAATCAACGCAAGCTTAGCTCAGTGTAAAAGATTGTGTTCCGAGAAGAAGGTCCAGGTAGCACAGTTAAAATTTTAGCACAATAATGATATAGCCGAGCAGGCTAGGAATGACGTGATTGAGTTCACATTCGTAAGTAATGAAGGTTACCAAGAGTTGCGCGATGCGGACTCGATTCAGTTATCGATGTCTTTGAGTGTTTAATAACTCAGAGCTCATGAAAAATTGGAATCAGTGAGAATGTAGTACTTGATGAAGAACTCATAAGAGGTTATGCAGTTCCAAGATAATCTCGAGATACCAGGGGGATAATACTCGACGAAAGATCAAAGTAAAGGTTGGACTGGTGTATTAATCCACAGAAGACAAGTACTTAAACTTGCCTGAGAAATGGGGTCTAAGAAGAACATATGGTCGAAACCACGATTATAAAAGAATCAATTCACCGACACCAAAGGATATTATATCAAGGAAATAGTTATTACTACAAGAAGCTTCCATGATAAGTTCCACATCAGGTCCATGGGCATGAGCACAAAGTTCAAGGTCGACTCCCACTTATTCAATGCATAACCTTTCATTCACTTCTCGTCTTGATAAAACTGTAGTGTTGGAATTTTATTTGGTAGAACACCGGAAAAGTATGACTTGTGAAAACTTCTGGGTTCTCATGGATTAGGGGAAGGCATAGGTTCAACCCATCGGGCATCTTAGTAACATATACCACAAGTTTCAAAAGTAAATACACAAGCTCGAAAGCAGAGTATGGTTGGCCAAGCAGAGGATACAATTTACCAAAGGCATTATGTATCAGGGGAAGAACTCACAAGGTGATTGAATATGAAGGACACTGTCGGATAACAATCCAACAATGGATCAGGCGATCCACAATGGAGCCAATGTGAGTATCGGTACTCACTCAGAGGAAGAAAGTAGTCTGATGCTTAAATAGAAAGAAATTACGGTTTCCAAAATGAAGGATCAGAAGCAGACGCTCTGATCAAGGACAGATAAGTTGGATAGACCAGAGGCACAATTGACGACAAATAGTTTGGTCGAGAACCAGCTCATGTTCAAAATGACGTTTGAGCCAGAAAGATAATTTAGAAGGGTTGATTGATGATTGTGTGCATTCGCACACATGTTGAATCAAGAGGATCAAAATGATGGTGTCAAAAGATACTAGTGAATATTGCTAGTGATATGGGAGCATCCATAATGTAAGCATACAAGTATTTGCAGAGCAATAGTTTGAAGAGGAGGCTCAGAAGGTCGGATAGTATTTCAGAGTATCTTATGAAGCATACAAACAACTGGGGATGAACAGATACTCAATAAGTGCGAGGAATTTTCAATAGGGGTATTCATGTGGTAAAGAACTGCAAGGCAGTAAGCGTAAAGGATTTTCGGAACAACGGAGAGCAATTTAGGGCATCTTGTAATAACAAGAGCAACTGAGGGTGAAGGTATGAACGACAATTATAGGTAGTTATCCATAAGGGTATATCAGTGGTAGGGGATTGTAAAGTCGCTGGGCACAAGGGTCTCGGGAAAACCTCGGAGAGTATCTTCCGAATCTTCTGGTGCGGTCGGCGATCATCTGTGATAAGGGGCTCTCTAGGAGAAGTAGTTACGAGAACCTAGAGTCAGATCTAGTAAAATCATTTAACCCGAATAGAAGAGAGATCAGAGTCCCGGAGTAAAGATCGAGCAGTAAAAGATCCTAATACCACCCAAATTGCGACGTGGGCCCATAAGGCACACAACCATGTTAGTAAAAGTTTTATAATGTCTAGACTCAACTTCGGCCAAGGAGTTGGAAGGGGGATTCCTCCAGGCAGTCGGCTCTGATACCAACTTGTGACGCCCCGATTCAATCGTACACTAATCATACACGCAAACATGTATGATCAAGATCAGGAAATCACGGGAAGATATCACAACACAACTCTACAAATAAAGTAAGTCATACAAGCATCATATTACAAGCCAGGGGCCTCGAGGGCTCGAATACAAGATCTCGATCATAGACGAGTCAGCGGAAGCAACAAGATCTGAGTACAGACATAAGTTAAACAAGTTTGCCTTAAGAACGCTAGCACAAACTGGGATACTGATCGAAAGAGGTGCATACCTCCTGCCTGGGATCCTCCTAAACTACTCCTGGTCGTCGTCAGCGGCCTACACATAGTAGTAGGCACCTCCGGTGTAGTAGGAGTCATCGTCGACGGTGGCGTCTAGCTCCTGGGCTCCATCGTCTGGTCGCAGCAATCGAGTATAGAAAGGGGGAAAGGGGGGGAACAAAGCAACCGTGAGTACTCATCCAAAGTACTCGCAAGCAAGGAGCTACACTACATATGTATGCATTGGTATCAAATGGCAAAAGGGGTAACATATGTAGGCTGAACTACAGAATGCCGGAATAAGAGGGGTATAGCTATTCCTATCGAAGACTACGCTTCTGGCCACCTCCATCTTGCAGCAGAAGAAGAGAGTAGATGGTAAGTTCACCAAGTAGCATCGTGTAGCATAATCCTAACCGATGATCCTCCCCTCGTTGCCCTGTGAGAGAGTGATCACCGGTTGGATCTGGCACTTGGAAGGGTGTGTTTTATTAAGTATCTGGTTCTAGTTGTCATAAGGTCAAGGTACAACTCCAAGTCGTCCTGTTACTAAAGATCACGGCTATTCGAATAGATTAACTTCCCTGCAGGGGTGCACCACATTTCCCAACACGATTGATCCCCTTTGTCCGGACAGACTTGTCTGGGTCATGCCCAGCCTCGGAAGATCAACACGTCGCAACCCTACCTAGGCACAACAGAGGGGTCAGTACGCCGGTCTAAATCCTATGGCGTAGGGGTCTGGGCCCATCACCCATTGCACACCTGCACGTTGCGTATGCGGCCGGTGAGCAGACCTAGCCACCCTTATACAAGAGCAGGCGTTCCAGTCCAACCCGACGCGCGCCGCTCAGTCGCTGACATCATGAAGGCTTCGGCTGATACCACGACGTCGAGTGCCCATAACTGTTCCCGCGTAGTTGGTTAGTGCATATAGTCCAGTAGCCAGACTCAGATCAAATACCAAGATCTCGTTAATCATGTTAAGTATCCACGAACGCCGACCAGGGCCAGGCCCACCTCTCTCCTAGGTAGTGTCAACCTGCCCTGTCGCTCTGCCACAAAGTAACAGTTGGGGGCCTTTGGGAACTCAGGTCCACCTCTACCGAGATGGAGCCACCTGCCCCTTCAGCCCCCAACATTGGAATCACTCGTGGGTACTCAACGAGCCGACCCGACTTTAGTCACCACCTGCATAGCATGTATATATGTATAGGTTTAAACCCGCGATCACCGTCCGAGTGATCACAGCCCGATAGTATAGCATGGCAGACGGACAAGAATGTAGGGCCACCGATGATAAACTAGCATCCTATACTAAGCATTAGGATTGCAGGTAAAGGTAACAACAGTAGTAGCAAGGACAGGCTATGCATCAGAATAGGATTAACGGAAAGCAGTAACATGCTACGCTACTCTAAAGCAAGTAGTATAGAGAAGAGTAGGTGATATCTGGTGATCAAGGGGGGCTTGCCTGGTTGCTCTGGCAAGAGAGAGGGGTCGTCAACACCGTAGTCGACTGGGTAGCAGCGGCGTCGGTCTCGGTGTCTAGCGAGAGAAGAGGGGGAAGAAACAATAAATATTAAGCAAACAGATGCATAGCGACGCATGACATGACAAATAGCGGTGCTAGGGGTGCCCTAACGCAGTATGAGGTGGTACCGGTGAAGGGGGGAAACATCCGGGAAAATATCCCCGTTGTTTTGCGTTTTCCAACAGATGAACCTGAGGGGGAAAGTTGCATGTTCACTATGCTAGGGATGTGTGGCGGACGAACGGGCCGCGTATCCGGGTTCGTCTCGTCGTTCTGAGCAACTTTCATGTACAAAGTTTTTCCATCTGAGCTACGGTTTATTTTATATTAATTTTTAAAGTTTTAAATCATTTTCTAAATTATTATTATTAAATTAATTCGAAATTAGTATTATTGCATCAGCATGACGTCGGCATGACGTCAGCAGTCAACAGAGGTGTTGACTGGTCAAACTGACGTGTGAGGTCCGCATGTCATACACTGTTTTAATTAGCAGGTTAATTAAACAGAGTTAATTAGTTTACCTAATGATTAGGTTAATCTAAACAGAATTAATTAAGTTAATTAAGTTAATTAATTAATTAGTTTTTTAATACTTATTTTTTAATCTTTTTTATAAAACGTTCTGGGGCGTGGGCCCCCTAGTCAGTGGCTCTAGGGGAGCCTTAGCGGGTGAGCGGGCAGCGGGCGACGAGCACCTGGGCGTGGGCAAACCCGCCTGGCATCGGGGGAGCCCGCCCAGGAGGTTGAGGCCACGGCGACAAACGCCGGCTGTGGATGCCGGACCCGGGCGGCGCGGGGCGGCACCGCGGGCAGAGGCCGAGCGGCGAAGGGCGCAACGGGGCGCGGAGACGAAGCAGGGACGGCCGCGGCGGCTCGGTGATGGAGGCGGGGCGGCGAGCAGCAGGCGGAAGGAGCCGGGGCGCGGGCATCTACGGCGAATGGGCTGTCGGCGGGCGCGTGTGCGCGCGGTGGCGCATCGAGCGTGGCGAGCAGGGGAGGCACGAACGGCGCAGGGACAGGGGATGCGCGGCGAGCCACGGGCGGGCGCTGGAGCGCGACGGAGATGGGGGGAGGGCGAGGCGCGGGCCGCGGCTCCGAGCGACGCGACGAGCAGAGGGCCGCGACGGGCGCGGCGCGTGCGTGCGCGCGGTAGAGGAGGACGGGGCATCGCGAACGGCGCCGGCGACAGAGGGAAAGGGGGAGAGGAGGGGAGCTCACAGGGGCGGTAGGGATTCGGGCAGCGGGGGTCGAGGAGGTTGTCGGGGACGACGTGCGGCGAGGAGGCAGACCGGTGGGGAGGCTGGCCGTCGTGGTGGCTCGGGGCAGCGACGGGGTCCGGTGACGGCGTCCGGGGCGTTGAGCGGCGACGGGGCGCAGCATGGCTTTGGGAGGCCGTCGGGGAGGAGGTCTGGCGTGGGGAGGAGACGGGGAGGCGACGGTGGAGACGGGCGACGCCGGCGACGGGGCGTAGGGACGAGGCGGCGGGGTCCGGGCGTGCGGCGAGAGGCGCTGTTGCCCCCTGATCTAGATCGTGGGAGAGGGAGAGTGGGGGTGCGAGTGGGGGAGTGGGGGTGTTGCGGTTGGTGGGTTAGGGTTACGGGGGAGAAGGGGAAGCGAGGGTGGGCCGGCCGCTGGCCTGGTTGGCCTATATGGCCAGATGGGCCATTTGCCCCAAGTAGAGGGGTTGGCCTTGCCCCATTTCTTTATTTTTTTATTTGTCTCATTTTTCTATTTTTGTTCTTTTACTATTTTATTTTATTTAGTTTTATAAATCACAACAATTCTGCCTAAATTTGTATCACTAATTATACCTCTACTACAAAAAGTTTAGACCTCCAATTAAAATAGTTTAATATTTTATTAATTATAAAAGGCGTTCAATTAATTCTTTTGCTACTGTTTTATTTATCTTTGAGTATTCAAACATTTAATAAAAGTGTGATTTCTACACCATAATTACCTGTGCATTATTTCACTCACACCAAACATTTTAGTTTTAATATTTGAAAACTTTTATTGTTTGTTAGATTTTGAATTTGAATTCGAACCGGTTTCGAACTAACGCGAGATTAGCAACAGTAATCGAGGTGACATGGCATCATTAACAGAGGTTCACTGTAGCTTTACTATCCGAATGTCACAGTTATTTGGTTGCAGGGTTGCTTGAGAGAAACCATCTTCATCCTACGCCTCCTACGGATTGATAAACCTTAGGTCATCCACTTGAGGGAAATTTGCTACTGTCCTACAAACCTCTGCACTTGGAGGCCCAACAACGTCTACAAGAAGAAGGTTGTGTAGTAGACATCAAGCTCTTTTCTGGCACCGTTGCCGGGGAGGTGAGTGCTTGAAGGTATATCTTCAGATCTTGCAATCGAGTCTTTTAGTTTCTTGTTTTATCACTAGTTTAGTTTATAAAGGAAAATTAAAAATGGAATTAAGTTTGCCTCATACGCTTTATCTTTTTAATATCTATTATGAGAATAAGGATTCCGATAATTGTGCTCAAGTGCTAGCAGAAGAATGCATTAGAATGTTTGGCACTAAATATTTGAATGATGAGCATGATTGCAATGTTGTTAGTATAAATTCCTTGAATATCCATGATGCTAATGATATGCAAAGCCACAAGCTTGGGGAAGCTATGTTTGATGAAGATGATATTTTTTGTCCGCCAAGTTTTGATGAGCAAATTTATTATGATGAAAGCATGCCTCCTATTTATGATGATTATATTGATGAAAGTGGATTTGGAGAGGTCATGACTTTATTTAGTAATGATTCCACTATTCCGGAAGAGGTTCCAATTGATTATGAGAACAAAGTTGCTACCTATGATGATTATTGTGATGACTTGTATGCTATAAAGAATAATGATATCCATGAAACTTGTCATCATGATTTTAGTTTTCAATTGGATTATGCCTCACATGATAATTATTTTGTTGAGTTTGCTCCTACTATTATTCATGAGAAGAACTTTGCTTATGTGGAGAGTAATAAAATTTCCATGCTTGTAGATCATGAAAAGAATGCTTTATGTGATAGTTATATTGTTGAATTCATTCATGATGCTACTGAAAATTATTATGAGGGAGGAACATATGCTTGTAGGAATTGCAATAATATCAAGTTTCCTCTCTATGTGCTTAAAATTTTGAAGTTATGCTTGTTTTGCCTTCCTATGCTAGTTGATTATTGTTCCCATAAGTTGTTCGCTCACAAAATCCCTATGCATAGAAAGTGGGTTAGACGTAAATGTGCTAGTCATATTCTTTATGATGCTCTCTTTATGTTTCAATCTTTTATGTGAGCATCATTGAAATCATCGTGCCTAGCTAGGGGCGTTAAACGATAGCGCTTGTTGGGAGGCAACCCAATTTTATTTTTGTTCCTTGGTTTTTGCTCCCATTTAGAAATAAATAATTTATCTATCCTCTGTTATGATTGAGTTTTTTATGTTTTAATCACTGTTTGTGCCAAGTAGAACCGTTGGGAAGACTTGGGGAAAGTCTTTTTGATCTTGCTGTAAAAAACAAAAACTTTAGCGCTCACGAGAATTACTGCCATTTTTATTTGGAGAGTGCTATTTAGTTAATTCTTTTTTCAGATGATTAATATATAAATTCCTCACGTCCAGCAATTTATTTTAGAATTTTTGGGGTTCCAGAATTTTGCGTTAGTTACAGATTACTACAGACTGTTTCTGTTTTTGACAGATTCTGTTTTTCGTGTGTTGTTTGCTTATTTTGATGAATCTATGGCTAGTAAAATAGTTTATAAACCATATAGAAGTTGGAATACAGTAGGTTTAACACCAATATAAATAAATAATGAGTTCATTACAGTACCTTGAAGTGGTGTTTTGTTTTCTTTCACTAACGGAGCTTACGAGTTTTCTGTTAAGTTTTGTGTTGTGAAGTTTTCAAGTTTTGGGTAAAGATTCGATGGACTATGGAATAAGGAGTGGCAAGAGCCTAAAATTTGGGATGCCCAAGGCACCCCAAGGTAATATTCGAGAACAACCAAAATCCTAAGCTTGGGGATGCCCCGGAAGGCATCCCCTCTTTCGTCTTCGTTCATCGGTAACTTTACTTGGAGCTATATTTTTATTCGTCACATGATATGTGTTTTGCTTGGAGCGTCATCTTATTTTATTTTGTTTTGCTTTCTGTTTGAATAAAATACCAAGATCTAAAATTATTAAATGGGAGAGTCTTCACATAGTTGCATAATTATTCAACTACTCATTGATCTTCACTTATATCTTGCGAAGTAGTTTGTCATTTGCTCTAGTGCTTCACTTATATCTTTTTAGAGCACGGTGGTGGTTTTATTTTGTAGAAATAGATGAACTCTCATGCTTCAATTATATTATTTTGAGAGTCCTAAACAGCATGGTAGTTTGCTTTGGTTATGAAACTAGTCCTAATATGATGGGCATCCAAGAGGGATATAATAAAAACTTTCATATAAGTGCATTGAATACTAAGAGAAGTTTGATGCTTGATGATTGTTTTGAGATATGGAGGTAATAATATCAAAGTCGTGCTAGTTGAGTAGTTGTGAATTTGAGAAATGCTTGTGTTGAAGTTTGCAAGTCCCGTAGCATGCACGTATGGTAAACGTTATGTAACAAATTTGAAACATGAGGTGTTATTTGATTGTCTTCCTTATGAGTGGCGGTCGGGGATGAGCGATGGTCTTTTCCTACCAATCTATCCCCCTAGGAGCATGCGCGTAGTACTTGGTTTTTGATGACTTGTAGATTTTTGCAATAATTATGTGAGTTCTTTATGACTAATGTTGAGTCCATGGATTATACGCACTCTTACCCTTCCATCATTGCTAGCCTCTTCGGTACAATGCATTGCCCTTTCTCACATTGAGAGTTGGTGCAAACTTCGTCGGTGCATCCAAACCCCGTGATATGATACGCTCTTTCACACATAAACCTCCTTATATCTTCCTCAAAACAGCCACCATACCTACCTATTATGGCATTTCCATAACCATTCCGAGATATATTGCCATGCAACTTTCCACCGTTCTGTTTATCATGACACATTCATCATTGTCATATTGCTTAGCATGATCATGTAGTTGACATAGTATTTGTGGCAAAGTCACCGTTCATAATTCTTTCATACATGTCACTCTTGGTTCATTGCATATCCCGGTACACCGCCGGAGGCATTCATATAGAGTCATACTTTGTTCTAGTATCGAGTTGTAATAATTGAGTTGTAAATAAATAGAAGTGTGATGATCATCATTTTTTAGAGCATTGTCCCAAGTGAGGAATAAAAAAAGAAAAGAGAAAGTCCATAAAAAAGAGAGAAGGCCCCCCAAAAAAGAGAAAGGCCACACAAAAAAGAGACGGCCCAAAAAATGAGAGAAAAATATAGAAGGGACAATGCTACTATCCTTTGCCACACTTGTGCTTCAAAGTAGCACCATAATCCTCATGATAGAGAGTCTCTTGTTTTGTCACTTACTAGTGGGAATTTTTCATTATAGAACTTGGCTTGTATATTCCAACAATGGGCCTCCTCAAGTGCCCTAGGTCTTCGTGAGCAAGCAAGTTGGATGCACACCCACTTAGTTTATTTTGTTGAGCTTTCATACAGTTATAGCTCTAGTGCATCCGTTGCATGGCAATCCCTACTCCTTGCATTAACATCAATCGATGGGCATCTCCATAGCTCATTGATTAGCCTCGTTGATGTGAGTCTTTCTCCTTTTTGTCTTCTCCACATAACCCCCATCATCATATTCTATTCCACCCATAGTGGTATATCCATGGCTCGTGCTCATGTATTGAGTGAAGGTTTATGAGTTTGAGATTACTAAAGTATGAAACAATTGTTTGGCTTGTCATCGGGGTTGTGCATGATGAGAGCATTCTTGTGTGACGAAAATGGAGCATGAGCAAACTATATGATTTTGTAGGGATTTACTTTCTTTGGCCATGTTATTTTGAGAAGAAATGATTGCTTAGTTAGTATGCTTGAAGTATTATTAATTTCATGTCAATATTAAACTTTTGTCTTGAATCTTATGGATCTGAATATTCTTGCTACAATAAAGAGAAATACATGATGAATATGTTAGGTAGCATTCCACATAAAAAATTCTAGTTTTATCATTTACCTACTCGAGGACAAGCAGGAATTAAGCTTGGGGATGCTGATACGTCTCCAATGTATCTATAATTTTTGATTGTTCCATGCTATTATATTATCAACTTTGGATGTTTATGGGCTTTATTATACACTTTTATATTATTTTTGGGACTAACCTATTAACCTAGAGCCCAGTGCCAGTGCCAGTTTCTATTTTTTCCTTGTTTTAGAGTATCGCAGAAAAGGAAAATCAAACGGAGTCCAATTGACCTGAAACTTCACGGAACTTATTTTTGGAAGGAAAGCAACCCGGGAGACTTGGAGTGCACGTCAGGAAAGCAACGAGGGAGCCACGAGGCAGGGGGCGCGCCCACCCCCCTGGGCACGCCCTCCACCCTCGTGGGCCCCTCGTGCCCCCCTGACGTATTTCTTCTGCCCATATATATCCATATACCCTAAAACGATCGGGGAGCACAATAGATCGGGAGTTCCGCTGCCAGAAGCCTCCGTAGCCACCGAAAACCAATCTAGACCCGTTCCAGCACCCTGCCGGAGGGGGCAATCTCTCTCCGGTGGCCATCTTCATCATCCCGGTGCTTCCATGACGAGGAGGGAGTAGTTCTCCCTCGGGGCTGAGGGTATGTACCAGTAGCTATGTGTTTGATCTCTCTCTCTCTCGTGTTTTGAGGTGATACGATCTTGATGTATCGCGAGCTTTGCTATTATAGTTGGATCTTATGATGTTTTCTCCCCCCTCTACTCTCTTGTAATGGATTGAGTTTCCCCTTCGAAGTTATCTTATCGGATTGAGTCTTTAAAGATTTGAGAACACTTGATGTATGTCTTGCCGTGCGTATCTTTGGTGACAATGGGATACCACGTGATTCACTTGATGTATGTTTTGGTGATCAACTTGCGGGTTCCGCCCATGAACCTATGCATAGGGGTTGGCACACGTTTTCGTCGTGATTCTCCGGTAGAAACTTTGGGGCACTCTTTGAGGTTCTATGTGTTGGTTGAATAGATGAATCTGAGATTGTGTGATGCATATCGTATAATCATACCGACGGATACTTGAGGTGACATTGGAGTATCTAGGTGACATTAGTGTTTTGGTTTATTTGTGTCTTAAGGTGTTATTCTAGTACGAACTCTAGGGCTATTTGTGACACTTATAGGAATAGCCCAACGGGTTGATTGGAAAGAATAACTTTGAGGTGGTTTCGTACCCTACCATAATCTCTTCGTCTGTTCTCCGCTATTAGTGACTTTGGAGTGACTCTTTGTTGCATGTTGAGGGATAGTTATATGATTCAATTATTTTATTATTGTTTAGAGGACTTGCACTAGTGAAAGTATGAACCCTTGGCCTTGTTTCAACGCATTGCAATAGCGTTTACACTCACTTTTATCATTAGTTACCTTGCTGTTTTTATATTTTCAGATTACAAAAACTATTATCTACTATCCATATACCACTTGTATCACCATCTCTTCGCCGAACTAGTGCACCTATACAATTTACCATTGTATTGGGTGTGTTGGGGACACAAGAGACTCTTTGTTATTTGGTTGCAGGGTTGCTTGAGAGAAACCATCTTCATCCTATGCCTCCTACGATTGATAAACCTTAGGTCATCCACTTGAGGGAAATTTGCTACTGTCCTACAAACCTCTGCACTTGGAGGCCCAACAACGTCTACAAGAAGAAGGTTGTGTAGTAGACATCAACCACCACCAGTCATTAAATATCTAGGGACTCCAAATCTTGGGAAAATAACTTATTTAAGCATTTTAATAGAAGTGTTATGATCAGCACTACTAGTTGGAATAGCTTCTACCCACTTAGTAACATAATCGACAACAACTAAAATATGTGTATATCCATTAGAGGAAGGAAAAGGTCCCATATAGTCAAAGCTCCAAACATCAAATGGTTCAATAACGAGTGAATAGTTCATAGGCATTTCTTGACGTCTACTGATATTACCAATTCTTTGACATTCATCACAAGATAAGACAAACTTACAGGCATCCTTGAAGAGAGTAGGCCAATAAAAACCAGATTGCAATACCTTATGTGCAGTTCTATCTCCAGCATGGTGTCCTCCATAAGCTTCGGAGTGACACTTGCGTAGGATCTGTTCCTGTTCATGCTCAGGTACACAACGTCTAATAACACCATCTACTCCTTCTTTATAAAGATGCGGGTCATCCCAAAAGTAATGCCTCAAATCATAGAAGAACTTTTTCTTTTGCTGGTATGTGAAGCTAGGTGGTATAAACTTAGCAACAATGTAATTAGCATAATCAGCATACCATGGAGCAGTATGAGAAGCATTTATGGCATTTAATTGCTCATCAGGAAAGCTATCATCAATAGGTAGTGGGTCATCAAGCACATTTTCTAACCTAGACAAGTTGTCTGCAACGGGGTTCTCAGCTCCCTTTCTATCAACAATATGTAAGTCAAATTCTTGTAGCAAGAGAACCCATCTAATAAGTCTAGGTTTAGCATCTTTCTTTTCCATGAGATATTTAATAGCAGCATGATCAGTGTGAATAGTTACTTTAGAATCAACAATATAAGGTCTGAACTTATCACAAGCAAATACAACTGCTAAGAATTCTTTTTCAGTAGTAGCATAATTTCTTTGAGCATTGTCTAGGGTTTTACTAGCATATTTAATAACATTTAATTTCTTATCAACTCTTTGCCCTAGAACAACACCTACAACATAATCACTAGCATCACACATAATTTCAAAGGGTAAATTCCATTCAGGTGGCTGAACAATAGGTGCAGAGATCAATGCTTTCTTAAGTATTTCAAATGCTTCTGCACAATCACCATCAAATACAAATGGTATATCTTTTTGTAATAAATTAGTCAGAGGCCGAGAAATTTTTGAGAAGTCCTTAATGAACCTCCTATAAAATCCGGCATGACCAAGGAAACTTCTTATACCTTTGATGTCCTTGGGACATGGCATCTTCTCAATAGCATCAACCTTGGCTTTAGCAACCTCAATACCTCTTTCAGAAACTTTATGCCCCAAGACAATGCCTTCATTAACCATAAAGTGGCACTTTTCCCAATTCAAGACAAGATTAGTTTCTTCACATCTCTGCAAAACTCGATCAAGGTTGCTCAAGCAATCATCAAAAGAAGATCCATAGACGGAGAAATCATCCATGAAAACCTCACAAATCTTTTCACAAAAGTCGGAGAATATAGCCATCATGCATCTTTGAAAGGTAGCAGGTGCACTACATAAACCAAAAGGCATATGTCTATAAGCAAAGGTACCAGAAGGGCAAGTAAAAGTAGTATTTGATTGATATTTGGCTGACACAGGTATTTGAGAGAAACCAGAATAACCATCTAGAAAGCAAAAATGTGTATGTTTGGATAATCTTTCTAGCATTTGATCGATAAAAGGTAAGGGGTAATGATCTTTTTAGTGGCCTTATTTAATTTGCGGGAATCAACTACCATCCTATAACCTGTGATAATTCTTTGAGGAATCAATTCATCTTTATCATTAGGAACGACAGTAATACCTCCCTTCTTAGGGACACAATGGACAGGACTTACCCACTGACTATCAGCAATGGGATAGATTATACCTGCCCCAAGGAGCTTTAGTATTTCCTTTCTTACCACTTAATTCATTTTAGGATTCAGCCATCATTGATGATCACGAACTGGTTTAGCATCTTCTTCCAAATTTATTTTATGTTGACATAGAGTGGGACTAATGCCCTTAAGATCATCAATAGTATACCCAATAGCAGCACGGTGCTTCTTCAGAGTTTTCAATAATCTCTCTTCCTCATGCTCTGAAAGGTTAGCACTAATAATAACAAGATATATCTTTTTCTCATCAAGAAAACCATATTTAAGAGTGTCAGGCAACAGTTTAAGCTCAAACACGGGATCACCCTTGGGTGGAGGGGGATCCCCTAGGATTTCAACAGGCAAATTGTGTTTCAGAATAGGTTCCTGTTTAAAGAATACTTCATCTATTTCCCTTCTTTCATTCATAAACATATCATTTTCATGGTCTTAGCAAATATTGTTCTAAAGGATCACTAGGTGGTACGGCAATAGAAGCAAGACCAATAATTTCATCCTTACCAGGTAATTCTTCTTCACGGTGTTGTCTATTAAATTTAGAGAAATTAAATTCATGAGACACATCATCTAAACCGATAGTAACAACACCCCTCTTGCAATCTATGGTAGCATTAACAGTGTTCAAGAAGGGTCTACCAAATATAATGGGACAAAACCTATCTTGTGGAGAACCAAGAACAAGAAAATCAGCAGGATATTTAGTTTTCCCACACAAGACTTCAACATCTCGAACAATTCCCATTGGTGAAATAGTATCTCTATTGGAAAGTTTAACTGTGACATCAATATCTTCTAACTCAACAGGTGCAATTTCATGCATGATTTCTCTATATAGGCTAATATGTATTGCACTAGCACTGGCACCCATATCACATAAGCCATGATAACAATGATCTCCTATTTTAACAGAAATAACAGGCATGCCTACCACATGTCTAGGTTTATCTTTAGCACAAGGTTTAGCAATTCTTGCAGTTTCATCACAGAAATAAATAGCATGCCCATCAATATTATCAGACAAGAGATCTTTAATAATAGCAGTATCAGGTTCAACTTTAATATGCTCAGAAGGTGTATAAGTTTTAATATTGCTTTTACGAACCACAGTTGAAGCTTTAGCATGATCCTTTATCCTAACAGGGAAAGGTGGTTTCTCAACATAAGCAGTAGGAACAATAGGATCATTATAAGTGACAATCTTTTCTTCAACTTTAATAGGTGCAGCTACTTTTACTTCTATGGGAGGATGATATTTAAACCACTACTCCTTGGGGAGATCAACATAAGTAGCAAAAGATTCACAGAAAGAAGTTACTATCTCAGAGTCAAGTCCATATTTAGTGCTAAATTTATGGAAAACATCAGTATCCATAAAAGTTTTAACACAATCAAACCTAGGTGTCATACCTGACTCCTTACCTTTGTCGAGGTCCCAATCTTTACAGTTGCGTATAATTCTTTCCAATAAATCCCATTTGAATTCAATAGTCTTCATCATAAAAGAGCCAGCACAAGAAGTATCAAGCATGGTGCGATTGCTATCAGAAAGCCGAGCATAAAATTTTTGAACAATCATTTCTCTTGAGAGCTCATGATTGGGGCATGAATATAACATTGATTTAAACCTCCCCCAAGCTTGAGCGATGCTTTCTCCTTCGCGAGGCTAAAAATTATATATATAATTGCGATCACGATGAACAAGATGCATAGGATAAAACTTCTGATGAAATTCCAATTTCAATCATTTATAGTTCCATGACCCCATATCATCACATAGCCTATACCATGTCGATGCATCTCCCTTCAAATATAAAGGGAAGACCTTCTTCTTAGCAATATTCTCATTGACATCCGTGCCCCACGTGTCATATTTATCTTCAATCCACCACCAGCTGGCCTCGTCCGCCACACCAACAAACCGTTGAGTGATGACCCACAAGTATAGGGGATCTATCGTAGTCCTTTCGATAAGTAAGAGTGTCGAACCCAACGAGGAGCAGAAGGAAATGATAAGCGGTTTCCAGCAAGGTATTCTCTGCAAGTACTGAAATAAGTGGTAACAGATAGTTTTGTGATAGGATAATTTGTAACGAGCAACAAGTAACAAAAGTAAATAAAGTGCAGCAAGGTGGCCCAATCCTTTTTGTAGCAAAGGGCAAGCCTGGACAAACTCTTATATAGATAAAAGCACTCCCGAGGACACATGGGAATATCATCAAGCTAGTTTTCATCACGTTCATATGATTCGCGTTTGGTACTTTGATAATTTGGTATGTGGGTGGACCGGTGCTTGGGTACTGTCCTTACTTGGACAAGCATCCCACTTATGATTAACCTCTATTGCAAGCATCCGCAACTACAACAAAAGTATTAAGGTAAACCTAACCATAGCATGAAACATATGGATCCAAATTAGCCCCTTACGAAGCAACGCATAAACTAGGGTTTAAGCTTTTGTCACACTAGCAACCCATCATCTACTTATTACTTCGCAATGCCTTCTTCTAGGCCCAAATAATGGTGAAGTGTCATGTAGTCGACGTTTACATAACACCACTAGAGGAGAGACAACATACATCTCATCAAAATATCGAACGAATACCAAATTCACATGACTACTAATAGCAAGACTTCTCCCATGTCCCCAGGAACAAACGTAACTACTCACAAAGCACATTCATGTTCATAATCAGAGGGGTATTAATATGCATATAGGATCTAAACATATGATCTTCCACCAAATAAACCAACTAGCATCAACTACAAGGAGTAATTAACACTACTAGCAACCTACTAGAACCAATCCCTAACTTGAAGACAAGAATTGGATACAAGAGATGAAGTAGGGTTTTGAGAGGAGATGGTGCTGATGAAGATGTTGATGGAGATTGCCCTCTCCCGATGAGAGGAGCGTTGGTGATGACGATGGCGATGATTTCCCCCTCCTGGAGGGAAGTTTCCCCGGCAGAACAGCTCCGCCAGAGCCCTAGATTGGTTCCTCCAAGGTTCCGCCTCGTGGCGGCGGAGTTTCGTCCGAGAAGATGGTTCTGATTTTTTTCCCATCGAAAGACTTCATATAGCAGAAGATGGCCACCAGGGGGCCCACGAGGTAGGGGCCGTGCCCCCCACCCTTGTGGGCAGGGTGTGGCCCCCCTGGTGAACTTCTTCCGCTGAGTATTTTTTATATATTCTCAAAATGTATTCCGTGAAGTTTTAGGACTTTTGGAGCTGTGCAAAATAGGTCTCTAATATTTGCTCCTTTTCCAGCCCAGAATCCCAGCTGCCGCCATTCTCGCTCTTTATATAAACCTTGTAAAATAAGAGAGAATAGGCATAAGTATTGTGACATAATGTGTAATAACAGCCCATAATGCAATAAATATCGATATAAAAGCATGATGCAAAATGGATGTATCTTTGAGCTCACTGCCACCGGCAATATTCTAGATGCACTAGCCCATAGCGTGCAACTGCGAGCCTCACATACGTGTGTGTAAACGCATCCCAAACGCCCGGGCTAACCGGCGATCGTATATCCAGCTCATATGTGGGGTTGATATGGGGACGCCTGGACGTGCTCACCACGTCGGATCCATCCCACTATGGCCCACCCATCCCCACATATATCCAACCCTGTCCTCACTCCAGATGAAACTGTAACACCCCGGATATGATTTACCTAATATGTAATCCAACTCTTGCCGTTTCCGGCGTTAAGTTATTTTCTTTTCTTGGGTTCGGGTTTTTGTCTCCGTGTGTTGTTATCGTTGTCATGCATCTCATATTATTTCATCATGTGCATTGCATTTGCATACGTGTTCATCTCATGCATCCGAGCATTTTCCCCGTTGTCCGTTTTGCATTCCGGCGCTCCGTTCTCCTCCGGTGGTCATTTCTACCTTTCTTTCGTGTGTGGGGGTTAAACATTTCCGGATTGGACCGAGACTTTCCAAGCGGCCTTGGTTTACTACCGGTAGACCGCCTGTCAAGTTTCGTACCATTTGGACTTCGTTTGATGCTCCAACGGTTAACCGAGGGACCGAAAAGGCCTCGTGTGTGTTGCAGCCCAACACCCCTCCAATTTGGCCCAAAACCCACCAAAACCCTCTCCATCATCTAGAGCGTTCGATCACGATCGCGTGGCCGAAAACCGCACCTCATTTGGACTCTCCTAGCTCCTCCTATGCCTATTTAAAGACCCCTCCGAAATTCTTCTTCTTCTTCCCCCCGAAACCCTAGAAAACCAGATCCGCCGCCACCAGACATGTCCGCCGCGCCGGACATTTCGTCCGCCGCCGCCCGCGGCCACTAGCAGCGTGCCACGTGTCCGCCGTCATCTACCGCCGCCGCGGCCCGCGCGGCCCACGGGGAGCCCGCCCCGGGCCGGATCGGGCCCGAGCGCCCCGCGCGCCTTCGCCCCGCCGCCTCCTTCCTCCGGGCCGGCCGCCGCCGGCCGCCGCCACCGGACCTCGCCGCCGCCACGGGAGCTCGCCGGAGCCGCCTCCCCGCGCCTCCTCGCCTCCCCGCCGCCGGATCCGGTCGGGAGAGGCCGGATCTACCTCTCCCTCGTCACCCCGCCGCTCCACCGAGCTCGCCGGAGCCGCTATGAGCTCGTCGGACTTTCCTCGGGCCGCGTGCACACCGAACCCTAGATCTGGATCAAAATCCACTCGGTTGACTTTTCCCTCTCTCCCCTATTTTTTGCATTTTTCACAGCATCATAACTCTCTCTCTGTAGCTCCGTTTTGGACGTTTAGCATATCAAAATGTTCGTCTTAGAGAGCACATCATTTCATCTCATTGCATCATTTTCATTTGAGTTCATCTTGATGCCCGAAATGCTGTTGGAAGAATGCTATTTGAGATAATTGTCAGATCTGCTGCTCCATTTAGATATTTGTCATTTTTGCCATGATTATTGTGTGCATGATATGCCCCTAAGCTCTACATGTGTTTTGTTATATGCTTTGCCATCTTTCCAGAGGTGCAACCCATGTATTTTTGTGATGTGTGTGGTGACTAGCACAAGCTTGCAAAGTGGTGCATTCGTTAATGCTGATTTCAGGGACTTAGCATTTCCACTAAGTCCTTGATCTGTTTATATCAATATGTCATATGTTCATGTTGTTTCCTAGTGATCCGTGCCTCTTTTGAGGATGGTCAGTAAGGAAGTTTTGTTAATCTTGTAGTGCTCTATCCATCCATGTCTTTGCAATTATGGGGCACCCTAGCTTGAGTCAATCGAGCTCTACTTTTGCTATTTCGTGAATCTGGGCAAATTGTCTACTTGTTAGCGATTTTGCCGAGGATGTTGTAGTTGTTCCGTGCATGCTATGTTATTGTTCTTGCCATGTCTATCTTGTATTATGTGTATTCTTGATGGGTGTATGCTTATATTGTCATGACTTGCTCTGTAGTGAGTGCATCGAGCTCGCAAACATGCCTACTTGATATCTGATTTGCATGCTCCAGTTTTTCACTAAGTCTGTGATCTGATTATGTTTTTGCCATGTTCCCATGCTTGCAAATGTATTTTCTGATCCCTTTTGGCTCAAGGTCACTAAGGGACTTTTGTTAAAATCTTTGAGTAGCTCCATGTCGTGCTTTACTTTGCCATGTTCAGGCCCTGTAGCATATAGTTTTCATACTCCAAAGTGTGCTACCTGATCTGAGATTCCAGACAAGTGTTGATTTCACTAAGTCTGAAATCTATTTACCAAATGCATTTTTGCCATGCTTGTTTGGACCTGTTAATGGATGAATTGGCCGTAGCTCAGTGTCCATCTTTTGTTAATCATCATGAATGGATCCCTGCCATGTATTTTGTTGTCATGTTTGAGTGTTGTAGCATGTTCATCTTGTTGCATTTAGATGGCTACTTGCTGTATATCGCAGACCGGTGCCATATTTGAATTGCTTGCCATTTCCAAACCGTGACTTCGATTCCGGCGTTCTTTTTATCGTTTTCAAGCGATTTCACCTCACCTTTCCAGTGTCACACTTGGATTTCCAAGTTGAGGCCAGGTTCATTCATTCCTTGTCAAATCTTGCATATGCATCACATGTCGCATCCCGCATAGCATACCATGTTTGCATCATGTTGTTTGAGTTTGCACGTGATTGATTGTGTTCCGTTTGCTTGTTTTGTCTTGTTTGGGTAGAGCCGGGAGACGAGTTCGCTAACGAGGAGCCCGTTGAGTTTGCTTTCGAGGATCCAGTCAACTCTGACAACTTTGCAGGCAAGATGATCATACCCTCGAAATCACTTCTATCTTTGCTTTGCTAGATGCTTGCTCTTTTGCTATGCCTATGCTACGATGCCTACCACTTGCTTATCATGCCTCCCAAATTGCCATGTCAAACCTCTAACACACCATGTCCTAGCAAACCGTTGATTGGCTATGTTACCGCTTTGCTCAGCCCCTCTTATAGCGTTGCTAGTTGCAGGTGAAGATTGGAGACCGTTCCTTGTTGGAACATTATTTACTTGTTGGGATACCATTATATTGCCTTGTTATCTTAATGCATCTATATACTTGGTAAAGGGTGGAAGGCTCGGCCTCTCGCCTAGTGTTTTGTTCCACTCTTGCCGCCCTAGTTTCTGTCATATCGGTGTTATGTTCCCGAATTTTTGCGTTCCTTACGCGGTTGGGTGATAATGGGAACCCCTTGATAGTTCGCCTTGATTAAAGCTTTTCCAGCAATGCCCAACTTTGGTTTTACCATTTGCCACCTAGCCTTTTTTTCTTGGGTTTCCGGAGCCCGAGGATCATCTTATTTTAAACCCCCCCGGGCCAGTGCTCCTCTGAGTGTTGGTCCACCTGTCAGCTGCCGGTGGCCACCAGGGGAAACTCTGGGCTGGACTACCCGTACCTAGGACAATCTGAGTGTGCCCTGAGAACGAGATATGTGCAGCTCCTATCGGGATTTGTCGGCACATTCGGGCGGTGTTGCTGGATTTGTTTTAACTTGTCAAAGTGTCTTGTAGAACCGGGATACCGAGTCTGATCGGAATGTCTCGGGAGGAGGTCTATTCCTTCGTTGACCGTGAGAGCTTGTCATGGGCTAAGTTGGGACTCCCCTGCAGGGATTTGAACTTTCGAAAGCCGTGCCCGTGGTTATGGGCAGATGGGAATTTTGTTAATGTCTGGTTGTAGATAACTTGAACCTTAACTTAATTAAAATGAATCAACTGTGTGAGTTACCGTGATGGTCTCTTCTCGGCGGAGTCCGGGAAGTGAACACGGTGTTGGAGTAATGCTTGCCGCAGGTTGCTCTCTAGTTACTCGTTCGCGCTTTGCCTTTCTCTTCTCGCTCTCTTTTGCGAACAGGTTAGCCACCATATATGCTAGTCACTTGCTGCAGCTCCACATATTTTACCTTGCCCTACCTATAAGCTTAAATACTCTTGATCGCGAGGGTGCGAGATTGCTGAGTCCCTGTGGCTCACAGATTACTTCCAAACCAGATGCAGGGCCTGATGACTCCGTTCCAGTTGACGCGCTTGAGCTCAAGTGGGAGTTCGACGAGGACTCACGCCGTTACTATGTGTCTTTCCCTGATGATCAGTAGTGATGCCCAGTTGGGGCGATCGGGACCGTGTCGCATGTTGGGTTGGTCTTTTATTTTGGCGCCATAGTCGGGCCATGAGTGATTGGTTGTTGTAATGCTTTATGTACTTTGTTTGACGTGGCGAGTGTAAGCCAACTATGTATCTCCCCTTTTATTATCTATATATTATATGGGATGTTGTGAAGATTGCCTAACTTGCGACATTGCTTGCAATGCGGTTATGCCTCTAAGTCGTGCCTCGACACGTAGGAGATATAGCCGCATCGAGGGCGTTACAGAAACCCTAGCTGCTCTTCACTCCACTCCACTCCCCTCCGCACCCTTGATCTTCGCCGATGAACTCCGACCGTTTCCGGGATGGCAGACATCAGTTCTACTCTGAGAGGTCTGGATTCGTCGACTGGGACCTTATCCTTGTCGTCCCTAGGAGGAGAGAGGGCCATACGCGCGGCTCTCCACCGTTCATGGGTAGAGTGCATTCGACCTCGGACGGACTCGTTCCTACAGGAATCCATTGCGTCCACACAAATATCCATTGGATCCATGGGGGCTCGTGGTGGGAAGCGATGTACCCCTGCCTTGCTGGACGCAATGCAGTACGTCTAGCGCCCGAACCCTGGGAAGGTGGCGCAACCTCTTCGGTGGCACGTCATCCCTGTGAGGTCGGGTTCTAAGCCGGAGGTAAACTCCGGCATGGTGTACAGCAAGCATGTTGAGGACGCGAGGCGTGCACGCGGTGGAACACACCAAGCGTGGGTGGTCGTGCATGGTGTACAATAAGCATGTTGAGGGTGCAGGATTTGATGAGGAAGAGAGTAGGGCATGGGAGATGACGGAGCCACGACTCCCTTGAGCCGGTCTGTATTCTATGTCCTACTCTACCTTGTCGGCATCCGCGCCTCCAACTTAAGGGGCTTAGCCGACCGGCGAACATGGACAGGGTCAGAACAACAAGGACGATCGCCGGTGAAAATTTAGAGTAGTTTTACGTTGCATGTAATTGTATGGATTTGATGATTTAAAATGAGGCATGCAATTGTGAAATCCAAATGGATTTTTTGATTGTTGACATGTCGTTCGTGGATGTTTGGAGGTAAAATTTTGCTAGTTGTGGTTGTAGATGCTCTGATACAGCTATCTACTTGGTCTAGTTGGTCTACCTACTTATGCTACTTCTGACCGTTGGCCAAGAGCACCGACCTGAACCGCATCCATGTAATTGAGGTTGTGTTTGTTGCTTGTAATCGAGAAAACACCAAGGGCATCTCTAGTGATCCCATAAATTTTATAGGTATAAATGACCGAGTAAATTTAGTGGAGTAAATTTTTACTCCTCTAAAGATGGTCGGACCTAGCCGATTCCCTAAACATAGTGGAGCATTTTTTTCTTAATACTTTTGGCCTAGTCACATAAATCTAAAAAATGGCACAATGTGTCATCAATCAATCAAAAATTTGAAGGTAAACATGCATAACATATATACCCTTAACAAGCATACAATTTCACGGATCAAGATATTCAAAAATATGCAAAGTTCATCTGAAAGGCATCACATCATCGATCAAGTTTGATCCAAAATCACCAAAATTGCGGATCGAGGCCAACCAATGTCATGCACAAACTGAAACACCTTCCTCGCTAAAGAAATCACCACGGCCACCACCATACACATGGCCAACCCCATAAGCACCACCATCGTCTCGTCCACCACCACCACCACCACCATCACCATTCTGAAGAGAGACCTCCGCTTGGGTTAAGATCTTCCCACGAGGGAGCCCCCAAAACTTTTTTGTGGTATCATCCATTGTGGTTGGGTTCATGAACATGATAGCATAGTCTTCAACTTCCTTTGCATTCCAAAGCCTCTCCTCGTTGAGTGCAAGCCTAAGCTCCTCTGCCTTTAACTTTCTCTCTTCAGCTTCCATCTTGGATTTTCATTTCTCGCCGTCCAACATCCTGATCTCATTCCATCTCGTCGTCTTCTCTTTCCATGCGTTCGGCTGCCAACACTTTCTTGGCCTCAATCATGGCCATGTTGAAAATATGCCAGAGGCAATAATATTTGTATTATTTATTTGCAAGTTTATATTTGATGTTTATATTCAATGCCATAAGTGCAAAAATGCATTCGAGAAAATCGGAGAAGAAACAAAGAAACCGAAAAGGGTAAAAAAATCGAACCAGCAAAGTGATTGCTTGCTCGCTCGAGCCTGCGTGCAAAAAAATAGATTAATGGGCCGGCCCGAGGGAAAAAGTCCTTCTAGCGAAACATAAGCTAATCTCGCTATAAGAAACTTTGTGCAGTTCAACCTTGTACCAACCAACACTAGTATCTTGTTCAATGAATGTGTTGTACTTGAGAAACCTTGTGTAGTGCAACTCACTGAAAGTACCTCCGCGGAACAGCCAGCGGCGAAGGGGGACGAATGCATGCGCTGATTAGCTGAAGACGGATTTGCGTGTTTTGGCATCCAACTATTCGTAGCGCTCCTGAACCAGGTTCTCCTCGGAGCTGATCTTGGCGTGTCGCAGCTTGGCGGCCTATGTATCTCTCATGGCTCGAGTGTCCATGGTGACCTGAAGCTTCTTCTCAGCCAGCCGCTCCAAAGCAGCGCTCTTCTTCACTAATGGCGTGCAAGACACAAGGATAGTGTCGCACTTTCGTGTAAGTATCTCAAATAGTTATCGTCCCAATGAAGAGCGAAGAGCGGTAATTATGAGTAAAATTTCTATCACACATAAGTCGTCACAAATCTTATGTGAAGTAACTGCTTGTGAAAATCCAAGCTATCAACTTTGGTTTTCTTTGTTTCTTTTATCGTTTTTGTTGATTTTGTTTTTTCCACACATATCTACTTTTTCTTAGTACAATGTACATTTTTAGAGCACACATGAAACATTTTTCCAATACAATCTATACACTTTTCATACATGCTGTATATTTTTTTAAATACATATGTTGAACACTTCTATTTATACACGGTAACATTTTTTAAATACACGTTGTACATTTTTTGATGGCAATAGATTTTTTCAAAACTATGCAAAGTATTATTTTACAATGTATAAACATTTCTAAAAAATTCATGGATATTTTTGGAAACACGTGAATATTTCTTTAAAATATCACGTAAATTTTTTGAATGGAAATAAACAAATTTTTGAACCAATGCGAACATTTTTTCCACTGTATATAACATCTTTTAAAATGGCAAGAACATATATTTAAAAAAAACTTGATCATTTCCATAAAATGTCACGTACAAACACGGGAATATTACCATAAAATGTCATGTACATTTGTTTAGCAGTATGAAATATTTTTTACATTTTATATTTTTGTAAAAAAACTGCACATATTTTGTTTGTCTTTGTAACCTATGCAAACATTTTTTTTACACTTTATCTAATTTTATTCTAAAATGCCACAACCATTTTATTGAAACAAGGGAATATTTCCAGAAAACGTCAGGTACATTGTTTAACGGTATAATTTTTTTTGACTGTGTATATCCATTTTTACTTTTTTTCATTTACATTTCGTTTTTTGAACCTATACGAACATTTTTAAACTGTATATAATTCTTGTTTTCAAAAATATTACAAGCATTTTTTTTGAAACACGGGAATATTGCCATAAAATATCACCTACATTTTTTCCATCGTGCGGACTATTTTTAAACATTATATAAAACTTTTTTTTATAAAATATGCTTACATATTTCTGAAACACCGGAACATGTTTTGGAACACGTGAATATTACTTTCAAATGTCAGGTCTAATTTTTGAATTGAAAGAAACAATTTTTTGAACCTATGCAGACTTTTTCTTTACACTGTATATAAGTTTTATCTAAAATGTCACGAACATATTTTGTAACGTGGGAATATTTTCATAAAATGTAGTCAACATTTTCTAATGGTATGAAATACATTTTTAACATTGTGTAAACATTTTGGAAAAAGTCACATATATTTTTTGAAACACCGGAACATTTTTTTATTGTCAAGGATATTTAGGTAGAAACACTTGAATATTTCTTTAAAATGTCACATACATTTCTTTAAATGGAAATTAAACAATTTTTCGAACCTATGGGAACATTTTGTTTTGCACTGTATATTACAATTTATTAAAATGCCATTTACATTTTTTTGGAAGATGATAATATTCCTATAAGTATCACTTACGTATTTTTTATTGGTACGATTTTTGGTTACATTGTATATTTTTAAAAAGTTTTGTAAACAATCTGTGAAACACTGGAACAAATTTTTCATTGTCAAGAATGTTATTTGGGAATACTCGCGTATTTCGTTTAAATGTCACGTACATTTTTAGAATGGAAAATAATATTTGTTTGAACCTACGTGATTTTTTCTAAAATGTCACGAACATTGTTTTTAGAACACTGGAATGTTTCTATAAAATGTCACGTACAATTTTTTTAATTTTACAAATTATGTTTTGTTACATTGCGTAAATATTTTTAAAAATTTCATATACATTTAACGAAACACCGGATGAAATTTCATTTTCAAGATCATTTTTCTGAAAGTTATCAACATTTTTTGAAACTGTCTAACATTTCTTCTATACTATGTTAACAATTTTTCAAATTTGTGGATTTTAATTTTTTAGTAAATATTAGTTTCAGAAATATATGCATTTAAGATGAAAAAAAAAGAAAAGAAGAAGTAACGCAGCATTAAAACCCACCTCGCTGAACTGTCAGTTTTTCCATCGCACTACGGACGCGGACAAAGCACCATAATAACACGTCCTACATACGCGGCCTGGTTTAGGCTGGTTGTAATGGGCAATATCATATATTAGTAACATGTATATAATATTAGTTTATGATATTATATTTGTAATACGTAGTATCATATATTGGTATCATAGAGGATTACATTTATTGCCATACATGACACAAAGTACTAAATCATTTAATATGATACGATATCATGATATGATACTTAAGTCTCTTTTTTTTCATTTAATTTTATATCACCTCATCAAAATTGCTTAATTTATACACATAATACTATCTATGATACTCACATTACGGACGGTCTAAAGGAAGCATCGATTACTACATACGTCAAGGCACACATGGTTTTTTTTTTAGAATAAGTCACACATGTTAGGTGTACCTTGCCGTACCCACCGGCGGACGAGGAAGGTGCAACAGACGCGGACAAAAATACGCCCCCTGCACTGCACGTGCATGCGGCCCGACCTGGCGAGACCGGCTGGATCGATCGGATCCAGCACCAGCAGAGAGACCCTTGTTCCATGTTCCATCACATTTTCACGTTCACAACAAGATGCGCGCGTGGGAACCACATGAACATCATGATGCCTAGGCGAACAAGTTACTTGCCCGGCCCTAAACACATGCGTACGTAAACATACGGACAGTAAAACTGATATAATTAGAGCAACTCCAATAAGACGATCCATTTCGTCCGCTGTGTCTGTATGGGTCGGCGCGGACAAAAGTGACGGCCCAACGCACCGACCCAAACTTAAATCGTGTCCGCTTGGCGTCCGCGCCGACCCAAACTTAAATCGTGTTCGCCCGTCGTCCGCGCCGATCCATTTCCGACCCAAAATTGCGTCTGGAATGCGTCGGCGCGGACGCGAAGCGGACGCACCGCGCGTCTCCTCGCCGTCTGCCGCGTCCCCACCTCGCGGCCACCCAACCGCCACCGATCGTCTTATTTATGACGACCACCGACAGCGGGCCCACGCGTCAGCCAGTGCGCGCGTCTTTTTTTAACCACGCGTGCGGCGGGGCCGGCCTCATCCACTTCTCCCGTCCACATCTGCCCCCACCACTTCATTTGCTTCCTCGCCGGCGACCGCAAACCCTAGCGCGCGCCATGGGCCTCTTCGGCAAAAGCAATGGCAAGGGGAAGGGCACCCCGGCGCCTCGTCATCCCGTGCTCCCCCTCCCCCTCCCCTCCACCGCCGGCGCATTTCCGCCCTGGACGCCGGCGCCTGCACATCCCGGTGCACCAAGCGCGCTGGCACTGGGAGTACAGGCAGCCCATCCCCTACCCCGATGTGACGCTGCCGCACCATTGGCATTTGGATCCAAACCGGATCCCGGTGCCGGCGGTTCCGCGGACCCAGCGGGCGCACAACGACGATGTGCGCCGGCGCCGCGCGCTGCTCACACCGGAGCAACGTCGGCTGCCCGAATACGCCGCCGACTCTCCTAACTGGGAGGCTTGGTTCGCCCTCGAACATGAGGAGCAACGGCGCTCGGGTGTCGACGCCGTCCCGCCGCCGTTCCCACCGCCGCCCCCGCAGGTAGAGCCGGAGGACATGGAGGCGGAGGCGGAGTACCAAGCCGCCCTCGAGGAGGCCCTCCAGCACACGCTGGAGGCTAGCCGCATCGAGGAGGACGCGCACTGGGATGGGATGGAGCAAGCCCTTGCTCTGTCGGCAGCGGGGGACTCCGTCCACACCCCGCTCTTCGTGCCACCGCCTCCGCCGTCGCCGCCCGTACAACCCAAGCCGGAGCCGGAGCCGGAGCCGTCGCGTAAGCGCTCCCCACCTCCACCCACTTGGCCGGAGGAGGCCTACTCGTGGACGGGCCAGTACCGCGAGTGGGTGAGCGCGCCTCCCGTCTACTTCGCCGCGACGCGGGAGGAAGAGGCGGCCCACCTCGAGCGATGGAAGGAGCACTGGCTCTGCCAGGAGCAGGGCGACGGCGAGGAGCAGATGCGCTACGAGGCCATGCTCCAACGCGACACTGAGGCGCTCCGGCTCGAGGAGGAGGAGGAGGAGCGCGCGCGGCTTGCCGCAATGCCGCCGCCCCAGCAGACGCCGGAGGAGGCTGCCCTGGCAGCGTACCAGGCGGCGTTCGGATGGGCTAGCCCTGCTCCGGTCTTCATCGACCTCACCGACAACGGCGACGTCGAGGGCAAGGGCAAGGGCAAGGTCGACGACGTCTAGAGCAGCGTGCGGGGCGGCAGCAGGCGGGCGCAGACTTTTTTAGTGTTTTTATTTAATGTTTATTAGATGTAGGTGGACTTTGGCCGGCGTTTGACTGGCCACTTTTATGTTTAATTATGTTTATTTCGTGTAATTTGTTTTTTTTTCATGCCGTCATATTTGGATTGGCCTTCCCGTTAGACGGTCAAACCGACCCAATTTAAAATGCGGACGCCGGCGTTCACCTAGCCGATCCAAACAGATAAAAAACGGACAAAACGCGCATCCATTTGAATCGTCCCATTGAAATTGCTGTTATGATGCATCCACGAACGAAACCGAACCCTAACACACAGTCTACCACGTGCGAAGCAGACTACGTCCTTTTACACATCGATCAGCTTGAGAAACCAAACACGCGCTGCTCAAAGCATCAAGCCTTAACACGATCCCAGATTCCCAGATCGATCAATGCGGCGAGCAGGTAGACATATATTCCCTTCGTTTTTAAATATAAGTCTTTTTTTTCCTAAATATAAGTCTTTTTAAAGATTCCAATAAGGAATTACATACAGATGTATATAGACATATTTTAGAGTGTAGATTCACTCATTTTGCTCCATATGTAGTCCTTTATTAGAATCTCTAAAAAGACTTATATTTAAGAACATAGGAAGTAGTTTCCTTTTACTGTCAAAAAGGTACTCCTTCATTTTTATTTAATTGTGTACTTCTTCTATTTTTATTTACTCCACATTAGTAGGCTTGTCTAAAGTCAAATTTTCTACACTTTCAAGGAGAGTATGCAGGCCCCTTTTCCTCGGTGGCCTCGGCGTCAGAGATCTTCAACTCTCGGGCATTGCTCTGCATACGCGGTGGTTATGGCTCCAGCGCACGGACCACTCGCGGCCCATGGAGCCACCTACACATCCCCCACGACCCGGACGTCAACGCCATCTTTCGGGCGCCCACCAATTGGATCCTTGGCAACGGCACCGACTGCAGGTTTTGGAGAGACCACTGGATAGACAGGCGTTCTATTGCCAAGATCGCACCTCAAGTTTCGGCGCTCGTCCCTCGACGCTGCCGCAATCTCCGCACTTTTTCGGAGGGCTTGCACCTTCGTTCCTGGGTGCGCGATATCCAGGGCGCGCCTGGTCCGGCCACCATGATTCAATACCTTAACCTCTGCCGACGTGTCCACCACTCACAGCTATAGGACATGGCCAACGTCTTGCGTTGGCGTTGGACTACCTCAGGCGCCTACTCCGCTAGCTCATGTTACCAGGCCCTCTTCCTTAGTTCTTGTGAGGACCCGCACTCGAAGCTAACGTGGAAGCCATGGGCGCCGCTTCGAATTGGGTTCTTCATTTGGCTAGCGATGCAAGATCGATGCTGGATGGCCGATCGCCTAGCCCGTCATGGCCTCCCCCATGAGCCTAAGTGCGCCTTATGCGACCAAGAGGACGAAACATTGCAACACTTGCTGGTGTGCTCTCGTGGCAAGTTTGGCACTAGATCCTACGACGGGTTCGCTCCATGGCTGACCTACCCATTGGCGGCATGGATTTCCAATCCTGGTGGGCGGCTACTTGCGAACATGCACCCGCGCCCGCTCCCAAAGGGTTGGTCTCCCTCGTCGCCCTCACCGCTTAGTGTCTCTGGAAGCATCGGAACAACTCCATCTTCGACGGTGATCAACTTTCGGTCACCCTGCTCTCCTCCATCATCAAAGATGAGGCGTGCCTTTGGGCGAAAGCCGGCGCCACCGGGATCCAAAATATCATCCCGGAGAGTTAGCTCCATTGGTCTAGGGGATGAGCAACCCCATCTGTTTGTTCTGCACTCTATACCATGCCTTCATGCGTACATGGCTTAGCGAGTGTATGGCCAGTTCTTTTGGGCGATCCTACCAGAATCGCCCCTCTCCCCAGCTTCTCCCAAAATCACCACTCCATATGTTTTTTACAATCCTAACTAATTAGACCTTAACTAGATAGGATTGTAAAAAAAATATGGAGTGACGATTCTGGGAGAAGCTGGGGAGAGGGGCGATTCTGGAAGAATCGCCAAAAAGAACTGGCTCGTAATCTCATACTGTATAACTCTTTTTTCTATCAATGAAAAGATACACAACCTTTGCATATTCGCCAACAAACAATAGTTTGTAGAAAAATATATTGACATATACACCATCAATCAATATCAATTGCATGTATTCTCACATAATGTAGATCTGTTATTGTAAATGTTTATATCATTTTCTGCAAACTTAATCAAACTTTATAAATTTGACTTTAGTCAAAGCTAATATGCGGAGTAAATAAAAATAAAGAAAGTACAACAATTAATTAATAACTAGTAGTAAGGCGTCCCTTCTATTAAAAATTACTATTGGTAAGGCGCCCCTTATGCGACATAATCTAGTCTAGTTGATGTGTCGAACCACGGTGGCGCGCACACACACAAGCTAGCTAGGCGCAACATTGACCAAATAATTAACGTATAGCTTAGCTAGCTGCACAATAATTCCTGTGATGGGTTATTAGACTAACTTGTCGTTTCTTTAGCGCGATAAATACCCCACACAACATTAGATCGATCAGCGCGTATGGTAGCCAGCACGTCCAACTCAAATAATCATCATGCGTTCAATAATCCAATATAATTAGTAGTAGGCTAGCCATAGCGGACACGGGTTTTTTTTTTTGACATGGTTCTACAAACCTAGCTCGTGCACAACTTCGTGATTCAATGAACAACCAAATTGAACAAATGATACCTGAAGATCATGTTATTTATTGGGAATTGAAGGAAACAGTGCCTCCAACGCCACCAGGGTCGACAAAAAGGGACGGTTGTCTGAAAGTGTCCTTCTAATCTCGAGCTCAAATGCTCCTGCATGAATAGTAAAATCCAAAAAGATAGAAAAGAATAAAAAAAACCGATTTTGTTACAACAGACATTGTTTAATTTTCTGCATGCACTTAAAATTTGATGATGAAATCACATTCATGGAGGCGTCGGCAAAAATAACAGATTCAGCATTACAAAATGCTTTCAGAAATAGTTTTCTTAGCACTGATATTTTTTCCATCGCATTAGGAATGTTTTTCTTCATGGTGGCACGTATATAGAACATTAAATAATGTTTGTTGCCAAAAAATTCAGATTGTTTTTTAATGTTTTTACTAAAAAAATTGATCTTACTGCTCACATGGGTGCATTTGAGCTTGAGAGCAGAAACTCCATGTCCACGATTGGATTGGTCGAGTTTGTTTTTAGTTACTTCGATATGTTGTAAGGTCCTCACGTGATTAGTAAAGTACATAAGATACATGGTAAAGAAAAGAGGTCGGCATGCCCCATTTGTAAGAGGCTTCAAATTTCCATACAGAAAGAGAGCTTTAAATTTTGAGATTCATGAAAAATTGTAAATCATAGTTCAAAAGTTTGGAATGAAACACCACAAAATATTGTTTGCTGTTTGTGTATACTGTATACGGAAAACAAGTCGTCGACATTTTGACATAAGTCAACTGTTTTTGCGAATATATACAAGTCAACTTACAATTATATTATTATAATTCAAAATTTATTCATTCTTATAATCCAAGGCATTCTTGTATAGATAAATTTGTCTATAAATATTGTGTCTGGGAAAATCACAAAAGAAGTTGTGGGATATTGTAACTATGTAGTTTTTATTAGAAAATATCCTAACAATTTGTCCATGTTTATATGTACCTCATGAGTTTGGGAATTATTTTAGCGCTTTCTTGTAAAGTCACATGGGATCAGCCAATTTCTCAAATTTGTCGCATAAATGTTTAATTCATGACAGCAGGCAAAATAAATCAAACATTAAATTACTAATGACAATCGGTTTTCTAAAACAGAACTGCATATATGCTTGGAGGAACCAAACGTTAAGCAGTTCTGGGCCTTCACGATTATTCACTCTCATTTTCACCCCCTCATTGAATGACCATGGAGGGCCTCCACGGTTATTCACTGTCATTTTCACCTCCTCATTAGTGAATGACCGTGAAGGCCCAACATTAATCAAATGAAAATATTTGCAGTTTCAATCGATCTGCAAATGAACGGTAAAAAAAGTTGTTAGATAAAAATGAATGGTCGAATCATCTTCTTCCTCTAACAGTAGCACACAACCCCTTAGGGCTCGATGAACCAATTTGATGATTACCTAAGCCCGGAGGTAGCTATCATTACAGAGTGTAAACAACTTATGATGGACTTTGCGTCCATTTCCTTCAAACACAGGGCCGGCCCCGGGGCATGGGCGACGGGGCGACGGCCCAGGGCCCAGGCGAGGGGGGGGGGGCACATGATGGAGTATATACATATACTATAGGCCAGCAAAAAGCAAGTAAAAATTACAAAAGAATTAAAGAAAAAAAATAGGATGGGCTAGGCGGCCCAGATATAGCTAGCTAGCGATCGCTGATGGATACGCGTAGGCGAAGCGGCGCCGTGACTCACGCTTGTTTCGACGTTTCCTTTGTAGGTTCGTCGCCCTCACTCGCCCGTCGGCCTTCTCACTCACTCGGCGCCTGGCGCCTTGGCCCTTGCCGCGTCGCCCTCGCCTCGCCGGCTCGCCGTCTAATTTCGTTCTTATTTGAGGTAGTCATGTCATGTTAGTTTCATTTTGCGATCTTTTTAGTACCATTGTTTTTTATGGAGTCGGTTCAAATTTGGTTATTATTGTTCTCGATGGAGTCATTTGAATTATTATACTCATATTTTAAACTAAAGATGTGTGAATGAAAGTTACTTTTAATAAGTTATATATATAACACACGCATACATATACATGTCTTAGGACTTAGGACATAGAGGCCCATGTCGTCGAGTTCGCCTAGGGCCTCCCGAAACATAGGGCCGGCCCTGTTCAAACATTGTTATAGAGAGGCCAATCAGGTGGCAGATGTATTAGCAAAGAACTCTTTTACTACTGGACTCTCTAGTTCTTGGAATGATGAGACCCTGATTTTTATTTCTCATCTGCTTGCAAATGACATGTCTACTATTTGAAAAATAAAGTCTAGTTGTGGTAAAAAAAAGTAGCACACCCCCCTCCCCCCTCCCCCCAAAAAAACCCGGTAGTGCATGTCCTCTGTCCCAGCTCAATCCCTATTCCTCCGACCACCTAGTAGCTCTTCTCCGGTCGCCGCCTTCGGCGCTCCTCGAATCGGGTTTCAGCTCCGTCTAATCCAATAGAGGGTTGGAACAACCCCTTCATCCTAATCAACGACTTGCATCTGTCAAATCTCAGAGTCACCTTTGCCTGTGACGTTGTGTCGTCGCCAGCTCCGGCTCACTCCTATTTCGGCATTGTCGATGTTCCCGAGCATCGTTGTTGCTCATCACGACACCCTCTCTCGGCCTAAAAAATTGCCTTCTCTTCCATTCAGAATATACCGATGCATAAAATTTGTATAGTTGAGGATTATCAAAACCACACTAAAAAACATGTACTCCTATGGCGGGGGTCCTCCTTCGGGTGGTGCGAGACCTCCTTGCACGTGGAGGCGCGGCGAAGATCGGGGCCATGCCGGGCAGCGGCCAATTTGGGCCGACGGCTTTGGGTGGCTGCTGAGCCTTTTGGTTGCAATGGTGTGGAGGGGCGCCATGGAGGGCCTGATGGAGGACCGGATGCATGCGGGTGTGGCCTCCTGTTAGATCTGACCGGGCCGGTGTGCCTTGCTCGATGCGCTACGGCGGATTCCGGGGCGGCGACCCGGGCGACGGATATGGTGGTGGCCTGCTCGTCAGCACGACGGCGACCGGTCGGGCACGGCTGACCGTGGGGCGGCGCGCGAGGGATTCGGGACTTGGTGCCCAGATCTGACAATTGCGGCGGCGGTTGCCGTTGTATGGGTGACGACAATGGTTGTCGCGACGGTGGGTGCTCCATGCAGTGCCCGGGATCGGGGCGGCAGACCCTCTTCTTCGACGGTGGCAGACTCCCTTGTCGTGTGGGCGACTCGGAGACTAGATCTTGATGTCATGAAGGCTTTTCTAAGGCTGGTATGGGACACCCACTCCATCAGCAGATCGAGTTCAATGCGGCTCGGCAGGTAACGCATGGGTGTCTTCTGGAGACGTCGAGCAATGCCTATCAGCGGTAGGTGAAGCCGCTGGCGGATGCTACACACGTCGTCTTATGCGGAGGCGTCAAGTCATGCCTGCTACCGGCAGGTGATGCACGGTGGCTCTGGCGGAGGTGCCATGTTTAGTCTGTTGCTGCTGGATCGAAAATGGTGTGACAGTGGCGGGAGGCGGGCAGTATGGGATGTCTTTGTCTTCTGGTGTCTTCTTCAGAGCTATCCGTTATCAAGGCATCAGTAGCCGAATAAGGAATAACGACGGGTTTATGCACTCTGGTGAAAATACAAGATCTTGGATCAGGCTATGCCGACGTGCGCCTGTGCCACGACCTTGCGTTGAAACTTGCCTTTAGGGATGAGAATCCGGAATTCAATCTTGTGTTGGACTGGCCATCATCGGCACATGTGCGGGCCGTGCGGCAATTTCTTCTCGAAGGTGTTGCCTAGGAGTTGTGTATTTTTTGGTTTTGATGTCATCTTGTGATATAGGGTTAGTGTTTATCTGGTGGAGTTACTGTCACGAGGCATGCAACCTTCTTTTCGCTTTATTTCCGGTCAATATTATTCGGCTACTGGATTTTGCATTCTTAATAATATATGATCATGCGCGTCATCCTGATGCAGAGACCGGGGTTATCCTCCTTTTCAGAAAATAAATAATCAAAACCACACTAAAAAGCATGTACTCCTATGGCTGTTGTACACGTGGCTCTCTGTGGTTGGGTAGGTCTTGCACGTATGCGCACCAAAAGCATTTCCCGCCAGCTTCCTCGTGAGAAAGGCGTTGCACGTACGCACGGCCGGGCTCGGTAGCTACGCGAAGAAACCATTGGGCGATCGATCCACCAGACGAACAATCATCAAGCAAAGCATGCCGAATAATGAATCGATCATTGTTCCCAACAAAACCCCCCATATCCAATTGTGGATTCACACTGGCTTGCAGGCAGCACTCATGAGACGAGCGCATACAACCAAGCGGTACAGCAAGGCAGCATGGCTGTACGTGCGCGTCAGTGTGCTGTGCCATTATTGTGCCCCTCAACGGATCGATCCATCGGTCGACCGAGGAGAAAAATATATATAAATAAAAAGGCAACTGATTTCTAGCTGAGAAAAAAATTATGATGGAACATGGCCATGGGGCTAGCTAACTAGCTCCTTCCTTGTGCACTGATTAGTGTTGGATGCGTAAGCGTGAGCATTAGTACTCGGTCGTTAAGGATCTAGATGTACATAAGGCCGGCCAGGACGACAAGCACACACACATGCATGAGTGATGCTGATCATCAGTGGCCCTCGCTAGATTTAATACTGCTGGCACCTCTCTCACCAAACTGTGACCATTATTCTTCTTGGCCTCCTCGTCGATCCTATCTCCTCTTTATATGCGTCTCCGGTCGTCACATCACGCCACCATAGAAGAGAGAGATAGTATCCACACAGAGAAGAGCGAAAGGGAGAGGAAGGTGGCTAGGCGCCTAGCTAGCTACGCGGGCAGCAACCCTGAGCTGATCGAATGGGGAACAGCCTGAGGTGCTGCCTGGCGTGCGTGCTGCCGTGCGGCGCGCTGGACCTGGTCCGGATCGTGCACCTCAGCGGCCGCGTCGACGAGTACGGCCGGGCCGTGCTCGCCGGGGAGGTCCTGGCGGCGCACCCGAACCACGTGCTCAGCAGGCCCTGCGGGTCCAGGCAGCAGGGCGGGCCGCGGATCGTCATCATCGTGTCGCCCGAGGCCGAGCTGGAGCGCGGCGAGATCTACTTCCTCCTCCCGGCCGCCTCCGTGCCCGCCGACGCCAAGAAGAAGACAAAGACCAAGCGCGAGCCGAGTCCCGGCGCCGCCGCCGAGGAGGGCCCTCGGCACCATCGCCACCATCGGCTCCACGTCCGCAGCAAGTCGGAAGGCAGCGCGGCCACGGCCGCCGTCGAAGGTCGCCAGCAGCAGCAGCAGCAGCACCGGAGGCGCATGAGCACCGGCAGCCACGCCACGTCGTGGCACCCGCACCTGGCGCGCATCGCCGAGGACCCCTGATCGAGCGCTGGCTCCCGGTCGTGCCGGTATTGTCCTTTCTGCATGGATGGTCTCGTTTTCCTGTCTGATCGCGTGGTAAATATTCTTGTTGCATGTCTCACATTTATTATTGTCTTGTTAAGCTGCCCCAAGTGTACATTGGATTCAAGCGTCGCGTGTGTAAACAGAACAATGCTGTGACCGTGGCATATGTTTTTCTTTGAGTTTTGAACTTCGTGATTTGTGCCTTGTGACACTTCTGTTGTAAATACAAAAGGAGCTGTCAATTTTGGTCTCTCCTAATGCCGTTTTTTTAGGGGAAAAGTCCAAAACAAACCTTCAACTTGTAGATGAAAGCTAAATCAAACCTTGAACTTCAAATCCCTGAAATTGGCACACCGAACTTTCTAATCCTAGTCTATTTTAAACCTTGGGCTGGTTTTCGATGGGATTTTTCGATGGGGGCAGCAGGTTGAGCCGGGATCATCGGTGACTGGGCCGACCCACCAAGCGTGTAGCGTGTTTTTCCTTTGACTTAGAAAATACCCGTCAAAAAAATACCAAAAAAGACAAGACTCAGCGGGAATCGAACTTGAGATCTGACGCTGCAAAACTTGGTACAAAGTGAACCAAGTAAATATTTAACTAGTCTACTTAGCATTGTGATTCGAAAACAATTCGGAATATTTTTTCTTGAAAGTAATCAACGATTTTGAAATCCGAATATACTTAACAGTGAAAATCAGGTTTTCAAATTCCAAACATGTTTTGAAAAAATGTGAAGAATTTTTGGAATTACGATTTCTTTCTAACACAAACAAATTTTCAAACGTGAACCATTTTTGAAATCCCTGAATATTTTTTATACATGAACCATTTTTTAAACATGAACAAAATTTTCAAAACACCAACATTTTTTGAAACCTGAAAAAAAATTAAAGTGAGAACAATTTTTCAAAACATGAAGAATTTTAAAACATACACATACTTTGAACAAATGGGAACAAATTTAGAAACCTGAACGATATTTTGAAATGCCAACACTTACTAAAAAACTTCAAAATGGGAGAATTTATTCTTACTTTAGAAATTTCGTTCATGTTTAAAAAAATCATGTTTTCAACAATTAGTTCTTCTTTTCCAAAAAGTGTTTGCGCTTCAAAAAAATCCAGGGCTTTAAAAATGGTTCACATTTTCAAAAAGAAACTGTTTTTCAAAAACTGTTCGTAATTCCAAAAAAATTACATTTAGAAAAATGTTTTTTGCTTCTAAGAATATTCAGATTTCAAGAAAATGTTCCAAAAAGTTACAAAAAAAGTTTAGATCTCGACGCAGGGTGTGTTTAAATATTTCCGTGCTTCTCTTATGTCACCAATCGATATCAGTTAAATTGGCTAGCAGGGGCGTTTTACAAGCACCTGGTTGTAAGTTCGATTCAGGGAAGCTTTTCTTTCCGACGATTTTATGCCGTGCGGTTCGGAAAAATTGTTGCAAAAATAATAATAACAAGCTTTGCACCTGATGGGCCGGCCCAGTCTGGCTGCAGACAACGATCCCGGGTTTGACCTGCCATGTCGACAATCCCTGTTTGGCAACGCACTCAAGGTTTAAAATAGACCGGGATTAAATAATTGGGTGTGCTGATTTCATGGATTTGAAGTTAAGGATTCTATTTAGCTTTCGTCTACAACTTTAAGGTTTGTTTTGGACATTTTCCTTTTTTTAAACATGCGTTGTAGCCTGCACATCCCTACATATTTTAAGGTAACACGTGTCTCATTCGTAAAACAAAGAGTAAAGTACAAGTGACGTAGTAGTTTGTAGACATCTACCTGACAAAATTAAAAAGACAACAGAACACAAGCAATAGGCCAAAAGACCCCAACCAAAAAAAATTGCAATCAAGACCGAAGAATTCCTTAAGTTTGATGCCAATGTATGTAAGAAGACGAGTATAAGAAACGAGATTATAGAAAGAGGATACAACAGTTGGTTCCACCGAAATACACAATGGCCCCATGGAAGTAAGCAAAAGAGCATAAACATCTACGGTCTCTTTTTCTGATTGCGAGGGTCGCCGACCACTGTTAAAGCTCCGGCATCGTTGAAGTAGCCATTGTAGAAGAGCAACATAGTCGATTGTGTCCCTAGATCTAAGGCCACTGTCGGCTCGTCGAGGAATATGCCCATATATGCTCGCCGCACACTAGAAAACACTATAGTTACCCCTTCCAAACTTATTTGAAGGGCCACCGCCACCACTAAAAATAACTGAAGTATCAAACCATCATGGACTCCTGAACAATTCATTAGATCTAATGAAGGATCGGCGGACTGCCACCCACCACACGCTTCCCCGTCAAAAATGGAGTGAGGATCGTCGGAGTAGGATGGAGTGGTGAGGACATATTCCGCCCCAGGAACACCGCTACCGCCTCGCCAAGATAACTTAACTTGTCAAAAAGCGGGCCTGATACGTCCTAAACATATGTACTTTCTTCTACTTAGAGTTTATCCTCTAAACTTACTCCAATGAATAAAAACTAATTGTGGTTTCTAGTAAAATTGTGTTGGGGGTTATCATCTGTGCAGAAAAAACTCCTCGTTCGAAAAATTGAGAAAATCCAAGCAAGGTTTTGAACAGAAGAGGACATAGGCCAGACGATGAGAACCAAGGGTCTCGTAACTCTCAAGTGGCCAACCCAAGAGCCCTAAGGTTGGCGCGCCCCGCGGAACCTTTCGCTGGTCCTGGTGACCCAGTCCCCTGGTCCATAATCACCCAAGTATCACATATATTTTTTATTCGAGCGGAGACCACTCCCATTGCTGGTCTTCGTACTGGAGGGTTGTTGGGAGGAAGATCATGCCTCCGGAAAGGGGGGGCGTGGATTTTACTATCAACTCCTTCTCCATCATCGCCATAATGATCTCCCCATCCATGTGCGAGTAATCAGCTATAGGCACATGTGATGGCTGAGAATTTTGATCTAGTTGAGATGTGAGACCATCATCTAGGTAGAGATAAGGCACCACATCAAAACAATCGATTCCAAAATTTGGGTTAAGCTATTTTCTTGTTGTGATGCTTGTTTTATAGAGAGAACAAAGATTCTTATTGGTGCGTATATCAAGTATGAATTCTTTGAGCATGATTCCTAGTACACCCATTGTTTATGCTAAAAAAATTAGAGTAGCAAACTAACACAATTGATCTTGTTCATGACATATGTGCTTATTTTGGTGTATTTTAATAATTTTATATGTTATATATCATACATCAACATTGCAATGATGATTATTGTTGCTATTAGTTGATTCTCTATTCGAAATTGACATTTCAATATGGTGAAGTTTTTGCTTAAATTATTGGGTAGACTTATTGATGGAAAGTATACCACATGACATCATAGTCTCCTTGTTCTAATATCAGATGAGAGGCCTTCAGATGGCAAGACCTGCATCGTCGAGGAATCAGAAAGAAGAACCTCATAGCGAGGCAAAAATGTTGGAGTAAGAACGTACCACGACCTTGGGAAGCATCTCAAGGTTAAGATTTGTATGTACTTTTTTTTTAATTCTCGGTAACTCATCCTAACAATTTTACTACTAATATATTTATATTTATACAATGTTCAACACTTATCCTTACTAGAATATTTTATATTTATCTACCATTCATAGTGGAATTAACCACACAAACATATTACTAAATATTAAGGTACAATGTTCAATGTTGCAACTCTACCATTTGCAAATAGACTTGTATTTGAATATGTTTTTCATGGGAACTATGGCAGCCTTTAGAGATATAAAATTTTGTATTGACAAGTTGTACTTGATAGACTAATTTACTATTACATACAAGAAAACATATATATATATAACATCACACTACTCCATAAAGTAGTTCATGTTTTTAAATTGTATTGTGCTGCATATATAATGTTTTATTTTTGCGTCTATTCTAGTACTTTTAGATATCTTTGTAGAGTTCTAGAGATATAACATTGTAAAATACCATGATAGAAGCTTGTAGAGCACAATTGTTATGTTAGGGGAATCCAAACATGGAATTATATAGTGTACAACATGTCAACCAGTAGTTTGTCCTCGGATCCTATCATTTTGCATTCTTGCCTTCACATATTTTTAGTAGTTATTTATCTTCCTTGGTACATCTTTTGATGCATGATCTATTTGCTTTCTCTAAATTGCAGCTTCTATACAACCATGAGACCATGAGAATTCAGAAGTTAATCTGAAACCACAAAATTGTTCTTTATTTCCCCTTTAGATTGATCAGAACTACACATGACGTACACGCATAAAACATAGAAGGTGACCTATACAAAATGGCAAAGCAGCCGATGTGCCACACTGTAAGGGCGTGGGTCCAATGACAATAGAATGTCAACACACAAGTTCATCGCCATGAAAACAAGAACTTACGGGGTAATGCCTTTGGTAGCATCAAGGGAAATATCTCAAGGGTCAATGATATGTGCCTCGCCTCCCCCTCCCCCCTCCCCGCACGCCGCACCAACATCGTTGCTATCTCATTCAGATTGAGAAAAATGTGTGTGTGTGTGTGAGAGAGAGAGAGAGAGAGAGATGAAAGTGTGTGCGGTGTGCTTCACGTTGCAAACGGTCTACTCCAAATGAACTTTGACGACCCTCATCGGCAATGAGCATTGTGAACAAACCTTATGCGATGTGATTGACACCAGACAAGCTTTTTCAGCACAATCGGAAACAACACATCAAACTCTCTTTTTTTGCGGGTGAAAACCTTGTATTACTCAGCTCTTCAAGTACTTACAATCCATAGCCCATAGCTTTAAGGAAACTTCAGGACCAGAACCTAACCAAGTCATGGTTCTTCCCTCAGTCCTTGCAGAATTAGGTAAGCTATCGCTAACCTTATTTTGGATACGATTTACATTAGTAATACAAGAATCACCAAGCGACATAGGATCGAATCTCTTTAATAATGGACGAATATATCGATCTATTAGTCTCTAATGGCGACAAGAGACTACTCTCTCTGTAAACTAATATATAAAATGTTTAATATTAGTTTACAGAGGGAGTAACATTTACAAGGGTACTTCTTAATAGTTATTTTAATAGAAAAATCTATAGGATTTCTAGGAAACTTCTTCATTGTAGAGTGCAATCTTAATGTTTTCTTTATTGTTGTTCATTCCAAGTATTTTGGTGACGTATTTGAATTTTAACTTTTGTGTAACATCTTGCACTGTAAGTGGCTCGACCCACGCCATGCTACCACGCGCATGGGATTATCATCCAATACCGCGCCACATAGTCGCGCCATCATTGGGCCAAGGCCCAAGTCACCCTATTATTGTAGCAGTATAGCTGCTAGCCATTCCGCCATGTCCCATTCGTTGTAAATACCAGGGGCGCGACCTACTTGAGGCCATTTGAGCCATTTTTTTTCGTTTTCTTTTCTTTCATTTTTTTATTTTTCCTTCTCTGTTTTTCATTCGTTTTTGTATTCTGTTTCACTATTTTTTGTTTTTCTTATGTTTTTTCACTCTATATTTTCGCATAAGTCCAAAAACATTTTTTGATAAGTGATCTACACATTCGACATTGTTCGAACGCTTATTCACCATTTTTTAATGCTTCATCAACATTTTAATATTTATTCCAACATTTTTTAAATACTCATTCAAAAAAATTCAAATACATGTTCAACACTTTTATATACATGATCAATAGTTTTTAAATACTTGTTCAACATCTTTTTAAATACTTGTTCAACCTTTTATAAATACTTCTTGAACATTTTTCAAATACTCGTTCAACATTTTTCAAACACTTGTTCAATATTTTTTCAAATACTTGTTCAACATTTTTTCATATATTTTTAATAGTGTTTTTGTAACATATATATTTATAATATTTTAAGTTATAAACAAAAGTAAAAAAAGATTCTAAGAAAAACAAAAGTAAAAAAAGAAAGCAAAAAACAAAAACAAAAAAGTATGAAAAGAAACGAAACAGAAAACAAGCAGGTGTTTCCCCACGCCTGGGCCGGCCCAACTGGCGCTCCCTCCAACGAGGGGGTCGCTCTTGTCTCGCTTAACGCGAGAAACAGGAGTGCCCTAGAAGAACAACTAACGAATGAGTACTGCTAAGCGAGGCCCCGCAAAGGACACTTGGAGTGAGCTGGGAGCGGGTCATCCGGCGCGCTCTCAACCGCCGTCACGTGTGGTGCTCTGGGTGTTTCCTTCGGATTTTAGATTTTTTTTTACTTTTTACGTATTTTTGACTTTTAGATAATATATTTAGTTTTTTTTTGGATTTTCGATTTTCCTTGGATTTTTCTTATGCTTCGGACAAAAAAATCAAGAAAAAATGATGTGAAAAAATGCGGGTTTTTTTCTTTTTCGCGAGAGGCACGGTTGTGCCTCTCGCAAAAGAGGAAAAATATGTTTTTTTGTTCTACGAGAGGCACAAATTTACCTCTCAAAAAGGCACGGATTTGCTTCCGGCGAGAGGCATAGCCGCGCCTCTTAGAAAAATAAAAAAAATGTGTTCTCTTTTTTCTTCTCCTTCCGCGAGAGGCACGGATTTACTTTTCGTGGAGACACAGTCGTGCCTCTCGCAAAAGAGGGAAAAACTTCGTTCCATGAGAGGCACATATTTACTTCTCGTGAAGGCACAGATTTGCTTCCCCTGAGAGAGGGATGGCCGTGCCTCTCGGAAAAAAAAAGTGTTTGTATCCTCCTTCCGTGAGTGGCACGGATTTACTTCTCGTGGAGGCATAGATTTACGTACGCGAAAGGCATAGCCATTCCTCTCGCAAAAGGGAAAAACACGTTTTTTTTATCACGAGACACACGGATTACTTCTCGTGCAGGCACGAACTTAATTATGCGAGAGGCATGACTGTGCCTCTCGCAAAAGAGAAAATACGCGTTTTTTTCCTACCATGAGAGGCATATTTCTCATGGAGGCATGAATATGCTTCCGCGAGAGGCATGGTCGTGCCTCTCGGAAAAGAAAAAAATGTATTTTTTCATTATATGAGAGGCACGGAATTGCTTTCATGAAAGGCATGGTCGTGCATACCAGAAAAGAAAAAAATATGCTCCTGATGCGGATTTTTTTCGTGAAAAAAGTTCATCGAGAACTATCAACATGGGATCTAGTTTTGAAGATCTCGACGCGACGAATCCAACGATGAAAAAGGGTCAAGATTTGGTCATACGGTTCGAAAGATAAAACGTTTTGAATAAATAAATCTAGAAAAAAGGAAAACTCTCAGTTTACGACAAGTGAAGCACATGCAGTATGACATTTGTCGCAACCTAAGAAAGCAAGAGTGACCTTTAAAATAAATACTTCTTAATTAGTAATTACAACAGATGCTACAGTCAATGAACGTTTTGGACCTCACACCCCAGGCCACGGCCAGGCTGTCTGAGGTCTGTCTTCGCCACTGTTAGCTGCCATTTGTCACTCGTTGCAAGAGATGCGATAGCTCTCGCTCACGTGTGTTCTTTAGCGTAGCTACCAATCTTAGCTTTGACTTCAGGAACGTTCCACCTAGTTTTGAAAAGGTTTTGGTAGATTCTTTTAACCTTTTTTGTTTTCTTTCTTTTGTTCTCTGTTGGTTTTTCTGTTTATTCAATCGGATTTCTATTTTTTTTCTTTTTTCCTTATCGTTTTTTTATTTTTCTTACATTTTTATATTTCCCCATTTACTTTTTATGCATATATTTTTAATTGTGAATATTTATTAAATTCGTAATTTTTGGATTTTATGAATATTTATAAATTTCATTAAAAATAATGATTTTTATACATTCATGGTTTTAAATTCTTTTTCCAAATTCACGAAGAGTTATTTGAATTTTTCAACATTTTTTAAGTGTTTAATATTTTACAAATTCATAAACGTTTTTAAATTCATGAACATTTTTATATTTATGGAAATTTTTAAAAAAAATTGCAAACATTTTTCAAGTTGCCGAACATTGTTTAAAATGCTTGAACATCTTCTTAAATTGAAATAAAACCGATCTAAGTCAAAATACAAAATATACAGAAAAAGCGGCCGAATAAAAATGTACTCCCGCACATATAGAAGAGCTTTTTTCTTAGCGCCATGTATCCAAGAAGAGTGTATAGATGAGCTTTTTTCTTAGCACCACATATCAAACAAGAGCGTATAGATGAGCTTTTTTCTTAGCGCCACTTATCAAAGAAGAGCGTATAGATGTGAATATCCATTTCTGAGCCCAGACACATCTGCATCCGGTGAAAAGAAAATTCACACGAAATACTAAAATAAAACCCAACTTTTTGCATGAAAAATAATTTGGTGCGTGAGGTGCACTCCGAATTTCAGATCATTTGGAAATATGATTAGATCTGATAAAAAAATAAAATTTAGTAAGAACAATACATGAATAGTAAACTTTTCATAGACCACAAATTTTTCTTTTTTGCCGAGATCTACTCAGTTGTTCAAATGATCTGAAATTTGGAACGCACCTCATGCATCAAACTATCTTCCATGCAAAAATAATCATTTTTTTGGAATTTTTCTAGTATTTTTTGTATTTTTTGTTCATCGCAGGTGCATCTGAGCCTGTGTACCGAATCGCCTCGTCCGTATAGATGAGCTTTTTTCTTAGTCGAGTACATAATACTAGCTTTATTGTAGAAGAATGTATAGAAGAGCTTTTTTCTTAGCGCCATGTATCAACGGGCTTTTTTAAGGGGTACATATACAAGAATCAGTTGGTTTTACTTGTAACGACCCGACCCAATAAGGACACGGGGGTAAGCGGGGAGCAACTAGTTAACAAGCGCTCCTTCGGGAGCCTCGCAACGATCAACGCCACTTGACGCGCTCTCAGCCATTCGCCACGTGTCGTGCTCTGGAGGCTCCCTCCGGATTTTTATTTTATTTTTGCGCACGTGTTTCCGGCTTTTTAAACGGTTTTTTTTCTGGGTTTTTTCGACGTTTTGGTTTTCCCCTAGTCTTCCTTAGCTTTTCAATCAAAAAAAATCAAGAAAAATTTTTTTGCGTGGAAAAAACGTGTTTTCTTTTTTTTTCGAGAAAGTCACGATTTTTTTTCGCGAGAGGCATGTTTGTGCTTTAGCGAAAGTCACAGCCATGCCTTTCGGAAACGGAAAAAGAACGCGCTTTCGGTTTTTTTTTCCGCGAGAGTTACGGTTTTGCTTCCGCGAGAGGCACGATTGTGCTTTCGCGAGAGTCACGGCCATGCCTCTCAGAAAGGAAAAAAATACGTGTTTTCTGTTTTTTTTCTTTCGCGAGAATCACAGTTTTGCTTCTGCGAGAGGCACGGTTGTGCTTTCACGAGAGTCACGGCCGTGCCTCTCGGAAACGAAAAAAAACGCGTTTTCTGTTTTGTTTTCTTCCATGAAAGTCACGGTTTTGCTTTCACGAGAGACACGGGTGTGATTTCGCCAGAGGCACGGGCGTGCCTCTTTCGGAAAGGGAAAATAACCGTGCTCCCGATTCGGTTTTTTCACCCGGTTTTTTTCGTCTGGTTTTTTCGTGAAAAAAAATGTTCGTCAAAACCTATCAACATGGGATCTAATTTTAAAGATCTCGACGCGAGGAATCCAATGGTGAAAACGGTTCGAGATTTGGACACACGGTTTAAAAGATAAAACGTTTTGAATAAACAGATCTACGATAAAAGAGAAAACTCTCAGGTTGCGACAAGTGGCACGCTGTATGTGTGCCGCTTGTCGCGGTGTGGAAAAGTGGAGTGTTCTTTGCAACGAGTACTCCTTAATTAGTGATTTCGGGGTAAGCGGGATAGCTACAACTTTGAAGCCAGCCTCCAATACTAGAGCTCCCGTGCAGCCAGTTCATAGGTGGATCGCACCGGGTGATGATGCACTAAAAAATAATGTTAATGAGGCCATATCTCGCAATGGCAAGACGGGGACGGCTGCAGCGATCTGCAGGGATAAGGATGGCAACTATTTGGACGCATCAGCAGTCACCATTGAAGGTCTGATGGATCCAACAAGTCTAGCACATGCATGCGGCGAGGCTCTTGCTCTGGCGAGAGACTTAAATGTCACACATGCGATCATACCCTTAGATTGCATGCAAGTAGTGACGGATATCAATGGGAGAGCGCTATCTTCATATGCTTTGGTTATAGATGAAATAAAGGAGTCTATGAATGAATTTGTAAATATTAGTTTTTGTTATGAGTGTAGGGAAGCAAATTTGGAAGCTCACGCTATTGCTAAGGCGGCTTTAGCGTTTCCCTCTGGTCGTCGTTTGTGGCTAGGGACCTTACCAGACATTGTCTGTATCGCTCCGGCTTTGAATATTGAATAAATTCCCTAGTTACCCTAAAAAATTGTATTGCACCACCTTCATGGCACCCGTACCTCCCTGCCGCTCGGCGGCCTCCTCATTGTTGCCTAGGAAAAGAAACAACAAGGACATAGTCCAAAAGAAATCTTAAAGTTGTAGGTGAAACCTAAATCAAACCTTAAACTTTGAATCCTGAAAATCAGCACACCAAAATCTTCAATCCCAGTCTATTTTAAACCTTGAGAGCGTTTTCAAACAGAAATTGTCGACGTGACAGGTCAAATACCCGGATTGTTGACTGCATAGGCGACTGGGGCCAGCCCACTAACAAGTGATGTAAAAGTACCCAGAAAAGAGATGTCCGAGGAATTGAAGTTACAACCAAGTGATGCTTTAGCCCTCACACTAGCCACTAGAAATAATGACTTCTATTGCTATAGTTAGAGGCCTGAACAATTTAACAACAAACCGCAGTGTTGACATTTGAAAACATATATTTAAGGGCGAACAAATATTGAAATCTCCTAAAAAATTAAAGTGCAGGCACTTTTTGAAAATTCTGAATACATTTTGAAAAAATGAACAATTTTTTTAAAACATGATCAATTTTGAAAAGGTGAACACTTTTTAAACGTAACATTTTTTGAGAAAATGGGATTTTTTTTAAACCTGAACAAAATTTAAAATGCCGAGCACTTTTTGTTTTTAATGGGAACTAAATGAAACCTGAACAAAAATTTAAAGTGCAAATACTTTTTGTAAATTAAAAAATGGGAACACATTTTGAAAATTGAATAAATGTGTAAGAAAAATGTTTGGGACATCTAAAATAATGTCATATAGTTTTATAAAAAATTGTGACATCTAAAAAACTGAAGAAATGTGTACGAGCAATTGTAAACAAATGTTCGTATAGAAAATCTATTTTGAAAAAATGTTACTGTGTATTCAAAAAAGTGTAGAAAACATGCATTTTAACAAAACAATGTACATAATGTGTTTAAAAAAATATGGAAAGTGTATCATAAAAATTGCCATGTGTGTGTTACAAATGTATATTGTGTCCAGGGAAAAATTAGATATGTGTAATAAAGAAAACCAGTCAAACCTATAAGAAACAAAAGAAAAGAAAAAAATAAAAATGATGAAGAGAATGAAGAAAAAACAAAAGAAAACAAAAAGTATAACAAAGAAAGAAAAGTATAATCAACCAAAAAAGCCATAAGAACCGACGAGAAAGAAAAAGAAAATGAAATAGAAAGACACAAAGAAAAACCAGAGCTGAGCGAGCACGGGAGTGATGGCGCTAATGGGCCACCCCGATTTGACTTGCCACGTCTGCAAATCCCAGCTAAACACTCTTAAGGTTTAAAATAGACCAGGGTCAGAAAATTTGATGTGCTGATTTTAAGAACTGAAAGTTCAGAATTCGATTTAATTTTCACCTACAAGTTCAAGGTTCGTTTTAGGCTTTTTGAAACAATAATCGGCCCCAGGCCGCCGAAGGCTCCCGCAGTGCCACCGGCTAGCGCTTCTCCCTGATCCAACATGCACGTCAACTCTACCCGACATTGGTCGGGCACAAGCATGCGTGACACATGGCCCTCGAACGCGCGTCCGACCTGCATCCACGCGCCCCGTTCGCTGGGTGGACCCTCCTCATTTACCCGCGCGCCCGTTCATAGCTTTTTTTTTAAAAAAAACTTTCGATTTATTCATCTTCAATTATGATAGCACAATGAATATGAGAAATAAAAAAAATTACATCCAGATCAATAAACCACCTAGTGATGACTACACACACTGAAGCGAGCCGAAGACGTCATCGCCCCTTGTAGAAATTGAGGCTTAAGCGTATGCGGTTAGCAGGGACGCGTGCGTGTTTATATAGGCACAAGGCCGCAGGATATACAGGGGTTGTTGGGCTATGGATTGATCTACAAGTCATAACCTAGATAGGATGCAATCTCAACAGCCCAACTACAACTTAAACAGACTACACGCACGCACGCATATACGGTTTATACTTACCGTATGTTACATTGTTTAACACTCCCCCTCAATCACAACTTATCTAAGTTGAGGTTGCGTCGAAATGCCTCCAACTGCCTCAGAGAAAGGGGTTTAGTAAACCCATCTGTAACTTGATCACCGGTAGGAACAAAGAGAACGTTCAACAACTTGTTAGCTACCCGCTCTCGGACAAAATGATAGTCTATCTCAATATGATTTGTCCTAGCATGAAAAACAGGGTTGACAGATAAATATGTTGCACCCAAATTATCACACCATAGTGATGCTGCCTTGGGATGATGAATTCCCAACTCTGTCAACATGTTTTGGATCCAGATCACCTCAGCAGTGGCATTAGCCAGGGCTTTGTACTCAGCTTCTGTGCTAGATCTAGATACGGTAGCCTGCTTACGAGCATTCCATGAGACCAGATTACCTCCAAGGAAAACTGCAAAACCTCATGTGGATCTTCTGTTATCAGGACAGCCTGCCCAGTCTGCATCAGAAAACGCACTAACAAGCATGGAGTCTGACTTGCAAAGTTTAAGCCCATGACTCTGTGTTCCTTAAAGATATCTGAGTATCCCTTTTACAGCGGTCCAATGAACAGTGGTAGGAGCATGCAAAAACTGACAAACCTTATTGACGGCATATGCAATATCTGGCCGAGTCAATGTTAGGTATTGTAGTGCTCCCACGATGCTCCTATACTTGGTGGAGTCGTCCGTTGTGAGAATATCTCCATCATGAAGGGACAACTTCTGGAGGTAGGCAAGGGCGTAGGCGAAGGTTTACATCCGGTCATGCCCATTCGCTGAAGTATCTCTTGCACATATTTTTCCTGCGACAGAAGAACTCCACTTGCAATTTTTTTCACCTCAATACCAAGAAAGAAGTGCAAGTCACCTAGGTCTTTTAGTGCAAAATCCATACTCAGATCCTTAAGGAGTGCTGCAACTGCTTTAGGTGAGGAGCTGGTAACAATAATATCGTCAACATATATGAGCATAAAAATAGTTACTCCATGCCGATGATAAAAGAACAGCGAGGTATCTCCCTTGGAAGCAAGAAAACCAAGAGATCGAAGTTTGGAGTACAAACGATAATACCAGGCTCGTGGTGCTTGTTTCAGGCCATAAAGTGCTTTATCAAGCTTGCAGACGTGTCGTGGTGAGACTGAGCTCTCATACCCAGTAGACTGCCTCATAAAGACTTCCTCTTTCAGAATACCATGCAAAAATGCGTTCTTGACATCTAGTTGATGCATGCACCAATTCCGAGAGATTGCAATGGAAAGGACTAGACAGATTGTAGCAGCTTTTACCACAGGGCTAAAGGTGTCCTCATAGTCAACCCCATACCTTTGCTTGAAGCCTTTGGCAACTAGCCGAGCCTTGTACCTGTCAATGGTGCCATCAGACTTCCTCTTGATTTTGTACACCCATTTACAGTCAATTGCGTTCCTCCCTCTGGCAGGTGGAACGAGGCGCCACGTTTTGTTATCCATAAGAGTAGAGTATTCCTCATCCATCGCCTTCTTCCACTTCGGGTCACCGAGCGCATCTTGTAGATTTCTTGGTTAACCCGCAGCACAAAAAGACCCCCAACGAATGCACCCATCTTTGTAAACTTTTGGTTTAGCAATGCCACTTTGAGACCTAGTATGAGTACGCATGGGAGGGGGCGGGGCTGGTTGATCAGCCCGAACCTGCAGCCTGTTTATTAACGCAGAAACAACAAAATCGGAGTTGGCCACAGAATCCGCAGAAGATCCAGAGTCTATCGTACCGGATCCGAGGGAGAACTCCTATTGAGATCCCGTCACAAAACCCGGTACAGACCCGCCACTTGGTCACGTCGGACTCGGCGCCAGCGGCCGAGAGGGGCCCGTCTTGCCCGGGCCAGTGCGCCCCGCGCCAGGACAGCCACGTGGGCCGCTCGTGACCACAGGAGAGGGAGCCGCGGCCCGCATCGAGGCGGGGTTGGCCTGACCAGGGGACAGGGCGCCAGCGAGCCCGCCTGGCCGACCGCCTGTCCCGTCCGTGTGCACCGATCCTGCGGGGGATCTGCCTGGCGCTGCTGCGGCACCGGATCTCGAGGAGATCCGCCCGCCAGAATCAGCATCGGAGGCTGCGCTGGGATCTTCTGTGTGGTCTCCTGGTTGCTGCATAAAATCATAAATATTTTCGCCAATTTCTTCATGATTAACCGGCCCTGTTTCCTGCACACTATCAGCAGACCCTTCGTCAAGAGTATTAGCCATTGACATGGGACCAGCAACATCAACTCCCCCGAGAAGAAAATTTGGCGAAGGCAGGAGATGAGAGGGTAGCAACACAAGTTCTTTGCGGAGTTGGGCGCCGGCATTTGGATGAAGGCTAGCAAAGGGAAAGACTTGTTCGTCAAAGACCACATCACGCGAAATATAGACCCGCCCGGAGGAGATATCTAGGCATTTATATCCTTTGTGGAGAGTACTATAACCCAAAAAAGCACATTGTTTGGAGCGAAACTCAAGTTTATGCTTATTAAAGGGACGCAAGTTTGGCCACATGGCACAACCAAAAATACGAAGGAAGCTATAGTTGGGTTTAGTGCCAAAGAGATGTTCTAGTGGAGTTTGATTTTTGATGACTCTACTAGGCACACGGTTAATGAGGTAAACAGCTGTGAGAAAGGCTTCATCCCAGAATTTTAGAGGCATAAACGCATGTGCCAAGAGTGAGAGGCCAACTTCCACTACGTGGCGATGTTTTCGCTCAGCGGATCCATTCTGTTGGTGCGCATGGGGGCATGAGACATGGTGAGTAATGCCAATGCGCTCAAAGAAAGGGTTCAAACTTTGGTACTCACCATCCCAATCTGTTTGCATAGCAAGAATTTTGCGATTAAACAGGCGTTCAACATGAGCTTGAAAAAGACGAAATTTCTCAAACACATCAGATTTATTCTTAAGCAAATAGATCCAACTAAACTTGCTGAAATCATCAATAAAACTGACATAGTATTTTTGCCTGCTTACAGAGACGGGTCCAGGACCCCAAACATCTGAGAAAATGAGCTCTAAAGGAGCTTTGGATTCACTAACTGAGCAAGGATAAGGGAGCTGATGGCTCTTGGTCATCTGACATGCATCACACACTAAAAGGTGATCTTGTTTATTGGACACGGGAAGATTGAAATCTCGAACAATTTTCTGGACGACCGGGAGAGAAGGATGCCCTAGACGCTTGTGCCATCGGGATGTAGATGGTTTGATCGCCCCAAGGACTTGCCGTTGGGGAGCACTGTGCTGTCTGGTGACTGGAAACAAGCGCCACCTACTCTTGTTTTGGAGTATGGTCCTCCGGGTATCCTGATCCTTGACAAGAAAAGTTTCAGGGTGAAGTTCAATAAACGCATGATTATCTTTCATGAGTTGATAGGCAGAAAGTAGGCTTTGAGAAGAGTTAGGAACATGCAGAATATTGTTAAGTTTCAAAGATCCGGAGGGAGTAGATAAAACTGAGTGGCCGATGTGTGCAATGTCCGTACCTTGTCCACTGGCAGTATGAATCTGTTCGTTGCCGGTGTAGCGGTCCTGAACAACAAGCTTTTCCAGTTCACCGGTGATGTGATCAGTGGCACCGGTGTCGATATACCAATTGGTATCTACACCGTATGAATGAGCAACGTTGGCAGCACGATGTTGGCCGCCATTGCCACCACCGCCGCCACCACTATTACCGCCACCACCACCTCCTGCGGGGTTGCCGGCATTGTTGTTGTAGTTCCCATCGTAGCGTTTCTTGCAGCGCCACGCTTCATGCCCCTCCTCCTTGCAAATCTGGCAGCGCGCGCGGTCACCCCGGTCACCACCCTGCTTGTGCGGTGCGCCACCAGAAGAGCCACCACCTGAGTTGTTGTTGTAGCCGCCATGTCCGCCGCCGCCGCGGCCACCACGAGACGCAAGGTTGGCGGAGTGGTTGGAGGAGAAGGCCGAGTGCTGGGCGGTGATGCAAGCCTCAGCCGCCAGGAGCAACGAGAAGAGCTCGGTGAGCCCGATCTGTTGGTCCATGGCGGCGCGTGCGGAGATGGCAGAAACGAAGCCGTTGTAGTCGGGTTCGTGCACCAGGCCTTGGAGAATGTGGTCGACGAGGTCATCTTCTCCAAGGGGTTTCCCGGCGGCTGCGAGTTCATCGGCGATGCCCTTCATCTTGGTGAAGTAGGCTGCGGCCAAAACATCTCCCTTGCGCGTGTTACCCAGGGCGGAGTGAAGCTGGATGGTGCGCGCCCTGGACTGCGATGAGAAGCTCTGAAGCAAAGCTTGCCAGATGCTAACAGAGGTGGTGTGATGGGAGACTTGCATGAGAACATCGCGCGCGAGAGAGAGAAGCGATCAGGAACGTGAGAACCTGTTGATCCTGCGTTACCCAGATGGCGTGCTCCGGGTTGGCTGCGGTGATGACCTCCTTCTTCCCATCTCGATCTCCTTCTCAGAGACGAGGATGGCTTCTGGCTCCTTGATCGACCCGTCGAGGTAGCCCATCATGCCCGCCGCTTTGACATGCGGCAAGACTTGCGCCTTCCACACCAGGAAGTTCTCCCTGGTGAGCTTTTCGGTGATGGTGTGGCCGAGCGACGCAAGGGAAGGAGAGGCCATGGCGACAGAGGAGGACGACGACATAACTAGATGCGTGGGAAGAGAGAGGCTCTGTATACCATGTAGAAATTGAGGCTTAAGCGTATGTGGTTAGCAGGGACGTGTGCGTGTTTATATAGGCACAAGGCCGCAGGATATACAAGGGTTGTTGGGCTATGGATTGATCTACAAGTCATAACCTAGATAGGATGCAATTTCAACAGCCCAACTACAACTTAAACAGACTACTCGCACGCACGCATATACGGTTTATACATATAGCGTATGTTACATTGTTTAACACTCCTCCCTCCCGTTCCTAGCTTGATTGACAGATTAACAGGCGACGTGATCCCGTCTAGTACTCCGTATCATGCATGCATGCATGTACGTACCCTCCGTGCGCACCTGCCTCTGCGGCGCTGCCGATGTTCTTTCTCTCACACACGCCATGATCGGTCACTGTTACGGTGTTACCCTAGCCCTACATGTGGCGGAGTACGTGCGCGTAATCTTGCTCCGGACTTGCGTGAGTCCCAGGACATCGCACGTTGTTCGTTCCGCCGCATTGCTCGTGCGCAGTAGGAGTAATCGGATCCGAAGGCGACTGACGCGCCGCACGCTTCCAGTTGGTGCCAGCCTCGGGGGCAATGTATCGGGCGCGCGCCAAGTGATGCATGGAATCGGCGCCGATCTCGGCGCACGGGGGGTGCTCCCCGTCCGGCCTACCGCTTCCCTACTGCTGGGTACAAACAAACATTTTCTTCTAGCCAGTCCTGGCACTAGCAGTACACACAAGTTTTTTACTGTGACCCTGTGGAATAGTACAGTACGAAGACCGCCATACCGGTTGTACATGGCAGGGCACTAACCTAACATCCCGCGAATGGTCGGCGACTATTGGCTTTGTTGACTTCGATCGTCCCCAAGTGATTCACGCGAAGAGAAAAACAGATGGAAACTGACAAAGGTAGGGTGGTAGCTGTTGACTTCCTCCCCCCGGATTGCTTGCTCATGCTTCATGTAAAACAAAGCAATTCATGTGTTGGGAGTCGAGGCTGCAGTGTGAGCAGAGCACACAGCCATCTATACTAGGACCACGTCGGCTCGTTGGATATGCTTAGGTTCATCTGCCTCATTTCTATTTAAGGTTAGGTTCACTTACCTCATTGGCGTGGCGATTTTGTACGCCCCGCACGCATGAAGCCAGCGAACAGCTTCACGTGTCGGTTGGAGAGGCCTGCCGTCGCTTGTAGTGCGCTGTCGGGCACTGTGGTTGTTCTCTCTTCCTGCAGCAACAGGGCATTGCGGTTGCAGGCGTCGTTGTTTCTTTCCTATTTTCTTTGCATTCGTCGGACGTCGTCTTTTTATTACAGCTGAGCTAAACGTACACATAAATCGTGTTGCAGTATTGTAGATCACCGCGGTTGAGCTGGTGGTCTATACCAACGGCGGGTTTGGTTACCTGCCTCCTTTTTTGTTATTTTTCTGTAACTTAGTTGGGTCTGGCTTATGCCTTTTTAGAGAAAAGGCCAGAGCCCGACTTTATAAATAAAGCCACCAGGCAGAGTCATAACATGCCACATAAACCGACCACAGAAACTATCACAAAGTATCAGCGTCACATTGAACCAAACTGAAGTTTAACGTACATGACTCTTAAACCAGTACACGGCACGCAGGCCGGAGACTCAAGAACAACGATAGCAGGGCCAACAACTCCTAACTGCCGGCCTGAGCTCGAGGAAGGGAGGTAGCTGTAGCCCAAATCTTGGAAGCCATGTCATCAAACACATCCCAATCCTCCTCCTTAGTCAATAATCCCCATTGCTGCAGGAATATGCAAGTTTTAAACAAGCAATCAGCAGGCTTAGCAGGAAAAACATGTTCAATGGTAAACTTGTTCCTAGTCGTCCAAAGGGTCCAGCACATCGCTGCAAATCCCACCCAAAACATTCTTCTCTGGGCCCCAACCAGGTTAGAGGCCAGAAGACGAAGATCTGAGAAGGAAAACGGTCTCCAAGAGACATGAAGCCACAATCTGATACAACACCAAAAGAGTTTAGCCAAGACACAATTGAAGAAGATATGAGTCGTGTCCTCTCGCTGACCACACAAAGCACATCGATCAGAGCCTGGACCATTACGCTTGCGGATCTGGTCAGCAGCCGGCAAGCGCCCACAGGAGGCCTGCCATAAGAAGACCTTAATTTTCGGAGGGATGCGGGCCCTCCAGATCCACTTGAATTTGGAAATGGTGGAGCCAGAAATCAGCTTGCCATATAACGACTTAACAGAGAACCGCCCAGTATAAGGCATGTTTACAGGATCTACAGACAACCATGCCCAGACAAGTACCACAGGATGCTAAACAACTACTTAAACAGGTGTGGAACGAAAAGAACATGGCGCCTAGAGTGCAAACTTTTGCATGGAGATTATTAAGGAAGGCACTCCCAACAGGTATGAGAGTAGGTAAATATTCCAGTCATATCAACAAATATTGCACTAGATGTGATCAGGAAGAAGATGACATGCATCTATTTTTTACATGTCCTTTTGCTAAAGCTGCTTGGATTTCCCAACCTTGGTTTATCAAATCTGAACTTCTTTCTAACAATAGTAATAATATATCAGCTATTCTCAATGCTTTCATCAACTCAGGACACCCTCAAGCTTCTCTATCAAATACCATGACCTTTTTATGGTGCATGTGGAAGGCGAGGAATGATGTTCTTTTTCGCAGGAAAGAAACTAAACCTACACAGGTCCACCAAACTATGCAAGCCATAATAAAAAGTCAAGAATTAACTTCTCAAATGAATCTGGAAGGAAAAGAAATGAGACATGCGATGCCCAACATCAAGAGGTCTTCAAAAATTCAACAGCGGGTCAATGGGAAAATAAGGCCAATAGGAAATGCAAACTACATAACTTTCACGGATGCGGCTTGGAGAGAAGATATGCAAGATATCACAGGGATTGGAATTTCTATCCAAGCAAGGGAAGATCAACAACAGATTGATATTAGTATTCTTTCAACAGAATATCAAATTTGTTCTCCTCTGCAGGCTGAAGCACTAGCTTTAAAGGTTGGTGCACAGGTAGTTACAGAGCTAACAAAAGGAGACATTATATTCAGCACGGATAATCAAACTTTAGCCAAAGCTGCAGAATCTAGAGATCTTCAAAACGATCTTGGGCAATGGGAAATCAGGGTTCACCTAGCAGATTTTTTGCCACCACTAGTCGCACTCAGGGTAAGGTGAATTTTATTACTAGGGACCTCAACAGTAGGGCACACAACAATGCTGCTACAGCCTATTCTTCAAATCTCGATGTTAATGTTGGGAAACGTAGCATGCAATTGCAAAAACTTTCCTACAATCACACAAGATCTATCTAGGAGATGCATAGCAACGAGAGGGGGAGAGTGTGTCCACGTACCCTCGCAGACCGGAAGCGGAAGCGTTTACTTAACGCGGTTGATGTAGTCGAACGTCTTCTCGATTCAACTGATCAAGTACCGAAGTACGACACCTCCGAGTTCTGCACACATTCAGCTCGATGACGTCCCTCGAACTCTTGATCCAGCAAAGTGTCGAGGGAGAGTTTCGTCGACACGATGGCGTGGTGACGATGATAGTGAAGTGATCCACGCAGGGCTTCGCCTCAGCACTACGACAATATGATCGGAGGAGCAAACTGTGGAGGAGGGCGCCGCACACGGTTTGCAACAATTGATGTGTGTTAGAGGCGCCCCCACCCCCGTATATAAAGGAGGGAGAGGGGAGGAGGCCGGCCTAGGCGTGCCCCAAGTGGGAGGAGTCCCACCTGGGTTCCTAGTCCAATTCTCCCCCTTCCTTTTACCAGAAGGGGAAAGGGGAAAGGAGAGAGAGGAGGAGAAGGAAAGGGGGGCGTCGCCCCCTCCCCTTGTCCAATTCGGACTCCTCCTTTGGGGGAGGGGGCGCCACCCCTTTTGGGCTGGTTTGCCACCCTCCTATGGCCCATATGGCCCATATCTTCCCCCCCGGGGGGGGGGGGGGTCCGGTAACCCCCCGGTACTCCAATATGTACCCGATACATTTCAAAACACTTTTGGTGTCCGAATACTATCGTCCAATATATCAATATTTACCTCTTGACCATTTCGAGACTCCTCGTCATGTCCGCGATCTCATCCGGTACTATGAACAATCTTCGGTCCCCAAAACACATAACTCATAATACAAATTATCATCGAATGTTAAGTGTGCGGACCCTACGGGTTCGAGAACTATGTAGACATGACCGAGACACCTCTCTGGTCAATAACCAATAGAGGAACCTGGATGCACATATTGGTTCCTACATATTCTACGAAGGTCCTTATCGGTCAAACCGTAATGACAACATACGTTATTCCCTTTGTCATTAGTATGTTACTTGCCCGAGATTCGATCATCGGTATCTCCATACCTAGTTCAATCTCGTTACCGGCAAGTCTCTTTACTCATTTTGTAATGCATCATCCAACAACTAACTTATTAGTCACATTGCTTGCAAGGCTTATTATGATGTGCATTACCAAGAGGGCCCAGAGATACCTCTCTGATACTCGGAGTGACAAATCCTAATCTTGATCTATGCCAACCCAACAAACACCTTCGGATACCTGTAGAGCATCTTTATAATCACCCAGTTACGTTGTGACATTTGATAGCACACAAGGTATTCCTTCAGTATCCGGGAGTTGCATAATCTCATAGTCAAAGGAATATGTATAAGTCTTGAAGAAAGCAATAGCAATAAAACTTAACGGTCATTATGCTAAGCTAACGGATGGGTCTTGTCCATCACATCATTCTCCTAATGATGTGATCTCGTTCATCAAATGACAACACATGTCTATGGTTAGGAAACTTAACCATCTTTGATTAACGAGCTAGTCTAGTAGAGGCTTACTAGGGACACGGTGTTTTGTCTATGTATCCACACATGTATCAAGTTTCCGGTTAATGCAATTCTAGCATGAATAATAAACATTTATCATGATATAAGGAAATATAAAATAACAACTTTATTATTGCCTCCAGGGCATATTTCCTTCAGTATCCCACTTGCACTAGAGTCAATAATCCAGTCCACATTGTCATGTGATTTAACACCAATAGTTCACATCTTTACGTGATTAATATCCATAGTTCACATCGCCATGTGACTAATACCCAAAGGGTTTACTAGAGTCAATAATCTAGTTCACATCGCTATGTGATTAACACCCAAAGAGTACTAAGGTGTGATCACGTTTTGCTTGTGAGAGAAGTATAGTCAACGAGTCTGCCACATTCAGAGCCGTATGTATTTTGCAAATTGTCTATGTCTATAATGCTTTGCATGGAGCTACTCTAGCTAATTGCTCCCACTTTCAATGTGTATCCAGATTGAGACTCAAAGTCATCCGAATCGGTGTAAAAGCTTGCATCGAAGTAACTCTTTTACGAAAAACTCTTTATCACTCCGCTGTCCAGTGATCCACTCCTGGATTACTTTGGTACCTCCCTGCTAGACTTATAGCAAGGCACACATCAGGTCTGATACACAACATTGCATACATGATAGAACCTATGGCTGAGGCATAGGGAATAACTTTCATTTTCTCTCTATCTTCTGCAGTGGTTAGGCATTGAGTCTGACTCAACTTCACACCTTGTAACACAGGCAAGAACCCTTTCTTTGACTGATCCATTTTGAACTTCTTCAAAACTTTATCAAGGTATGTGCTTTGTGAAAGTCCAATTAAGCGTCTTGATCTATCTCTATAGATCTTGATGCCCAATATATAAGCAGCTTCACCGAGGTCTTTCATTGAAAAACTCTTATTCAAGTATCCTTTTATGCTATCCAGAAATTCTATATCATTTCCAATCAACAATATGTCATCCACATATAATATTAGAAATGCTAGAGAGCTCCCACTCACTTTCTTGTAAATACAGACTTCTCCAAAAGTCTGTATAAAACCATATGCTTTTATCACCTCATCAAAGCATATATTCCAACTCCGAGATGCTTGCACCAATCCATAAATGGATCGCTGGAGTTTGCACACTTTGTTAGCACCTTTAGGACCAACAAAACCTTTTGGTTGCATCATATACAACTCTTCTTTAAGAAATCCATTAAGGAATGCGGTTTTTAATATCCATTTGCCAGATTTCATAAAATGTGGCAATTGCTAACATGATTCGGACAGACTTAAGCATCGCTACGAGTGAGAAAATCTCACCATAGTCAACACCTTGAACTTGTCGAAAACCTTTTGCGACAAGTCGAGCTTTGTAGACAATAACATTACCATCAGCGTCAGTCTTCTTCTTGAAGATCCATTTATTCTCTATGGCTTGCCGATCATCGGCCAAGTCAACCAAAGTCCACAGTTTGTTCTCATACATGGATCCCATCTCAGATTTAATGGCCTCAAGCCATTTCACAGAATCTGGGCTCGCCATCACTTCCTCATAGTTCGTAGGTTCGTCATGGTCTAGTAACATGACTTCCAGAACAGGATTTCCGTACCACTCTGGTCCAGAACGTACTCTGGTTGACATACGAGGTTCGGTAGCAACGTGATCTGAAGTTTCATGATCATCATCATTAGCTTCCTCACTAATTGGTGTAGGCATCACGGGAACGGTTTTCTGTGATGAGCTACTTTCCATTTCGAGAGAAGGTACAATTACCTCATCAAGTTCTACTTTCCTCCCACTCACTTCTTTCGAGAGAAACTCCTTCTCTAGAAAGGATCCATTCTTAGCAACAAAGGTCTTGCCTTCGGATCTGTGGTAGAAGGTGTACCCAATAGTTTCTTTTGGGTATCCTATGAAGACGCACTTCTCCGATTTGGGTTCGAGCTTATCAGGCTAAAACTTTTTCACATAAGCATTGCAACCCCAAACTTTAAGAAAACGACAGGTTAGGTTTCTTGCCAAACCACAGTTCATATGGTCTTCGGAAGACAACGACCTCAGAGTATTGACAGTCTTTGAGACTTTTGCTTCAAACAATCGACGCAAGAGGGCTGAGGGAGTCCTGGATTAGGGGGTGTTCGGGTAGCCGGACTATACCTTCATCGGACTCCAGGACTATGAAGATACAAGATTGAAGACTTCGTCCTGTGTCTGGATGGGACTTTCCTTGGCGTGGAAGGCAAGCTTGGCGATGCGAATATTCAAGATCTCCTACCATTGTAACCGACTTTGTGTAACCCTAACCCTCTCCGGTGTCTATATAAACTGGAGGGTTTTAGTCCGTAGGACAACTTCATCATACAACAATCATACCATAGGCTAGCTTTTAGGGTTTAGCCTCCTTGATCTCGTGGTAGATCTACTCTTGTACTACCCATATCATCAATATTAATCAAGCAGGACGTAGGGTTTTACCTCCATCAAGAGGGCCCGAACCTGGGTAAAACATCGTGTTCCTTACCTCCTGTTACCATCCGGCCTAGACGCACAGTTCGGGACCCCCTACCCGAGATCCGCCGGTTTTGACACCGACATTGGTGCTTTCATTGAGAGTTCCTCTGTGTCGTCGCTTTTAGGCCCGATGGCTCCTTCGATCATCAACAACGATGCAGTCCAGGGTGAGACTTTTCTCCCCGGACAGATCTTCGTCTTCGGCGGCTTCGCATTGCGGGCCAATTCGCTTGGCCACCTTGAGCAGATCGAAAGCTATGCCCCTGGCCATCAGGTCAGGTTTGGAAGCCTAAACTACATGGCTGACATCCGCGGGGACTTGATCTTCGACGGATTCGAGCCACAGCCAAGCGCGCCGCACTGTCTCGATGGGCATGATATAGCTCTACCACCGAACAGTGCCTTGGAGGCCGCACACGCATCGGTTCCGACCATTGATTCAGAGCCTACTGCACCGACCGAGGATCTGCGGTTGGATGCTGCCTCAGGGGCTGCGATCTCAGAGGCGATCGAGCCGAACTCTAGCCCCACACTCCGCATGGCCCGTGACTCCGAGGAGCAGGATTCCTTTCCGAACTCCGAGCCCCCCGCGCCCCTGCCGATCGAATCCGATTGGGTGCCGATAATGGAGTTCACCGCCGCAGACATCTTTCAGCACTCGCCCTTCGGCGACATCCTGAATTCTCTAAAATCTCTCTCTTTATCAGGAGAGCCCTGGCCGGACTACGGTCAGCAAGGTTGGGATACGGACGATGAAGAAATTCAAAACCCGCCCACCACCCACTTCGTAGCCACTGTCGACGACTTAACCGACATGCTTGACTTCGACTCCGAAGACATCGACGGCATGGACGACGATGCAGGAGACGAACAAGAACCAGCACCTGTAGGGCACTGGAAGGCCACCTCGTCATATGACATATATATGGTGGACACTCCAAAGGATGGAGATGGCGATGGAATAGCGGGGGACGATACCTCTAAGAAACAGCCCAAGCGCCGGCGTCAGCGGCGCCGCTCTAAATCCCGCCAAAGCAAAAACGGTGATTCCGGCACGGGAGATAATACTACTCCGGATAGCGCCGAAGAACACCCCCTCCAGCAAGATTCAGCATAGGAGGACAGAGAAGCCAGCCCTCACAAGAGGGCGGCGGACCAAGAGGTTGAGGACGATAATTATACGCCTCCCTCCGAAGACGAGGCAAGCCTCGATGACGACGAGTTCGTCGTGCCAGAGGATCTCGCCGAACAAGAGCATTTTAAACACAGGCTTATGGCCACGGCAAGCAGCCTCAAGAAAAAGCAGCAACAGCTTAGAGCTGATCAGGATTTGCTAGCTGACAGATGGACTGAAGTCCTTGCGGCCGAAGAGTACGAACTCGAACGCCCCTCCAAGAGTTACCCAAAGTGCAGGCTGCTACCCCGACTAGAGGAGGAAGCACCTACATCACCAGCGCATGACATGGCCGACCGGCCACCTCGTGGCCGTGACAGAGAGGCCTCTTGGCCCTCCACTCAAGCCATGACCCGATGCCGCGCCAAGCATACTAAGGCATGGGAAAATGCGCCCGACCTGCGCGACATACTGGAGGACAAGGCAAGGCAAACAAGATCGATCTACGGATCGCGCAGGCGCCCCACGGCACGTGATGGTGATCGTCACTCCGGATGCAATAAATCCGGCCGGGCCGAACTCAACAGACAAAGCTCCTTCAAGCTGCGTCGTGATATAGCCCAATACAGAGGCGCCGCACACCCACTATGCTTCACAGATGAAGTAATGGATCATAAAATCCCTGAGGGCTTCAAACCCGTAAACATCGAATCGTACGATGGCACAACAGATCCTGCAGTATGGATCGAGGATTATCTCCTTCATATCCACATGGCCCGCGGTGATGATCTACACGCCATCAAATACCTCCCACTCAAACTTAAGGGACCGGCCCGGCATTGGCTTAACAGCTTGCCAGCAGACTCAATCGGTTCTTGGGAGGACCTGGAAGCCGCATTCCTTGACAACTTCCAGGGCACTTATGTGCGACCACCGGACGCCGATGACCTAAGCCACATAATTCAGCAGCTAGAGGAATCGGCCAGGCAATTCTGGACACGGTTCCTAACAAAGAAAAACCAGATAGTCGACTGTCCAGACGCAGAGGCCTTAGCGGCCTTCAAGCATAATATCCGCGACGAGTGGCTTGCCCGGCACCTGGGACAGGAAAAGCCGAAATCTATGGCAGCCCTAACGACACTCATGACCCGCTTTTGCGCGGGAGAAGACAGCTGGCTAGCTTGCAGCAACAAGTTAACCAAGAACCCTGGTAATTCGAATACCAAGGACAAAAGTGACATGTCGCGTCGGAACAAACAAAAGCGCCGCGTTAACAGCGACAGCAACGAGGATACGGCAGTTAATGCCGGATTCCGAGGCTACAAATCCGGTCAATGGAAAAAGCCATTCAAAAGAAATACTCAGGGCCCGTCCAGTTTGGACCGAATACTCGACCACTTGTGCCAGATACATGGCACCCCCGAAAAGCCAGCCAATCACACCAACAGGGACTGTTGGGTGTTCAAGCAGGCAGGCAAGTTAAGAGCCGAAAACAAAGACAAGGGGCTGCATAGCGACGACGAGGAGGAGCCTAGGCCGCCGAACAACAATGGACAGAAGGGATTTCCCCCGCAAGTGCAGACGGTGAACATGATATACGCACACATCCCCAAGAGGGAGCGGAAGCGTGCGTTACAGGACGTATATGCGATAGAGCCAGTCGCCCCAAAGTTCAACCCATGGTCCTCCTGCCCGATCACCTTTGATCGAAGGGACCACCCCACTAGCATCCGCCATGGCGGCTTCGCCGCATTGGTCCTAGACCCAATCGTTGACGGATTTCATCTCACAAGAGTCCTCATGGACGGCGGCAACAGCCTGAACCTGCTTTACCAGGATACAGTGCGAAAAATGGGCATAGATCCCTCGAGGATCAAGCCCACCAAAACGACCTTTAAAGGCGTCATACCAGGTGTAGAAGCCAACTGTACAGGCTCAGTCACACTGGAAGTGGTCTTCGGATCTCCGGATAACTTCCGAAGCGAGGAGTTAATCTTCGACATAGTCCCGTTCCGTAGTGGCTATCACGCACTGCTCGGGCGAACCGCATTCGCAAAATTCAACACGGTACCGCACTATGCATACCTCAAGCTCAAGATGCCAGGCCCTAGAGGAGTAATCACGGTCAATGGGAACACTGAACGCTCCCTCCGAACGGAGGAGCACACGGCAGCGCTCGCAGCAGGAGTACAAAGCAGCCTCTCCAGGCAGTTCTCCAGATCGGCCTTCAAAAAGCCGGACACTGTCAAGCGCGTCCGGAGTACCCTACAACAAGACCGCCTGGCACGTTCTGAGCTAGCGTAGCAATGCGGCCCCAACCCTAGCCCTCGCGATATAGCGAAACCAGTGCTTCGCGTACATAACTACGCTCTTGAAATACCATGGGCACAGGGGAAGGGGCACTATCATGGCACGCCCAAAATACGGCTTAAACCGCACCAGGGGCTGCCAGATTCCTTTTTTTCTTTTTTTCTCTTACTCTCAGGACTCCATACTTCGGATGACCCATTCAGCAATTCAACTGCTGCACAAACGATGCAAGATCCAGGAAAGCAGACAAGCCACGCCGCATTATGGAACTCCCGGTGGTCTCTATTGCGAGCAGCATACCTGTTTTTTTAATACAATTCCGCGGCCTACCCCTGGCCAGGACATGTTAAATAGTCCAATTTCTTTTGCTTATCGCACTAGTTGTATCGTTCCACTTTCATAGCAGCCTTTCTATAAACAATGCATAGCTTTTTGTCTATTTTTTGCATTATCCTCTTTTTATATATATGTTTATCAATAACATGTTGCATCCGTACACTGCGGTACGGCAAAAATACGCCAGGGGCTTCAGTACCCATCAATATGGCGTGAGAAGTCCGTACACTTTCACAAGTGCGGCACCCCAAACTTATAGCACTATATGCATCGGCTCCGAATCATGATTTGGGTCAATAGTTGGGTTTGCCCGGCTCCTATGTTTTGGTGCCTTACGTTCCGCTATATCGGCTAAGGTAGCACTAGGAGAACTACTACGATTGTGCCCCATTTGAGCTGGGCTGAGCACCTCAGTAGAGAAAGCTAAAACTGACTGTCATGATGAGGCGAGAGACCGGTCGCTGTTCGAGAGGTTTTTCGAGTCCTTAAGGACTTATGCCGCTTCGAGCGAGGAACCGGCTTTGTCCGGCTAAGGCGTGGATAGCGCCCTGAACTCGGTCTTCCGAATACTAGGGGCTTCGCCAAAATTTAAAATTATAGAGTTCTATGGCTAAGTGAGAGTGTTTAAGCATTATAGTCCGATTGCCTTGTTCGTTGTGCTGAGCGCCTCCCTCGACGGACCCAATCATGGGAAAAAGAGCGCTCAAGTTTATCCCGAACACCCCAGCACTAGTGGCATGGGGGCAGAAGCCGACGACTGGTCATCTCTCAATTTTTTGATAAACGGACGCACAGAAAGTAATATTTTAAATTCAAGCATTGCTTAGCGCATATGAAAAAGTTTTCAGCGCACAGGATAACACGAGCGAGTTCATTCAAAAATTACATCCTTGGTTCATTCATCCGCCATAAGGCGGGCACCGGCCAGAACATCCTTGTAATAGTTCTCGGGCTTGCGATGCTCCTTCCCCGGCGACGGCCCGTCCCTCACAAGCTTCTCACCGTCCAGCTTACCCCAGTGCACCTTTGCACGGGTAAGGGCCCTACGGGCACCTTCGATGCAGATGGAGCGCTTGATGACCTCGAGCCTTGGACAAGCCTCCACCAGCCGCCGCACCAGTCCGAAGTAGCTCCCAGGCAGGGCCTCTCCAGGCCATAGCCGAACTATGAAGCCCTTCAGGGCCTGTTCGGCCGCCTTGTGGAGCTCGACTAGTTGCTTCAGCTGGTCGCTCAAGGGCACAGGGTGTCCGGCCTCAGCGTACTGAGACCAGAACACCTTCTCCGTCGAGCTGCCTTCCTCGGCTCGGTAGAATGCGGCGGCATCGGATATGCTGCGGGGAAGATCTGCTAATGCCCCTGGAGAGCTCCGGATTCGGGTAAGTAACAAGTAGTTTACTTTTATGTGTCTGCTTTGCATAGAGAATGCCTTACCCGCCGCTATCTTTTTCATCGCATCCAATTCCTGGAGGGCCTTCTGGGCTTCGGCCTTGGCAGATTTGGCAGTTTTAAGGGCCGCAGCAAGCTCGGACGCTCGCGTCTTCGAGTCGAGCTCCAAACTCTCATGTTTTTTCATGAGAGCCTAAAGCTCTTGCTGCACCTCGCCGACCTGCGCCTCAAATTTCTCCCGCTCGGTGCGCTCCGTGGCCGCTCTCTTCTTGGCCTCGGACAGCGCCTGCTTAAGGGTCGCCACCTCAGTTGTGGCCCCTACAATAAGCAGTATACTCCTGTCATTTTTTGCAATTGCGTCTTCTTATAGGCATTTTTTCTATAAGGTATCTCTTACCTTCTTTCTCCTCGAGCTGCCGTTTGGCAAGGCCGAGCTCTTGCTCGGTCCGCTCGAGGCCCTGCTTCAGGGCATCCACCTTCGCAGTCAGTGCGGCGGTGGCCAGCAGCGAAGCCTGCATACGTATATTGACTCCTTTTTAGTTAGACTCCTGCGATATTTAATAGATCCTCTATTCGGCTTTTCTTTCCGAACGCCAAACAGAGCATCAGGGGCTACTGTCTATGCGGTAATATTTTTACATATTTCTACTTACCTCGAAGCCTGTTAGAAGGCTAGTACAAGCTTCAGTAAGTCCGCTTTGGGCGGACCGAACCTTCTGGACCACCGTACTCATGATGGCACGGTGCTCCTCGTCGATGGAGGCGCCCTTAAGCACCTCCAGCAGATTGTCCGGCGCTCCGGTTGGACGGAGGACGCCGGCTCAATAGGCTTGCTCCTCTTGGCAGGAGTTCGCCTGCCGCGGTCCGGAACCGTTGATGATTCCGGCGCGGTGTCTGGCTTAAAGCCGGACTTGGAGCCCTGGGGGGTCTTGTCCCCTTTACTCCTGGAGTCCGGGAGGTCGCCTCGCGGCTCCTCCTGGACCACCTCCTCTTGCCCCGGAGCTTGTCGCGACGCCACTTCAGCGTCATCTGCAGCACAGGGGGAGGCAGCGGGCGGAACTGAATTCACGTCCGATGATTCCAGGGAGCCGCTCGACGACTCGTCGAGCCCGTCCTTGGGCGGGCTGCATGATTATATTCGACATTAGGGAAAGCTGCGCAACAAAAGGAATATCATGAGTTACTTTGGTATCCGAACACTTACGATTTCGCCGGACGCTTGGACCTGTCCGGCCACTCCTCTTCGTCCTCATCGGCGTCGGGGGCGTAGTCCGGCGGAGGGGTTTTCCTCTTCTTGGACCCTTCGGCCTCCCCTACTAGGGCAGCCTTCCTCTTCTTTCCTCCCCCCGCTGGAGGGGGAGAGGTCTCTTCTTCCTCCTCCTCGTCTTCACGGGAGGAGTGCGTCTCGGACTCATCGGACGACGAGTCCGACACCACCATATGCCGGGAACTCTTTCGAGTCCCCGTGGCCTTCTTCTTCTTGGCCTTCTTCTCCGGCACCACATAAGGTGCCGGAACCAGCAGCTTCACTAGGAGAGCAGGGGCTGGGTCTTCGGGCAAGGGAGCCAGACAGTTAATCAGTCCGGACTTCGCCTGCCAATCCTGTCAAAGGTGAGGGAGTTTAGATCCCGCATAGAGTCAAACTATGAAGAAAACTTAACATCCTGTAAAAGATGAAAATATTTTACCTCGCCAGCAGGACGCTGCGAGCTAAATCCGTGGTCTTCGGAGGCGGATGTGGGAGCCTCGGCGCCTTTGGTTAGCCCCTTCCAGACATCTTCGTACGTTGTGTCGAAGAGCCTGCTCAGAGTTCGGTGCTGCACTGGGTTGAACTCCCACAAATTGAAGTCCCGTTCTTGACACGAAAGGATCCGGCGGACGAGCATGACCTGGACTACGTTGACAAGCTTGAGCTGCTTGTTCACCAGGGACTGGATGCATTTTTGCAGTCCGATCACCTCTTCTTCGTCGCCCCACGACAAGCCTGTCTCCTTCCAGGACGTGAGCCGCGTAGGGGGTCCGGATCGGAATTCAGGGGCTGCGATCCACTTTGGATCGCGTGGCTCGGTGATGTAAAACCACCCTGACTGCCACCCCTTCAAGGTCTCCACAAAGGAGCCCTCGAGCCATAGGACGTTGGCTATTTTTCCCGCCATGGCACCTCCGCACTCTGCCTGGTTGCCGCGCACCACCTTTGGCTTGACGTTGAAAGTCTTGAGCCAGAGGCCGAAATGGGGGCGGATGCAGAGGAAAGCCTCGCAGACGACGATAAACGCCGAGATATTGAGGATGAAGTTCAGGGTCAGAGCGTGGAAATCTAGGCCATAGTAGAACATGAGCCCACGGACAAATGGGCGGAGAGGAAAACCCAGTCCGCGGAGGAAGTGGGGAAGAAATACTACCCTCTCATGGGGCCTTGGGGTGGGGAGAAGCTGCCCCTCCTCAAGAAGCCGGTGCGCGATGTCTTTGGACAGGTATCCGACCTTCCTTAGCCTTTTGACATGGCCCTCCGTGACGGAGGAGACCATCCACTTGCCTCCCACTCCGGACATTGTTGGAGAAGGTTGAGGTAGGAAGTGCGGGCTTGGGCGCTGGAGCTCGGGTGCACAGAAGATGGATAGGCAAAGGAGGAAGAAGGCGTAGGTAAAAAGGTGGATCCTTATCCCTTATATGAGCGGATGCGACTATGCGTCCCCACCAGCCTAGTAAAACTCGCTTGCCTCCCAAGCGCCGTGATAAATGGCTCGGTTGGGTTACCCACGTCCGTATTGATGAGAATCCCGTAAATAGGGGACACGATCTCTGCTTTGACAAGACGTGCCAAGGAAACCGCCTCGCAAAACACGCTGAGGTGGGAAAGTGAAAACGATTCGAATAAAGGCTTGGCCGTAGTGTGATGTCGCGCGGCGGAATACGTCAGCAGATTAGATTTGTGTTAATATTATTCTCTCTGTGGCAATACGTGGAAACTTATTTTGTAGAGCCGGACACTACTCTTGGTGTTTACAAACTTTTATGAAGAATTTGGAGGAGGAACCCGCCTTGCAATGCCGAAGACAATCTACGCGCCGGACTCGTCGTTATTGAAGCCTGGTTCAGGGGCTACTGAGGGAGTCCTGGATTAGGGGGTGTTCGGGTAGCCAGACTATACCTTCAGCCGGACTCCAGGACTATGAAGATACAAGATTGAAGACTTCGTCCCGTGTCCGGATGGGACTTTCCTTGGCGTGGAAGGCAAGCTTGGCGATGCGGATATTCAAGATCTCCTACCATTGTAACCGACTTTGTGTAACCCTAACCCTCTCCGGTGTCTATATAAACCGGAGGGTTTTAGTCCGTAGGAGAACTTCATCATACAACAATCATACCATAGGCTAGCTTTTAGGGTTTAGCCTCCTTGATCTCGTGGTAGATCTACTCTTGTACTACCCATATCATCAATATTAATCAAGCAGGACGTAGGGTTTTACCTCCATCAAGAGGGCCCGAACCTGGGTAAAACATTGTGTTCCTTACCTCCTGTTACCATCCGGCCTAGACGCACAATTCGGGATCCCCTACCCGAGATGCGCTGGTTTTGACACCGACAAGGGCACTCTGTGACCTCGCTGAAGTCTGCCAAGTCGCAACAATAAATCCTTGGAACCACACGGCCATAACTTTTAATGCCGAGGACAAACCAAAAGTCCGGTCAGTCCGGGCACCAGCCGCCTTGGTTCTCAATCCAATTGTGGATGGCTTTCGGCTCACTAAAGTGCTCGTGGACGGCGGCAGCGGGTTGAACCTCATCTACGAGGACATGCTCAATAAAATGCAAATGGATAGGAGCCACATCGAGCAAGGTAATACGACCTTTCGAGGAATCATTCCCAGTCGGGAAGCAAGATGCGCGGGAAAAATTAAACTCGACGTGGTATTCGGCGCACCGGAGAACTATCAGTCCGAAGAGATAACCTTCCAAGTGGCCCCTTTCAACAGTGGATATCACGCCCTATTAGGGCGAGACGCATTCACGCGCTTTCAAGCCATACCTCACTACGGGTATATGAAGTTCAAGATGCCCGGGCCAAACGATATTACCACTCTTGCCAGTGATCCGGACATAGCGCTCCGCGCCGAAAACAAAACCGCATCCCTGGCGCTCGAAGCACTATCCGAGGCCCTTGTAGCTGAAGAATTAACCGCACTACGCTCCACAGTGGATAGGGACGACGTAATCCTCGATAAGCGGCCCAAAACCACCTCCTTCAAACCAGCGGACGAAATAGTTAAATTCCAAGTTCACCCGACGGACCCCAAGAAGACAACTTCCATCGGAGCACAGCTGGACCCGACGGTCGACGCCGCATTACGCGCGTTCCTGCGCGAGAACTGGGACATATTCACCTGGCACCCTTCTGATATGCCAGGAATCCCACGCAGATTGGCCGAACACAGTCTCAGTATATTAAAGGGATACAAGCCGGTCAAGCAAACACTGCGGCGCTTTTGCGAACCCAAACGACAAGCTATGGGGGAGGAGCTAGCCAAGTTAATTGAGGCCGGGTTCATCAGAGAAATAAAACACCCAGACCGGCTAGCAAGCCTGGTGATGGTACCAAAGAAGGATAAATCCTGGCGCCTGTGCGTCGATTTCAAAGACCTCAACAAGGCCTGCCCCAAGGGTCCCTTCCCCCTCCCCATCATCGATCAGATCATTGATGCTACTGCAGGACACGACTCACTGTGTTTCCTCGACACGTACTCCGGATACCATCAAATCAAAATGAAGGAGTCTGATCAAGCCGCAATGGCATTCATTACCCCATACGGGCCTTTTTGCTTTAACACTATGCCCTTCGTGCTGAAAAACACCGGCGCCACCTACCAACGCATGATTCAAACATGCCTGGAGAAACAAATCGGCAAGATGGTCGAAGCATATGTGGATGACATCGTCATCAAAACTAATCACGTCGAGTCACTACTAGACGACTCGCGTCTCACATTCGACAACCTCCGTACATATGACATCAAGCTCAATCCGGAAAAGTGTGTCTTCGACGTCCCTGCCGGAAAACTACTGGGCTTCATCATTTCCAAATTCTAATAGAGGAATTGGGGCAAAACCAGCCAAAATCCGAGCTTTGTCACAATTGGCTACACCAACAGACCTAAAACAAGTTCAGAAACTAGCCGGATGTGTGGCGGCTTTAAGCCTCTTTATCTCCAGATTAGGAGAAAAGGCATTGCCACTATATCGCCTGCTCTGACGCACCGACCACTTCGAGTGGACGGATGCAGCAATGGCCAGACTGGAAGAAATAAAAGCTCATTTAGTGAGAAACCCAATCCTGGTCGCGCCGAACGTCGGTGAACCCATGTTATTATACATCTCTACAACACACCGGGTGGTGAGTGTGGTGCTCGTCATCGAACAAGATGAGGACGGACATAAATTCCCACTTCAAAAACCAGTATATTATGTATCCACTATCCTCACACCATGCAAATCCCGGTACCCTCATTACCAAAAGATAGCATATGCAGTCTTCATGGCATCGCAGAAGCTACGACACTACTTCCAAGAGTGCTCGATCACGGTGGCTTCCGAAGTACCACTCAATGACATAATAAACAACCGCAACGCTACATGCCGGATTGCCAAGTGGGCCATCGAGCTCTTGCCATTTTATTTAACATACACACCACGCTGAGCCATTAAATCCCAAGTAATTGCTGACTTCGTCGCCGAATGGACAGAGGTCGAACTCCCTAAAGAGTACGTTACATATTCCAATTAGGTCATGCACTTTGATGGCTCTAAAATGCTAGCCGGTTTAGGAGCGGGCGTTGTCTTAACGTCCCCTACAGGAGACACAGTCCAGTACGTACTCCAAATATTATACACAGACTCCAATAACGCAGCCGAATACGAGGCCTTATTGCACGGTCTTCGGATGGTTGTCTCCATGGGCATACAACGCCTGGAGGTGTGCGGGGATTCAAACCTCGCAATATCCCAAATAAACGGAGACTTCGACACCAAAGATCCAAAGATGGCGGCCTATCATAACGCCGTACTCAAAATGTCAGCTCGGCTCGAGGGACTGGAGTTTCATCATGTGGCTCGAGAAAGTAATCAAGCAGCGGATGTCCTTGCTCGCATGGGCGCCAAGCATGACCCCATCCCGACTAACATCTTTTTGGAAAGGCTCTTGAAGCCATCCGTGGTGTGGCAGGATGAGAGCGGCAACACTAGTCTGGATCCGATTATACCCCCAGATTCTGAACACAATACCGATATCATCGGGGGCTCAGCCACCGAAATAACACCATCGGCCCATCTAATAATGGCAGTAATTGCCCCATGGACCGAACCCTTCTTGGCCTACCTTAATAGGCAAGAGCTCCCTGAGGATCATAATGAGGCTTGATGCATCGTTCAACGTTCGAAAGCCTACAAGGTCCATGAAGGAGAGCTCTACAAGAAGAGCGCTACCCAAATACTTCAAAGATGTATCTCCGAAGAAGAAGGACGACAGTTCCTGGCCGAAATCCATGTTGGTCTTGGCGGTCACCACACCGCAGCTCGGGCTCTTGTAAGCAAGGCCTTTAGTACCGGTTTCTTCAGGCCAACGGCCCGAGCAGATGCACAAGACCTTGTCCAACGTTGTGTGGGATGCCAGCTTTTCACCAATCAAAGCCATATGCCGCCTACTACCTTACAAACAATCCCCATTACTTGGCCTTTCACGGTCTGGGGGCTTGATATGGTTGGACCCCTTAAAGGGGGAAGCCATAAGGAAAAATATCTGCTGGTCATGGTAGATAAATTCACTAAGTGGATAGAGGCCAAAACCAGTTAAAACAACCAAAGCCGGACCAGTGATAGACTTTATATCTGGTGTCGTACACTGTTATGGTGTCCCACACAGCATCATCACCGATAACGGGTCCAACTTTATAGCCGACGAAGTGAAAACATGGTGTGCTAACCTGGGCATCAAGCTCGATTATGCCTCCGTCTATCACACCCAAACAAACGGTCAAGTCGAATGAGCTAATGGTCTTATCATGAGCGGCATTAAGCCTAGACTAGTACGGTCTTTAAAAGAGTCAGACAAACACTGGGTCGAGGAGCTCGACTCTGTACTCTGGGGGTTACGGACCACGCCCAATCGCACTACCGGTTACACACCATTCTTCATGGTGTATGGCGCGGAGGCTATTTTGCCCTGCGACATCATTCATGACTCACCTCGAGTGCGCATGTATGAAGAGAGAGAAGCCGAGCTTGATCGGCAGGACAGTCTAGATGCCCTGGAGGAGGAGCGTGATGTTGCAGAAGCCCGTTCCGCATTCTATCAACAACAAGCTCGCAGATACCAAAGTAGAGAAGTGCGGGCCAAGACTTATAATGTTGGTGAACTCGTTCTACGCTTGCCAGAAAAGAAAAAGGACAAACTCAAGCCCAAGTGGGAAGGTCCCTTCATTATATATGAAGTTCTCACTCAAGGTGCGTACCGTCTGCATGATGCATAGGATAATCTCTTAGAGTCGAACCCGTGGAATGCCGCCAGACTCCGAAGATTCTACGCCTAGAGCTGGACTCATTGTTCGTTTTCTTTTTCTCCTCTTTTCATGTTCTCTCTCTTTAATTTTTTTCTTTAGCTTTATAGCTCTTGTGTGGCTAGACCGCACACTTATGAGGTACACATCCTTAAATGTATACGCCCATAATACCCGGGGGCTTCTTTCACAGAAGCTTATTACCATTTTCCAAGCATCAAGCTCACCACATATGTGTCCTTTTATCATATATACCTTTTCTTCACCATTATATGCACCTTTATGACTTAAGTTTTTGCCAAGATGGGTTGCCTGGCTCCTGTGCTTATGCCCTACGTTCCCCTTTGTACGGCTAGGGCATAAAGGGACCACGTCTGCGATTGTTATAGCCGGGTCATCCAGACTTGTACCTCAGACTGGGTGGAGCCAAAAGCTAGCGTTCTTAAGGGAATAATCGGTCGGCGGACTAAAGACGTTTTACCTTTGTTGCACCACGAACCCCCAGATATTATATATACTGTGATTTTTTCGAATCACAATTTGGGCATGCACACTAATGCATGTTCACCTAGGGAAAGGAACCCTTAACGAAACTATTCTCTCTGGAAGATGTTTCTTATAATCAATAAGTAATATAACATAGCTAGCCGAATACAACTTGTCTATTCAAGCAACTATGACCCCTACGCCTGGTTTCCACACATGCCCCAGTATTTATCGCCCGTCTGGTATTCGGAAACACTCGCACCTTCGGGACCGGAGGTCGAAGCGAAAAGGTCGGCCATGACAATCGTTTTACAATTCGGCTAGGGACAAGTTTGTCAATTGAAGTACATAGTCACTTGGACTCAAAAGCTTCTTCCCCTATACCGTCTAATAGGCTGTCTAGCTTACAATCCTATTGTGAAAACTTGGCGGCTATCTTTACTTGGTCATATACCAAGCTCACTGGAATCTCTTGTCCATCTGACCCCCGAGGTCCGAGCCGGGCCATATGATTCGGATCAAGTACGGTGTACCGCGTTTTCACCATGGTCCAGGCCTCTCGTACGCCTTCCCGGCAAGCCGATATCTTCCATAATCTAAAGCGGCATCGAGCTCCCTTGAATATCTTCACAAGCTCCTCCATACTTCCTAGAGGGGATGCAGATGGCCATAAAGCCTTGGCAACACTCCGCATCGCTTTCCGAGCTCGCTCGTGCACGTGTGACATCTCTTGCAGCAGATCGCCTTGAGCTCCGGACATTTCCTCTTCGGGCTGGCCAGTCAGCATACCCGTAGACATAAATCTGTTAACTCATTTTTTACCACACTACACGAAGGTAAGTTCAAAAGCATACTGAATATGCCGCCCCGTAGCTTCCTGTTCTCTTTTATGGCGTCCACTAGCTGGGCTCGCACGTATTTTAGCTCTTCGCCCAGCAGGGTGTTGGAATCCTGCAGCTTGTTCTTATCATCCCTGGTCTGTGTCGACACAAGCTCGCCAGCGGCCAATTGCTTTTCGGCCTAATGTTTACCCGCCCTTGCGACCTTCAGTTCCTCTTTCAGTTGATCTAACGATCCTGCCATGGGAAATACAATAGTGTAAACATTACTAGTATATGATTAATATTTTTCTGGATGGAGGAGAACATTACCAGTCGGTGCCTCCTTGGATTTCTCCAGTTCAGCGGTAGCAACAGCTAGCTGGGTTCGACACTTTTCCAGCTCATGAGACACAATATGTTGTTCTTCTCCGTGAGTGCCTGATTATACAATAATCCTTAAATCGGTTGTTTCAACTGCTTCAAGTCTCGGGGGCTACTGATGTATGATTACCAGTTCTGTACAATGCATACTTACCCGCATATCTTTCAAATACTAGTCAGTGGCTCTGGCAAGCCCATCCTAAGCAGGTCGAGTGCACGCATCAGCCGAGCTGAAGGCATCGAAATGCCTCTTTAGTAAAGCTAGGGTCGCGAAGAGCGGCCCTCCGTCACCGATGATTCATGGCGCTCTCTACTTCAGAGTTCGTGCCGGATACATCATCCGAATCCTCTGAAGGAGGACAATCCGGCGTCACTCCCGTGTTAGCCCCTGCCTAGAGGCAGGGTCTGGAACCTGATTGGTGGAGGCGCGACCGGCAGGATCCCCGGACATAGTCCGGCGAACACTCTTCCTGATAAAACACAGCGGACAATGTTACAGTTTGATGTGGCTGCCAAGGGGCGTATTCAAAGCCATACCTCTTTGATGAAGGCTCGGCCGGGTTGTCATTTGCCTTCCTCTTTGAAGATCCGCCCGGCGCAAGCGTCGCTCTATTATGAGACGCCTCTGGTGTAGCATGGCGCGCCGAGCGCCTCCCCTTTGGAGCACAAGACAATGCGATGGGTGAGGCATAATGAGGAAGCTCTTTCAGCGGAGATGTCTCTTGAGTACTTACATATGAGGCGGGAAGGAGGCTAGGATAATCAGCCATGATGGCCACTTCTGTGGCATCATAGCTCGCCTGGTAGAAGACTCCCTCCTTGAGCTCTACAAATATGTCCGGATCCTCTTCGAATCTGGGATCGAGGTCCCGGTTGTGGTTCTCTGCCTGTGGAGCGGGGCTATGGATCCCCGCAATAACCTTCCACCATTCCTGTAAAAAATGGACGGGTTAATGTCAATTAAACATGACTCAAGGAGAGGATTGAGTAAGGTGGTGGGATTAAAACATACCCAATTAGGGGGATTGTACATGGAGAATCCCTCTCGATGCTTAAGACGAGTAAATTCTTCTTTCTCCCCTTTGTACAGATCGGCCAATATTGTGGCCAGGGCGGCAGGGGTGTCCGAGCCCTTTCATCCGCAGCGTGAGGCATCATCTTCCCCGTTGTAATGCCACATAGGGAGCCCTATGAATTGGAGTGGCTGAACACGTCGCGCTATGGAAGTCGCCATTACCTCGATTATTGATAATCTGGACTGGGCGAGTGTCCTTATCTTGCCCATTAATTGTTGAACTTCCGCGCTATCTTCCTCCTTGAGGCTCCGAGGGCGCCAGCAGTGGCGTTTCCTCAATGGAGCGCTGGAAAATTCGGGAAGGCCCATTCGGACTGGGTCGGGGAGAGCGACATCTTCAATATAAAACCACTCCGAGGGCCACTCTTCAGACGCCTTCTTCGGTGTCCCGGATAGGTATCCGGTCCCGGCTATACGCCATATCTCGACGCCGCCCACCTCGAATATAGATCCCTTTTGGGAGCGAGGGACGAGGCAAAAAAACTTCCTCCATAACTCAAAATGGGCCTCGCAGCCCCGGAATAGCTTGCAAAGAGCAACAAAACCCGCAATATGCAGCATAGAGGCCGACGTAAGATTGTGCAGTTGGAGGCCGTAGTACTCCAGGAGACCTCAGAGGAAAGGGTGGATTGGAAATCCGACGCCTCTTAATAAAAAAGAGATGAAGCACACTCGTTCCCCCTGGCTGGATTGGGGAAATTTTCCGCCAAGGCTTCGCCAGTGAAAGAGGTTAATCCTGCTCGAACGGGGACTAGATCTGCGGGGGGAAGGAATCCCTGAGTTTGGAGCTTAATCAGCTGGTCATGCGACACTGAACATCTCTCCCAATAGCCTTTTTCGGAGCCATGCGGGCGGGAGGAGGAACTGGGAGCGCCAGCCATGTTTGAATGGTTTCTCCTAGCGAGCTCTAAGGATTTTTTGCCTGGTGTGGAATGGCATCTGAGATCCAATCCCTTTAAATAGACCCCTTTTTATATGGCCGAGGTGTTATGTGCAAAAATACTCTAACCTTTTGTATTCGCTCGACACGTGGAAGCGGAAGCAACGGAGGCACAGAAGCTGAAGGATATGACATTAAATGAAAATCCGAGTATAACTCTTCGGGTCAGGTGCTTTGAAGTATTCGGAGGAGCAACCCGCCTTGCAATGCCGAAGACAATCTGCACGCCGGACACATCATCATTGAAGCCTGGTTCGGGAGCTACTGAGGGAGTCCTGGATTAAGGGGTCCTCGGGCGTCCGGGCTATATGATGTGGGTCGGACTAATGGGCCGCAAAGATACAATACAGAAGACTTCCTCCCATGACCGGATGGGACTCTCCTTTACGTGGAAGGCAAGCTTGGCGTTCGGATATGAAGATTCCTTCCTCTGTAAACCAACTCTGTACAACCCTAGGTCCCTCTGGTGTCTATATAAATTGGAGGGTTTAGTCCATGCAGGCAATCATAATCATACAGGCTAGACGTCTAGGGTTTAGCCATTACGTTCTCGAGGTAGATCAACTCTTGTAAACCCCATATTCATCCAAGATAATAAAGCAGGAAGTAGGGTGTTACCTCCATCAAGAGGGCCCGAACCTGGGTAAACATCGTGTCCCTGTCTCCTGTTACCTTTGATCCTCAGACGCACAGTTCGGGACCCCCTACACGAGATCTGCCGGTTTTGACACCGACAGTTGCCTAAACGGATTTAGATAGTGCCCTATTTAACGTGAATGCAGCTATCGCTAATGCATAACCCCAGAATGATAGTGGTAAATCGGTAAGAGACATCATAGATCGCACCATATCTAATAAAGTACGGTTACGATGTTCGGACACACCATTATGTTGTGGTGTTCCAGGTGGCGTGAGTTGCGAAACTATTCCACATTGTTTTAAATGAAGGCCAAACTCGTAACTCAAATATTCGCCTCCGCGATCAGATCGTAGAAACTTTATTTTCTTGTTATGATGATTTTCCACTTCAGTCTGAAATTCTTTGAACTTTTCAAATGTTTCAGACTTATGTTTCATTAAGTAGATATACCCATATCTGCTCAAATCATCTGTGAAGGTCGGAAAATAACGATACCCGCTGCGAGCCTCAACACTTATCGGATCGCATACATCAGTATGTATTATTTCCAATAAGTCAGTTGCTCGCTCCATTGTTCTAGAGAACGGAGTCTTAGTCATCTTTCCCATGAGGCATGGTTCACAAGCATCAAGGGATTCATAATCAAGTGATTCCAAAAGCCCATCCACATGGAGTTTCTTCATGCGCTTTACACTAATATGACCTAAAGGCAGTGCCACATATATGTTGCACTATCATTATCAAGTTTGCATCTTTTGGCTTCAATATTATGCATATGTGTATTACTACGATCGAGATTCGACAAACCATTTATGTTGAGTGTATGACCATAGAAGGTTTTATTGATGTAAACGGAACAATAATTATTCTTTGACTTAAATGAATAACAGTGTTGTAATAAACATGATCCAATCAAATTCATGCTCAACACAAACACCAAATAACATTTATTTTAGGTTCAACACTAATCCCGAAGGTAAAGGGAGTGTGCGATGGTGATCTTATCAACCTTGGAATCACTTCCAACACTCATCGTCACCTCGCTCTTAACTAGTATCTATTCATTTCGCAACTCCTGTTTGGAGTCAGAAATCTTAGCAACTGAACTGGTATCAAATACCCAGGGGCTACTATGAACACAAGTAAAGTACACATCAATAACATGTATATCAAATATACCTTTGTTTACTTTGCCACCCTTCTTATCCGACAAGTTTTTTGGGGCAGTTCCGCTTCCAGTGACCATTTCCTTTGTAGTAGAAGCACTCAATTTCAGGTTTGGGTCTAGCTTCGGGGTTCTTCACGAGAGTGGCAACTTTCTTGCCATTCTTCTTGAAGTTCCCTTTTTATCCCTTGCCCTTTTTCTTGAAACTAGTGGTCTTGTTAACCATCAACACTTGATGATATTTCTTGATTTCTACCTTCACCGATTTCAGCACCGCGAAGAGCTTGGGAATAGTTTTTGTTATCCATTGCATATTATAGTTCATCACTAAGTTCTAGTAACTTGGTGATAGTGACTAGAGAACTCTGTTAATCACTATCTTATCTGGAAGATTAACTCCCACTTGATTCAAGCGTTTGTAGTACCCAGACATTCTGAGCACATGCTCACTAGCTGAGCTATTCTCCTCCATATTGTAGGCAAAGTACTTGTGAGAGGTCTCATACCTCTTGACACGGGCATGAGTCTGAAATACCATTTTCAACTCTTGGAACATCTCATATGCTCGATGGCGTTCAAAACATTTTTGAAGTCTCGATTCTAAGCCGTAAAGCATGGTGCACTAAACTACCAAGTAGTCATCATACCGAGCTTGTCAAACATTCATAACGTCTGAATCTGCTCCTGCAATAGGTCTGTCACCTAGCGGTGCATCAAGGACATAATTCTTCTGTGCAGCAATGAGGATAACCCTCAGATCATGGACCCAGTCTGCATCATTGCTACTATCATCTTTCAACTTAGCTTTCTCTAGGAACACATTAAAATTCAAGGGAACGGTAGCACTGGCCATTGATTTACAACATAGATATGCAAAAACTATCAGGACTAAGTTCATGATAAATTATGTTTAATTAATCATATTACTTAAGAACTCCCACTTAGATAGACATCCCTCGAGTCATCTAAATGATCATGTGACCCATATCAACTAAACCATGTCCGATCATCACGTGAGATGGAGTAGTTTTCAATGGTGAACATCTCTATGTTGATCAGATCTACTACATGATTCACGTTCGACCTTTCGGTCTCCAGTGTTCCGAGGCCATGTCTGTACATGCTAGGCTCGTCAAGTTTAACCCGAGTATTCCGCACGTGAAAAACTTGTTGGGGAACGCAGTATTTCAAAAAATTCCTACGATCACGCAAGATCTATCGAGGGATGCATAGCAACGAGAGGGGAGAGTATGTCTACGTACCCTCGTAGACCAAAAGCAGAAGCGTTAAGAAACACGGTTGATGTAGTCGAACGTCTTTGCGATCCAACCGATCAAGTACCGAACGCACGACACCTCCGCGATTTGCACATGTTCAGCTCGGTGACGTCCCTCGTACTCTTGATCTAGTTGACGCCGAGGGAGAGTTTTATCAGCATGACGTGTTGACGGCGATGATGAAGTTACTGGCACAGTGCTTCGCCTAAGCACTACGACGATATGACCGAGGTGTGTATCTGTGGAGGGGGGCACCGCACACGGCTAAAACAATTGTCAACTTGTGTGTCTATGGGGTGCCCCCTCCCCCGTATATAAAGGAGGGGAGGAGGGGGGCGGCCGGCCTCATGGTGCGCCCCCAAGAGGGGATTCCTACTCCTACTAGGAGTAGGTTTCCCCCCTTTCCTGGTCCTAATAGGAGGGGGAAGGAAGGGGAAGAGGAGAAGAAGGAAAGGGGGGCCGGCCCCCCTCCCAATTCGGATTGGGCTTGGGGGCGCGCCCCCACCTCTTGGCCGCCTCCTCTCTCTTCCACTAAAGCCCATGTAGGCCCATTAAGCCCCCAGGGGGTTCCGGTAACCCCCCGGCACTCTGGTATATGCCCGAACTCATCCGAAACTATTCCAGTGTCCAAACATAACCTTCCAATATATCAATATTCATGTCCCGACCATTTTGAGACTCCTCGTCATGTCCGTGATCACATCCGGGACTCCGAACTACCTTCGGTACATCAAAACACATAAACTCATAATACCGATCGTCATCGAACGTTAAGCGTGCGGACCCTACGGGTTCAAGAACTATGTAGACATGACCGAGACTCATCTCCGGTCAATAACCAATAGCGGAACCTGGATGCTCATATTGGTTCCTACATATTCTACAAAGATCTTTATCGGTCAAACCGCATAACAACATACGTTGTTCTCTTTGTCATCGGTACGTTACTTGCCCGAGATTTGATTGTCGGTATCATCATACCCATTCAATCTCGTTACTAGCAAGTCTCTTTACTCGTTCCATAATGTAGCATCCCGTAACTAACTCATTAGTCACATTGCTTGCAAGGCTTATAGTGATGTGCATTACCGAGAGGGCCCAGAGATACCTCTCCGACAATCGGAGTGACTAATCCTAATCTCGATCTATGGCAACTCAACAAACACCATCGGAGACACCTGTAGAGCATCTTTATAATGACCTAGTTACATTGTGACGTTTGATAGCACACTAAGTGTTCCTCCGGTATTCGGGAGTTGCATAATCTCATAGTCATAGGAACATGTATAAGTTATGGAGAAAGCAATAGCAATAAACTAAACGATCATAATGCTAAGCTAACGGATGGGTCAAGTCAATCACATCATTCCCCGCAAAAAAGTCAATCACATCATTCTCTAATGATGTGATCCCGTTCATCAAATGACAACTCGTGTCTATGGCTAGGAAACTTAACCATCTTTGATTAGCGTGCTAGTCAAGTAGAGGCATACTAGCACTACAAAAAAAAGACACGTCCATGACATTTTGGGTCGAAAGAAAAAAATGTCATACTTATGACACTTCTATGTCGATAATTGTGACAAAACCCGGTATCATCATAGATGTGGTGGGGTCCTACTTCTATGACAAAAAATCATGACAGAAAATGGGCTTTTGGTCCTGGGCGGGCCGGAGATGCAGCTGCATGACATTCTTTGGGCCATCCATGATGGAAAAAACCATGGTAGAAGCGAGGGCGAGGAAAATATCGAGGAGTTCCTGGTTACGGTGGGTGGTCGGGGGCCGAGCGATGCACATTTCTCTCGTACGTACGCGCGTGTGTGTGAGGTGTTGCGCTTTAACTGAACCCGAGCGAGGCGTTCGCCTAACTGAACCCGAGCGATTGCATTGCAGGCTACGCGTTACTGAACCTGAGCGAGGCGTTCGCCTAACTGAACCCAAGTGATTGCACTGCAGGCTACGCATTACTGAACCCGAGCAATCGATCGACCCCTTACTGCTAACTGAACCCGAGTGATTCCTTCGCTACTGCTGCTAACTAAAACCGATCAAACACTGCTGCCTCCTTCCCTTGATGAACAGTGAGCGTTGTTGGGGGGGGGGGTTTGGGTGAACAGTTCCCGGTGGGATGTTGGATGAACAAGACCTTGTGGTAGTATAGGCCGTTGCCGCTGGATGAACAGTACCCCGATCGATCGAGCCGGTGGATGAACAGGACCCCGTGGAGGGCTAGATGAACAGGACCCCGTGGAGGGCTGGATGAACAGGACCCTGTGGAGGGCTGGTTGAACAGTAGCCAGTGGAGGGCTGGATGAATAGTAGCCCGTGGAAGGGTGGTTGAACAGGATCCTGTGGAGAGGGCTGGTTGAACAGTAGCCGGTGGAGGAGCGCGCGGTGGAGGCTGGATGAACAGGAACCCATGGGTGAACAGTCACAGGTGGAGGCTGGAGGAGGTCGACGGTGGATGAACAGTAGCCCGTGGAGGCTAGAGAAGGTCAACGGTGGAGATGAACAATATCCCGTGGAGTCCCGTTTTGCGGTATTCCACACCCCTCCCGATGAACAGGACCCCCGTTTTGACCGTAGCGCTCCAACACAAGTCTGTTTCCTCCATTTTGCGGTACGCCACACCCCTCCCGATCAATAGGACCCCGTTTCCACCATAGGAGGTCTGTTTCCTCCGTTGTGTGGTACGCCAGACCCCTCCCAATGAACAGGATCCCGTTTCGACCGTGGCCGGTCGAACACAAGGCCATTTCCTCCGTTCTGTGGTACGCCAGGCCTCGTTTCCATCGGCTATTCTGTCCAAGCCGGTTGGCTCCAGATGAACAACACGCGTTCCATTGCCTCCCGATGAACATGACGCATTTCATTTCCTCCCCATGAACACGGCGACGGCGCAGCTTCTCCGTTTCGACCCAGCCATGTACACGAGCCATGGCCATATGTATGCGCGAGTAGGCATTCGAGACCCCGCCCGTATGTACGTATGTGACCGTATTTACTTTCTTGCACCCTGGCCACTGTACGTACGTGTACATGCTACGTGCGCGCCTCTACAACGACACGTGTGCGCCTCTACATCGACTAGTATGTGCGTACACGTTCGCGACCAGAATGACAACGCTACGTATGCTTCGACCAGGTGGGTCCCGTCTGCCAGGCACTTCCCTGCGTGCGAAGATGTAGCTGGTGGGTCCCAGCAGTAAGGGGGCGAATAATTTTTTTTGCCCGTAATATGGACGCACTTCCTTGCATGCGAAGATATAGCTGGTGGGTCCCAACAGTTAGGGGGAAAACCTTTTTTTTTGTGAAATACGATGGCCCGTCCGGTGGGTCCCTGCTGTCAGGTGGAGGGATCATTATTTTCCGCATAATAAGTAGGCACTTCCTTGCTGCGGCCGTGGACCCTGCTGTCAGCCTCTCCACGTACAACACTCTTTTGATGGAAGTCATTCCTTGACCACGTTGACCACGCCGTGCCGAGAGCACCAAGGCGGTGAATGACGGCGAGGCCTAGGAAGGGGATGACGTGGAGCCAGGGAAGACGCGACAGTGGATGCCCACGCGGAGGGAGTACGTGTGTTGACTGCTTCGGCTGCTGTGTGAGGCTGCCGTCGCCAAAGAATAACAGGAGGTGTGGGAGAGTATAGAGGGATGGCATGGCCAGCGGTGGCAGCACAGCCAGACACGGGAGGTAGGAGCAGGTGGCACGACCGACGCTTGTTTGGCTGACTAAGTTGACAAAGCCCTCCATCCCCGTCATCTTAGTAGTCCCACAAGTCAGCCTCCCACAATGGTGGGTCCCATCTAGCAGGGGGAGTATTCATTTTTTGTGTAATAAGGAGGCACTTCCTTGCGTGCGAAGATATAGCTAGTGGGTCCGACCTGTCAGCGGAGGGAACATTTTTTTCATGAAATACAGAGGCCCTTCCGGTGGGTCCCGACTGTCAGGTGGAGGAATCATTATTTTGCATGTAATAAGGAGGCATTTCCTTGTGTGGGCCTGAGGGAGTCCTGGATTAGGGGGTGTTCGGGTAGCCGGACTATACCTTCAGCCGAACTCCTGGACTATGAAGATACAAGATTGAAGACTTCGTCCCGTGTCCGGATGGGACTTTCCTTGGCGTGGAAGGCAAGCTTGGCGATGCGGATATTCAAGATCTCCCACCATTGTAACCGACTTTATGTAACCCTAACCCTATCAGGTGTCTATATAAACCGGAGGGTTGTAGTCCGTAGGCAATCAACTCCATACACAACAATCATACCATAGGCTAGCTTCTAGGGTTTAGCCTCCTTGATCTCGTGGTAGATCTACTCTTGTACTACCCATATCATCAATATTAATCAAGCAGGAGTAGGGTATTACCTCCATCAAGAGGGCCCGAACCTGGGTAAAAAACATCGTGTCCCTTGTCTCCTGTTACCATCCGGCCTTGACGCACAGTTCGGGACCCCCTACCCGAGATCCACCAGTTTTGACACCGACATTGGTGCTTTCATTGAGGGTTCCTCTGTGTCGTCGCCTTTAGGCCCGATGGCTCCTTCGATCATCAACAACGATCCGGTCCAGGGTGAGACTTTTCTCCCCGAACAGATCTTCGTCTTCGGCGGCTTCGCTCTGCGGGCCAATTCGCTTAGCCACCTTAAGAAGATCGAAAGCTACGCCCCTGGCCATCAGGTCAAGTTTGGAAGCCTAAACTACACGGCTGACATCCACGAAGACTTGATCTTCGACGGATTCGAGCCACAGCCAAGCGCGCCGCACTGCCTCGATGGGCATGATATAGCTCTGCCGCCAAACAGCGCCTTGGAGGCCGCACACGCATCGGTTCCGACCCCTAACTCGGAGCCTATTGCGCCAATCGAGGATGAGCGGTTGGACGTCACCTCGGGGGCTGCAATCCCAAAAGCGATCGAGCCGAACGCTAGCCCCGCACTCTGCATGACCCGTGACTTCGAGGATCCGGACTCCTCCCCGGACTCCGAACCCTCCGCGCCCCTGCTAATCAAATCCGATTGGGCGCTGATAATGGAGTTCACCGCCGCAGACATCTTTCAGCATTCGCCTTTTGGCGACATCCTGAATTCTCTCAAGTCTCTCTCTTTATCAGGAGAGCCCTGGCCGGACTACGGTCAGCAAGGGTGGGATACGGACGATGAGGAAATTCAAAGCCCACCCACCACCCACTTTGTAGCCACTGTCGACGATCTAACCGACATGCTTGACTTTAGCTCCGAAGACATCGACGGCATGGACGATGATGTAGGAGACGAACAGGAACCAACACCTGTAGGGCGCTGGAAGGCCACCTCGTCATATGACATATATATGGTGGATACTCCAAAAGATGGAGATGGCGATGGAACAGTGGGGGATGACGCCCCCAAGAAACAGCCAAAGCGCCGGCGTCAGCGGCGCCGCTCTAAATCCCGCCAAAGCAAAAACGGTGATTCCGGCATGGGAGATAATACTACCTCGGATAGCGCCGAAGAACACCCACCTCAGCAAGATTCGGCACAGGAAGATGGAGAAGCCAGCCCTCATGAGAGAGCGGCAGACCGAGAGGTCGAGGATGATAACTATACGCCTCCCTCCGAAGACGAGGCAAGCCTCGATGACGACGAATTTGTCATACCATCAGACCCCGCTGAACAAGAGCGTTTTAAACGCAGGCTTTTAGCCACGGCAAGCAGCCTCAAGAAAAAGCAGCAACAGCTTAGAGCTGCCCAAGATTTGCTAGCTGACAGATGGACTGATGTCCTTGCGGCCGAAGAGTATGAACCCGAACGCCCCTCCAAGAGTTACCCGAAGCGCAGGCCACTACCCCGATCAGAGGAGGAAGCACCTACATCACCAGCGCATGACATGGCAGACCGGCCACCTCGCGGCCGCGACAGAGAGGCCTCTCGGCCCTCCACCCAAGCCATGCCCCGACGCCGCTCAACTAAGGCACAGGAAAATGCGCCCGACCTGCGAGACATACTGGAGGATAAGGCAAGACGAACAAGATCGATCTACAGATCGCGCAGGCGCCCTACGGCATGTGACAATGATCTTCATGCCGGATACAACAAATCCGGCCGGGCCGAACACAACAGACATAGCTCTTCTGGGCTGCGTCGTGATATAGCCCAGTACAGAGGCGCCGCACACCCGCTATGCTTCACGAATGAAGTAATGGATCATAAAATCCCAGAGGGTTTCAAACCCGTAAACATCGAATCATATGATGGCACAACAGATCCGGCGGTATGGATCGAGGATTATCTCCTTCACATCCACATGGCACGCGGCGATGATCTACACGCCATCAAATACCTCCCGCTCAAACTGAAAGGACCGGCCCGGCATTGGCTTAACAGCTTGCCAGCAGACTCAATCGGTTCTTGGGAGGAACTGGAAGCTGCATTCCTCGACAACTTCCAGGGCACTTACGTGCGCCCGCCGGATGCCGATGACTTAAGCCACATAATTCAGCAGCCAGAAGAATCGGCCAGACAATTCTGGACACGGTTCCTAACAAAGAAAAACCAGATAGTCGACTGTCCGGACGCAGAGGCCCTAGCAGCCTTCAAGCATAACATCCGCGACGAGTGGCTTGCCCGGCACCTGGGACAGGAAAAGCCGAAATCCATGGCAGCCCTCACGACACTCATGACCCGCTTTTGCGCGGGAGAAGACAGCTGGCTAGCTCACAGTAACAACTTATCAAAGACCCCTGGTAATTCGGATACCAAGGACAAAAGTGGTAGGACACGTCGGAATAAGCAAAAACGCCGCGTTAACAGCGACAGCAATGAAGAGACGGCAGTCAATGCCGGATTCAAAGGCTATAAATCCGGTCAGCGGAAAAAGCCATTCAAAAAGAATACTCAGGGCCCGTCCAGTTTGGACCGAATACTCGATCGCTTGTGCCAGATACATGGCACCCCCGAAAGGCGAGCCAATCACACTAACAGGGATTGTTGGGTGTTCAAGCAGGCAGGCAAGTTAAGGGCCAAAAACAGAGACAAGGGGCTGCACAGCGACGACGAGGAGCCCAAGCCGCCGAACAACAATGGACAGAAGGGCTTTCCCCCACAAGTGCGGACGGTGAACATGATATACGCAACCCACATTCCCAAGCGGGAACGGAAGCGTGCGCTACGGGACGTATACGCGATAGAGCCAGTCGCCCCAAAGTTCAACCCATGGTCCTCCTGCCTGATCACTTTTGATCGAAGGGACCATCCCACTAGCATCCGTCATGGCGGCTTCGCCGCATTGGTTCTCGACCCAATCATCGATGGATTTCATCTCACAAGAGTCCTCATGGACGGCGGCAGTAGCCTGAACCTGCTTTATCAGGATACAGTGCGGAAAATGGGCATAGATCCCTCAAGGATTAAGCCCACAAGAACGACCTTTAAAGGCGTTATACCAGGTGTAGAAGCCAACTGTATAGGCTCAGTAACACTTGACGTGGTGTTCGGATCCCCGGACAATTTCCGAAGTGAAGAGTTAATCTTCGATATAGTCCCGTTTCGCAGTGGCTATCACGCCCTGCTCGGACGAACCGCATTCGCAAAGTTCAATGCGGTGCCGCACTACGCATATCTCAAGCTCAAGATGCCAGGCCCTCGAGGAGTAATTATGGTCAACGGAAACACCAAACGCTCCCTCCGTACGGAGGAGCATACGGCGGCTCTCGCAGCGGAGGTACAAAGTAGCCTTCTCAGGCAATTCTCCAGTCCGGCCATTAAAAAGTCAGACACTGCCAAGCGCGCCCGGACTAACCCACGGCAGGACCGCCTGGCACACTCTGAGCAAGCGTAGCAATGCGGCCCCAACCCCAGCTTTCGCGACATAGCAAAACCAGTACCTCGCGTACATAACTACGCCCTTGAAATACCATGGGCACAGGGGAAGGGGCACAATAACGGCACGCCCAAAATACGGCTTAAAATGTACTAGGGGCTGCCGGATTCTTTTTTTAATTTTTTCTTACTTTCAGGACTCCATACTTCGGACGAACTGTTCGGCAATTCGACTGCTGCACAAACGATGCAAGATCCAGGGAGGCAGACAAGCCATGCCGCATTATGGAACCCCCAGGTGGTCTCTATTACGAGCAGTATACCTGTTTTGAATACAATTCCGCGGCCTGCCCCTGGCTAGGACATGTTAAATAGTCCAATATCTTTACCTTATAATACCACTTGTATCGTTCTGCTCTGACAGCAGCCTTTATATAAACAATGCATAGCTTTTGTCTATTTTCTGCATTACTCTCTTTTATATATGTTCATTAATTACATGTTGCACCCGTACACTGTGGTACGGCAAGTACGCCAGGGGCTTTAGTACCCTTTAATATGGTGTGAGAAGTCCGTACACTTTCACAAGTGCGGCACCCCGAACTTATAGCACTATATGCATCGGCTCCGAATCATGATTTGGGTCAATAGTTTGGTTTGCCCAGCTCCTATGTTTTGGTGCCTTACGTTCCGCTATATCGGCTAAGGTAGCACTAGGAGAACCACTGCGATTGTGCCCCGGTTGAGCTGGGTTAAGCACCTCAGTGGAGAAAGCTAAAACTAACTGTCATGATGAGGCGAGAGACCGGTCGCTGTTCGAGAGGTTTTTCGAGTCCCTAAAGACTTATGCCGCTTCGAGCGAGGAGCCGGATTTGTCCGGCTAAGGCGTGGATAGCGCCCCGAACTCGGTCTTCCGAACTAGGGGCTTCACCGAAATTTAAAATTATAAAGTTCTATGGCTAAGTGAGAGTGTTCAAGCATTATAGTCCGATTGCCTGGTTCATTGTGCTGAGCGCCTCCCTCGAAGGACCCAACTATGGGAAAAAGAGCGCTCAGGTTTATCCCGAACACCCCAGCTCTAGTGGCATGGGGGCAGAAGCCGACGACTGGCCATCTCTCAATTTTTTGATAAACGGCCGCACTGAAAATAATATTTTAAATTCAACAAGCATTGCTTAAGCGCCTATGAACAAGTTTTCAGTGCCAGGATAAAAACGAGCGAGTTTATTCAAAAATTACATCCTTGGTACATTCATCCGCCACAAGGCGGGCACCCGCAAGAACATCCTTGTAATAGTTCTCGGGCTTGCGATGCTCCTTCCTCGGCGGCGGCCCGTCCTTCACCAGCTTCTCACCGTCCAGCTTACCCCAGTGCACCTTCGCACGGGCAAGGGCCCGACGGGCACCTTCGATGCAGACGGAGCGCTTGATGACCTCGAGCCTTGGACATGCCTCCACCAGCCGCCGCACCAACCCGAAGTAGCTCCCAGGCAGGGCCTCTCCGGGCCACAGCCGAACTATGAAGCCCTTCATGGCCTGTTCGGCCGCCTTGTGGAGCTCGACCAGCTGTTTCAGCTGGCCGCTCAAGGGCACAGGGTGTCCGGCCTTAGCATACTGAGACCAGAACACCTTCTCCATCGAGCTGCCCTCTTCAGCTCGGTAGAATGCGGCGGCGTCGGATACGCTGCGGGGAAGATCTGCGAATGCCCCTGGAGAACTCCGGATTCGGGTAAGTAACAAGTAGTTTACTTTTATATTTCTGCTTTGCATAAAGAATGCCTTACCCGCTGCTATCTTCTTCATCTCCTCCAACTCTTGGAGGGCCTTTTGGGCTTCGGCCTTGGCAGACTTGGCAGTCTCAAGGGCCGCCGCAAGCTCGGACGCTTGGGTCTTTGACTCAAGCTCCAAACTCTCATGTTTTTTCATGAGAGCCTGAAGCTCTTGCTGCACCTCGCCAACCTGAGCCCCAAGTTTCTCTCGCTCGGTGCGCTCCGCGGCCGTTTTCTTTTCGGCCTTGGACAGCGCCTGCTTGAGGGTCGCCACCTTAGTCGTGGCCCCTATAATAAGCAGTGCAATCCTGTTATTTTTTGCAATCAAGCCTCTCTATAGGCACTTTTTCTATAAGGTATTTCCTACCTTCTTTTTCCTCGTGCTGCCGTTTGGCAAGGCTGAGCTCTTGCTCGGTCCGCTTGAGGTCCTGTTTCAGGACACCCACCTCCGCAGTCAGTGCGGCGGTGGATAGCAGCGAAGCCTGCACACGCATATTGACTCTTTATTGTTAGACTCCTGCGAAATTTACTAGATCCTCTATTCGGCTTTTCTTTTCGAATGCCAAACAGAGCATCAGGGGCTACTGTCTATGCGGTACTATTTTTATATATTTTTACTTACCTTGAAGCCTGTTAGAAGGCTAGCGCAAGCTTCAGTCAGTCCGCTCTTGGCGGACTGAACCTTCTGGATCACCGTACTCATAATAGTATGGTGCTCCTCGTCGATGGAGGCGCCGTCAAGCACCTCAAGAAGATTTTCCGGCACCTCCGGTTGGATGGAGGACGCTGGCTCAGAAGGCTTGCTCCCCTTGGAAGAGTTCGCCTACCGCGGTCCGGAGCTGTTGAAGATTCCGGCGCGGTGTCCGGCACAAAGCCGGACTTGGAGCCCTGGGGGGTCTTGTCCCCTTTACTCCTGGGGTCCGGGAGGTCGCCTTGCGGCTCCTCCAGGACCACCTCCTCCTGCCCCGGAGCTCGTTGCGACGCCACTTCGGCGTCGTCTGCAGTGCGGGGGGAGACAACGGGCGGAACTGAGTTCACGTCCGATGAATCCAGGGAGCCGCTCGACGACTCGTTGAGTTCGGCCCGGGGCGGGCTGCATAATTATGTTCGACATTAGGGAAAGCTGTGTGACAAAGGAACGTCATGAGTTACTCTGATATCCGAATACTTACGATTTCACCGGACGCTTGGCCCTATCTGGCCACTCCTCTTCGTCCTCTTCGGCGTCGGGGGAGTAGTTCGGCGGAGGGGTCTTCCTCTTCCTGGACCCTTCGGCCTCCCCCGTTGGGGCGGCCTTCCTTTTCTTTCCTCCCCCCGCTGGAGGGGGAGAGTTTTCTTCTTCCTCCTCCTCGTTCTCACGGGAGGAGAGCATCTCGGACTCATCGGATGACGAGTCCGACACCACCACATTACGGGCACTCTTTCGAGTCCCCGTGGCCTTCTTCTCCGGCACCACATAAGGCGCCGGAACCAGCAGCTTCACTAGGAGAGCAGGGGCTAGGTCTTCGGGCAAGGGAGCCGGACAGTTAATCGATCCGGACTTCGCCCGCCAAGCCTGTCAAAGGTAAGGGAGTTTAGATCCCGCATAGAGTCAAACTATGAAAAAACTTAACATCCTGTAAAAGGTGAAAATAGCTTACCTCGCTAGCGTGACGCTGCGAGCTGTATCCGCGGTCCTCGGAAGCGGATGTGGGAGCCTCGGCGCCTTTGGTTAGCACCTTCCAGACGTCTTCATACGTCGTGTCGAAGAGGCTGTTAAGGGTTTGGTGCTGCGCCGGGTCGAACTCCCACAGATTAAAGTCCCGTTGTTGACACGGGAGGATCCCGGCGGACGAGCATAACCTGGACTACATTGACGAGCTTGATCGGCTTGCTCACCAGGGACTGGATGCATGTCTGCAGTCCGGTCACCTCTTTTTCGTCGCCCCAGGACAGGCCCGTCTCTTTCCAGGACATAAGCCGCGTGGGGGGTCCGGATCGGAACTCGGGGGTTGCGACCCATTTCGGATCGCGCGGCTCGGTGATGTAAAACCACCATGATTGCCACCCCTTCAGGTTCTCCACGAAGGAGCCCTCGAGCCATAGGACGTTGGCCATCTTGCCCGCCATGGCGCCTCCACACTCCGCCTGGCTGCAGCGCACCACCTTGGGCTTGACATTGAAGGTCTTGAGCCAGAGGCCGAAATGGGGGCGGATGCGGAGGAAAGCCTCACACACGACGATAAACGCCGAGATGTTGAGGACGAAGTTCGGGGCCAGATCGTGGAAATCCAGGCCATAGTAAAACATGAGCCCCCGGACAAATGGGTGGAGTGGAAAACCTAGTCCGCGGAGGAAGTGGGGAAGGAATACTACCCTCTCATGGGGCCTTGGGGTGGGAGAAGCTGCCCCTCCTTGGGAAGCCGGTGCGCGATGTCCTTGGACAAGTATCCGGCCTTCCTTAGCTTTTTGACATGGCCCTCCGTGACGGAGGAGACCATCCACTTGCCTCCTGCTCCGGACATTGCTGGAGAAGGTTGAGGTGGGAAGTGCGGGCTTGGGTGCTGGAGCTCGGGTGCGCAGGAGACGGATAGGCAAAAGAGGAAGAAGGCGTAGGTAAAAAGGTGGATCCTTATCCCCTTATATGGGCGGATGCGGTTGTGCTTCCCCACCAGCCTAGTAAAACTCGCTTGCCTCCCAAGCGCCGTGATAAATGGCGCAGTCGGGTTATCCACGTCCGTATTGATGAGAATCCCGTAAAAGGGGGTACACGATCTCTGCTTTGACAAGACATGCCAAGGAAACTGCCTTGCAAAACATGCTGAGGTGGAAAAGTAAAAACGATTCGAGTAAAGGACTTGGCCGTAGTGTGTTGATGCACTGCGGAATGCGTCAGCAGATTTGATTTGTGTTTATATCATTCTCTCTATGGCAATATGTGGAAGCTTATTTTGCAGAACCGGACACTATTCTTGGTGTTTACAATCTTCTATGAAGGACTTGGAGGAGGAACCCGCCTTGCAATGCTGAAGACAATTTGCGCGCCGGACTCGTCGTCATTGAAGCCTGGTTCAGGGGCTACTGAGGGAGTCCTGGATTAGGGGGTGTTCGGGTAGCCGGACTATACCTTCAGCCGGACTCCTGGACTATGAAGATACAAGATTGAAGACTTCGTCCCGTGTCCGGATGGGACTTTCCTTGGCATGGAAGGCAAGCTTGGCGATGCGGATATTCAAGATCTCCTACCATTGTAACCGACTTTATGTAACCTTAACCCTATCCGGTGTCTATATAAACCGGAGGGTTGTAGTCCGTAGGCAATCAACTCCATACACAACAATCATACCATAGGCTAGCTTCTAGGGTTTAGCCTCCTTGATCTCGTGGTAGATTTACTCTTGTACTACCCATATCATCAATATTAATCAAGCAAGAGTAGGGTATTACCTCCATCGAGAGGGCCCGAACCTGGGTAAAAAACATCGTGTCCTTTGTCTCCTGTTACCATCCGGCCTTGACGCACAGTTCGAGACCCCCTACCCGAGATCCGCCGGTTTTGACACCGACAGGGCCCCTACTGTCAGCCTCTTCCGATGGCTGTTGTATGTTTACCATGTTGACCTCGCCACGCCGAGAGCACAAACGCGGTGGAAGAGGGCGAGGCCCAGGAAGGGAACGACCTGGATCCGGTGAAGCCACCACAGCGGATGCCCACGCTGAGGGAAGTACGAGCGCTGACTGGTCGGCTGCGGGGTGAGGTTGACGTCGCCAGAAAATAACAAGATGTGAGGGTGGGTAGAGGGATGGTCTGGCAGCAGCACAACCAGCCACGGGAGGAGGGAGCAGGCAGTCCCGCTGGCGCTGGTTTGGGCGGCTGGAGCAGGAAGATCAGAGAATGAAGAAGCACGGCGACCGTTGGATGGACATCCAACAGCCACTGCTCTGTGTTGACTAAGTTGACAAAGCCTTGTGTACGCGTCAAAAAAAATTAGGACAGCGTCATCGCCAACCTAGTAGGACCAGTAGTCAGCCTCCAAATCTGTGGAAAACAGCATATAACCCATTTGCCATTATTTTCAATAATTTATAGCCCATTTGCTAATTCTTAAGGATATTTAAAGCCCATATTCTTTTTATTAGCATTACAGACCATATATTCTGGGCACTTCTAAAAAATTCAACGAAATTTTGCATATTTTGGTGGGGTCCGAACTCTTTTAATCACGAAATTTCGAGTCACGTTAAAAATAATTTTTAAAAATTATATCAAAATAAAATTCAAAAAACAATTCTCCGCAAAAAAATGAATGAAATTTAAAATCTTAACTAGCAAGATGCGTGTGCATTGCACGGAGCATGAAGATGCATTTGTATGAGTAGTTTATCTTGTGGGAGAAAAGACGATATTTTAATGCAATTTCCAGTTGGCTTTGGTTTTTATAAGAGTAGAGTGTAGAGAAATCCAGAAAAATGATATTTTAATGTAATTGCCGGTTGGCTTTGGTTTAAAAATTTACAGCCCATTTCTTACAACTTATAGCCCATTTTTCGGGGAAGCCCATTTCTTGCTACTTACATCCCTCCTCGTCTTGAAAGATTTGCAGCCCAGGAGGGCTGAGAAAAGCAAGTAGGCCTCGGTTTTGGTATTCTCCAAAAAAAATAACTGGGCTAGCCATTTTCAGAAAGAAAAAAAAGATATCAACTAGGCTCTTCATGTTCTTAAATAAAAGCATAAGCGTGGGCTAGACGGGCCGTAGCCCCCGCACATCGCGCAGTTGAGCTCCGTCTCTGAAACTAAGAAACAAATGGGCGAGCTGCTAGGTCCCTGGTGTTATCCGCTCGTTGTGTAATTTCCTCATTTATTGACTACATTGACAATGGCATGGGACCTAGTTGTCAAACAATTAGGAGGAAGTATTTTTTTGGCTTGTAATAATGAGGCACCTGCTTGCATAATGCAATGACCCTGGTGGGTCCCTACTGTCAGCCTCTCCATGTACAGTCATCTCCTGATTCCTCTTGCTTGTTGACCATGTTGATAATGCCAGACGGCGGCGGGCACAACGAGTGAACCAAGGCAGAGAACAACGGCGAGGCCTTAGACAGGAACGAACAACAGCCGTAGAAGATGCGGCAGTGTAGTGGCAGGTGGAGGGGAGTTCGAGGGCAACAACATGCAACTCAAGCTTACAAATGGTACAAAAAGCCTAAGGATTAATTGTTCATCAAATTTTCAGACAAAACCCTGATTGAACATGGGAGTAACATCTAACCCAACCACTCTTTTTCGCAGTCACAAAAAAATGGATCAGTCTGATCCATAAAATCAACATCCTGTGTAAAAAAAATTTATTTCTGGATGACTACAACTTGCTGTAAATAGAATCCGAGCACGTTTAGAAGCCCATTTGTCCACCCGAAACTTCTTTTTTTGCTGTTCAACATGTCCTTCCGTGAGAAATCTCTTGCGGTAAAACTTGAGCCTCGTGGACAATAGTAACCTCGCATTCAACAGGAAGAATGTGACAAAGCTTCTGTTTGCCTGGTTAGATGCATATCCTTCCATTGTTATTGTCCTCAAACGAATGTCATGAGAACTGAGAAAATCCTAGTGCTTATTACGCCACTGATTGGTTATACGTTTTTCTCCATGTGGACGCAATACCTAAGTAGACATGTAGATTGAAAATAGTTAAGGTCTGAAAAAAGAGTATGTCGAAAGAGCGACAGCTGAACGGTTAATTCTAGTACAATATATACGGGCTTTTAATGTGCATGAAATCATCACCTCTACATATAAATTCTCCAAAGATCGAAAGCAACGTAGCAAGCCAATAATTATGTTCAGATCAAAACTAGACATTCAGATATATAAGATCTTGACAGAATCCAACAGTATTGATAGGCTATCCATGGATGAACTCTTCATTGAGCATATAACATAATACTAGTACCCAAAGTGTACTCCAAGATGATATAGAACTTATGTGCACAAATGAAAAATGCAACTTACGATTAAAAATGTGTAGATGATAATATACGGTACCTGAAAAAGGTGAGGAGCCAAACACCAACTTCCTGTGATCATTAAATGGATCACGAATTACACCCAAGGTCTCTAGTTTGGGCACAGAGACGACATTTATTTTCGATGGTCTATAAAAATTATCAAGGAGCAACCTTTGAAGTGAAGGGGCATCTTCGATGATGAGCTGCTGTCCTTCAAAACAAATTCCAATGCATTTAAGGTGAGGTGACTTTATTTGGAGACAACTGATAGGGATTTATATTCCCAAAACAATCAGCAAGCACTCCAGGGCAGGGCAGCTAGAGCGGATGATGTTGTGTAGTGAGGCCTCTGACAGATAAAACACCACAAACAAATGTTTTTTAGTAGTGGGACTCGAAGCATTTGTACCAGATCGTCTGGTAGATGGCACCGGGCGAAGGTGGCGGTGTGGAGAGAGGAGGAAAACTGCGAGATGGACAATGGTGGTGTGGGCACGGATTCTTGGCGTGTTCGTGGTATGAACCTTTTGTGGTAATGGTAGAACTCAAACTGCTGGAGTTTTCTGAATTCAGGGGATGTCAGCCAAGCATCCACCGTGCTGGGTATGGACAGCAGGTAGCGTGTCGGGATGCAGAGGCGTTGAACGGGGCCCTGCTGGTGAGAGGAGAAGATGGCTCTAAGGAGATCAAATTCAGGAAGAATAGATATCTGACGACAATCGAGATGGAGGGGCGCGGTGCACCATAGAGGGTGCCACCGACTTGAGAGTACTTGTGTGTGATGACCCACAAGTGTAGGGGATCTATCGTAGCCTTTTCAATAAGTAAGAGTGTCGAACCCAACGAAGAGCAGAAGGAAATGATAAGCAGTTTTCAGTAAGGTATTCTCTGCAAGCACTGCAATTATCAGTAACAGATATTTTTGTGATAAGATAATTTGTAACGAGTAGCAAGTAATAAAAGTAAATAAGGTGCAGCAAGATGCTCCAATCCTTTTTGTAGCAAAGGACAAGCCTGGACAAACTCTTATATAAAGGAAAGTGCTCCCGAGGACACATGGGAATTATCGTCAAGCTAGTTTTCATCACGTTCATATGATTCGCGTTCGACACTTTGATAATTTGATATGTGGGTGGACTGGTGCTTGAGTACTGTCCTTACTTTGACAAGCATCCCACTTATGATTAACCCCCATTGCAAGCATCCGCAACTATAACATAAGTATTAAGGTAAACCTAACCATAGCATGAAACATATGGATCCAAATCAGCCCCTTACGAAGCAACGCATAAACTAGGGTTTAGGCCCTGTTTGGTTCAACTTTTATCAACGGATTCCGTTGCCGCGCAGCAAAATCCGAACCAAAGGGCGAACCCAGCAAAATCCGATTCCAGAAATCCGCTGCCAAAATCTGAACCAAAAGCGGAAGCAGCCCAGGACGTGCTTTCCAAAATCTGATTCCGCTGCGGGCCAAAATCTGAAAAAGCTGTATCAGCTGGTTTGCCAAATGACCTACATCTTTTTCACATCAGATTTTCCACAGCTGTTTTTCCATAACAGTTTTTTCACAGCGGCTTTTAGAAATCCACAGCCGAACCAAACAGGGCCTTAAGCTTCTGTCACTCTAGCAACCCATCATCTACTTATTACTTCCCAATGCCTCCCTCTAGGCCCAAACAATGGTGAAGTGTCATGTAGTCGACGTTCACATGACACCACTAGAGCGATGGCAACATACATCTCACCAAAATATCAAACAAATACCAAATTCACATGACTACTTATAGGAAGACTTCTCCCATGTCCTCAGTAACAAACGTAACTAATCACAAAGCATATTCATGTTCATAATCAGAGGGGTATTAATATGCATAATGGATCTGAACATATGATCTTCCACCAAGTAAACCAACTAGCATCAACTACAAGGAGTAATCAACACTACTAGCAACCCACAGGTACCAATCTGAGGTTTGGATACAAAGATTGGATACAAGAGATGAACTAGGGTTTGAGATGAGATGGTGCTGGTGAAGATGTTGATGGAGATTGACCCCCTCCCGATGAGAGGATTGTTGGTGATGATTTCCCCCTCCCGGAGGGAAGTTTCCCCGGCAGAACAGCTCCGCCGGAGCCCTAGATTGGTTCAGCCTCATGGCGGCGGAGTTTCGTCCCGTGAGCTTGCTTATGATTTTTTCCTCGACGAAAGACCTCATATAGCAGAAGATGGGCATCAGAGGGCCACCAGGGGGCCCACGAGGCAGGGGGCTCTCCCCCACCCTCGTGGCCAGGGTGTGGGCCCCCTCTGGAACTTTCTTCGCTCAATATTTTTTATATATTCTGGAAATAACTTCCGTGAAGTTTCAGGACTTTTGGAGCTGTGCAGAATAGGTCTCTAATATTTGCTCTTTTCCAGCCCAAAATCCCAGCAGCCGGCATTCTCCCTCTTCATGTAAACCTTGTAAAATAAGAGAGAATAGGCATAAGTATTGTGACATAATGTGTAATAACAACCCATAATGCAATAAATATCGATATAAAAGCATGATGCAAAATGGACGTATCAACTCCCCAAGCTTAGACCTCGCTTGTCCTCAAGCGAAAGCCGAAATGGAAAAATATGTCCACACGTTTGGAGATAGAGGTGTCGATAAAAATAAAATACGGACATGAGGGCATCATGATCATTCTTAGAACAACAACATACATATATATATATATTGTCATATGATCTCTTATGCTAAAGTAACAATTAAATCACAATTTCAAGTATGAATCATAAACTTCATTGAGAACCAACAAACTCTAATCTCAGTCATTGAGCCCATTGCAATTTATCATAACATAGGAAAGAGTCGATATAAGAGCTTTTCAGCAAGTCCACATACTCAACTATCATTTAGTCTTTCACAATTGCTAACACTCACGCAATATTTATGGGTATGAAGTTTTAATTGGACACAGAGAAAGATAGGGGCTTATAGTTTTGCCTCCCAACGTTTTACCTCAAGGGTAATGTCTACAATAATATTTCATGAAAACTCACATGCAATTAGCTATATATATCAGGATCTTTCCAACACATTGTGCTTGCCAAAGGATAAAATGTAAAAAGGAAAGGTGAATATCACCATGACTCTTTGCATGAAGTATAAGACAAGAATAAAAGATAGGCCCTTCGCAGAGGGAAGCAGAGGTTGTCATGCACTTTTATAGTTGGATGCACGAAATCTTAATGCAAAGGAACGTCACTTTATATTGCCACTTGTGATATGGACCTTTATTTTGCAGTCCGTCGCTTTTATTTCTTCCATATCACAAGATCGTATAAAGCTTATTTTCTCCACATTAATAAGTCATACATATTTATAGAGAGCAATTTTTATTGCTTGCACCGATGACAACTTACTTGATGGATTTTACTCAATCCATAGGTAGATATGGTGGACTCTCATGGCAAAAACGGGTTTAGGGATATTTGGAAGCACAAGTAGTATCTCTACTTGGTGCAAAGAAATTGGCTAGCAAGAGAGGGCAAGGCAAGCTCAACATGTTGGATTATCCATGACAATATAATTTATCTCAGATGTAAGAAAACATAACCCATTACATTGTCTTCCTTGTCCAATGTCAACTCTTTAGCATATCATACTTTAATGAGTGCTCACAATTATAAAAGATGTCCAAGATAGTATATTTATATGTGAACATCTCTTTCTTCATTACTTCCTATTAATTGCAACGATGACCAAAACTATGTTTGTCAACTCTCAACAACTTTTATTCATCATACTCTCTATATGTGAGCTCATTACTCTCCATAAGATCCATATGATCTCTTTATTTCTTTTTATTTCTTCTCTTTTATTTTATTCCCTCAAGATCATAGCAAAATAATCAAGCCCTTGACTCAACACTAATCTTTATTATATATAGCTCACAGACTCGATTACACAAGAAGATCATAAAGCAAAACTCACAACTAGATCAAGATATTATCAAAAGAATCGAACTAAGAAAAACAGTAAAGATAAAAGTGATGGTGATACGATACGATATCGGGGCACTCCCCCAAGCTTGGCAGTTGCCAAGGGGAGTGCCCATACCCAATCCTCAGCTCTTCTTTGTTGATGAAGAAGATGATGGTTTTGTTGATGGCGTAGGCTTCTTCCTTAATTTGTGCTTGAGGACAGAATTTTGATCCCTCAGGTCATCAATCTCCTGCTCGAGGCTTAGTATCTTTTTGCATAATTCCTGCTTGTTTTCCTGCAAGATGCGAAAAGGGATAAACTCGATCTTAGGTTTCTTTGCTCTATCCGGGAGGCTTGACTTTTTGAACTCCACATGCATGTCCCCAGGTTGAGGTAATGGGACTTCATCTTCATCTGAGCTCGTCTCCTCCTTTCCCTTAGGTTCATAGTCCTCTTCTTCTTCTGTAGTCCAACCACAATGATCCACATCCCCATAGACCTTAGGTTCTGCATGGTAATCAGCCACATAGCTTTATCCTTCCGAATCCTGGGACGACATGTTGCTCAAATCTGCAGCAGGACAGCTCAAAACAAAGACAGGAGATATTTGCGTGACACGGTGGTCAAAACCTTCGGGAGATTATATAATGAGTTTTTACTGACCAAAAGAAGTATCGTGCAAGAAAACGGAGTCCGGAGAGCGCACGAGGTGCCCACGAGGCAGGGGGGCGCACCCAGGGGGTAGAGCGCGCCCTCCACCCTCGTGGAAGCCTCGTGTCCTTTCCGGTTTGCTTCTTATTTTCCTCTTTTCTTAAATATTCCAAAACGGAGAAAAATTGCCAATAGAACTGTTTTGGAGTCGGTTTTACTTACCGTACCACATACCTATTCCTTTTCGGAGTCTGAAACGTTCTGGAAAGTGTCTCTTATGTATTCCTCCAGGGTTACGGTTTCAATAACATTAGTTTCAACATTTATAGGATTACCTGAGATATAATGTTTGATTCTTTGACCGTTCACCACCCTCGGATTTGTGCCTTCGAAGTTGTTGATTTTTATGGCACTGGAATGATAGACCTCCTCGATAACATAAGGACCTTCCCATTTAGAGAGAAGTTTGCCTGCAAAAAATCTTAAATGAGAGTTGTATAGCAATACATAATCACCTACATTAAACTCACGTTTTTGTATCCTTTTATCATGCCATCTTTTAACTTTTTCTTTGAACAGTTTGGCATTCTCATAAGCATGGGTTCTCCATTCATCAAGTGAGCTAATGTCAAATAACCTCTTCTCACCGGCAAGTTTGAAGTCATAGTTGAGCTCTTTAATAGACCAATATGCCTTATGTTCTAATTCGAGAGGTAAGTGACATGCTTTACCATAAACCATTTTATACGGAGACATACCCATAGGATTTTTATATGCAATTCTATAAGCCCATAATGCATCATCAAGTTTCTTGGACCAATTCTTTCTAGATCTATTAACAGTCTTTTGCAAAATTAATTTGAGCACTCTGCTACTCAATTCTACTTGACCACTAGACTGTGGATGATAAGGAGATGCAATTCTATGATTAACATCATACTTAGCAAGCATTTTACGAAAAGCACCAAGAATAAAATGTGAACCACCATCAGTCATTAAATATCTAGGGACTCCAAACCTCGGAAAAATAACTTCTTTAAGCATCTTAATAGAGGTGTTATGATCAGCACTACTAGTTGGAATAGCTTCGACCCACTTAGTAACGTAATCAACAACAACTAAAATATGTGTATACCCATTAGAGGAAGGAAAATGTCCCATATAATCAAAGCCCCAAACATCAAATGGTTCAATAACAAGTGAATAATTCATAGGCATTTCTTGACGTGTACTAATATTACCAATTCTTTGACATTCATCACAAGACAAGACAAACTTACGGGCATCCTTGAAGAGAGTAGGCCAATAAAACCGGATTGCAATACCTTGTGTGCAGTTCTATCTCCAGCATGGTGTCCTCCATAAGCTTCGGAGTGACACTTGCGTAGGATCTATTCCTGTTCATGCTCAGGTACACAATGTCTAATAACACCATCTACTCCTTCTTTATAAAGATGTGGGTCATCCCAGAAGTAATGTCTTAAATCATAGAAAAACTTTTTCTTTTGCTGGTATGTGAAACTAGGTGGTATAAATTTAGCAACAATGTAATTAGCATAATCAGCATACCATGGAGAAGTGTGAGAAGCATTTATGACAGCTAATTGTTCATCAGGAAAGCTATTATCAATAGGTAGTGGGTCATCAAGAACATTCTCTAACCTAGACAAGTTGTCTGCAACGGGGTTCTCAACTCCCTTTCTATCAATAATATGCAAATCAAATTCTTGTAGCAAGAGAACCCATCTAATAAGTCTAGGTTTAGCATCTTTCTTTTCCATAAGGTATTTAATAGCAGCATGATCAATGTGAATAGTTACTTTAGAATCAACAATATAAGGTCTGAACTTATCACAAGAAAATACAACTCCTAAGAATTCTTTTTCAGTAGTAGCATCTGGGCATTGTCTAGAGTTTTACTAGCATATTGAATAACATTTAATTTTTTTATCAAATCTTTGTCCTAGAACAGCCCCTACAGCATAATCACTAGCATCACACATGATTTCAAATGGTAAGTTCCAATCAGGTGGCTGAACAATCGGTGCAGAAATCAAGGCTTTCTTAAGTATTTCAAATGCTTCTACACAATCACCATCGAAGACAAAAGGAATATCTTTTTGTAATAGGTTAGTCAGAGGCCGGGAATTTTTTGAGAAGTCCTTAATGAACCTCCTATAAAAACCGACATGACCAAGGAAACTTCTTATACCTTTGATGTCCTTGGGACACGACATCTTTTCAATAGCATCAACTTTAGCTTTATCAACTTCAATACCTCTTTCAGAAATTTTATGCCCTAAGACAATACCTTCATTAACCATAAAGTGGCACTTCTCCCAGTTCAAGACAAGATTAGTTTCTACACATCTCTGCAAAACTCGATCAAGTTTGCTCAAGCAATCATCAAAAGAGGATCCATAAACGGAGAAATCGTCCATGAAAACCTCACAAATCTTTTCACGAAAGTCAGAGAATATAGCCATCATGCATCTTTGAAAGGTAGCAGGTGCATTATATAAACCAAAGGCATACGTCTATAAGCGAAAGTATCGAAATGGCAAGTAAAAGTGGTCTTTGCTTGATCATCAACTGACACAGGTATTTGAGAGAAGCCATAGTAACCATCTAGAAAGCAAAAATGTGTATGTTTGGATAATCTTTCTAGCATTTGATCAATGAAAGGCAAAGGGTAATGATCTTTTTTAGTAGCTTTATTTAATTTGCGAAAATCAATTACCATCCTGTCGTGGAATTGTCACGGTAGATGTCCTTAGTGTCAGGACTTAGTCGCGAGGCCAACGCATCTATGTGGTAGCTTGAGAGGGGCTGAGTGGGACGAGAGACACAGGGCGGATCAACACACAAGACAAGGATTTAGACAGCTTCGGGCCCCGGGAAACATCATCCGGAATAGCCCTACATGCTGTTTGTGGCTAGGTCTCATTATCATCACGAGGGAGTCGCCGTAAACCGGCTCCCTTCTAGTTGTGTTTAGCCCTAGAGATCGTTTCTTGTTGATTGTAGCTTCTCCCTCTTTGGGGAGCCCTGCCCCTCCTTATATATGTTGAAGGGCGGTTTACATGTGGAGTCCTATTAGGATTAGGACTAGTCTATCTCTAATACAAACCGGATACAAGTCCTGGTCTTAACTCCTTGTAAGGTAAATATTCCTCATGCCTTTCCTCTTAAACCGGCCCACCATAGTATGAACCGGCCTTCATGAACCGCCCGTTGGGCCACCAGGTCTTGTTGCTTTGCTGACCCGCTTGCCGGATTACCAATGAACCGTAAACCGCTAGGTTCAAACAGGTCGCCAGTGAATCGTCAAGTCTTAGCCGGGTCTCAAGTAAACCGCCAAGTCCGGCCGGATTATAATTCCGGCCGGTTTATGCCGCGGGGTATATCCCCGACATTAGCCCCTAGTTTAATTTGGATTTATCCATGTTAAACTGATCCTGTAAAACAAATACAAGAACAAATTTGATAGATTATGCTTCGGGTTAAGAATTCTTGTAAACCGGTATCTGATCATCCTTAATTCCTTGCCATTTCCTTCTTCTAGAAAATCCAGGTCAATAAGCCAGCTTCATACTCAATTTGCTGACATTGGTTTCTCACAGAGAAATATTATGAAGAATAATCCATTTGAGTCGGCTTCCAAAGCGCCGGATTAAGAAATATGGGTCTTGAAATACTCATCTGATATTCAACTGGTTTGAAGATGCCGAACTTGCCGGTTTATCATTGCCAAAAATTGCCAGGTTATATGACTGATAATTCCGGGTCATGATTGTTGCTAACTCCGGTCCCTGATTGTTGCCAACGCCGGTTTATGATTATTGATGATGCCGGGTTGCAAACACAGGGTCATAATAATTGGTGACGCTGGGTCAATCTGGTTTGCTCAAAACAGAGATTTTGAAAATATTTCTCTGATAATAATATAATACTTGTAGCCCCCAAGTATTGAGCAGAACAAAGTGATGGCTTAAGATTTGCTTAAATATTGCCACTTTCGAAGAAATCCATGTTGTTCATCCCAGTCACTAGTAAAAACTGAATACTGCATATTATGTAGCCCCCAAGTGCCGGGTTGTCATGCTTGCAGCAACCTGGGACTTGTAATTGACTGATGCCCATAAAACTTGAATTGTTGACGGGAGCAATTGGTAGCCCCCAAGGGCCGGCTCATTATGATATGATGAGTCGGGTCTTCCATAAGGCCAAAAAATAACTTTGCATTAACCCCCAAGTGTCATGGTGCATGCTTGCAGCGACATGAGACTTGCATATTTGATATAATCTCAACTTGAATAGTGTAGCCCCCAAGTGTCGGGTCGTAAGCCTGCAGCGACTCGGGACTATTCCTTCCATTGCAAAATAAATCATATTCATCGACAAAATAATATCCATTGTGCTAAAGCGACTTTGAAAACCTCAATCATAATATTAATAACCATAATAAAAATCCAGCCATGTTGGCTATTCAAGATAATATAATCCGTATGAAAATCTTATTCATCCAATATCATAATGAAATTTAACCAAGTTTGGCTATTTGGATAATACAACCCAATGATTTATAAGCGCATGATTCCAATGGCGCAATCCAAATATATACTGGCGACTTATAGTCCAAAGCCAGGCCGGTTTAATAAACACCGGATAATTTCTCATCATATACTGGCGACTTATCGTCTTAAAGCCAGGCTGGTGTAATAAACACCGGACAATTTATCATCATACTGGCGACTTATAATCGAAAGCCAGGTCGGGTTAGTAAACGCCGGTGATTTATAATCATGCTTTATTCAACCTGTTTCTGCATACAACAAGTTTAAAGTATCCGGGCGGTTTACCGTCGGACGGGTCATAATGCCCAACATATAACCCATGTTTATAACCAAGGCTGCACTTAAAAATAATCAAATATGAAATATATCATACCTGTGACATTGAATCACGTCGTTGGTTTACCAACTTTTTGTAATAGGGGTAATAACCCAGATTTTGAGTACTGAGAACTCCTTCCATATTGTGTCGGTTTATGATAAAACCGTACCAGGTTGTAATAAACGCCGGTTTAACCACATATAATACTGGCGACTCGTAGTCAAACCAGACCGGGCTGATAGTCTCCGGATTATAACTTGATCGTGTACTGACAACTTGTAGTTGAAAGCCGAGCCGGGTTGATAAACACCGGTTTACTCCATAATAGGATGGTAATAGAAAATCAAACTGGGCAGATAGCCTCCGGATTAAGATTTGACCGTGTTCCGAAAATTTGTAATTTGACAATCGAACCGATTTAAGAATTGTCAGTTTAAAAACGCAACAAAAATAAAAGAAACAGTTATCAAGGAAAATATTGAAGCAAAGGCAATGATAAAACCATTTGCAAAAAGAGGCTTATTGAGCCGATAAGCTCCCCAATGGTGTAGCTATGGTTCAAGTCAGCCAGGTCCCCAAATGAAACCGTGGCATTATGCCGATCAAGAGGCGTGGCAATGGTTCGGGTTCGACCAAGCCCCCAAGTGATTCTATGGCCTTAGGCCGATCAAGGGGCGTGACTGGTTCAGACTTGACCATGTCCCCAAGTGATCTGGTGGCTTTCGCCTATCAAAAGGTGTTGCATCGGTTTGGACACGACCAAGCCCCCAAGTGATGTTTATAAAATTTTCAAGGGGTAAACCAGAGGCCGCTTTAAGACAGAACAACTCCGTGTAACCACGCATGATGTAAAAGAACAGAGACCCCGCTTTATGAAGCAGACGCCCCCATGTGATCAATAATATGTCAGGACAGTAAGGCGGGATACCCATGTTTGAACCGCGCATCATGGCAGCAGGTCCTCTTCGGCAATTTTTAACTTTTTGCAAGAGATAAATTCTTCTTGAACCGGGATCTTGAACCGGATATTGAGAGCTTCAAAGCTTTGTGGGAGACATCTTTCCCTTGAACCGGGTTTTAAACCGGAATCTCCATTTTTAGCCGGAAATTTTCTGACGGCCTTTAAACTCGAACTTGCGAGAAGTTAATTCCTTTTTGAACCAGAAATTCTTAAACCGGATTTGAGAGCTTAAAAGCTTTGTCGGAGAACAAATTTCCCTTGTACTGGATTGTAAACCGGAATCCTTTTCTGATGACCCGAAACTTCTTCATTGAGCCGGGATTTTGTAACTGTCATATACTTTCTAATCCGGGACCGGGTTGTATTTCCCTCCAACATATTGGGGTTCTTGACTTCACTGAAAACTGGCAATGTTTGCTAAGTTATATCATTGTAGCCCCCAAGTCTCAAGGTGACTCGAGGAGTTGGCTTGAGATTCTCCATATTTGACCGTGATATAAATCGGCATAACTTGTATATCATTGGTGTTGATAAGGCGATGTGAATCCACAGAAGGTTGAGGTGACTGCGGCGGGCTATAAATGATCTCGTATGAGCCATGTCAGCAACTCGGCCAATGGTTCCTTCCAACTGGTTGTTTGAAGTTTTTCCAAACTGTAGTGGTGACGACTTGTGCGCCTGCCCATTGAACCATCTAGTGCAGACGGCGGCTGATAATATATGATAATTTGCCTCCAATTTTTTGGAAGAAAACCGGGCTTCCCAAGTAGTGACTTGCTCATACTCAATAAACAGCTCATTCAGACAAGTGCGGCCCAGTGCATTGATGTAGACCAGGCCGCGAGAGACGGACGGTAAAAAACGACCGCCGCATCAGAGGTGGCCCAAAACAGATGAGTCGGCCACAGTGCTATAAACCGGCGCGGGTGAGTCAACCACATTGTCCTGCATCAACAATAGTGCAGACCAAGGCAAAGATAAACTGCTCTTTGACAACAATAATATATGCCAATAAAATATATATTAGATGGATATCACCTAATGTGCCAGGCCGGAAATGATCCACCATGACATTGATGATCGCTTGGTGAAATTGAAGTCGCTCACGGATGAACCGGTGCGGACGGGTGAGTCGGCCGTGATGTTTATAAGCCGACGCGGACAGCGAGTCGACCGCGGCGTTATAAACCGGTGCGGGCGGGAGAATCGGCCGCAGGGGCGAACAATAAGTCAATTGCGTGTGCTGATGTAGCGGGGGTAGCAACCTGCGCAGGATGAGCACTAGTGCAAAAAATAATATCTGCTCACACCCCTTTTGCAAGACCTTTTTGTGAGGAATAATGGTTCTGCGAAAAAATAGCATAGACCAAATAATTGTTCTTTGATAAAAACAATGTGTTAAGAAAAATAAACTTAAATGGATATCACCTGGCATTTTCGTCGGATGAACAGGATGCTGGTGTTGGATGATACGGGACGTAGTCGTCGGATAAAAAAGACAACTCGTGTATATGTACGTCTGATCTGATGTTCCACTAGCAATCAGTAGTCTTGATCCATACGTGGATTAGTACCGCCAGCACTGCTTTGGAAACGAGCTAGCGTATCTTCACGTGGACTCTTCCCTTTGATTGATCCTTTACTTGGGGTCATGCTAGCAAGTACTAGCACTCCATGGATGAATTGTTTATTAGTAGTGAATTGGCATCACTGATTTGCCTTGTAGTAGCGCACTGCTCCTGGGCTGCGGCGGCACCCGCGGGTTGATGATGGTGGCAGACCGCTCGGCGCGGGGTCGATGGAGGCAGAGGTGACCCAGCGCAGCGGCGGCTCAAACTACAACAACAACGACAGCAGGGCCCAGGCCGGCTTGCAGGCGGAGGTGGCTGCTCAAGACCGCAACGGCGGGAGGCACGGCAGTGGTAGGTTGTTGCGGCGAGGCGGCTCAATGGCTGTGGAAGCGGGTCGTCGGGGTGCCGGCGGGTCGACAATGGAGACGGGTCAACCGGCCTCCTGGACTCTAGAACCGTGAGCTGCTTGAGGTGATGGTAGTGAGCAACGAGACGAAGGTGGCTCAGACGGCGGGTCGATCCGGCGACTCGAGGCGGCCTGCTTCCACGGAAGTGAGTCGGAAGAACGCGTCGGCAAGGTTGGTAACAGCAGAAGCGGCGGCGGCCGAGGGCGACGGAGGCCGAGTCCGCGTCCATGCCTGGGTCACGTCCGACTCACCTTGGACGACAGAAGCCGGCGGCGAGGTGTACCCCGCCGACGCAGGTGGCTTAACACCAGCAGAGGTCGTAAGGTGGTGACTTGTTGCTCGGGATGGAGGCGGATGCTGGGCGAGGCGCGGCGGCTTGAGGCTGAGGCGGATCCGGCGAGGTACGGCGGCCCGAAGCAGAGGTGAGCGGGGGCAGCGGCCCGCGCGGTAATGGAGGCGAGGCCGCGGGCGGCGGAGGCGGGACGGTAGCGGGCGGCTCGCTGGCGAAGCCACCACCGTATCTGTTCCCGAATCGTGGCCTTACCCATGTCCGGATCGTTTGGCACTTTTTTTTCAACTGCTGGTCCACGTGCCTGAGGTTTCGGCCTTGATCCATTGAAAAATTGGCAGAAGGCCTAGGGGGCCACGCCATGCAATAGCGATGGAGTCTGATGCTTCGAATTAGATTTGGACACGGACGACGGTGTCGGTCTCGGCGACTTGTCTCTCGTATCAACTGTTTTCAGATGCTAGACTTCGACTCAAACAGCCGGCCGCTCATCGATGAGCGAAACACGCGATCGTGAAGACTCACCAAAACAGGAAAGAGCGGCCGTCGACGATGTAGATCCGATCGCGCCGGATCTTCTTCATCCGGTTAACCGCGAGCTTCTCGAAACCCTGGAAAGATCCCTCCAAGAACTCAACACCATCGTGCATTCGCCCCACGATGGGCACCAACTGTCGTGGAATTGTCACGGTAGATGTCCTTAGTGTCAGGACTTAGTCACGAGGCCAACACATCTATGTGGTAGCTTGAGAGGGGTTGAGTGGGACGAGAGACGCAGGGCGGATCAACACACAAGACAAGGATTTAGGCAGCTTCGGGCCCCGGGAAACATCATCCGGAATAGACCTACATGCTGTTTGTGGCTAGGTCTCATTATCATCACGAGGGAGTCGCCGTAAACCGTCTCCCTTCTAGTTGTGTTTAGCCCTAGAGATCGTTTCTTGTTGATTGTAGCTTCTCCCTCTTTGGGGTGCCCTGCCCCTCCTTATATATGTTGAAGGGGCGGTTTACATGTGGAGTCCTATTAGGATTAGGACTAGTCTATCTCTAATACAAACTGGATACAAGTCCTGGTCTTAACTCCTTGTAAGGTAAATATTCCTCATGCCTTTCCTCTTAAACCGGCCCACCATAGTATGAACCGGCCTTCATGAACCGCCCGTTGGGCCACCGGGTCTTGTCGCTTCGCTGACCCGCCTGCCGGATTACCAATGAACCGTAAACCACCAGGTCCAAACCGCCAAGTCTTAGCCGGGTCTCAAGTAAACCGCCAAGTCTTAGCCGGATTAACAGTGAATCGTCAAGTCTTAGCCGGGTCTCAAGTAAACCGCCAAGTCCGGCCGGATTATACTTCCGGCCGGTTTATGCCGCAGGGTATATCCCCGACACATCCTATAACCTGTAATAATTCTTTGTGGAATCAATTCATCTTTATCATTAGGAACGACAGTAATACCTCCCTTCTTAGGGACACAATGGACAGGACTTACCCACTGACTATCGACAACGGGATAAATTATACCTGCCTCAAGGAGCTTTAATATTTCCTTTCTTACCACTTCTTTCATCTTAGGATTTAGCAATCGTTGGTGATCAATAATTGGTTTGGCGTCTTTTTCCAAATTTATTTTGTGTTGACATAGAGTGGGACTAATGCCTTTAAGATCACCAAGAGTATATCCAATAGCAGCGCTGTGCTTCTTCAAAGTTTTCAATAATTTTTCTTCCTCCTTCTCTGAAAGGTTAGCACTAATAATAACATGATATATCTTCTTTTCATCAAGATAAGCATATTTAAGAGTATCGGGTAATGGTTTAAGCTCAAACACGGGATCACCCTTGGGTGGAGGAGGATCCCCTAGGATTTCAATAGGCAAGTTGTGTTTTAGTATAGGTCCATGTTTAAAGAATACTTCATCTATTTCCCTTCTTTCATTCATGAACATATCATTTTCATGGTCTACCAAATATTATTCTAAAGGATCAGTAGGAGGCACGACAATAGAAGCAAGACCAATAATTTCTTCTTTACTAGGCAATTCCTCGTCACGAGGTTGTCTATGAAACTTAGCAAAATTAAACTCATGAGACATATCCCCTAAACCAACAGAAACAATATCCTTATTGCAGTCTATCTTAGCACTAACAGTATTCAAGAAGGGTCTACCAAATATAATGGGACAAAAGCTATCTTGTGGGGAACCAAGAACAAGAAAATCAGTAGGATATTTAACCTTCCCACACAAGACTTCAACATCTCTAACAATCCCAATTGGTTAAATAGTATATCTATTGGCAAGCTTAATGGTAACATTGATATCTTCTATCTTAGCAGGTGCAATATCATGCATAATTTCTTTGTATAAGGAATGAGGTATTGCACTTGAACTGGCACCCATATCACATAAGCCACGATAGCAATGATCTCCTATTTTAACAGAAATAACAGACATGCCTACAACAGGTCTATGTTTATTTTTAGTATCAGGTCTAGCAATTCTAGCAACTTCATCATAGAAGTAAATAACATGCCCATCAATATTATCGGCCAGGAGATCTTTAACCATAGCAATATTAGGTTCAACTTTAACTTGCTCAGGGGGTTTGTGTGTCCTAATATTACTTTTGTTAACCAGAGTTGAAACTTTAGCATGATCCTTTATTCTAACAGGGAAATGTGGTTTCTCAATATAAGCAGCAGGAACAACATGATCATTATAAGTGATAGTCTTTTCTTCAACTTTAATAGGTGCAACTACTTTTACTTCAATGGGAGTATTATATTTAAACCACTTCTCCTTAGGGAGATCAACATGAGTAGCAAAGGATTCACAGAAAGAAGCTACTACCTCAGAGTCAAGTCCATATTTAGTGCTAAATTCATGGAAAGCATCGGTATCCATAAAAGATTTAACACAATCAAACTTAGGTGTTATACCTGACTCCTTACCTTCGTCGAGGTCCAATCTTCAGAGTTGCGTTTAATTCTTTCCAATAAATCCCATTTGAATTCAATAGTCTTCATCATAAAAGATCCAGTACAAGAAGTATCGAGCATGGAGCAATTACTGAGAGAAAGCCGAGCATAATTTTTTTGAATAATAATTTCTTTTGAAAGCTCGTGATTGGGGCATGCATATAACATTGACTTAATTCTCCCCCAATATTGAGCGATGCTTTCTCCTTCGTGAGGCCAAAAATTATATATATATAATTACGATCACGATGAACAAGATGCATAGGATAAAACTTCTAATGAAATTCCACTTTCAATCGCTTGTAGTCCCATGATCCCATATCATCACATAGCCTATACCATGTCAATGCCTCTCCCTTCAAAGACAAAGGGAATACCTTCTTATTGATAACATCATCAGGCATACCTGCAAGCTTAAATAGTCCACAAACTTCATCCACATAGATTAGGTGTAAATCGGGATGCAATGTTTCATCACCTGTGAAAGGATTAGCTAGCAGTTTCTCTATCATACCCGAAGGAATTTCAAAGTAAACATTTTCAGTAGGTTCAGTATGTTGAGGAGCAACTCTTTGCTCTACTGGTCGGGGTGAAGATAACCTAAACAAGCCCCTTAAAGGATTATGTTCCACAGTAACAAGTGACAGTAAATTTCAGCACACTATATAAATTCTTCCTTACCAAATTCCACCTACCAAAGGCGCTTCACTCCCGGTAACGGCGCCATAAAAGAGTCTTGATGACCCACAAGTGTAGGGGATCTATCGTAGCCTTTTCGATAAGTAAGAGTGTCGAACCCAATGAGGAGCAGAAGGAAATGATAAGCAGTTTTCAGTAAGGTATTCTCCGCAAGCACTGAAATTATCGGTAACAGATAGTTTTGTGATAAGGTAATTTGTAACGAGTAGCAAGTAATAAAAGTAAATAAGGTGCAGCAAGATGGCCCAATCCTTTTTGTAGCAAAGGACAAGCTTGGACAAACTCTTATATAAAGGAAAGCGCTCCCGAGGACACATGGGAATTATCGTCAAGCTAGTTTTCATCATGTTCATATGATTCGTGTCCGGTACTTTGATAATTTGATATGTGGGTGGACCAGTGCTTGGGTACTGTCCTTACTTGGACAAGCATCCCACTTATGATTAACCCCCATTACAAGCATCCGCAACTACAACAGAAGTATTAAGGTAAACCTAACCATAGCATGAAACATATGGATCCAAATCAGCCCCTTACGAAGCAACGCATAAACTAGGGTTTACGCTTCTGTCACTCTAGCAACCCATCATCTACTTATTACTTCCCAATGCCTCCGTCTAGGCCCAAAAAATGGTGAAGTGTCATGTAGTCGACGTTCACATGACACCACTAGAGGGATGACAACATACATCTCATCAAAATATCGAACGAATACCAGATTCACATGACTACTTATAGCAAGACTTCTCCCATGTCCCCAGGAACAAACGTAACTACTCACAAAGCATATTCATGTTCATAATCAGAGGGGTATTAATATGCATAATGGATCTGAACATATGATCTTCCACCAAGTAAAACAACTAGCATCAACTACAAAGAGTAATCAACACTACTAGCAACCCACAGGTACCAATCTGAGGTTTGGATACAAGAGATGAAGTAGGGTTTGAGATGAGATAGTGCTGGTGAAGATGTTGATGGAGATTAACCCCCTCCCGATGAGAGGATCATTGGTGATGACGATGGTGATGATTCCCCCTCCCGAAGGGAAGTTTCCCCGACAGAACAGCTCCGCCGGAGCCCTAGATTGGTTCCGCCAAGGTTCCGCCTCGTGGCGGCAGAGTTTCGTCCCCGTGAGCTTGCTTATGATTTTTTCCTCGACGAAAGACCTCATATAGCAGAAGATGGGCATCGAAGGGCCACCAGGGGGCCCACGAGGCAGGGGGCGCGCCCAGGGGGGTAGGGCGCACCCCCACCCCGTGGCCAGGGTGTGGGCCCCTCTGGAACTTTCTTCGCTCAGTATTTTTTATATATTCTGGAAACTTCCGTGAAGTTTCAGGACTTTTGGAGCTGTGCAGAATAGGTCTCTAATATTTGCTCCTTTTCCAGCCCAGAATCCCAGCTGTCGGCATTCTCCCTCTTCAGGTAAACCTTGTAAAATAAGAGAGAATAGACATAAGTATTATGACATAATGTGTAATAATAGCCCATAATGCAATAAATATCGATATAAAAGCATGATGCAAAATGGACGTATTAGTGTGCGGCAGTAATCCTTGGTGGGGAGAAGCGAGATGATCTCCTCAAGGATGACGTCCGGGAGATCGCTGATGCAGTCCACCGGAGATTCTACCGGTTCCTCAGATCTGGGTGGGGGGGGGGCTCGCCGCTTCTCCCCGCGCTGCCTGGTGCGGGATCGACAACCGGCGTTGTTGCTGGCGGGAGCCTCATGTTCTTGGCGCTGGGGCCAGCTGACTCCATTTTCCTTGTGGGCGTCGCGCCAAGCTCATGGGTTTGAGCAGAGTAGCCAAAGACGAGCCTAGTGGCAGTGCGAGTGGGGAAGGAGGGCTGGAGTTTTCTGTAGGAGTGGAAGAAGAGGAGCAGGCATTTTCTGTACGAGTGAGGAAGAAGGTGAGCGGGGGTTTTCTGGACGAGTGAGGAAGATAGGGAGTGGGCGGAATTGGGGGGCGACGGAAGCGGGAGAGTCAAGCGAGCTGTAGTATAAGTGAAAGCGAGGAGGAAGGAGGGTTTTTCTGGGATCGCCCCTTCTTCAAGAAATATGGGCTTCTCTTCTGAAAAAACAAAAACAAATGGGCTTTAAGATGGATAGGCTTTTTATCGGCCGAGTTGGCTGCCCGTGTTTCGTACTGGAGGGCCTTAACACTAGAGGCAGCCCGAGACACTCTCCAGCTTATTGCCCATTCGAAAGAAAGAAAAAAGAGACGCCTCCAGCTTATGGCTACTCATCGGTAACCTTTTTCAACTTGGCATCCAACAAATTATAGGATGAGGGTACTGGATGCAGACACTCACACTGGTCGCGTAGCGCGGCAAAGTGAGGTGTCAAATAACGGGCCTACAATATACTTACTAGAATATAAAGGTTCACAGGCTAGTCAACATTCACATTAAACTAAGCTTCAGAAGATACGGTATGTATACTAACATTCAGAAGAACAAAAGTTCAGCATGTTTATGCATCTCAACGGAAATAAAGAAAATCGGTCGATGCTTCTCTGAGCAAAGGGCCTCTCTGCGCACGCATTAATTTCCTGGGCATGCTTGTTTCTACTCAATGTTGCGAGCACTTTGAGCATGTTGGCAACTCCACAACTAGCTAGTTGACTCATCTTGCAATTGATGCTGACACATTTGCAGCAAACACATGAGGCAATAGAGATGACTCAACATGAGTCCATATTGTGCAGTTCCCCTGAAATCATCTTCATTGTCCTGAATCTAAAAAGATAGGAAAATAATAGCTATACTTAAATGGTGTTGCAAAATAGTAGCACATATCAATAGCTTGGCATGACAAAACACGATCATCTGGACGAAGGGGATACTGATCTGCTTGAGGAAGATTATATATAATTTCATAAGTCCTTGGTTGATTTCGACCTTCGGCTGCACTGCTTGTTTGTGAAGGAAATATGCCCTAGAGGCAATAATAAAGTTATTATTTATTTCCTTATATCATGATAAATGTTTATTATTCATGCTAGAATTGTATTAACCGGAAACATAATACATGTGTGAAAACATAGACAAACAGAGTGCCACTAGTATGCCTCTACTTGACTAGCTCGTTGATCGAAGATGGTTATGTTTCCTAACCATAGACATGTGTTGTCATTTGATTAATGGGATCACAACATTAGGAGAATGATGTGATTGACATGACCCATTCCATTAGCTTGGCACCCGATCGTTTAGTATGTTGCTATTGCTTTCTTCATGACTTATACATGTTCCTATGACTATGAGATTATGCAACTCCCGTTTGCCGGAGGAACACTTTGTGTGCTACCAAACGTCACAACGTAACTCGGTGATTATAAAGGAGCTCTACAGGTGTCTCCAAAGGTAAATGTTGGGTTGGCGTATTTCGAGATTAGGATTTGTCACTCCGATTGTCGGAGAGGTATCTCTGGGCCCTCTCGGTAATGCACATCACATAAGCCTTGCAAGCATTGCAACTAATGAGTTAGTTGCGAGATGATGTATTACGAAACGAGTAAAGAGACTTGCCAGTAACGAGATTGAACTAGGTATTGAGATACCGATGATCGAATCTCGGGCAAGTAACATACCGATGACAAAGGGAACAACGTATGTTGTTATGCGGTCTGACCGATAAAGATCTTCGTAGAATATGTGGGAGCCAATATGAGCATCCAGGTTCTGCTATTGGTTATTGACCGGGGACATGTCTCGGTCATGTCTACATTGTTCTCGAGCCCGTAGGGTCCGCACGCTTAAGGTTTCGATGACAGTAATATTATGAGTTTATGACTTTTGATGTACCGAAGGAGTTCGGAGTCCCGGATGAGATCGGGGACATGACGAGGAGTCTCGAAATGGTCGAGACGTAAAGATCGATATATTGGACGACTATATTCGGACATCGGAAAGGTTCCGAGTGGTTCGGGTATTTTCGGAGGAACCGGGGAGTTACAGGAATATGAGGAAGAAGCAATGGGCCTTAATGGGCCTTAGTGGGAAGGACCGGGAGGTGACGCGCGCCCCTCCCAAGCCCTGTCCGAATTGGACAAGGGGTTTCGGGCGCGGCCCCTCTCTCCCTTCCTTCCCCTCTTCCCCCCTTTCCCCCCTTCTCCTAGTTGGACTAGGAAAGGAGGAAACCTACTCCAACTAGGAGTAGGAATCCTACTCCCTGGCGCGCCCCTCCTAGGGCCGGCCTCCTCCCCCTTGCTCCTTTATATACGGGGGCAGGGGGTACTCTATAGACACACAAGTTGATCCACGTGATCGTTTTCTTAGGCGTGTGCGGTGCCCCCTTCCACCATAATCCTCGATAATATTGTAGCGGTGCTTAGGCGAAGCCCTGCGACGGTAGAACATCAAGATCGTCACCACGCCGTCGTGCTGACGGAACTCTTCCCCGACATTTTGCTGGATCGGAGTCCGGGGATCGTCATCGAGCTGAACGTGTGCTAGAACTCGGAGGTGCCGTACGTTCGGTGCTTGGATCGGTTGGATCAGGAAGACGTACGACTACTTCCTCTACGTTGTGTCAACACTTCCGTTGCCGGTCTACGAGGGTACGTAGACAACACTCTCCCCTCTCGTTGCTATGCATCACCATGATCTTGTGTGTGCGTAGGAATTTTTTTGAAATTACTACGTTCCCCAACAGTGGCATCTGAGCCAGGTTTTATGCGTTGATGTAATATGCACGAGTAGAACACAAGTGAGTTGTGGGCGATATAAGTCATACTGCTTACCAGCATGTCACACTTTGGTTCGGCGGTATTGTTGGATGAAGCGGCCCGGACCGACATTACGCGTACGCTTACGCGAGACTGGTTCTACCGACGTGCTTTGCACACAGGTGGCTGGCGGGTGTCAGTTTCTCCAACTTTAGTTGAACCGAGTGTGGCTACGCTCAGTCCTTGCGAAGGTTAAAACAACACCAACTTGACAAACTATCGTTGTGGTTTTTATGCGTAGGTAAGAACGGTTCTTGTTAAGCCCGTAGCAGCCACGTAAAATTTGCAACAACAAAGTAGAGGACGTCTAACTTGTTTTTGCAGGGCATGTTGTGATGTGATATGGTCAAGACGTGATGAGTTATAAGTTTTTGTATAAGATGATCATGTTTTGTTGAAGTTATCGGCAACTGGCAAAAGCCTTATGGTCGTCTCTTTATTGCATAAGATGCAAGCGCCAAATAATTGCTTTACTTTATCGCTATGCGATAGCAATAGTTGCAAGAGCAATAGTTGGCGAGATGTCCATGTGACGACACATTGATATAGATCAAGATGATGAAGATCATGGTGTCATGCCGGTGACGATAGAGATCATGACAGTACTTTGGAGATGGAAATCAAAGGCGCAAGATGATGATGGCCATATCATGTCACATATTTTGATTGCGTATGATGTTTATCTTTTATACATCTTATTTTGCTTAGTTTGACGGTAGCATTTTAAGATGATCTCTCACTAATTATCAAGAAGTGTTCTCCCTGAGTATGCACCGTTGCGAAAGTTCTTCGTGCTGAGACACCACGTGATGATCGGGTGTGATAGGCTCTACGTTCAAATACAACGGGTGCAAAACAGTTGCACACGCGGAATACTCAGGTTATACTTGACGAGCCAAGCATATACAGACATGGCCTCGGAACACGGAGACCGAAAGGTCGAGCGTGAATCATATAGTAGATATGATCAACATAGTGATGTTCACCATTGAAAACTACTCCATCTCACGTGATGATCGGACATGGTTTAGTTGATTTGGATCACGTGATCACTTAGAAGATTAGAGGGATGTCTTTCTAAGTGGGAGTTCTTAAGTAATATGATTAATTGAACTTTAAATTTATCATGAACTTAGTCCTGGTAGTATTTTGCAAATTATGTTGTAGATCAATAGCTCACGTTGTTGCTTCCCTGTGTTTATTTTTGATATGTTCCTAGAGAAAATTGTGTTGAAAAATGTTAGTAGCAATGATGCGGATTGGATCCGTGATCTGAGGTTTATCCTCATTGCTGCATAGAAGAATTATGTCCTTGATGCACCGCTAGGTGACAGACCTATTGCAGGAGTAGATGCAGACGTTATGAACGTTTGGCTAGCTCAATATGATGACTACTTGATAGTTTAGTGCACCATGCTTAACGGCTTAGAATCGGGACTTCAAAGACGTTTTGAACGTCATGGAACATATGAGATGTTCCAGGAGTTGAAGTTAATATTTCAAGCAAATACCCGAGTTGAGAGATATGAAGTTTCCAACAAGTTCTATAGCTAAAAGATGGAGGAGAATCGCTCAACTAGTGAGCATGTGCTCAGATTGTTTGGGTACTACAATTGCTTGAATCAAGTGGGAGTTAATCTTCCAGATAAAATAGTGATTAACAGAATTCTCTAGTCACCATCACCAAGTTAGTAGAACTTTGTGATGAACTATGATATGCAAGGGATAACGGAAATGATTCCCAAGCTCTTCATAATGCTGAAATTGACGAAGGCAGAAATCGAGAAAAACATCAAGTGTTGATGGTAGACAAGACCACTAGTTTCAAGAAAAAGGGCAGAGGGAAGAAGGGGAACTTCAAGAAGAATAGCAAGCAAGTTGCTGCTCAAGTGAAGAAGCCCAAGTCTGGTCCTAAGCCTGGGACTAAGTGCTTCTACTGCAAAGGGACTGGTCACTGGAAGCGGAACTACCCCAAGTGATTGGCGGATAAGAAGGATGGCAAAGTGAACATAAGTATATTTGATATACATGTTATTGATGTGTACTTTACTAGTGTTTATAGCAACCACTCAGTATTTGATACTAGTTCAGTTACTAAGATTAGTAACTCGAAACGGGAGTTGCAGAATAAACAGAGACTAGTTAAGGGTGAAGTGACGATGTGTGTTGGAAGTGGTTCCAAGATTGATATGATCATCATCGCACACTCCCTATAATTTCGGGATTAGTGTTGAACCTAAATAAGTGTTATTTGGTGTTTGCGTTGAGCATGAATATGATTTGATCATGTTTATTGTAATACAGTTATTCATTTAAGTAAGAGAATAAATTGTTGTTCTGTTTACATGAATAAAACCTTATATGGTTACACACCCAATGAAAATAGTTCGTTGGATCTTGATCGTAGCGATACACATAATCATAATATTGAAACCAAAAGATGCAAAGTTAATAATGATAGTGCAACTTATTTGTGGCACTGCCGTTTAGGTCATATTGGTGTAAAGCGCATGAAGAAACTCCATGCTAATGGGATTTTGGAATCACTTGATGCTTGCGAACCATGCCTTATGGGCAAGATGACTAAGACTCCGTTCTCCGGAACAATGGAGCGAGCAACTGACTTATTGGAAATAATACATACTGATGTATGTGATCCGATGAGTGTTGAGGCTCGGGGCGGGTATTGTTATTTTCTGACCTTCACAGATGATTTGAGCAGATATGGGTATATCTACTTGATGAAACACAAGTCTGAAACATTTGAAAAGTTCAAAGAATTTAAGAGAGAAGTAGAGAATCATCGTAACAAGAAAATAAAAGTTTCTACGATATGATCGCAGAGGTAAATATTTGAGTTACAAGTTTGCCTTCAGTTAAAACAATGTGAAATAGTTTCACTTCTTACGCCACCTGGAACACCACAGTGTAATGGTGTGTCCGAACGTCATAACCGTACTTTATTGAATATAGTGCAATCTATGATGTTTCTTACCAATTAACCACTATCGTTTTGGGGTTATGCATTAGAGACAGTTGCATTCACGTTAAATAGGGCACCATCTAAATCCGTTGAGACGACACCGTATGAACTATGGTTTGGCAAGAAACCTAAGCTGTCGTTTCTTAAAGTTTAGGGATTGTGATGCTTATATGAAAAAGTTTCATCCTGATAAGCTCGAACCCAAATTGGAGAAGTAAATCTTCATAGGATACCCAAAAGAAACTGTTGGGTACACCTTCTATCATAGATCCGAAGGCAAGATATTCGTTGCTGAGAATGGATCCTTTCTAGAGAAGGAGTTTCTCTCGAAAGAAGTGAGTGGGAGGAAAGTAGAACTTGATGAGGTAACTATACCTACTCCCTTATTGGAAAGTAGTTCATCACAGAAATCTGTTCCTGTGACTACTACACCGATTAGTGAGGAAGCTAATGATGATGATCATGTAACTTCAGATCAAGTTACTACCGAACCTCGTAGGTAAACCAGAGTGAGATCCGCACCAGAGTGGTACGGTAATCCTGTTCTGGAGGTCATGTTACTTGACCATGACAAGCCTACGAACTATGAGGAAGCGATGATGAGCCCAGATTCCGCGAAATGGCTTGAGGCCATGAAATCTGAGATGAGATCCATGTATGAGAACAAAGTATGTACTTTGATTGACTTGCCCAATGATCAGCGAGCCATTGAGATTAAATGGATTTTCAAGAGGAAGACGGACGCTGATAGTAGTGTTACTATCTACAAAGCTGGACTTGTCGAAAAAGGTTTTTGACAAAGTTCAAGGTGTTGACTACGATGAATTTTTCTCACTCGTAGCGATGCTTAAGTCTGTCCAAATCATGTTAGCAATTGCCGCATTTTTATGAAATATGGCAAATGGATAAACAAAACTACATTCCTTAAGGATTTAAAGAAGAGTTGTATATGATGTAACCAGAAGGTTTTGTCAATCCTAAAGGTGCTAACAAAATATGCAAGCTCCAGCGATCCATCTATGGACTGGTGCAAGCATCTCGGAGTTGGAATATATGCTTTGATCAGTTGATCAAAGCATATAATTTTATATAGACTTGCGGTGAAGCCTGTATTTACAAGAAAGTGAGTGGGAGCACTACAACATTTCTGATAAGTATATGTGAACGACATATTGTTGATCGGAAATAATGTATAATTTTCTGGAAAGCATAAAGGAATATTTGAAAGGAGTTTTTCAAAGAAAGACCTCGGTGAAGCAGCTTACCTATTGAGCATCAAGATCTATAGAGATAGATCAAGACGCTTGATAAGTTTTTTCAATGAGTACATACCTTGACAAGATTTTGAAGTAGTTCAAAATGGAACGGTCAAAGAAAGAGTTCTTGGCTGTGTTACAAGGTGTGAAATTGAGTAAGACTCAAAGCCCGACCACGGCAGAAGATAGAAAAAGAATGAAAGTCATTCCCTATGCCTCAACCATAGGTTCTATAAAGTATGCCATGCTATGTACCAGATCTATTGTATACCCTACACTGATTTTGGCAAGGGAGTACAATAGTGATCTAGGAGTAGATCACTGGACAGTAGTCAAAATTATCCTTAGTGGAATAAGGATATGTTTCTCGATTATGGAGGTGACAAAAAGGTTCATTGTAAAGGGTTACGTCGATGCAAGTTTTGACACTGATCCAGATGGCTCGAAGTCTCAATCTGGATACATATTGAAAGTGGGAGCAAATAGTTAGAGTAGCTCCATGCAGAGCATTGTTGACATAGGAATTCGCAAAATACTTACGGATCTGTATGTGACAGACCCGTTAACTAAACTTCTCTCACAAGCAAAACATGATCACACCTTAGTACTCTTTGGGTGTTAATCACATAGCGATGTGAACTAGATTACTGACTCTAGTAAACCCTTTGGGTGTTGGTCACATATCGATGTGAACTATGGGTGTTAACCACATAAAGATGTGAACTATTGATGTTAGATCACATGGCGATGTGAACTAGATTATTGACTCCAATGCAAGTGGGAGACTGAAGGAAATATGCCCTAGAGGCAATAATAAAGTTATTATTTATTTCCTTATATCATGATAAATGTTTATTATTCATGCTAGAATTGTATTAACCGGAAACATAATACATGTGTGAATACATAGACAAACAGAGTGTCACTAGTATGCCTCTACTTGACTAGCTCGTTGATCAAAGATGGTTATGTTTCCTAACCATAGACATGTGTTGTCATTTGATTAACGGGATCACATCATTAGGAGAATGATGTGATTGACATGACCCATTCCATTAGCTTAGCACCCGATCGTTTAGTATGTTGCTATTGCTTTCTTCATGACTTATACATGTTCCTATGACTATGAGATTATGCAACTCCCGTTTGCCGGAGGAACACTTTGTGTGCTACCAAACGTCACAACGTAACTGGGTGATTGTAAAGGAGCTCTACAGGTGTCTCCAAAGGTAAATGTTGGGTTGGCCTATTTCGAGATTAGGATTTGTCACTCCGATTGTCGGAGAGGTATCTTTGGGCCCTCTCGGTAATGCACATCACATAAGCCTTGCAAGCATTGCAACTAATGAGTTAGTTGCGAGATGATGTATTACGAAACGAGTAAAGAGACTTGCCAGTAACGAGATTGAACTAGGTATTGAGATACCGACGATCGAATCTCGGGCAAGTAACATACCGATGACAAAGGAAACAACGTATGTTGTTATGCGGTCTGACCGATAAAGATCTTCGTAGAATATGTGGGAGCCAATATGAGCATCCAGGTTCCGCTATTGGTTATTGACCGAAGACATGTCTCGGTCATGTCTACATTGTTCTCGAACCCGTAGGGTCCGCACGCTTAAGGTTTCGATGACAGTAATATTATGAGTTTATGAGTTTTGATGTACCGAAGGAGTTCGGAGTCCCGGATGAGATCGGGGACATGATGAGGAGTCTCGAAATGGTCGAGACGTAAAGATCGATATATTGGATGACTATATTCGGACATCAGAAAGGTTCTGAGTGGTTCGGGTATTTTCGGAGGTACTGGGGAGTTAAGGGAATACGAGGAAGAAGCAATGGGCCTTAATGGGCCTTAGTGGGAAGGACCAGGAGGTGACGCGCGCCCCTCCCAAGCCCAGTCCGAATTGGACAAGGGGTTTGGGGCGCGGCCCCTCTCTCCCTTCCTTCCCCTCTTCCCCCTTCCCCCCTTCTCCTAGTTGGACTAGGAAAGGAGGAAACCTACTCCAACTAGGAGCAGGAATCCTACTCCCTGGCGCGCCCCTCCTAGGGCCGGCCTCCCCCCTTGCTCCTTTATATACGGGGGCAGGGGGCACCCTATAGACACACAAGTTGATCCACGTGATCATTTTCTTAGCCGTGTGCGGTGCCCCCTTCCACCATAATCCTCGATAATATTGTAGCGGTGCTTAGGCGAAGCCCTGCGATGGTAGAACATCAAGATTGTCACCACGCCGTCGTGCAGACAGAACTCTTCCCTGAAACTTTGCTGGATCGGAGTCCGGGGATCGTCATCGAGCTGAACGTGTGCTAGAACTCAGGGGTGTCGTATGTTCGGTGCTTGGATCGGTTGGATCGGGAAGACGTACGACTACTTCCTCTACGTTGTGTCAACACTTCCGTTGCCGGTCTACGAGGGTACGTAGACAACACTCTCCCCTCTCGTTGCTATACGTCACCATGATCTTGTGTGTGCGTAGGAATTTTTTTGAAATTACTATGTTCCCCAACAGTTTGCTACTCCACACATGACAGGATCGTTCCGCTCTGCAATTAGCAAGTCAACATACAAATAAGCTTATTTCATCTTGCGGTGGTCATTGTACCTAGTTATGAATGTAGGAATACCTGGAGCACCATGAGGTTAGCTGACAGTAGGTAGATGCAACCATATAAATTTTGTGCGGTGCTACCAAAATTGAGGTTTGTATCCCTTCCCGTTATGAGAATTCTTCTTGAAGTTGGTAGAATGTGAAGGCTTGTTCTTTGCATCAAACTTGCCTTTCCCTGAGATTTGTTCTTGTTGTTTTGGGGCTGGTTGGGCTAGAAGTTCTTCTCGTGTACCATGTGGGCACTAGAAGCACCCTCAGCGACCCGAGCACGTGTTTCTTTTGCTCTCGCCTTCTCTTCAAATTCAAGAGTGCTAATGAGATCTGTTGGGGATATTACTATTGGACGTAAACCGGCTAGGAGTAGCCGGATTAACTTTATGAAGATTAGAAGCCCATGAAGATGTAAGAATGATGGCGCTTTACGAAGGCCCAAGGCCCAAAGGCGAGTTAAGGCCTGTAGATGTAAACCGACCTTATTATGTAACTTGCATTGTAAGATAGGAGGGATAGAGACCGAGCCGGACACGTTTATGATCCGGCCTCGGGACTCTATAAACCGGCGGGCGTCAACCTATGTATATAAAAGGACGACCCGGCAGAGGTTTAGGGACAACAGACAACAATTCGAGAGCCGGGCAAAGCGGATTCACTCCCTGGTCATCGAGACCCTAGCAATATCAACACAAACTAGACGTAGGCTTTTACCTTCATCGAAGGGGCCGAACTAGTATAGAAATCCTCGTGTCCCTTGTCCGGTTTAACCCCTTTAAGCTAACCCGTAGCGATGGCTCCACGACTAAGTCCTTTCACGAGGACATCTGCCTTGACAAACCCACGACAGTTGGCGCCCACCATGGGGCTATCGCATGATGGTTTCGAGTTCTTGAAGGGCAGCTTCGAAGGACTCAAGGGATACGCTGTGGGCCGGATGACGAAGAGTCGTCGCGGCAAGCTCTACATCGATGACGCATGATGGAGTCCCGAGTCCGGTTCAATTGAATACGGGTACCGGGTTCCCTTTGGCGGGATTCACGTCTTCATCGGCAAGATTGGTGAACCGGGCCCTGAGCCGGACACCTGCACCGACATCATCGAGACGGCTCAGCGTGCAAGCCCTGCCCAGGTTCAGCCCGCAACAAGGCATGTCTTCATAGGTGTCATCCATGGAGCGGAATATGAGGATGGACTGGCATCTGATGGGGAAACCGTTGTCTGTTCTGATGACGAGTCTTCAATCGGAGAGACCGAGTCGCTGTATCCGCTGCAGGACGGCCGGATTAGCGGAGGTTCCGATGGCAACAGTATTCTGGACCCCCTCGATCTGTCAAACCGGGTCGCTGTCTTCATGGACGGTACACAACCAGCACGGCACTCTTCTACCGCTGCGGCAATGCTCTCTGGTTCAGCAACAACAACGCCAGTGGGGGCAGGGAGCTCTGCACCACCTCCGGCTCAGGTTTTTTCTGATTTGTTTGACGCTTTGGCAACATTGATGGCGCCACGACTAAGTCCTTTCACGAGGACATCTGCCGTGACAAACCCACGACAGTTTTCCACATAGCATTATCACTGACAATGGTACTAATCTGTCCAAAGGAGATATGGAGGAATTTTGTGAACGCGAGCACATTCGGCTTGATGTAGCATCAGTGGCTCACCCCCAGTCTAATGGTCAAGCAGAGAGGGAAAATCAAGAAATTTTGAGAGGTATCAAACCCCGGCTTATGGTTCCTTTAAAGCGGACGCCGGGTTGTTGGGTGGAGGAGTTACCTTCCGTTTTATGGAGTATCAACACCACACCAAACAGGTCTACGGGTTACACGCCTTTCTTCATGGTCAACGGAGCAGAGACGGTTCTCCCTAGTGACATCCGTCATGACACACCCTGTGTGGCGGCTTACGTTGAAGCTGAGAATGAGAAAGCATGTCAGGACTCACTGGACCTGTTAGATGAGGAGCGTGATTTAGCAGCAGCACGTTCGGCGATTTATCAGCAAGATCTCTGATGTTATCACAGCCGCCGGGTTAAGACCAGAACTTTTCAAGAAGGTGATCTGGTGCTCCGGCTCATCCAGGATCAGACTAATATGCACAAGTTATCCCCACCTTGGGAAGGACCTTTTGTGGTCAGCAAAAATCTGCACAACGGGTCATATTACCTCATCGATGTTCGAGAGCACAAAGACTCACGCAAATCAGAGGAGGGGACCCAGCGGCCATGGAATGTAGCTCTTCTTCGGCCTTACTATACTTGAGCCACAGGCTCTTCTTATGTACATACTTATGACAATGTATATATTATATAATAAACCGGAGCCTCAGCTAAAGCGGGGTCTCTGTTCTTTTTTACATCATGTGTGGTTCCATGGTGGGCTTCTACTTACAAAGCGGAGTTCTATTAACCCGGCTTATAAAGCCACACAAATATAAAGGAAATCACTAGGGGGCTTGGTCGTATCCGAACCATAGCTACACCTCTTGATCGGCTTAAGACCGAAAAGGGAAATCACTAGGGCGCTTGGTTGTATTTACACCATAGCTACACCTTTTGATAGGCTTAAAGCCAAAAGGAAATTATGTGGAACCAAAGAGAGTCTATTGCATAAAGCGCAGCTCAAACATAGGTAACCACCGAGCATAGCTCAAATATTACTTGGGGGCTCCTTGCTTCTCAAAGAACAACGAGCTTGCACCTTTGTAATAGGCTATCAAGCCAGGCTTGGAAGCCAGGTGTATTCACCTAAAACCCCGGGTTATCCTGCCTCTTTAAGTAAGCCACTCCATCCAGGTAAACCTGGTATGACCCATCGAACGTTTGACAAGTCAATCTCATAGACCCTGAACTTGTCAAAGTTAAAACGGTGATTGGTTAAAGATTGAGATCCATCTTAAAAGGCTTTGCAAAATGGTTTAACTCAACGGCCTGGCAGCGCATGAAAAGCCTCGATTTAGGGCCTGGCAGCCCATGAAAAGCCTTGCATATTTCTTTTGTATTTGCTAATTTAGAATCTTTTGATAAGGGATTTATGAATATTTTCTGATAAACCGGTGTTTATTACAACCCGGCGTGGCTTTCAACGCTCATTTGTCAGTACATGATCAGTTTTAAACCGGCAGTACGTTGCTTCGGTCTGGTTTTGGCTAAATGTCACCAGCATTATACGAACAAATCGGTGGCTATTATAGCCTGGTATGGTCTTTCTATGAACCGGTAAGAGGGCAAGGAGTCCTCAACACTCCAAATTGGTGTTTTTCACCCTTACTATACAAACAGTTGGTCAGCCAACAGAGTATATCCCAGGTATCATCTATTTTTACATCTAGTTATTACAATCTTGGTTATCAATCCAAGTTACGTATATATTTTTGGGCATTATGACCCGTCCAGTGGTAAACCACAAGGACATCTTCAAGTTTTTATATGCAGGAACAAAAGCCATAATGGAGTATGCATATCATAACTCCCAAAGGCATGACCAAATTTTAATTCACAAGCAAAACAAACATGCTCGATGGCATGGCAGATAAGGGTGTTCACGCTATCCTATTACAAGGCGCTTTAAACAGCCCAAATTGAATAATTTTTTTAAAGAGTGGAAGACTGCAACTGGTAAATCGACCTCCGGTTTATGATTCCTCATCTGGACGGCTTGAAGATTGAGGGTCATCTTGAGTGGTCACATTCTCCTCATCTCTACCCAGTCGCTGGAAGTCAACCGTTGACCAATTGATTCGAGTTAAGGCTTGAAAAACAGTTTCTTCATGTATAAGGGTGGAAGGGTCGATGTCAGGAGCGTAAGTGTGCTTACGGATTGGCGGCACAAGATCTTCCACATTGTGGATCAGTGGGGGTTGTCCTTTTCCTTCAGCGTCGTAAACCGGTTGAAAATGTGACAGATCTGTGTCCTCCGCCAGTTTGCTTGCTATAGGCCGCATCTCCTTTGTCAGCCTTCGGAGATCGTCATTATTGAAGTCCGAGCCGTCTTCTTTCACACCAGGCTAGCCTTTGATGATATCTGCCGGTTCAAGATCTGGAATCCACGCCTTGGCCCGGATTAGCGCGGTTAGCGCACCTGACCTTGCGGCTAATCTCTTTAGTTCATCCAACTGGGCAGGTAGCATGGCCAGCTTTTTGATGGTTTCTTTGATCAGCGTTGGCGGAGGCTTGTTATAAGCGGCAATGCAAATGGCTCGCTGGGATCCTGAATACAGCTGTTCTATCAAAGTATAGGCCGCTTTAAGCTTCATCCGCATATCGGAGCCCAGATGAGTAATGCGGGTCCCTGTTATGGTAAAGCATTGGTAAACCGGTTTTTTGATAAGATGTTATGGATTGGAAAAACTTCATATGCAGATACTTACCAAAGACAGCAGAGGTCATGGCGTTAATCTGCCATTTTAACCCGGTCAGTTCTTCAACCACCGGTTTCAGGGCTGCTTCTGCGTCTTCGGCCTTCTTTGTTAAACCGGCTTTTTCCATCTCCCAGTCTATACGCTCTTTATTAAAGGTCTCTTTCAGCCTTTCCATGGCTGATAAGGCATTTTTCAACTCCTCCTTGGCTTTAGAAGCCTCTGCTTGCTGAGATTTGACGTTCTCCTGAAGGTCGGTGGTTTGAGCATCCCTTTTACTTAGCTCGGCCTGCAAAGGCAAGATATATCAACAATGAGATATGTATATTTGAAGTACCAAGCGTATAACAAGTTATGCACTTTGTACTTGGGGGCTAATGCCTATTTGCTCTATCATCAAAATTTTATTTGCAAGTCTCAAGTACAACGCAAGCATTATCCTTGACACTTGGGGGCTAATGTACATCTATTCAAATGGATGCATGGATTAAAGACCCGGTTCACCTTGGAAAGATAAACCGGCCCTTGGGGGCTACACAGGCGAAAACTACCGGAATACAATGATCATGTCTGGTTTACTTTAAAAGATCAGTTGGTTTATGGAGGACAAGCTTGCAAGAGTTAAGGTATTATAAAGTCCCGGTTGATGATTGTCATCATAAACCGGCACCTTGGGGGCTACTTGGGTTGGTACTTGTATTTTGGATTTAAGAAAGGAAAAGTGATGAAAATACCTCATAGCGCTCCTTCATCAGGTTCACCAAACCGGCTTCATAATCATGGTTTGAGTGCAGACGGTTTAGAAAACCGGAGTGGAGTTCTTGAGCGCTGAGATGGGCGTAGCTTGACAACTTCAAAATATCGGATATCGGGTTTGTATCGGTTTGGCTTCGACATATCGGATGTCGGATATCGGGTGATATATTGGAGAAAATATGTCTAGTTTTATTTCATTATTCTTGTTCAAAACATGTATTTTTAGTAAAACAAAATGTATGATGTCAATGCTTCAACATAACACGTTAAGATTCCTAGTTTATTAACTCGTTGATTAAGAAATAATTAAGGAAAGATTCATAAAATTCTTACTCTACGATTAAAAAATACGATACAAATGCATTTGTACGAAACATTGTGCATGACTTTGATAATATATGCTGAAGTTGTAAATCATAATCTTATTTCACTATTATTTAATAAAGAACTATTGTTATCTACGTATCGTGCTATATCGGTGGACATATCGGGCTAGATATCGGCCATATCGGTTGATATTTCGGTCCATATCGGGTGATATGTTAGAAAATGATATTTACAAAATGATATGTCATGTATATATCGGTAGAGCCCCAAAAGTGATATATCGGCCTTTATATCGGTCATATCGGCCTTGATTTAAAAGATGGGTTTTTATCATTTATGCCACTAGTTGTGTCCCACTACTCAGTTTTGCCATTAGAAGTTACAACTGCTCAAAAATGCCATCAATCCGTGAGATGCTTGCTCAAAAATGCCATTAGATATCTCAAAAATGCCATCGTTCTGTTAGAGGTTTGCTCAAAAATGCTATTAGACATTATTATTTTTACGTCAAACCCGTTGACCATGTTTTATGACAAAAATAAGCCTAGACCCACTTGTCAGTTCTCTCTATCTCACAATGATATGTGTGGCCCCACTTGTCAGGAGTAACCAAGCGAATAATTTTATAGGAAAATAAGAACACTGTTGGGATCAAGTGGGCCCCATACTTTATTGTAGTGAGATAGAGGGAGAGCTGGCATGTTGGTTCATAGGTATTTATGTCATTATAACATGGCAAAAGAGATTTGAGATCACAATAATGGTGTTTAGTGGCATTTTTTAGCATGTGTCTAATGAAGCGATGGCATTTTTGAGCATTTGAAATTTCGTTCAAGTCTCCTGGATCACGTTCGGTGAGAAAATCACGTTCCCGAAGATTTTACTCCATTTGGACTCCGTTTGATATTCTGTTTCTCCGAAACACTGAAATAGGCAAAAAAAACAGCAATTCTGGGCTGGGCCTCCGGTTAATAGATTAGTCCCAAAAATAATATAAAAGTGGAAAATAAAGCCCAATATAGTCCAAAACAGTATATAATATAGCATGGAGCAGTCAAAAATTATAGATACGTTGGAGACGTATCAGGCATCCCCAAGCTTAATTCCTGCTCGTCCTCGAGTAGGTAAATGATAAAATGAGAATTTTTGATGCGGAGTGCTACTTGGCATAATTTCAATGCAAATCTTCTTAATTGTGATATGAATATTCAGATTCGAAAGATTCAAGACAAAAGTTTACATTGACATAATAATAATAATACTTCAAGCATACTAACAAAGTAATTATGTCTTCTCAAAATAACATGGCCAAAGAAAGTTATCCCTACAAAATCATATAGTCTGGCTATGCTCCATCTTCACCGCACAAAGTATTTAAATCATGCACAACCCCGATGACAAGCCAAGCAATTGTTTTATAATCTAACTTTTTCAAAACTTTTTCAATCTTCACGCAATACATGAGCGTGAGCCATGGATATAGCACTATAGGTGGAATAGAATGGTGGTTGTGGAGAAGACAAAAAGGAGGGGAAGATAGTCTCACATCAACTAGGCATATCAACGGGCTATGGAGATGCCCATCAATAGATATCAATGTGAGTGAGTAGGTATTGCCATGCAATGGATGGACTAGAGCTATAAATGTATGAAAGCTCAACAAAAGAAACTAGTGGGTGTGCATCCAACTTGCTTGCTCATGAAGACCTAGGGCAATTTGAGGAAGCCCATCATTGGAATATACAAGCCAAGTTCTACAATGAAAAATTCCCACTAGTATATGAGAGTGATAACATGAGAGACTCTCTACTATGAAGATCATGGTGTTACTTTGAAGCACAAGTGTGGTAAAAGGATAGTAGCATTGCCCCTTTTTATTTATTTTCTCTTTTTTGGCCTTCTTTTTTTTTCTTTGGCCTTTCTCTCCTTTTTTGGGACAATGATCTATTAAATGATGATCATCACACTTTTATTTATTTACAACTCAATGATTACAACTTGATTCTAAAACAAAGTATGACTCTATATGGATGCCTCCGGCGGTGTACCGGGATATGCAATGAATCAAGAGTGACAAGTATGAAGAAATTATGAATGGTGGCTTTGCCACAAATACTATGTCAACTACATGATCATGCTAAGCAATATGAAAATGATGAATGTGTCATGATGAACTAGATGGTGGAAAGTTGCATGGCAATATATCTCGGAATGGCTATGGAAATGCCATAATAGGTAGGTATGGTGGCTGTTTTGAGGAAGGTATATGGTAGGTGTATGATACCGGTGAAAAGTGCGCGGTATTAGAGAGGCTAGCAAAGGTGGAAGGGTGAGAGTGCGTATGATCCATGGACTCAACATTAGTCATAAAGAACTCATATACTTATTGCAAAAATCTAGAAGTTACCAAAGCAGAGTATTACATGCATGCTCCTAGGGGGATAGATTGGTAGGAAAAGACCATCGCTCGTCCCCGACCGCCACTCATAAGGATGACAATCAATAAATAAATCATGCTCCGACTTCATCACATAACGGTTCACCATACGTGCATGCTACGGGAATCACAAACTTTAACACAAGTATTCTTTAAATTCACAACTACTCAACTAGCATGACTTTAATATTATCACCTCCATATCTCAAAACAATTATCATGCTTCAATCTTTTCTTAGTATTCAACACACTCAGAAGAAAGTTTCACAAATCTTGAATACCAAGCATATTATTATTAAGCAAATTTCCATGCTATTAAGAGACTCTCAAAATAATTTAAGTGAAGCATGAGAGATCAATAGTTTCTTTAAAAAAAATCCACCACCGTGCTCTAAAAGATCTAAGTGAAGCACATAGAGCAAAATTATAACGCTTAAAAGATATAAGTGAAGCACATAGAGCAAAACTACTTAGCTCAAAAGATATAAGTGAAGCACATAGAGCAAAACTACATAGCTCAAAAGATATAAGTGAAGCACATAGAGTATTCTATCAAATTTTAGTTCATATATGGCTCTCTCAAAAGGTGTGTACAGCATGGATGATTGTGGCATACTAAGACACAAAGACACAAATAATACAACATGCTCCAAGCAAAACACATATCCTGTTGGTGAATAAAAATATAGCTCCAAGTAAATTACCGATGGAAGTGGACGAAAGAGGGGATGCCTTACGGGGCATCCCCAAGCTTTGAATTTTTGGTGTCCTTGGATTATCTTGGGGGTGCCATGGGCATCCCCAAGCTTAGGCTCTTGCCACTCCTTGTTCCATGATCCATCAAAAGAATTCACCCAAAACTTGAAAACTTCACAACACAAAACTCAAAATAGAAAACTCGTGAGCTCCGTTAGCGAAAGAAAACAAAAGACCACATCAAGGTACTGTAATGAACTTATTATTTATTTATATTGGCGTTAAATCTACTGTATTACAACTTCTCTATGGATTATAAACTATTTTACTAACCATAGATTCATCAAAATAAGCAAACAACACACGAAAGACAGAATCTGTCAAAAACAGAACAGTCTGTAGTAATCTGTAGCTAGCGCAAGCTCTGGAACCCCAAAAATTCTAAAATAAATTTATGGACGTGAGGAATTTATCTATTAATCATATGAAAAAAGAATTAAATAAATAGCACTCTTCAAATAAAAATGACAGCAGTTCTCATGAGCGCTAAAGTTTCTGTTTTTCACAGCAAGTTCAACAAGACTTTCCCCAAGTCTTCCCAACGGTTCTACTTGGCACAAAAACTAATTAAACACAAAAAACACAACCAAAACAGAGGCTAAATAATTTATTTATTACTAAATAGGAGCAAAAATCAAGGAATAAAAATAAAATTGGGTTGCCTCCCAACAAGCACTATCGTTTAACGCCCCTAGCTAGGCATAAAAGCGAGGATAGATCTAGGTATTGCCATCTTTGGTAGGCAATCCATAAGTGGCTCTCATGATAGTTTCATATGGTAATTTTATTTTCTTTCTTGGAAAGTGTTCCATGCCCTTTTTAATGGAAATTGAAATCTAATATACCCTTCCTTCATATCAATAATCGCACCAACCGTTCTAAGGAAAGGTCTACCAAGAATAATAGGGCAAGAAGGATTGCAATCTATATCAAGAACAATGAAATCTACGGGCACATAATTACTATTTTCAACAATAATAACATCATTAATCCTTCCCATAGGTTTCTTAATAGTGGAATCCGCAAGATGCAAGTTTACAGAGCAATCATCAAAATCTCGGAAATCTAGTAAATCACACAAAGTTTTGGGAATAGTGGAGACACTAGCACCCAAATCACACAAAGCATAAAACTCATGATCTTTAATTTTAATTTTAATAGTTGGTTCCCGCTCATCATAGAGTTTTCTAGGGATAGAAACTTTCAACTCAAGTTTTTCTTCATAAGATTGCATCAAGGCATCAACAATATGTTCGGTGAAAGCTTTATTTTGACTATAAGCATGTGGAGAATTTAGCACGGATTGCAACAAGGAAATACAATCAATTAAAGAGCAACTTTCATAATTAAATTCCTTGAAATCCAATATAGTGGGTTTAGCAACATCTAGATTTTTATATCTTTCAATCCCACTTTCATCAATTTCATCATTAAGATCTAAATACTCCGAATTTTTAGAACACCTTCTAGGTAAAGGAAGATCATATTCAGTTTCATCAAGATTCATATTGCAAAACAAAGATTTAATAGGGGAAACATCAATAACTTTTAGATCTTCATCTTGATTTTCATAGGAATTGGAAGAACACGCTTTAATAAAGGCATCTTTGGAAGCACGCATCCTAGCGGTTCTTTCCTTGCACTCATCAATGGAAATTCTCATGGCTTTGAGAGACTCATTGATATCATGCTTAGGAGGAATAGATGTAATCTTTAAAGAATCAATCTCAAGAGAAATTCTATCAACGTTTCTAGCCAAATCATCAACTTTAAGCAATTTCCCTTCAAGCAAAGCATTAAAATTCTTTTGTGAATTCATAAACTCTTTAACACTAGTCTCAAATTCAGAGGGCATCTTATTATAATTTCCATAAGAGTTGTTTTAGGAATTCCCATAATTATTAGAAGGATTACTAGGATATGGCCTAGGATTAAAATTCCCTCTATAAGCGTTGTTACCAAAATTATTCCTACCAAAAAAATTCACATCCATAGATTCATTGTTATTCTCAATCAAAGTAGCCAAAGGCATATCATTAGGATCAGAAGAAACACTCTTAGTAGCAAATAATTTCAAAAGTTCATCCATCTTTCCACTCAAAACATTGATTTCTTCTATCGCATGCACTTTTTTATTAGAAGATCTTTCAGTATGCCATTGAGAATAATTAACCATAATATTATCTAGGAGTTTAGTAGCATCTCCTAAAGTGATTTCCATAAAAGTGCCTCCCGCGGCCGAATCTAAAAGATTTCTAGAAGCAAAATTCAATCCGTCATAAAAATTTTGTATGAACATCCACAAATTCAAACCATGAGTAGGGTAATTACGTATCATTAATTTCATTCTCTCCCAAGCTTGTGCAACATGTTCATGATCAAGTTGTTTAAAGTTCATAATATCTTTTCTAAGAGAGATGATCTTAGCGGGAGGAAAATACTTAGAGATAAAAGCATCTTTGCACTTGTTCCATGAATCAATACTATTTTTAGGCAAAGACGAAAACCAAGCTTTAGCATGATCTCTAAGCGAAAAGGGAAATAGCTTCAATTTAACGACATCATTATCGACATCTTTTTTCTTTTGCATATCACATAAATCAACGAAGCTATTCAGATGAGTAGCGACATCTTCACTAGGAAGGCCGGGGAATTGATCTTTCATAACAAGATTCAACAAAGCAGCATTGATTTCACAAGATTCAGTATGAGCAAGAGGAACAATCGGAGTGCTAAGGAAATCATTATTATTGGTATTAGTGAAGTCACACAATTTGGTATTATCTTGAGCCATCACGACAAATAAGCAAACTAACACACAAGCAAACAAGAGCAAACGGGCAAAAGAGGCAAATAGAGAGGGAGGATAGAGAGAGAGGGCGAATAAAACGGCAATGGTGAAGTGTGGGAGAGGAAAACGAGAGGCAAATGGCAAATAATGTAATGCGAGAGATAGGGATTGTGATGGGTACTTGGTATGTTGAATTTTTGCGTAGACTCCCCGGCAACGGCGCCAGAAATCCTTCTTGCTACGTCTTGAGCTTGCGTTGGTTTTCCCCGAAGAGGAAGGGATGATGCAGCAGAGTAGCGTAAGTATTTCCCTCAGTTTTTGAGAACCAAGGTATCAATCTAGTAGGAGGCCACGCTCAAGTCCCTCGTACCTGCACAAAGCGATAGCTACTCGCAACCAACGCGATTAGGGGTTATCAATCCCTTCACGGTCACTTACGAGAATGAGATCTGATAGATATAATATTTTTGGTATTTTTGGTATAAAGATGCAAAGTAAAAAGTAAAGGCAAAGTAAAAAGCAAAACAAGATTAAAGTGATGGAGATTGATATGATGAGAATAGACCCAGGGGCCATAGGTTTCACTAGTGGCTTCTCTCAAGAGCATAAGTATTCTACGGTGGGTGAACAAATTACTGTTGAGCAATTGACAGAATTGAGCATAGTTATGAGAATATCTAGGCATGATCATGTATATAGGCATCACGTCCGTGACAAGTAGACCGAAACGATTCTGCATCTACTACTATTACTCCACTCATCGACCGCTATCCAGCATGCATCTAGAGTATTAAGTTAAAAACAGAGTAATGCCTTAAGCAAGATGACATGATGTAGAGAGATAAATTCATGCAATATGAAATAAACCCCATCTTGTTATCCTCGATGGCAACGATGCAATACGTGCCTTGCTGCCCCTTCTGTCACTGGGAAAGGACACCGCAAGATCGAACCCAAAGCTAAGCACTTCTCCCATGGCAAGAACTACCAATCTAGTTGGCCAAACCAAACGGATAATTCGAAGAGACTTGCAAAGATAACTAATCATACATAAAAGAATTCAGAGAAGATTCAAATATTATTCATAGATAGACTTGATCATAAACCCACAATCCATCGGTCTCAACAAACACACCGCAAAAAGAAGATTACATCGAATAGATCTCCACAAGAGAGGGGGAGAACTTTGTATTGAGATCCAAAAAGAGAGAAGAAGCCATCTAGCTACTAACTATGGACCCGAAGGTCTGAGGTAAACTACTCACACTTCATCGGAGAGGCTAGGATGATGTAGAAGCCCTCCCTGATGACAGCCCTCTTCCGATGTAGCTACGGAACATGCCCCATGATGGGATCTCGTGGATACAGAAAGTTGCGGCGGCGGAATTAGGTTTTTGGCTCCTGTTCTGATCATTTGGGGGTACGTATGTATATATAGGAGGAAGGAGTACGTCGGTGGAGCACCGAGGGGCCCACGAGGCAGGGGGCGCGCCCTAGGGGGGGGCACCCTCGTGACCTCCTCTTTGACTCCTTGGAGTAGGGTTCAAGTCTCATGGATCACGTTCGGTGAGAAAATCATGTTCCCGAAGATTTTATTCCGTTTGGACTCCGTTTGATATTCTGTTTCTCCGAAACACTAAAATAGGCAAAAAAAAACAACAATTCTGGGTTGGGCCTCCGGTTAATAGGTTAGTCCCAAAAATAATATAAAAGTGGAAAATAAAGCCCAATATAGTCCAAAACAGTAGATAATATAGCATGGGGAAATCAAAAATTATAGATACGTTGGAGATGTATCAATCACCTCTGCGGTCTCTCTTTAGGACTAACTACTTGTTGGAGAAGATTAGGCACGGAGTTGGATGAGGAGGATAACAAAACCAATCTCCCTTTCTGCAGTCCCATAGAAATGTAAAACATTGCCCGTGTGACATTTTGGCGGAACTGCACAAAGCACTCTTAAGAAAAAAGTGATTTGTCTAGTTCACCAAAAGGTCACAATAGCAACGAGGTGAAAATGGATAGCCCTGTTTGCAAAAGGAGGTAGAAAGGAAACAATTACTGCCCAATAACACGAGTTGAAAGAAGACACATACGCTGACAAAAAAGAAGCATATTCCTTGTAATAAGGGAAAGATAGCAGCATGGTGGTTTACAAAAATGGTTTGAGGACGAGATTGCAAGATGGAAAGTACGCCGGCTGAGATACGTTTTAAGCAAACAACTAAAGAAGATCCACATGCAGCAACGCGGGAAGATGGGCAGTGGAGCAAGGCCGGAGGAAGATGTACCTGAGGGTCGTCGGGATGTTACTAGGAGGGCGCCGGCGGCCGGGATCTGCCCATACTGCGGCAGCGAGCAAGTGGCGAAGGCCCTACCATGCCGGAGCATGGTCAGAGAGAACGGCGGGTACCGCAGATCGGGACGTGCTGCCTCAATGCCGTCGAACAGAGAAACGATGCACATCCTCCCTTTTCACCGGAAGACGGGATGCGGCCGGATCACTAACCAACGGTGAGAGAGAGAGGCCACCACCGCCTTGTGTGAGATGGTGTGACGAGAGACAACCCCCGACAGGCAGGCTCCGTTCTATATAGTGGAGCGGATTTTTCCATTTTCCCCACGACAATCGTTTTATTCTGTACGTGCCACTGAGGAATATATAACTTTATTTAATACTAATGCGTCAAGTCGAACTTTGTTCGTCTAGGCGTGGTACCCGACCCTCCTTCGAGTAAACAGCCGCTACACACGTCAAATTATCACGTGGGCTGCCTTTTCGTACAGGAACGAACTCCACTATGTACCCACGCGGGTGTGGCCGAGAACGAGATGTGAGTACGTGCGGCCTGCGTGCACCTCTTCTGTAGGTGCAGGTACGTGCGTGGGTGGGTGTGAGAGAGATGGTTTGTGCAAAACAGAGGCAATGTGTCGATGATATCTCAAACAAAAAACGTAACATATGCAATGAGTGTGAAACAGAGTCATGGACGTGAGATATCGATAGAATCGAAAACATGGATGAAGTGTGTGGTTGCGCGATCGATAAAGAGTGCCATCGAATTTGTGTTTGCCCACGTCAAAGATACAAGGCGACTGGCCTACTGGAATTTGAGAGGGCAGAGGTGCAGTTTTTCTCTGTGGCATGGATACCTACCTACAACGTTCGACTATCGGTGTGTGTGTGGGAGGGGCAGAGACCGATCAACTAGTATACGTGTGAGGAAGGAGAGGGACCTAGCTATGTATTGAGGGAGATCGATCGGCATCCATGGATATGTGTAGCAAAGGAATACGGTTGGGATAAAGACAAAGGTAGAGCGTCGGAGGGTTGGTGGTGGAGTGGCGTCTCATAAATGGTGGGAGAGGCCTGCTAGACAAACGGAGGGTACGAGTGCAATATCAATAAGAGAGGGCGGGGGATGTTCGTCTGTCTATGCACGTGCGTGTGAGAGACGGGTCGGGAGGTATGCAAGGATGATGAGGGGAGACGATATGGTTGTGGTAAGCATACGTAACTACATACGAAGATCAACCGTCATGTGCCCGAGAAAGGGGGAGACATAACTAGTGAGGTAAGTCTATCAATGCATGGGGAAAATGAATTATAGTCGACCTGGCTATATGTAGGGAGATCGGTACGTATAAATGCATGCATGTGTTAGAAGCAAATAAGGTACGGAGAGACAGACAGGGGGAGAGGGGTGCAGCTAGGAGGTGGTGCGAGAGGCCTACCATGTCGAGGGGCAGGAGTGTGCGAGTATGAGATCGATGAAAAGAGAGGAGGGAGTGTGCACCTGCATGGAACCGTATTGGACATAGTGGGGCATGGACGGTGAGAAGAGAAGAGGGGAAGTATGTGTTCGTGGTAGGCACACTTGGCTAGAGAGGTATATCGACCGATGTGTGCTGGAAAGAAGGAGCCGGGGTGCCTACACAGACCGCGGGTGAACGACCTAAAGAGAAATAACAAATGTGCGCGATGGAGGGGGCGCTGAGGGAGGGTGAGAGGGGGCGGGCATGTGCATGCACGATAGAAAGTTAGCGCTAGCTAGCTACAAAGAGAAGAGGATCGTGAAGGTGTAAAAGACGAACAAAGATCATAATTCATTATAAAAAAGTGGACACGGATACTTGAAGAAGATATCATAATGTAGAACATTGATTATAATTTGGGCTAATGTGTGGCTTTTGCAGCTCAGGGCTAAATACTTGTCATGATGTAGGGGGTGGGGCACTATAATTTGTGTGATAAACACGGTGTACGTGTGGAACATAGGGGCGGCGCTAGGGATATTCTTGAGTCTTCATGTGAATACCCATGATTTTTACAAAACAGTGTTGATTTTGGCAAAATAGTGACAACTTTCGAAAAACAACAATGATTTTGGCAAAATGAATACACATGAATACCCGGTTGCAAATTCCTGGAGCCGCCACTGATGGAACATGGTTTAGATTATGAATATATAGTTAGTACATCAAATGTACCCTTATTTGGAATCAACATCAAGTGTATTCAAAAAATTGAATTCGAGTTCATATAGTACACATAGTTCATATCTATCTCTATAGTAATCATGTGGTGTGTTGTTAAGGTAATACACGAATGATGGTTGAAGTTGGCAACAATCATGATTGTAGATTCTTATTGAAATAGAGAAATGAATTCAAATTTAGTTCGAATTGCAGCGGTAGTATAGACATTTGGAATGCACTAAAATGTTGGTATGAATAGGTTACATGCATTATACAGCCAATGAAAAAATTTAATTGGACATAACATGTTGGTATGAGTAGCTTTGAATAGCATTTGTATAGTAAAACGGCACAAGACTCTCTCTTTTTGTGGTGTGAATAGTTTTTTTTTCATTTTTTTCATTAAGGGAAGTGCGAATTGATTTGGTACGTATATTACATGTTAGGCTTGTCCCTAAAATTCAACCCGCGCCTTGTTATATCCCGAAAATTCAGATATCGTGCTCCCAAAACTGGCGCCTTCACAACCCACGCCTTGCTATCCCGAAATTACAATGCGCGCAAAAACTCCCTCTAGCTGCCAAATCCGGACACGCGAAATCTCCCATCTAACCTGAGCCGAAAGGGCCGCTAGTTCAAATCGGTGGGGGTACTTTTGTAACACACCCTACATTTTGGACAAGCGCGTCCCTAAGTCATGGTCCCCCTCCCATCGCCTCCTTTTCACCACTCGAAATCCCAGGCCGCCATAACCTCTCCGCTCCAGCCGCGAAACCCCACCCTCCTATGTCCGCCACCTCACCGCCACCCAGCCGGAGCCTCTTCCTCGACGACGTCGTCCACCGCAAGAGCTCGACGTCCCTCATCCACCTCCCTAGATGAGGATCCGTCGTTCATCTCGTCGTCCCACCGGTTCAGCCGCCCCATCCTCCACCTCCAAGGATCTGCTCCGACTATCGCCTCGTCTATCGCGGCTTCTCCATCCCCACAGCGCCGCCTTAACCTGCTCCACCGGAACCGCAACATCCTCACCAACTCCTCGGATGAAGCCGAGGCCTACTCGGCGCCACCAAAGAGGTTGTACACTCATCGCATCACACCTTCTCCATAACTCGACCTCCCGGCGCCGACGGTGCTCCATCCCGCACCCCCATGGAGCGGCTACCTCGAAGCCGGCGCCACAGGCGACATCTACACGGCGGCTCTCCCCTAGTGCAAGGCTCCTTCGGCGGCGGCGGCCATACCAGCCGGACCTGCTGCTGCTGCTGCTCCGGCTCTCGCTCGCTCGCTCGTATTGCTGCTCGTGCCTGTTTTAGGGTTTCGAAGAAAAGGAATATCAAATGGAGTCCAAACGGAATGAAACCTTCGGGAACGTGATTTTCTCACCGAATACAACTCAGGAGACTTGGACCCTACGTCAAGCCAATTAATAGGAGGCCACGAGGTAGGGGGGCGTGCCGCCCCCCCCAGGCGCGCCCTCCACCCTCGTGGGCCCCCTGTTGCTCCACCGATGTACTTCTTCCTCCTATATATATCCACGTACCCCCAAACGATCAGATACGGAGCCAAAAACCTAATTCCACTGTCGCAACTTTCTGTATCCACGATATCCCATCTTGTAGCCTGTTTCGGAGCTCCGCTAGAGGGTGCATCGATCACGGAGGGCTTCTACATCATCATCGAAGCCCCTCCGATGAAGTGTGAGTAGTTTACTTCAGACCTACGGGTCCATAGTTAGTAGCTAGATGGCTTCTTCTCTCTTTTTGGATCTCAATACAATGTTCTCCCCCTCTCTCGTGGAGATCTATTCGATGTAATCTTCTTTTTGCGGTGTGTTTGTTGAGATCGATGAATTGTGGGTTTATGATCAAGTCTATCTATGAATAATATTTGAATCTTCTCTGAATTCTTTTATGTATGATTGGTATCTTTGCAAGTCTCTTTGAATTATCAGTTTGGTTTGGCCTACTAGATTGGTTGTTCTTGCCATGGGAGAAGTGCTTAGCTTTGGGTTCGATCTTGCGGTGTCCTTTCCCAGTGACAGAAGGGGCAGCAAGGCACGTATTGTATTGTTGCATCGAGGATAACAAGATGGGGTTTTTATCATATTGCATGAAACTATACCTCTACATCCTGTCATCTTGCTTAAGGCGTTACTCTGTTTTTAACTTAATACTCTAGATGCATGCTGGATAGCGGTCGATGAGTGGAGTAATAGTAGTAGATGCAGGCAGGAGTCGGTCTACTTGTCTCGGACGTGATGCCTATATACATGATCATACCTAGATATTCTCATAACTATGCTCAATTCTGTCAATTGCTCAACAGTAATTTGTTCACCCACCGTAGAATACTTATGCTCTTGAGAGAAGCCACTAGTGAAACCTATGGCCCCTGGGTCTCTTTCACATCATATCAATCTCCATCACTTTATTATTGCTTTTCTTTTACTTTTCTTTTACTTTTCACTTTGCATCTCTATACCAAAAATACCAAAAATATTATTTATCATCTCTACTAGATCTCACTTTCGTAAGTGACCGTGAAGGGATTGACAACCTCTAAGCGCGTTGGTTGCGTTGAGCTATTGTTTTTGTGTAGGTACGAGGGACTCACACGTAGCCTCCTACTGGATTGATACGTTGGTTCTCAAAAACTGAGGGAAATACTTACGCTACTTTGCTGCATCATCCTCTCCTCTTCGGGGAAATCCAACGCAGTGCTCAAGAGGTAGCAGGGGGCTAGAGGGCTGGCTGGGGCGGCGGCGGACCGGCGGTGGGGAGTTGTTTTGGGGCAGCGACGGACCGACAATGGTGAGTTGTTTCGGGGCGGCAAGGTGGCGCGGGGGCCGGCGGTTCGGCCGATGGTGGCTGGCGGCTCAGGTGGTGCAGGTTCAAGATGAAATGCAGGCCCTCCCTAAACTACATATCAAGTTCCTCTCTGTTACCATTGCGTTTAGTTTCGACAGTAACATTCAGATTCCACAGTAAATTTCAGTTTTGACAGTTAAGTTCAGAGTCAACAGTTTTTACCTCATCTATTGTAGTCAGGTGGTTTTTGGTGATGTAAATTTTACATCTATTTTAAATCATCTATTGGAGATGCTATTAGAATCCCACTTGAGATTAACGATGTATGTCTTATGCGGCTTCGGCCTTGACGTATTACGGCTCATCGGAGCTGCTCCAACGACAGAATGATCAATCACAACAGAGCAGTGCCCTGGACGCCGTCTACAGATTCCTCAGATCTTCCTCCACACCTCCGACAGCCACCTCTTCCTCAACTTCTTCAGCGACCAACCCATTGATGCTGAGGTCGACACGGCTACGGCAAAGAGGTTGTACACTTGTTACATCACTTATTACTCTACATTCATGTCGATCCATTAGGGCTATTTTGGTTCAAGGGAAAAACATAGCAATAGGAAATTTTCCCATGGCACTCTACTATTCAATTATTCATGCATTTTGTTGAAAGGAATGGAGCAAAACATCCACCTGGACCTAGTTTTCAAAATCCTATGCATGAAAACAAGACCAAGTGCATTAGTGGCAGAATAACATTCTAACTGTACTCGCTTTCATATGGTTTCACTTTATTTTGGCCTTGTTCTTTGCATTCCTCTGCTCTTCCTATTCCTGTGAACAAAACACCCAAGTTGATAGAAATCATGTGTTTACAAATGCTCTATTTACCATGTGCATTCCAATCCTATTCTGGTGTTTTTCCTATCCCTGCATTTTCAGAAGCATGCAAGCCAAATGAGCCCTTATAGAATTACTTCAGTTACAGGTAGGTGTCGAAGGAAACTTTGTGTGGTTTGTCCTGCTCCTGCCGCGACGTCGTCCACCTCACCTGAGCTGCTCCATCGACAGAAGCATCTACCAAACCAGACATCACGACTCCTAACCGTCTTTCGCCGCCTCAAATCTCCTTCCCTGTCGCCGGCACCCCCGCAACGGCATCACCATCATCTACTCAGCAGATGAACCTGAGGAGTACACGGGTCCACAAGAGAGGTCGCACTCTTTTGTTTCTACTTATGTTATACATTGCCTAAAATTACCTCCTACTTTATCGTCATGTTCACCTCTTAGACTCCAAGTCAAGTCCAAATTAATGTTCAAACTTGAGTTCTAAATTACTTGTGGGGCACATATCGAGGCAACAATGAATAGTATCTTTGTCTAATATCTGTTTCACCTAGGTTATGCCTATGTTGTTCATCTTGGGTGGGAAACAAATGGTAAAGCAATAATCATCTGTCTTTTTATTAAATTAGGCAATCATCAGCCTGCTATCATTATTTTTGGATCCATCCATTGGTTGTTACCATCACTCTAGATTTCTACATGCTCTCCTTACATAATCTCACCATATTTTCTTCGTATGCATGTCAGATTGTACACAGTCATGCTGAACATGTAGAGAAAAAGGGAAGAGTTTTGCGCGGCAATACAATGTCATGCAGACATCGCTCCATGGTGGGTTCAATGGCAAACCCTCCCCCCTCTCCAGATTGTAATCCAGAGGAAGAAATCTATTCTGAGGTGGATTCAGACGCAGCTGACCACTCCTATTTACCTCCAAGGTGTTTGATCTACCTTGGCATGATGATATTAGTCATATCATGCATATGTTTCCTTACAGTGCCTGCTTTTGACATCATATATGTCATCTGCTTAGTTTAGACATGTTCTTTAATGCCACCTGTTTAGTTTCTATATCATATATGGGAATTATGCAGTCTCATGTCTTTTAGCCAGCCATAATATATGTGAAATGTGCAATGCCATCATGTTTAACCAGGCATCATATATTTGAATGATATCTTTTCCATCATTTTGTTCATTACATTTCCATTTGTCGACAATGTTTGTACATTAAGCTACTCTTCCCGTGAATCAGCCATTTGGGTGGGAGATGGAAAAATCTGGAGTGAAAACAAGGCCTTCAGAGCAGACAGTGCTATATGTCGAAGCAGATCTCTTGTTGGGTCCCGATAGCTCCTCAGAGATGGATTCAGAGACAGATGACCAGTCCTATTACCCCACCGAGGTGTATGCTCTAACTTGGGATTTAACTTGGCACGGTTATACTACTCATATCATGCATATGGTGTCTTGCATTGCATAGTTTAGACATCATATGCACAATATTCAACACCATGTTCTTAGTTCAGACATCATATCGAATGTCCTCTGTTTAGATTATAAATCACATATGTGAATTAAATCATGCGATCTTGATTACTTAGATAACATGTATGTGAATTATGTCATGCGATCCTATTTAGTTATTCATCGTATCTTTGAATTATGTTGTGCTATGCTATCCAGTTTAGATATACATCATATATGTGAAATTATGTCATGCTATCTGTTTTAGTTAAACAATCTACATGTCAACTATTTCATGCCCTCTTTTTTCCACACTATCTATTGCATATGTCTCTCATACAATGTATGTACATTCAACTATGTTTCCTGTTTATCAGCCATTTGAATTGGAGCGGGTGATGCCAGTATCTAGCGGATTAAAAACATGGTCTTCAAATAAAACAGTGCTACCTCTTGGTGGAGATAGCACCCCGGTTGTACATGCACGAGAACCAGCCCTACCACACATAACCCAGACTCTCGCAGATTGTACACCTACTGCGATGGTTAGAGAACCAGCTTCACCCAATCTAACCCCAACCCCAGCAGATAGTAACCTAGTTCCTGTTGACACAACACCATCTCCACCATAGAGCTCCCAAACAAGAGCAGTTAGTAAGGCAGCTCCAGTGCCCAAAGGGCTAGTACTACCACGGCGAACCCCAACTCCACCAGTTAGTACACCTATTACTGTGGAGGAAGCACAACCAGCCAGTCGTAGTTTAGCATCTATCGCATTTGATGTTGTTAAATCCTATGTGCGTATTGATACGTCTCCAACGTATCTATAATTTTTGATTGTTCCATGCTATTATATTATCAACCTTGGATGTTTTATATGCATTTATATGTTATTTTATATGATTTTTGGGACTAACCTATTAACCTAGAGCCCAGTGCCAGTTTCTGTTTTTCCTTGATTTAGAGTATCGCAGAAAAGGAAAATCAAACGGAGTCCAATTGACCTAAAACTTCGCAGACCTTATTTTTGGACCAGAAGAAGCCCACGGAGTATCAGAGATGGACCAGGAGATTCCAGGGCTGCCCATGAGGGTGGGGGGCGCGCCCACCCCCTGGGGGCGCCCCCATGCCTCGTGGACAGCCCAGAGGTCCACCGACGTACTTCTTCCTCCCATATATACCCATATACCCTAAAAACTTTGGGGAGCACAATAGATCGGGAGTTCCGCCGCTAGAAGCCTCTGTAGCCACCGAAAACCAATCTATACCCGTTCCGGCACCCTGCCGGAGGGGGAATCCCTCTCCGGTGGCCATCTTCATCATCCCGGTGCTCTCCATGACGAGGAGGGAGTAGTTCTCCCTCGGGGCTGAGGGTATGTACCAGTAGCTATGTGTTTGATCTCTCTCTCTCTCTCTCTCGTGTTCTTGAGGTGATATGATCTTGATGTATCGCGAGATTTGCTATTATAGTTGGATCTTATGATGTTTCTCCCCCTCTACTCTCTTGTAATGGATTGAGTTTTCCCTTTGAAGTTATCTTATCGGATTGAGTCTTTAAGGATTTGAGAACACTTGATGTATGTCTTGCGTGGGATACCCGTGGTGACAATGGGGTATTCTATTGATCCACTTGATGTATGTTTTGTTGATCAACTTGTGAGTTCCACCCATGAACCTATGCATAGGGGTTGGCACACGTTTTCATCTTGACTCTCCGGTAGAAACTTTGGGGCACTCTTTGAGGTTCTATGTGTTGGTTGAATAGATGAATCTGAGATTGTGTGATGCATATCGTATAATCATACCCACGGATACTTGAGGTGACATTGGAGTATCTAGGTGACATTAGGGTTTTGGTTGATTTGTGTCTTAAGGTGTTATTCTAGTACGAACTCTAGGGCTGTTTGTGACACTTATAGGAATAGCCCAACGGATTGATTGGAAAGGATAACTTTGAGGTGGTTTCGTACCCTACCATAATCTCTTCGTTTGTTCTCCGCTATTAGTGACTTTGGAGTGACTCTTTGTTGCATGTTGAGGGATAGTTATATGATCCAATTATGTTATTATTGTTGAGGGAACTTGCACTAGTGAAAGTATGAACCCTAGGCCTTGTTTCAACGCATTTCAATACTGTTTGTGCTCACTTTTATCATTAGTTACCGTGCTGTTTTTATATTTTCAGATTACAAAAACCTATATCTACCATCCATATTGCACTTGTATCACCATCTCTTCGCCGAACTATGCACCTATACAATTTACCATTGTATTGGGTGTGTTGGGGACACAAGAGACTCTTTGTTATTTGGTTGCAGAGTTGCTTGAGAGAGACCATCTTCATCCTACGCCTCCTACAGATTGATAAACCTTAGGTCATCCACTTGAGGGAAATTTGCTACTGCCCTACAAACCTCTGCACTTGGAGGCCCAACAACATCTACAAGAAGAAGGTTGTGTAGTAGGCATCACGTATCTTCCCATCTTGGAAATATTATACTAAAGATGAAGAAAAATGCCAGTTGCAGGTGTTTGTCCAGGAGTTATGTGTAAGTAATGTTATTCATGGCAATTACTTTGCTTTTTCCCATACGTTCTACCTCCATGATGGTTATAATACAACAAATTTTCCCATTTTTCTCTATAGAGAAGGACCGATTTGGAAACTCGGGATGAGGTAACCCGTGCTAATACCTTTGCTATCTTCAAGAATGCTTGGTGGCAGTATCGGAATTACCTGAATAAAACATACTTCACTGGCAAAGAAACTCATCAAATTCCCTTATGTTCTCCGGAGACACATTTACTAGATGATGACTAGGAACGCCTTGTTCTGTGCTGGTCCCGAACCAAGAATGTGGTAAGGTCTATGAGCTCATTTTTTTAAGTACAGTATTCTTGTGTCTTACTGTAGTATGTTCATGTAGAACAAGTGCTTAAACCTGAAGAACAACTGTTCTAATTTAAGATTCCATTGCTATCGTGCATATTGCTTTGCTCTTGTATCACTGTATTTACTCATACAAACTTATTTTTAAATTGAAGGATCCAATCGAAACTCCAATGGCACAGTAGGTATGTTCACGCATGTTTCTTACATGTTTGCTCTTATCAATAGCTTTGTTGATTTCAATTTCAATTGTGTATACAATTGACTTGTCATATCATGCACATTACTAGCATCACAACAGAGCCAATAGTGTTGTTGTACATGTAAATCTGTGGTACCCATCTGAAATCTTGTTGTGCCGTGTAGTTTCCCACGCTTTGTATTCTTTCACTGCTGCTTTGTCTTGAACTGATATGATTTGAACCGTGTCTCTATTATGATTTGGCAAGACAATGCAGTGACCATAGGACATAGATATATGTTTGGTTGATGCTTTTATTATGTACTAGTACTTGGCAATAGAAGACTTGGTAGTTTAATCTTGTCCACCTTACTAATGAACTGGTTCACCGAAATGAGTTTCATATACTAGTACATGCTAAACCCGTTATGTGTCTTCTTGTTTCTTCTTTTAGAATGCTGATGGAATATTGGGGAAGAGTGCCTTATTAAGCAATGGTAAAGGAAGTAATGCAGATAAGGTTCAAGATAGTGAGATATCCTTGTTGGTCTCCAACAAAGCTGATAAAATAGCTAAGGAAGACTATCTTTAAGACAGTGAGACAACCCCAAAGTCCTGTCTTGGTTTAGTGTTCGAGTTACTGGCCACTACTGCTTGCATAAGCTATTCAAACTCACTGTCTGAATCAATTCGGTTTCTTGAGTCTCAACTACAAGCTGAAAGACATTGATTAGCTGTGCTGCGACAAGAAGCGGAAGGACTGCGGAAGTCCCTGGAGCATTCAGATGCATACTTTCTGGTGCAACAGCAAGCGTTGGAGGATTTTAGCGCCAAACATGACAAAGCTAATAAGCTTGCTAAGCTTATTGCCAGCATGGTGGATACCCAGGATAACATTTCTTGAGCTCTTCTGAAGTTGTTCCAGTTATGCTCTTGTTTTTCTGCCGCGTTTATTTGCACTTGTGGCCAATTTTGACGTCTAGTGTGTGTAATATGTTGTTTTGTTTCCTATATTTTCACTGGTGGCGAAATTTGATGCCCAGTGGATGTAATATGTGTAATAGCTGTAATAGGCTAGCGTTAGTTGCTTGCTTATTTATTTCCTTATTGTCTTGTTTAGTTGTTTGCTTGTAGTCACTGCAGTTCTTTTCCCGCATTTTTCTAGTGGCCGCAATAACCTATTTTTTTGGTAACTAGGCCATAATAATCATGGCAACACACGCACTGTTGTAACCATGGGCCTCCTACGGGCCGTAGTATCCATGGGCCTTCTATGGGCCATAGGATCCATGGGCCTTCTACGGGTCGTAGGATCCATGGGCCTTCTATGGGCCGTAGGATCCATGGGCCTTCTACGGGCCGTAGGATCCATGGGCCTTCTACAGGCCATAGGATCCATGGGCCTTCTACGGGCCGTAGGATCCATGGGCCTTCTACGGGCCATATGATCCATGGGCCTTCTATGGGGCGTATAATCATTTCGCCAAACATGGACCGTACTATTCGTGGACCATAACGGGTCGTTAATAGGCCGTATTTGACAACGCTATGAAAACAGCCCATCGGGTTAATGGGCCACAAACGGGCCCAATGTAACCACGGGCTGAATTTGACCACAAACGGAACAGGCCAGTAACGGACCGCGACTAACTGAATTCTAGAAATGAGCCCAAGTATAAATGGGCCCTTAGAAGACCGAAAGTTAACACGGGCTGGAAACAGCCGATGGAATAATGGGCCGTTAATGGGTATAAAGTGATACACTGTTCATTATGGGCCAGTTTCATCTCGGGCCTTTATTGGGCCCAGAGTTACGAAGGGCCTCATATGGGCCGAGATACATCATGGGCCGGAAGTAACAATGGGCTGGAATCATGTTGGACGGCCCAAATGAAGCTACTGGGCTTAATTCCGATAGGCCGTAACGGGCCGGGAGTTAGCGGGCCGTAAATGGGTGATATACGAACATGCCATTAACAGGCTTTCCCTAGGCAGGCCCGTTACCTTTTGACCAAGTCAAATGGGCCGGCCTTTTCACCGGAATGCACCTCTGTTGGGCCGTGCCACGTGTCGACATATCATAGGCGCCTCATGTCCAATGAGTGGATGACATCTGTCCCAACGGTGAGCCAACACATATTTCCTCTGGCCAATGAGAATTTTACACGTGGAAAATCCCCATTGGTCCGGGCTGTTAACGGGTTATCGAATCCAAAACCGGACCCGATAGCTTAACGGCGACCTGTTACGGTGGATGCCACGTGTCGGCCACCCTTGACGAAAACACTTCTATGACGCGTGATTTATCGTCATGGAAGTGGACACTTCTGTGATGATAATTTTGGTAATGTCATGGAACACTTCTACGACAGCACATGTATGACTATCTTGATTCTGTCATAAAATTGTCATGGATGTACATGCATGACAGAAAACGTGACCTACTATGACAAACATGTATCATCACGAAAGTGTCTTTTTTTGTAGTGTAGCGACACTCTGTTTGTCTATGTATTCACACATGTACTAAGTTTCTGGTCAATACAATTCTAGCATGAATAATAAAAATTTATCATGATATAAGGAAATATAAATAACAACTTTATTATTGCCTCTAGGGCATATTTCGGTAACGCCCTCGATGCGGCTATATCTCCCACGTGTCGAGGCACGACTTAGAGGCATAACCGCATGGAAAGCAATGTCGCAAGTTAGGAAATCTTCACAACATCCCATGTAATATAGGTAATAAAAGGGGAGATACATAGTTGGCTTACACTCGCCACGTCAATCAAAGTACATAAATAGCATTACATCAATCAAACACTCATGGCCCGACTACGACGCCAAAATGAAAGATAAACCCAACATGCGACACGGTCCTGATCGTCCCAACTGGGCACCACTACTGATCATCAGGGAAAGACACGCAGTATCGGCGTGAGTCCTCGTCGAACTCCCACTTGAGCTCAAGCGTGTCATCTGGAACGGAGTCATCAGGCCCTGCATCTGGTTTGGAAGTAATCTGTGAGCCACAGGGACTCAGCAATCTCGCACCCTCGCGATCAAGACTATTTAAGCTTATAGGTAAGGCAGGGTAAATATGTGGAGCTGTAGCAAGCGACTAGCATATATGGTGGCTATCCTGTTCGCAAAAGAGAGCGAGAAGAGGAGGCAAGGCGCGAACGAGTAACTAGAGGGCAACCTGCGGCAAGCATTACTCCAACACCGTGTTCACTTCCCGGACTCCGCCGAGAAGAGACCATCACGGTAACTCACACTGTTGATTCATTTTAATTAAGTTAAGGTTCAAGTTATCTACAACCGGACATTAACAAATTCCCATCTGCCCATAACCGCGGGCACGGCTTTCGAAAGTTCAAATCCCTGCAGGGGAGTCCCAACTTAGCCCATGACAAGTTCTCACGGTCAACGAAGGAATAGCCCTTCTCCTGAGACATTCCAATCAGACTCGGTATCCCGGTTGTACAAGACACTTCGACAAGTTAAAACAAATCCAGCAACACCACCCGAATGTGCCGACAAATCCCGATAGGAGCTGCACATATCTCGTTCTCAGGGCACAATCAGATTGTCTTAGGTACGGGTAGGCCAGCCCAGAGTTGCCCCTGGTGGCCACCGGCAGCTGACAGGTGGACCAACACTCAGAGGAGCACTGTCCCGGGGGGGTTTAAATAAGATGACCCTCGGGCTCCAGAAACCCAAGGGAAAAAGAGGCTAGGCGGCAAATGGTAAAACCAAGGTTGGGCATTGCTGGAAAATCTTTAATCAAGGCGAACTATCAAGGGGTTCCCATTATCACCCAACCGCGTAAGGAAAGCAAAAATCCGGGAACATAACACCGATATGACGGAAACTAGGGCGGCAAGAGTGGAACAAAACACTAGGCGAGAGGCCAAACCTTCCACCCTTTACCAAGTATATAGATGCATTAAGATAACAAGGCAATATAATGATATCCCAACAAGTAAATAATGTTCCAACAAGGAACGGTCTCCAATCTTCACCTGCAACTAGCAACGCTATAAGAGGGGCTGAGCAAAGCGGTAACATAGCCAATCAATGGTTTGCTAGGACATGGTGGGTTAGAGGTTTGACATGGCAATTTGGGACGCATGATAATCAAGTGGTAGGCATCGTAGCATAGGCATAGCAAAAGAGCGAGCATCTAGCAAAGCAAAGATAGTAGTGATTTCGAGGGTATGATCATCTTGCCTGCAAAGTTGTCAAATTTGACTGGATCCTCAAAAGCAAACTCAACGGGCTCCTCGTTAGCGAACTCGTCTCCCGGCTCTACCCAAACAAGACAAACAAGCAACAAGGACACAATCAACCACGTGCAAACTCAACAACATGATGCAAAGATGGTATGCTATGCGGGATGCAATATGTGATGCATATGCAAGATTTGACAAGGAACGAATGAACCTGGCCTCAAATTGGAAATCCAAGTGTTCCACTGGAAAGGTGAGATGAAATCGCTTGAAAACGATATAAATATCACTGGAATCGAAGTTACGGTTTGGAAATGGCAAGCAATTCAAATATGACCACGTTCTGCGATTAACAGCAAGTAGCCATCTAAAAGCAACAAGATGAACATGCTACAGCACCGAAACATGACAACAAAATACATGGCAGGGATCCATTCATGATGCTTAACAAAAGACTAGCACTGAGCTACGGCCAATTCATTCATTAATAGGTTCAAAGAAGCATGGCAAAAATGCATTTGGTAAACAGATTTCAGACTTAGTGAAATTAACACTTGTCTAGAATTTCAGATCAGGTAGCACACTTTGGAGTATGAAAACTATATGCTACAGGTGCTGAACATGACAAAGTAAGGCATGGCATGGAGCTACTCAAAGAGATTAACAAAAGTCCCTTAGTGACCTTGAGCCAAAAGGGATCAGAAAATACATTTGCAAGCATGTGAACATGGCAAAAACATAATCAGATCACAGACTTCGTGAAAAACTGGAGCATGCAAAACAGATATCAAGTAGGCATGTTTACGAGCTAGAAGCACTCACTACAGAGCAAGTCATGACAATCTAAGCATACACCCATCAACAATACACAAAATATAAGCTAGACATGGCAAGAACAATAACATAACATGCACGGATCAACTACAACATCCTCGGCAAAATTGCTAACAAGTAGACAATCTGCCCAGATTCACGAAATAGCAAAAGTAGAGCTCGATTGACTCAAGCTAGGGTGCTCCATAATTGCAAACAAAGACATGGATGGATAGAGCACTACAAGATTAACAAAACATCCTTACTGATTATCCTCAAAAGAGGCACGGATCACTAGGAAACAGCATGAACATATGGCATATTGAGATAAACAGGTCAAGGACTTAGTGGAAATGCTAAGTCCCTGAAATCAGCATTAACGAATGCTCCACTTCGCAAGCTTGTGCTAGTCACCACACATATCACAAAAATACATGGATTGCACCTCTGGATAGATGGCAAAACATATAACAAAACTCATGAAGAGCTCAGGGGCATACCATGCACACAATAATCATGGCAAAAATGACAAATATCTAATTGGAGCAGCACATCTGACAATTATCTCAAATAGCACTCTTCCAACAGAATTTCGGGCACCAAGATGAACTCAAATGTAAATGATGCAATGAGATGAAATGATGTGCTCTTTGAGGCGAACATTTTCATATGCTATATGCCCAAAACGGAGCTACGGATGCAAAGTTACGATGCGATGAACATAGACAAAAAATTAGGGTTTCGGGCAAAAAGTCAACCGATCTAGATCCAGATCGGGATCCTGGCACTATTCATCACGAGACCCGAGGTTGGCCGGAAATGGACGTCGCGGTGGCCGGACTTGCCGCGGTCACCGGAGGGAGGAGACGCCGGATCCGGGCGGCGAGCGGCGCGGCGGCTCCAATGGCGCGCGGCGCCGGCGGAGGGAGAGGGCGGCGCGGGGCGGCGAAGCCACGGGCGTCGCCGGCGAGGTCCGGCCGGCGAGAGGACGCCGCGGTGACGACCGGCAATGGTGGCGCGGCGGCCGGCCGGGAGGGGAGGCGCCGGGCGTGGGGAAGACGCGGGGCGGCGCGGGAGTGGCTGGTGGCGGTGTGTCCGGCGCGGTCCGGACAATGTCCGGCGCGCGGAGAAACGGATCTAGGGTTTCGGGGAGAAGAAGAAGGAGATTTTCGGGGGGATCTTTAAATAGGCATAGGAGGAGCTAGGAGAGTCCAAATGAGGTGCGGTTTTTGGCCACGCGATCGTGATCGAACGCTCTAGATGATGGAGAGGGTTTTGGTGGGTTTTGGGCCAAAATGGAGGGGTGTTGGGCTGCAACACACACGAGGCCTTTTCGGTCCCTCGGTTAACCGTTGGAGTATCAAACGAAGTCCAAATGGTACGAAACTTGACAGGCGGTCTACCGGTAGTAAACCAAGGCCGCTTGGCAAGTCTCGGTCCAATCCGGAAATGTTTAATCCCCAAACACAAAAGAAAGGTAGAAATGACCACCGGAGGAGAACGGAGCGCCGGAATGCAAAACGAACAACGAGGAAAATGCTCGATTGCATGAGATGAACACGAATGTAAATGCAATGCACATGATGACATGATATGAGATGCATGACCACGACAACAACACACGGAGACAAAAACCCGAACCCGAGAAAATAAAATAACTTAACGCCCGAAACGGCAAGAGTTGGAGTACATATTGGGAAAATCATATCTGGGGTGTTACAATTTCCTTCAAAATTGTCTTGCACCCTTTGTATGTGAACATAGAGCTTATCACGCCCGATCATCACGTGGTGTCTCAGCACGACGAACTGTCGCAACGGTGCATATTCAGGGAGAACACTTATACCTTGAAATTTTAGTGAGGGATCATCTTATCATGCTACTAGCATACTAAGCAAAATAAGATGCATAAAAGATAAACATCACATGCAATCAAAAAATGTGACATGATATGGCCGTCATCATTTTGTTCCTTCGATCTTCATATCCAAAGCACCGACATGATCTCCATCGTCACCGGTTGACACCTTAATCTCCATCGTAGCGTCGTTGTCATTGACGATGATATGTACCTAGGGTAGGGTAATAGGCCTGACCTAGATGCCCTTCCCAAGGACATGGCCCTAAGATCAACGACATTCATGCACAGCAGCATCCACCGACTGAAATCACCTTAGTGTGCAATCCACTCGACCGATAATTCCACTCGGATAACCCAATTCCATTCAACCAGTATATCATCATTCGACCGTACCAAGAAACCACTCGGAGTATAGAAGATCTAAAGCCACTCGGGATGGCAACGGTCAGGCGTTCACTCCGTAGCGTTAATGATCATTTATATATCTCTATTGTTGGTGTTACCAGTAACGTCTCACCTTAATGTACATTGAACTCCTTGTAACGTGGGTTGGCCGGGGTCCTGGCGTACTCTATATAAGCCACCCCCTCCACTGGCACAAGGGTTCGCACCCCTTGTAACTTCACGCATAATCCAGTCGACTACCTCCGGGCACCGAGACGTAGGGCTTTTACTTCCTCCAAGAAGGGCCTGAACTCATAAATCTTGCGTCCACAACCTCATCATAGCTAGGATCCTGCCTTCTCCTACGTACCCCCCATTCTACTGTCAGACTTAGAACCACGACAGTCATCTCGCTAACTATTGCTTCTACAACTATCGCTAACGCATAGTGATAAAGTAAAGCAATTACATGGCGATTGTTCATACAATAAAGCGTAAACCATAAGGCTCCTGCCAGTTGCTGATAACTTTTACAAAACATGATCATCTCATACAACAACGTATATCACATCATGTCTTGACCATATCACATCACAACATGCCCTGCAAAAACAAGTTAGACGTCCTCTACTTTGTTGTTGCAAGTTTTATGTGGCTGCTACGGGCTTCTAGTAAGAACCGTTCTTACCTACGCATCAAAACCACAACGGTGTTTCGTCAAGTTTTTTGTTTTAACCTTCAACAAGGACCGACCGTAGTCAAATTCGATTCAACTAAAGTTGAAAAAACAGACACCTGCCAACCACCTTTATGCAAAACAAGTTGCATGTCTGTCGGTCGAACTAGTCTCATGAACGTGGTCATGTAAGGTTGGTCCGGGCCACTTCATCCAACAATACCGCCGAATCAAAATAAGACGTAGATGGTAAGCAGTATGACTATCATCGCCCACAACTCTTTGTGTTCTACTTGTGCATATCATTTACGCATAGACCTGGCTTGGATGCCACTGTTGGGAAACGTAGCATGCAATTTCAAAAAAATTCCTTCGATCACGCAAGATCTATCTAGGGGATGGATATCAACGAGAGGGGGAGAGTGTGTCCATGTATCTTCGTAGACCAAAAGCAGTAGCGTTTACTTAATGCGGTTGATGTAGTCGAACGTCTTCTCGATTCAACCGATCAAGTACCAAACGTACGGCTCCTTCGAGTTCTGTACACGTTCAGCTCGATTACGTCCCTCGAACTCTTGATCCAGAAAAGTGTCGAGGGAGAGTTTCGTCAGCACAACGGAGTGATGACGGTGGTGGTGAAGTGATCCACGCAGGGCTTCACCTAAGCACTACGACAATATGACCGGAGGAGCAAACTGTGGAGGGGGGCGCCGCACACGGCTTGGAACAATTGATGTGTGTTAGAGGTGCCCCTGCCCCCATATATAAAGAAGGGAGAGGGGAGGAGGCCATCCTAGGCATGCCCCAAGTGGGTGGAGTCCCACTAGGGCTCCTAGTCCAATTCGCCCCCCCCTCCTTTTACTGGAAGGGGAAAGGGGAAAGGAGAGAGAGGAGGAGAAGGAAAGGGGAGCACCGCCCCCTCCCCTTGTCCAATTCGGACTCCTCCCTTGGGGAGCACCACCCCTAGTGGGTAGGTTTGCCTCCCTCCTATGGCCCATATGTCCCATATCGTCCCTCGGGGGGTTCCGGTAACCCCCCCCCCGGTACTCCGATATGTACCCGATACATTCCGAAACACTTCCGGTGTCTTGATACTATCGTCCAATATATCAATCTTTACCTCTCGAACATTTAGAGACTCCTCGTCATGTCCGTGATCTCATCCAGGACTCCGAACAATCTTCGGTCACCAAAACATATAGCTCGTAATACAAATCGTCATTGAATGTTAAGCGTGCGGACCCTACGGGTTCGAGAACTATGTAGACATGACCGAGACACCTCTCCGGTCAATAACCAATAGCGGAACCTGGATGCTTCTATAGGTTCCTACATATTCTACGAAGATCTTTATTGCTCAAACCATAATGACAACATACGTTATTCCCTTTGTCATCGGTATGTTACTTTCCCGAGATTCGATCATCAGTATCTCCATACCTAGTTCAATATCGTTACCGGCAAGTCTCTTTACTCATTCCATAATGCATTATCCCGCAACTAACTTATTAGTCACATTGCTTGCAAGGCTTATTATGATGTGCATTACCGAGAGGGCCCAGAGATACCTCTTCGATACTCGGAGTGACAAATCCTAATCTCGGTCTATGCCAACCCAACAAACACCTTCGGAGATACCTATAGAGCATATTTATAATCACCCAGTTACATTGTGACATTTGAGAGCTGAAAGGATCGAGATGGACCTAGAGGGGGGGTGAATAGGTACAAATACAAATTTTAATTGTTACTTGGAAATTTTAGGCAATAGTATGGAATATGAAAGTGAGCCTAACAATTGCAAGTGTGATGCTAAGAGCTAAACAAGATAATCAAGTAATACCAGTAGATGAGTAAGCTAGCACAATATGATATAGGTAAGCGCAGACGAGACAAGTAACCACAAGTAGAGAGTTAAGGTTAGGGATAACCGCAACTCCGAGAGACGAGGATGTAAGCCGATGTTCCCTTCCTTGGAGGGAAGCTACGTCACCGTTTAGAGAGGTGGGTGTTACCACGAAGGCACACCAACGCCACGAAGGCTCACCCTATTCTCTCTTTGAGACAACACCACGAAGGCGTTTCTCAACCACTAGTGGTAGACCTTGGGGTGGTCTCCAAACCCTCACAAACTTTTCCGGGGGTAATCACAAGGGTCGATTCCTCTCCGAAAGACTCCTACCGCCTAGGAGTCTCCAACCTCCAAGAGTAACAAGAACGATGGGGAAAATCTCAAGACTTGCTCAAGTCACAAATTCCTTTGGTGCACAGAAGGGGAAGGAGTGGATCTATCACTTGATTGGACAACTTCTCTCAAATGCTCTCAAATCCCTTGGGGATCTAGGATTTGGTGTGGAGGAGTGAGAGAGAGAGAGAGTGTGTAATGTGTTCTAGGGTTTGTTCAAAGTTAGTGGTCAGCCATATCCCGTGGGGAAAGAAGGCTATATATAGTGGTAGTGAAAAGCTAGTCGTTTGGCCACTTAAGGCATAGGAGCCGTCGGACGTCCGGTGGGTACCGGACGACCGGTTACGCAGATAGGACCGGACGTCCGACAGGGTGGCTGAGGGAGTCCTGGATTAGGGGGTGTTCGGATAGCCGAACTATACCTTCAAGCCGGACTCCTGGACTATGAAGATACAAGATTGAAGACTCCATCACGTGTCCGGAAGGGACTTTCCTTGGCGTGGAAGGCAAGCTTGGCGATACGGATGTTCAGATCTCCTACCATTGTAACCGACTCTATGTAACCCTAACCCTATCCGGTGTCTATATAAACTGGAGGGTTTTAGTCCGTAGGACAACATACACATCAACAATCATACCATACGCTAGCTTCTAGGGTTTAGCCTCTCTGATCTCGTGGTAGATCAACTCTTGTACTACCCATACCATCAATATTAATCCAGCAGGATGTAGGGTTTTACCTCCATCAAGAGGGCCCAAACCTGGGTAAAACTTCGTGTCCCCTGCCTCCTGTTACCATCCGGCCTAGACGCACAGTTCGGGACCCCCTACCCGAGATCCGCCGGTTTTGACACCGACATTGGTGCTTTCATTGAGAGTTCCTTTGTGTCGTCGCCATCAGGAAGGATGCCTCGCCCCGTCTTTAAAGACGGCACCATTGCTAAGGGAGCTTTGGCTGTCGGCCAAACCCTTCGGCTAGGTGGTTTTCTTATGACTACCTGTTCGGCTTCTACGCCGACGATGACCTCTCGAGCCATCGGAAACAATCTTCATGTCAACTCGGAACTTGCCGAGCAGTTAAATCCAATAGAGCTGTCCTCAATAAACGAGCTCTTGGATCGCTTCGCTGCCCTGGGAGTTGCTACGGATTACGACCAGATTGGGCCTAAAACCGATCTGAGAGAGATTAACTCTCCCCAAGCCACCCATCACGTTGCCGTGGTAGAAGGACAGTGCGGCGACCCTTCATCTATCCTAAGGACTCGCTATGTCCGGATTCCCGATCCCTCCAAACCGGATGACCGCGGAGGGGAGGATATCACTCAAGACCTGAACCGAGAATCAGGCTCCGGACTGGATTCATTGGACGACACCCAGGAATCCAAACTTTCGAGTTCGGAAATTTCTCGGCCTCTGAGCCTCAGAAGGGGTAAGGCTTCAGATTCAATTCCACCCACCCACCCGAGCATTAGCGATCTATCCCAAACCCGGCAAGAGCCCAAAGAAACAGTACATCATTACTGGGCCAGATTCCTCCTGGTTATGCACAGGATAAAGGGCTGCCGCGAGGAAGACGCAATTTCATCCTTCTGCAATAATTGCACGGACAAGGGAATACTCAACGCCATAAGTTGCCGTGATATTACACGCTTTGTTGACTTAGCGTCCACAGTACGAAAGTACTGTGCGATGGAAAGCGCCTGGAAAACCGAAACAAAATTTTGGGACAATCCGGCCCTTAATGCAAGCCCAGTCCGAAATAAAAGGGTGCATCAACGCCAGACACCCGGGCCAAACACCAAAAGGCAAAAACCCTCTACAGGGCATGGAACTGTACTGGAAGGATGGCTTAATGGACCCTGTAAAATTCATAGTACAGAGGACGCCACACCGACTCACAGCCTTAGAGCATGTTGGATACTCCGGCAGGTGGCCAAAATTGGCGAAAACCTCTTAATCCCGGAAGCCACAGAAAGCCACCCCAGAGACACCAATACGGTATTAACAGTCTTCGAGACCTTCGCATCAAATAACATGCGAAAAAGGACACTCCGCAGCCTTGCCGAAGTCTACCAAGTAGCAACAATAAACCCATGGGGTGACACGGCCATTACCTTCAACGCCAGTGATGAACCTAAATTCCGAACAGCCCGAGCACCAGCCGCATTGGTCCTCAGTCCAATAGTGGACGGCTTTCGTCTCACCAAGGTACTCATGGACGGCGGCAGCGGATTGAACCTCATCTACGAGGAAACTCTCCAAAAAATGGATATAGACTGGAACCGCATCACGCGAAGCAGCACAACCTTTAGAGGAATAATCCCTAGTCGGGAAGCGCGCTGTACAGGAAAAATCACACTAGATGTGGTGTTCGGCACGCCGGACAATTACAGGTCCGAAGAAGTCACGTTCCACGTGGCCCCGTTCAACAGTGGTTATCACGCTTTGCTAGGGCGGGAAGCATTCACAATCTTCCAAGCAATACCCCATTATGGGTACATGAAGCTCAAGATGCCCGGGCGTAGCGGGATCATCACTCTCGCTAGTGATCCGGATGTAGCACTCCACGTCGAAAACAAGACAGCCGCACTGGCCCTCGAGGCACTATCCGAAGCCCTAGCGACTGAGGAGCTGACTGCGTTGTGCTCTACGGTGAATAGGGATGATGTGGTACTCGACAAAAGATCCAAATCCACCTCCTTTAAACCAGCGGACGAAATAGTCAAATTCCAAGTCCATCCAACGGACCCCAATAAAACAGCTTCCATCGGGGCACAGTTAAACACTGATGTAGACGCCGCATTGCGAGAGTTCCTACGAGAAAACTGGGACATTTTCGCCTGGCACCCTTCAGACATGCCAGGAATCCCACGCAGGCTGGCCGAGCACAGCTTAAATATCCAAACAGGATTCAAACCTGTCAAACAGGCTCTCCGGCGTTTTTCCGAACCTAAGAGACAGGCTATGGGAGAGGAGCTAGAAAAGCTATTAGAGGCCGGTTTCATCAGAGATATAAAACATCCGGACTGGCTAGCAAACTTGGTGATGGTACCAAAGAGGGACAAATCCTGGCGCCTATGTGTTGATTTTAAAGACCTTAACAAGGCTTGCCCAAAGGATCCCTTCCCCTCCCCCGCATCGATCAAATTATTGATGCTACCGCAGGACACGATTCGTTGTGTTTCCTCGATGCATATTCTGGCTACCATCAAATCAAGATGGCAGAACCAGACCAAGCCGCAACGGCATTTATCACACCATACGGGCCATTCTGCTTCAACACGATGCCCTTCGGGCTCAAAAATGCCGGCGCAACTTATCAGCGCATGATTCAGACATGTTTGGCAAGCCAGATCGGTAAAACAGTGGAGGCATATGTATATGATGTGGTCGTCAAAACAAGACATGTTGAATCTCTAGTAGACGACTTGAGACTCACATTTGACAATCTCCGAACATACGACATCAAGCTCAACCCAGAAAAATGTGTTTTCGGCGTTCCAGCCGGAAAGCTCTTGGGCTTCATTGTATCCAGCAGAGGAATTGAAGCAAATCCAGCCAAGATCCGAGCTCTGTCGCAACTGGATATCCCAACAGACCTCAAACAAATACAAAAGTTAACCAGATGTGTGGCGGCTCTAAGCCGCTTTATCTCCCATTTAGGAGAAAAGGCCCTTCCCCTTTACCGCCTCCTTCGGCGCAACGAACACTTCAAATGGACGGACGCAGCCACGGCCGGACTCGACAAAATAAAAGCCATACTGGCAACAAACCCAGTCCCGGCCGCGCCAAACACCGGCGAACCAATGCTATTGTACATCGCAGCAACACATCAGGTGGTAAGCGCAGTGCTCGTCGTCGAACGAGAAGCGGACGGACACAAATTCCCCCTTCAAAGGCCGGTCTATTATGTGTCCACTGTCCTCACTCCCTGCAAATCATGGTACCCGCATTATCAAAAGATTGCGTACGCGGTATTCATGGCATCCCAGAAGCTACAACAATACTTTCAAGAGTGTTCAATAACAGTAGCCTCGGAAGTACCACCTAACGACATTATAAACAACCGTGACGCAACGGGCCGGATTGTGAAATGGGCCATCGAGCTCCTCCCGTTCGACATAACTTATAAGCCACGGCGAGCCATCAAGTCACAAGTTTTGGCCGACTTCGTCACAGAATGGACGGAGGCCGAACTCCCTAGAGAGTACGACACATATTCAAATTGGATCATGCATTTCGACGGCTCCAAAATGTTGGCCGGACTGGGGGCTGGCGTCTTTTTGACGTCCCCCACAGGAGACACGGTTCAATGCGTACTACAGATTCTGTACACGGACTCCAACAATGCAGCCGAATATGAGGCCCTTCTACATGGCCTCCGGATGGCAGTATCCATGGGCATCCAACGCCTAGAGGTGCGCGGGGACTCGAACCTCGCAATCTCCCAAACAAATGGAGACTTCGATGCCAAAGATCCGAAAATGGTAGCTTACCGCAACGCCGTCCTAATAATGTCAGCTCGGTTCGAGGGACTTGAATTTCACCATATAGCCCGGGAAAATAATCAGGCGGTGGATGTCCTGGCACGCATCGGCGCAAAACACGATGTAGTCCCCCCAACATCTTCTTGGACAGGCTGTTCAAGCCATCCGTGGCATGGGAAGGGGAGCCAAATAATAACAGCCCGGACCCAACCGCACTGCCCGACACGGAACATTCTAACACAATCGGAGGCTCTGCCATTGAAATAACACCTTCAGCCCACGTAATAATGGTCGTCATCGCCCCGTGGACAGAACCATTCTCGCCTACCTTACTAGGCAGGAACTCCCCGAGGACGAAAATGAGGCACGCTGCATAGTGCGGTGATCCAAAGCCTACAGAGTCCACAAGCGAGAGCTTTATAAGAAAAGCACTACCGGAGTCCTTCAAAGGTGCATCTCCGAAGAAGAGGGGCGGAATCTCCTGGCTGAAATCCATGCCGGACTCGGCGGTCATCACGCTGCAGCCCGGTCCCTGGTAAGCAAGGCCTTCCGTACAGGCTTTTTTTTGACAGAAAGACTGTAAGGGAACCCCCTACAGTATAAATGGTGCAACAAACCCAAATTGCAAGTACCATGCCTTGAACCTGGGTGGGTGGGAAGGCATCAGCCCCTTCCCACCACTAGGCTATGCCTTAGTCTGCTTTTATTGGGCGACGGCCCGGGCAGACGCTCAGGACTTAGTCCAATGATGCACCGGCTGCCAACTCTTTGCAAACCAAAGCCATATGCCACCCATCGCCCTCCAAACTATCCCCATCACTTGGCCCTTTGCGGTCTGGGGGCTTGATATGGTTGGACCCCTTAAAGGCGGAACCCACAAGCACAAATACTTACTGGTCATGGTGGATAAGTTCACCAAATGGATAGAAGCCAAGCCTGTTAAGACGGCCGAATCCGGACCTGTGATAGACTTCATATCCGGGGTCGTACACCATTACGGCGTCCCCCACAGCATCATCACTGATAATGGCACGAACTTTACGGCCGACGAGGTAAAACTCTGGTGCAAAAACATGGGCATAAAGCTCGATTACGCTTCCGTCTATCACCCACAAACTAACGGCCAGGTCGAACATGCAAATGGTCTTATCATGAGCGGCATCAAACCCAGACTAGTGCGGTCCCTCAAGGAATCTAACACGCACTGGGTAGAGGAGCTCGACTCCGTACTCTGGGGGCTACGTACCACGCCGAATCGCACCACCGGATACACACCATTCTTCATCGTGAACGGCGCAGAGGCAGTTCTGCCTTGCGACATAATTCATGACTCACCTTGAGTGCACATGTACGAGGAAAGAGAAGCCGAGCTCGATCGGCAGGACAGTTTTGACGCATTAGAGGAGGAGCGTGATGTGGCGAAAGCCCGTTTCGCATTCTATCAACAGCAAGCTCGAAGATACCAAAGCAGAGAAGTACGGGCCAAAAATTACAACGTTGGCGAATTAGTTCTACACCTGCCGGACAAGAAAAAGGACAAACTCAAGCCCAAGTGGGAAGGTCCCTTCATAATTGACCAAGTTTTGACTGGTGGAGCATACCGCCTGCGAAACGCATCGGATAACCGACTCGAGCCGAACCCATGGAACGCAGCCCGTCTCCGAAGATTCTATGCCTAGCGCCGGATCCTATGTTCGTCTCCTTACTCTGTCCATTTTTTATATACTGTCCATCGTACATTTCTCTCCTTCTCCCGTTTTCTCTCTCTTATAACCTTTAAAGGCTCACAAATTGATGCGCTATCCGCGCTCAGTAAACCTGGGGGCTTCTTTAAACAAAAGCTTATTTATACAGGCTTCATGCCTAACACATGTGTCAAACTTCTTCATGTACCTTTTATTCACCATCATATGCATCGAGATGACTTAAGTTTTGGGCAAGCTGGGTTGCCTGGCTCCTGTGCTTACCCCTACGTTCCCGATTATTCGGCTAGGTGGTAAAGGGAGCACCTCTGCGATTGTTACTGCCGGATCAGCCGGACGTGTACCTCAGACTGGGTGAAGCCGAAAGCTAGCGTTCTTAAGAGAATATTCGGTCGGTGAACTAAAATATGATCTTTTCCTTTATCTATGTGCCCCCAAGCATTTTTCCTGCATTTCTTTTCGCAACATGGACATGCACTTTAGGGCATGCCCCCCAGGGAAAGGAACCCCTAACGGAACTATTCTCCCTGGAAGATGTTTCTTACTAACCATGTAATATAACATAACTAGTCGGGCACTTGTCTGTTCACGCCATAATGACCCCTACGCCTGGTCTCCACGCATTCCCCGGTTCCTATATAACCGCACGGGAATTCGGACACACTCCGAACCGTCAGGTCCCGAGGCTTAAGCGAAAAGGTCAGCCATGACAAACGATCTACAATCTGGCTAGAAGGCATTATAAATGTTAATTAAATTACATAGTCATTTTGACTGACTGTACTCCTCTTCAATACCATCTAACAGGCCGTCTAATTTACAGTCCTGCTGGGAATACTTTGCGGCCAACTCTACTTGGCCGTATACTAAGCTCACAGGGATCTCCTTCCCATCGGGGCCTACAGGACCAACCTCGGCCATATGGTTGGGGTCGGCCTGTGAATACCGCGTCTTCACCATGGCCCAGGCCTCCCTAGCACCTTGATGGCAGGCTGATATCTTCCACAACTGGAAGCGCCGCCGTGCTCCCCTCAGCTTCTCCGCAAGCTCTCCAAGACCTTCGGGTGTCGAGACGGATGGCCACAGGACCTGGGCGACGCCTCGCATCGCCTGCCGAACTCGATCGAGCAATTGCAAGAGCTCAGGAAGAAGGTCACCCGTAGAACCGAGCATCTCCTCTACAGGACGACCTGTTAACATACCTACGGACATCGCTCTGTTAATCAACGGCACCGCCGAACTTTCTTTTAAAAGGTTCATTCAAGCACTTACTAAATATGCCGTGCCGAAGCCGCTGATTCTCCTTCACGGAGTCTGACAGCTGGGCACGAACATCTTTTAGCTCGATGCCCAGCCGGGTGTTGGCATCTTGGAGAACGTTCTTCTCCCCCATCACCTTTAACAACACCCTCTCACCAGCCTTTAGTTGGCGTTCGAGGTGTTGCCTTTCCAGATTCAATCCGGCGCCATCTGCAATTTTATTTGTCAGATTCGCACAAAAGACGTGCTTCGCCACATACTTATCTTTCGAAATGTATATTACCAGAGGGGGTCTCCTTAGGCTCCCCTACCGCGGCTAGTGCGGCCTCCAGTTGGGCTTTGCACTCTTCCAGCTCCTGGGTCAGTAGGGAATTCTTTTATGTAAGAACCTGCATTTCAAATGATCCTTAAACCAGTTATTCTAACTGTTATTAGTCTCGGGGGCTACTGCTACATATATATTTACCAAAATTTTCTTACCCGTATGTCTTTTACATATTGCTCCGTTGCTCTGGCTAGACCATTTTGAGCGGCACGGAGGTGCGCATCTCCCGAATTGAAGGCATCTAATGCCTCTTGGGAGAAGCAAGCGTCGCGAAGAATGGTCCGGCGACGCCTGTGGTTCATGGCACTTTCCACCTCTGAGTTGGTGGCAGATAACCCGTCCGCATCCAACATCGGAGGAACGTCTGGCACACGCCTTGCGTTTGCCTCCGCCCCCGGACCAAGCTTTGGAGCCTGGCTGGTGGAGGCGCGATTAACAGCCTCTCCGGATATAGTCCGGCGAGGTCTCTTTGTCCTGAAAAGGGCACGAGTGTCAAGTGTGCCTCGAAGGTATAACAACTGGGATAAAGGAACGCGCCATACCTTCGCGTTGATGCCTCGGTCCGGACTGCGCCTCTTTTCTGCCCATGGGGCCCTGCGGCCCCTGGTTGGTTTGTCGCCGCAGGTTCGGCCTTCTGCCGTAAAAACCTCCCCTGCAAAGTTCGGTTGCAATCAGGAAATTAAACACGCATGGACGAACCCCTGTCCGGGGTACAGGGACTTCGGTCTCAGGTACCTGGGGTGTTCGGATTAGCCCTGGATAATCAGCCGTAATGGCCACCAGGGCGTTGTCCTCGCTCAATTGATGGAACACTCCATCGATCAGCTCCACAGATATGTCCGGATCCTCTTGAGGGGCCGGGTCGAGAGACCGTCCTGAGTCCTCGGGTTGTGGAGGCGGGCTGCCTATGTCCTTAACGGCCTGGCGCAGTTCCTGCGTTGAAGTCATCAGACTAAGTATTTAACAATGGGAACACTAAACGGATGAGCAAGTAAATGCGACCACTTACCCAGCTTGGGGGATTGTGCATAGAGAATCCGCCCTGTGGGTTGACGCGGAGAAATTCCTCCTCTTCTCCCTTGTACAAAGTGGACAAGATCTTTAATAGAGCGGCAACTGAATCTGGCCCTTTGCGGCCGTAGCGGGTGGCGTCGTCCTCCCCATTGAAATCCCACATGGGGTGGCTTCTGTACTGAAGCGGCTGCACCCCCCGCGTGATGCATTCGGCCATAACTCCGATCATGATTAGTCCGGAATGGGCCAACAATCTTATTCGGCCCATAAGATAAACAATGTCCCTGTCAATTTCCCTTTGAGGGCTCCGTGGACGCCAACTTAGGCGCTTCTTTAAAGGGGCACTGTCGAACTCCGGGAGGCCGATCCGGATAGGATCCGGCAGCGGGACGTCTTCTATATAGAACCATTCCGAGGGCCAGTCTTCGGACGCCTTCTTTGGGGTTCTGGACAGATATCCGGTCCCGGCAATGCGCCATACTTCGGCTCCGCCCACTTGATACATTGACCCTTTCTTGGAACGGGGCACGAGGCAAAATAGCTCCTTCCACAGTCCGAAATGAGCTTCAATACCCAAGAATAGCTCGCAGAGGGCTACAAAGCCCGCGATGTGCAATACTGAGGCAGGCGTGAGATGATGTAGCTGGAGGCCGTAGAACTCCAGCAGCCCCCGGAGAAACGGGTGGATGGGAAATCCGAGCCCCCTTATTAAGTAAGTAACGAGGCACACCCGCTCTCCTTTGTATGGATTAGGGGCATTCTCTGCTTGCTCTCCGCCATTGTAGACGGCAAGACCGGCTCGGACCGGGACCATATCGGCCAGGGGGAGAAATCCCTTGGTCTGAAGCGTCACTAGCTCGCTATGCGGAGTAGAACATCTCTCCAAATATCCAAGCTTAGGGCTAGAAGGACGAGAGGAGGAGCTGCGGCGGCTGGCCATGGTAGAATGGACCTTTGACGGATGCGCTCTGATGAACACTCGTGGAGGGGAGAAGGTGTGGATTGGATCTAAATCCTCATCCCCTTAAAAACGGTAACTCATTTACACGGCGAGGGGTGTGAACGTAAAAACACTCAGACTTTTCATATTCGTTTGGCACGTGGAAAGCGGCCATTATTGGGCGTAGAAGCCGAGGAGTGCAACATCTACAAGAAACCAGACTTTATTCAAATAGGTACACGGAATTTGGAGGAGAACCCACCTTGCAATGCCTAAGACAATCTGCGCGCCGGACTCATTGTCATTGAAGCCTGGTTCGGGGGATACTGAGGGAGTCCTGGATTAGGGGGTGTTCGGAGAGCCGAACTATACCTTCAAGCCGGACTCCTGGACTATGAAGATACAAGATTGAAGACTCCATCCCGTGTCCGGAAGGGACTTTCCTTGGAGTGGAAGGCAAGCTTGGCGATACGGATGTTCAGATCTCCTACCATTGTAACCGACTCTATGTAACCCTAACCCTATCCGGTGTCTATGTAAACTGGAGGGTTTTAGTTCGTACGACAACATACACATCAATAATCATACCATAGGCTAGCTTCTAGGGTTTAGCCTCTCTGATCTCGTGGTAGATCAACTCTTGTACTACCCATACCATCAATATTAATCCAGCAGGACGTGGGGTTTTACCTCCATCAAGAGGGCCCGAACCTGGGTAAAACTTCATGTCCCCTGCCTCCTGTTACCATCCGGCCTAGACGCACAGTTCGGGACCCCCTACCCGAGATCCGCCGGTTTTGACACCGACAGCGGCCGGTCGTCCGGTGGCTGGGACACCAACCAGGGACACATGTGAGGAGTGAGGCTCACAGGGAGGGGACATCCGGAAGGCGCCTATCGTCCGTAGCCCGGACATCCGGTGTTGTTGGAAATCCGTTAATTGTAGTTCTGTTGGAGTGCACCGGATATCCGGAGATGAGCGGACGTCCGGTGACCGGACATCCGGTGTGAACGGTCTTCCGCTAATATCAGTTCTGTGAAGACTCACCGGATGACCGGAGAGAGTCGGACGTCTGGTTGGTTGAGAGAGGTCGGACGTCCGTAGACTTCGGGCGTCCGGTGAAAGTTGGACCTTTTAGCTTAGAAACATACTACCATTTTTGCACAAGTTAGAGGAAGAATTTTGAGATGGTATGAGAGGGAATTTTGTTGTTTTGAGCAAGTTCTTTCGCGATAGTGCGGGATCCCTATACTCAAGAGCAAACCGAAAACAAGGAGCCGAAGCTTTTTATCTTTGTCTTGTGTCTCTGCTCTTGAGTGATATATGTTTTTATGTCCGTAGTCATGATCCACACACACACATAGCCCTTGGGACATAATCCTGAGAAATACTCGATAAACATGATTAGTCCCAATATGCATGTTGTCATCAACATCAAAATATGATTAAGGGCATGATTGCACTTTCAATCTCCCCCTTTTTGGTAGTTGATGACAACATACATGCACTTTTTAGAATAAAGCTTTGAATATCGAAAGAATTTAAAAAACATTGAATATCGAAGGATTTGTTGTGGAGCTCCCCCTCAATATGTTCAATAACTAATAGGTAAGCATGAAGAGAGAGCTCCCCCTCAATATGATACCAACACAACCGAAACTCATACACAAGATAATCAAGATAACATCAGATTTAGAATAGGCTTCACAAAGATTCATCACTCATAGCATATAAAATAAGTCGGTACAAACATATCATAAGTTCAATAACAGGTTAATCACATAGCATGAGTTCGATAACACATAGCATGAGCTCGATAACAAGATAATAAGATAATATCATAGCAACATATCACATAAATAAGTGCCTACTCCCCCTTGGCAGCAAATACCCAAAAAGGAGGTGTCATAACAGCATCAAAGAGCATCATTGTCATCATCATCATGAACACCACTACCACCAGCCTCGTCAAGGAAGTCAGCCCACTCAGGACCCGAAGGAAAGCCGGAGTCAGAAGGTGGATCATCAGGAAGACGTTCATTGACACTCAGATCGTAAACTCCGGAGTCTCTCAGACGAGCCTTCAAAGCATTCTTGGAGGTGACCAAGCATGTGACAACGTCGTGATTTTGAGAGCAATGAAAGGTAAACATCTTCATCATGGCAGAGTGAGCTTTTCCAAGAAAGCGAGAGATGCGACCAAAAGGTGCGGAGCCGGAAGAAGTAGACCGAGTGGCGGAAGAAGGAACACTAGCCGGGGTATGACGAGCAGGAGCAGAAGAGTCCTTGGGAACCCAATCATCCGCCATGTGAGATGGAATGACCCACCGTTAGTGCAAGTGAGTGCGGGCAATGGGAAACGGAGCAACACTCTCGATAAATGCCTAAAGAAATGGGGCATGAGGAAAGGCTCACTTGTGCTGAAAACAGGCCAGACGGATCTCATGCCACAGAAAATGAGGGATATTTATCTTCCCTGTGGGAGACACATAGAGGTGATGCATGAGATCAATGCAGTAGCTGTTACATGACCCCTTGTCACCCATCTTGGGATATATGGTGCGAATAACACACTGAAAAATGATGTAGAAGGGTGAGCGCCAAATTGAAACTTGGTTCAGGCCCTTTTGTTTCTCCTGATTAGACATTTCACTTATGGGCTTGAGAAGATCCACACAGACCTCTATGCCCTTGGGTCTATGGTTAGGGTCATCCTTATGGATTTTGAACCCTGTGTCAGGAAAACCAAGAGCAGCAACAAATTGAGCATAGGATGCCGTGAGCATGGTGTCGGAGGTCATCCAAGTGACAGTTTTATCGGGACCAAAGTAACAAGTGGCATAGAATTGATGAATTGCAGCATGGTTAAAATCATGCTGGAATTCAAATGGTGCAGCAAGACCGGAGGACTCAATGAGCTCAATAGCTCCCGGATATTTCGCCGGATGAGTGCGGATATGCTCTAAGTCGATGCACATATGGATAGACAAACCTTTAGGAATGACTATAGTGGTGAAAATGTTGGCTTGGACATTTGTGCGAAAACGAGCATCCTGTGAATCGCTGAGAACAGTGAATTGATCTACATCACGACGAAGCTTAAGGTAAGAAGCGATGGGAACCTCATTGAACCATTTAATGATGTGGCCGTGAGGGAGTGGAGGTTCAAGAGATATGCGACGGGCAGCACCTTGAGGTTGTACCGGAGGAGGAGGAGGCTTGAATGTGGGCCGACGAGTTCCAGGCTTGGGTGCAGTGGTGCGAACAGCAACATAAGCGGGTTCCTCAATTTCTTCCAACTCATCCTCATAGTCGGATTCTTCCGTCGAAGAGGCACTAGTGGAGCTGCGAGGGTGAGCGACACGCTTCCGAGGACGAGCGCGCTCCTGCGAATCATCGGACCCACCACGACGAGACGGACGAGAGCCCCCAGCGGTGACCTGCTTGCGAGCAGAGCGCTTTGTCCGTGGCATTGCTACCTAGGGAAGGAGGAGACTCCAAATCTTAACAATCGCCATAGATCAAGAAGGTTAGAGCAATGGGGGGGGGAATAGCATTTGCTACCTCGGGAGGTCGAGGAGAAGATGCGACAGAGAAGAGGTTTCCCCCGACGCCGGCCGGGTCGAGAGAAGGGCGGCCGGAGGCTCGACGACAGCCGGAAGGGCCCAACGGGGTCCCGGCGGCGAGGGGCCCAGCCCGTGAACGCAGCAAGGAGATAGTGCGGCGGCGGCGGCGAGAGGAGGAGTGGAGAGAAATTAGGTATAGAGACGACCGGACCGCACGCCCCAGTATATATAGGCGGGCGAGAAACGTACCGGACATCCGGTGTGAACCGGACGTCCGGGACCTGAGAGGGCAACCTGACATGAGAAGTAGCAGATGACCGGCAAAAACGGACGTCCGACGTGTTTAGACAGAGCAGTAATTAACGGAAGTCCGGTTACAGCGGACAACCGGCAATAGGGCACCAGAGAGGATTTGATGGACGTCCGGTATTAACGGACGTCCGGTGGCATTTTTTTAAATATCTTTTCGAGGAAGACTAGGGTTCCATAGTTGGTGCTAATGACAATGATGGAGAGATGATGAGTAAAATATGTAGTAGGATGCAAGGACACCCTAGGTGAAGCAATGAGTTTCCTAAACCAACAATAATAAACACACATACTGCTCACATGTTGTTCTAATGACAAGGCGGTGGCTGATGCCACCATGTATAAGTATACGTGACATGACACTGCAAAGATTTAAACTTTGGGTCCATAATCACTATGCCATCATTGAAAGCACCATAGTTAGAGTAACATGGTAGCTTTGAGAGTGTATGTTCTTTTTATGCATTTCATAGGGTGAGAGAACGCATGAGTTGAGTGTCTCCCCCTAAATATATGCCTACATAGAGACAGGACATTATGACAATGCATGCATGAGTACTATTTTTCACATAATGTTGTCAAGCTCCAAGATACCAAGTTCACGCCTAAGTTGACAAAATCTTGCCTCATCCAATGGCTTGGTGAAAATATCTGCAAGTTGCATATCTGTGCCAACATGAGCAATGTCAATATCACCCTTCTCCACATGATCTCTCAGGAAGTGGTACCTAATGTCAATGTGCTTGGTGCGGGTATGATCTTTGGGGTTCTCAGCAATATTAATGGCACTTTGATTATCACATAGAAGAGGCACATGTCTATAGGTGATACCGTAATCCTTCAAAGTTTGCCTCATCCATAGTAACTGAGTTGCACAACTGGCGGTTGCAATATATTCAGCTTCGGCATTGGAGAGGGCAACACAATTTTGCTTCTTCGAGGACCAACTTACCAAGGAGCGTCCAAGAAATTGACATGCACCGGAGGTGGATTTTCGATCCACTTTGTCTCCAGCCCAATCTGCATCCGTGTACCCAATGAGATCAAACTTAGCATCCCTGGGGTACCATAGACCCAACTTTGGGGTGTGAACAAGGTACCTAAGAATATGCTTAACCGCCTTATGATGGTTTTCCCTAGGGGAAGCTTGAAATCTAGCACACATGCATACACTAAACATGATGTTTGGTCTAGATGCACAAAGATAAAGCAATGAACCAATCATAGAGCGGTATTTAGATGGGTCGAAGGGGATACCGTTTGAGTCTTCAGTGAGTACCGTTTTGGTTGGCATGGGGGTCTTACATGGGCTAGCATCAGACATGCCAAATTTTGCTAGGATATCCTTGAGGTATTTGGCTTGAGACAAGAAAATTCCTTCTTGAAATTGTTGAATTTGAAAACCGAGGAAGAACTTCAAATCCGCATTGAGTGACATTTCAAAATTCTTGGTCATTGATGCCGCAAACTTCTTGCATAAATGAATGTTAGGAGAACCAAAAATGATATCATCTACATAGATTTGGCATAAGATCAAATCACCTTTGTTCCTCTTAGTAAAAAGAGTGGGATCGATTACCCCTCTCACAAAACCATCATCGAGTAGAAACTTCTTAAGATGATCATACCAAGCACGAGGTGCTTGTTTGAGGCCATACAAAGCCTTATGAAGTTTATACACATAGTCTTTGTGATCGGGGTCAACGAATCCAGGTGGTTGTGATGCATATACTTCTTCTTGTAGAGGACCATTAAGGAAAGCACTCTTCACATCCATTTGATGTAATGTAAAGCCATTGAAAGCAGCATAAGCAAGTAAGATGCGAATGGATTCAAGACGGGCAACGGGGGCAAAGGTCTCACCAAATTCCAAACCTTCAACTTGTGAGTATCCTTGTGCCACTAACCTTGCCTTGTTGTGGATGATTACGCCATTCTCATCTTGCTTGTTCTTGAAAATCCACTTTGTTCCAATGACGTTGTGTTCTGTAGTTGACCTCTTGACTAATGACCACACTTGATTGCGCTCAAAACTATTCAACTCTTCTTGCATAGCAATAAGCCAATCGTTGTCTATCAATGCATCTTGTACCTTGAGAGGCTCAACACTAGACACAAAAGAGAAGTGAGCACAAAAGTTTTTCAATTGTTTACGAGTGACTCTACCTTCCGATATGCCGGTGAGGATTTTATCAACATCAACACGACCGGCCACTCGAGGCATGATGGAGGTTAAGGTTTCGCGAGGTTCAACTTCATGTCCATCATCCACGTCCTCAACATATGGATCATTAATGTGTGGTGGAAAATCTTCTTCTTCTTCTTGCATTTGTTGAGGTTCATTGTCAATGATTGCACTTTCTTGTTCTTTCCCTTGAGGATGATCTTGTTCTTGATGATTATCATGAAGAGGAACTTGATCATCATCTTGTACTTGGACTAAGGGCATTGATTGAGTAATAGGTGCTTGTGGTGGTATGGGTGTGGAAGTAGTTTGATGGTGTGTGAGGCCTTGATCTTCTTCTTCATCATCATGAGGGTCTTGTTCCATTGGAAGAAGTGCACCAACACCCATCGTCAAGATATCTTGAGAAGAATCTTCTTCACCTACATCACTTAGATCAACTTGCTCCCCATGGGAGCCATTAAATTCATAAAACACCACGTCACAAGTTTCTACAACACATCCATTGGATTTGTTGTAGACTCTATAGGCGTGAGAGTTTGATCCATAACCAACAAATATGCCCTCAATGGTTTTAGATTGAAATTTTCCTAACCGCTCTCTTTTGTTGAGGATGAAGCATTTACACCCAAATACACGAAAGTACTTGACATTTGGCTTGTTCCCGGTTAGGAGCTCATACGGAGTGTTTTCCAATATCGTGCGGAGGAAGAGCCGGTTTGAAGCATGACATGCAGTGTTGACGGCCTCGGCCCAAAAACTATGTGGCGACTTGTATTCATCCAACATGGACCTCGCCATCTCCACAAGGGTGCGGCTCTTCCTTTCTGCAACACCATTTTGTTGGGGAGTGTATGGAGCTGAATATTGATGCTCAATCCCTTCATCACTAAGAAATCCTTCCAAGGTGTAATTCTTGAACTCAGAACCATTATCAGTTCTTATTGCAATGATTTCTTTGTCAAACTTGCGTTGTGCTTGCTTGGCAAAATCAATGAAGGTGATCTTCGTCTCGTCTTTGGACTTGAGGAGAAACACCCATGTGTATCTTGAGTAATCATCCACAATGACAAGTCCATACTTTTTCCCACCAAGACTATCCCATGAAGGAGGCCCAAACAGATCCACATGAAGGAGCTCCAAAGGCCTTGAAGTAGACACAATATTCTTGGGTGGGTGCTTTGATTGATGTTGCTTCCCATCTATGCATGCACTACACACACGATCTTTCTCAAAAGAGACATTTGTTAGTCCAAGGATGTGATTTCCCATTAAGAGATCTTGAAGATTTCTCATGCCGACATGGGCTAGCCGGCGATGCCATAGCCACCCCTTGTTGGCCTTGGCCATTAGACAAGTTGCATGGAATGTGCTCTCTTTCGAGAAATCAACCATGTAAATGTTGCCATCCAACTCTCCAACAAAGGCCACTTCGAGAGTATCTCTCTTAAAGACTTTCACATCCGTTAGTCCAAATAGTGTATCATAACCAACATAGGCCAATTGGCGAACAGAAATCAAATGGTATTTAAGGGATTGGACAAGCATGACATTTGCAAGAGACATGTCATTTGCGATAGCCACCTTACCCAAACCGAGTACCTGTCCTTTTGATCCTCCACCAAACATAATGGTCATAAATGGTTGAATAGCTCCCATGAAATCGTAGAGCAACTTGCTATCTCCGGTCATATGATTGGTACATCCACTATCAATCACCCATTTTACTCCACCGGAGAAGGCAACCTACACGCAATTATTACTTGGTTAGAGGCACAAATTTTGCAATGGGACCTCTCAAGTTAGTCATAAAGGTCTTAGGGACCCAAATAGCATAAAACCGAAATGCATTTCGAGGACCAACAAACTTTGCACAAACTTCTCCATCCTTAGTCTTATGAAGAACATAGGATGGAGGCATGAACTCTTTTGGCTTGTTGACAGTGGGCATGCCCCTTGTGGCATTCCCACAAACAACCTTACCTTTCTCCTTGTGCCCTTGTCGTACAAAAGTTTCTTTTAGAGGGGTGTGCACTTTTGAGAGGATGTCTTCTTCTTGCTTGTGCTTGGGTCAAACCCGAGTCCTTCTTTGGCAAACACTTCATTGTGTTGGCTCAACACCTCATTAAGGTTCTTTTGCCCTTGAGCACATGTCATGAGCCCTTTCTCGATTTGAGCTTCGAGAAAGTGATTCTCCTCAAGAATAGATGCTAGATCACTACAAGAGTTAGTAGTACAAGCATCAACATTAATAATAGGAGAAGAGTAAGCCTTGGCTAGAGTTTCAAGATAAGCAAGCTTGAGTGTCTCAAAACTCTTTGTAAGAAGGGTGAGCTCTTCTTCCTTGGTCTTGAGGGACACGGATAGGAGCTCACAATCCTTAGAGAGAGAAGCATTAGACTTTACAAGCTTACTTTTATCATTCATCAACTCTTCGCAAGAGTCGATAGCCTTTTTCAAGGAGGCAAGATCTCTAGTATGAACATCAATGTTTGCACCAATTTTTAAGCATAGTTCATCATTGCGTGCTTCCTCATATTGGACTTTCCACTCAAGGATTTCATATTTTTCCTTTTCCTCGGTGACGAGGGTTTCGAGTTCCTTAATGGAAATGGTGTGCTTACTCACCATCTCCATAAGCATATGAAACATAGTGAGCTTCTTTCCTTTAAGAGAGCACATGAACTTATTTAGTTTAGCAAGCATAGGATCATTTATATCATCATCCTCATACCTATCCTCCGCATCAAGATACTCATCACTAGGAGTAGGAGGAGTGAAAAGAGGAGGGTTTGATCGTGGGGTTACCTTGACCTTGTCAGGAGAGTGTTGGTCCTCTCCATCTTCTACCACGGCCTTCGCCATGAGACACTTGTGAGCGTTGCCCTTGTAATCCTTCATGTAGTTGTAGGTGACAACTTCACCACTCTTGTTGACTAGCCTCAATGTGTTTTGAGAATCTTGAGCAACTCCGGCAACACCACTAACATCATCCGGATCGGATTCTTCTTGAGCAACCATTGCTTTCCCATCTCTCTTCTTGAGCTTGGAGTTCATAGGATTTGGCAACTTCTTCTTGGGAAAGGTCTTGGGAAACCTTGGTTTATCTTCTCTCTTCTCATAAGGGCACTCGTTGGAGAAGTGGTTGGTTTCTTCACAGTTGTAGAGTTTTCTTACTTTCTTCTTTTGAAACCTTCCCTTGAATTTTCCCGCGCTAAACTTCTTGACAAAGAGAGCCATGTCTTCATATGAAGGGCCCTCATCAGATTCAACCTCATCACCATCTTCGTCATCATCATCATCATCATCATCTTCTAATTCACTTTGCTCATCTTCACATACATGCTTGGCCTTCAATGCAAGATTGATCTTCGACGATGGAGTACCATGCATGGCAAGATGTTTTGTAGCATTTGCCTTTGACTCTTCAAATAGTTGGAAAGTGGATATGATGTCATCTGTAGTCATTTCCTTGAAGGCATGGTGTTGTCTTATGTCCCATACCATCTGATGGTGATATGGAGCAAGAGCATGGAGCAACTTGTCCACAAGGAATCGCTTAGTCATGTTAAATCCATCTTGTGTCTTGTCACACTCACATGACTCAATATCAGCGGTGAGAGTCATGAGACGCTCAAGGAGTTGATTTGCAGTTTCACCTTTCTCCATACAAAAGTTTTGCAATTGCCCCTTGGCAATTTCATATTGAGCACTCCGGAGGGTGGAGGTACCGGTCTTGGATCTTATAATACTTTCCCATAATTCCTTGGCACTTGTGATGTGTATGAAAGGTCTCCTTTGCTTTTCAACCATACCTTTCCTTATACACATGATTGTTGTGTCATTGAGATTCTTGTCATAAATTTCTCTTGGTGTAGGATTCTTTGGATCAACCACATGGTAACCATACTCCAAGATCTCTAGCATCTCATCGTTTCCAAATCGAAGATGATCCTGCATAGCAACTCTCCACAAAGCAAAATCGGAAGTGGAGTCAAGTAAAGGAGGTTTGCCTTGAGAGTTATATTTTGGTTTCTCAACTTGGGGTCTTGCATAAAGCCAAGGAACACTAGACTGTTCATTGCTAGGAGGTTGTTGACCAAGTGACGGAGTAGGCACAGTTGGTCTCGAAGCCGCACCACCTGAAAGTGGTGCAAGCACCATGGACAATGTGGCTATCCTCATTTGGACCAAGGCCTCTACAAAAGAATCATGCTCCTCCTTTTGCTTAGCAAGGGCCCATTCTAGATCCTCAGAAGTAAAGGTCTTGACTTCAAAAGAAGCCTCGCCTTTATCCTTCGGATCTACAACAAGGGGAGTCCCATCGGGGTTCATCTCGCTCTAGGGTGGTTAAGCCACAAGAATAGAGCACGAGGCTCTGATACCAATTCAAATGATTGAGATGGACCTAGAGGGGGGTGAATAGGTACAAATACAAATTTTAATTGTTACTTGGCAATTTTAGGCAATAGTACGGAATATGAAAGTGAGCCTAACAATTGCAAGTGTGATTCTAAGAGCTAAACAAGATAATCAAGTAATACAAGTAGATGAGTAAGCTAGCACAATATGATATAGGTAAGTGCAGACGAGACAAGTAACCACAAGTAGAGAGTTAAGGTTAGGGATAACCGCAACTCCGAGAGACGAGGATGTAAGCCGATGTTCACTTCCTTGGAGGGAAGCTACGTCACCGTTTAGAGAGGTGGGTGTTACCACGAAGGCACACCAACACCACGAAGGCTCACCCTATTCTCTCTTTGAGACAACACCACGAAGGCGTTTCTCAACCACTAGTGGTAGACCTTGGGGTGGTCTCCAAACCCTCACAAACTTTTCCAGGGGTAATCACAAGGGTCGATTCCTCTCCGAAAGACTCCTACCGCCTAGGAGTCTCCAACCTCCAAGAGTAACAAGAACGATGGGGAAAATCTCAAGACTTGCTCAAGTCACAAATTCCTTTGGTGCAAAGAAGGGGAAGGAGTGGATCTATCACTTGATTGGACAACTTCTCTCAAATGCTCTCAAATCCCTTGGGGATCTAGGATTTGGTGTGGAGGAGTGAGAGAGAGAGTGTGTGTAATGTGTTCTAGGGTTTGTTCAAAGTGAGTGGTCAGCCATACCCCGTGGGGAAAGAAGGCTATATATAGTGGTAGTGAAAAGCTAGCCGTTTGGCCACTTAAGGCACAGGAGCTGCCGGACGTCCGGTGGGTACCGGATGACCGGTTACACAGATAGGACCGGACGTCCGGCAGGGTGGCCGGTCGTCCGGTGGCTGGGACACCAACCGGGGACACATGTGAGGAGTGAGGCGTACAGGCAGTGGACATCCGGAAGGCGCCGATCGTCCGGAGCCCGGACGTCCGGTGTTGTCGGAAATCCGTTAATTGTAGTTCTGTTGGAGTGCACCGGATATCCGGAGATGAGTGGACGTCCGGTGACCGGACATCCGGTGTGACCGGTCTTCCGCTAATATCAATTCTGTGAAGACTCACCGGACGACCGGAGAGAGTCGGATGTCTGGTTGGTTGAGAGAGGCCGGACGTCCGTAGACTTCGGACGTCCGGTGAAAGTTGGACCTTTTAGCTTAGAAACATACTACCATTTTTGCACAAGTTAGAGGAAGAATTTTGAGATGGTATGAGAGGGAATTTTGTGGTTTTGAGCAAGTTCTTTCGCGAAATCCATCGATCCCCTCTTAATAGTGCGGGATCCCTATACTCAAGAGCAAACTGAAAACAAGGAGCCGAAGCTTTTTATCTTTGTCTTGTGTCTCTGCTCTTGAGTGATATATGTTTTTATGTCCGTAGTCATGTTCCACACACACACATAGCCCTTGGGACATAATCCTGAGAAATACTCGATAAACATGATTAGTCCCTGAGGGAGTCCTGGATTAGGGGGTGTCCGGATGGCCAGACTATACCTTCAGCCGGACTCCTGGACTATGAAGATACAAGATTGAAGACTTCGTCCCGTGTCCGGAAGGGACTTTCCTTGGCGTGGAAGGCAAGCTTGGCGATACGGATATGTAGATCTCCTACCATTTTAACCGACTTTGTGTAACCCTAACCCTCTCCGGTGTCTATATAAACCGGAGGGTTTTAGTCCGTAGGACAACATACAGAACAACAATCATACCATAGGCTAGCTCTAGGGTTTAGCCTCTCCGATCTCGTGGTAGATCTACTCTTGTACTACCCATATCATCAATATTAATCAAGCAGGACGTAGGGTTTTACATCCATCAAGAGGGCCCGAACCTGGGTAAAACTTCATGTCCCTTGCCTCCTATTACCATCCGGCCTAGACGCACAGTTCGGGACCCCCTACCCGAGATCCGCCAGTTTTGACACCGAGATTGGTGCTTTCATTGAGAGTTCCTCTGTGTCGTCGCCGTTAGGCTTGATGGCTCCTACGATCATCAATAGCGATGCAGTCCAGGGTGAGACCTTCCTCCCCGGACAGATCTTCGTCTTCGGCGGCTTCGCACTGCGGAGCAGATCGAAAGCTATGCCCCTGGCCGTCAGGTCAGATTTGGAAGTTTAAACTACACGGCTGACATCCGCGGGGACTTGATCCTCGACGGATTCGAGCCACTGCCGAGCGCGCCGCACTGTCATGATGAGCATGATCTAGCTCTGCCGTCGAACAGTGCCCTGGAGGCCGCACCCATATCAGCTTCGACCCTTAATTCGGAGCCAACTACGCCGATCGAGGATGGGTGGTTGGACGCCGCCTCGGGGGCTACGATCCCAACGGCGATCGAGCCGAACACCAGCCCCGCACTCCGCGAGACTCGTGACTCCAAGGAGCCGGACTCCTCTCCGGACTCCGAACCCTCCGCGCCCCTGCCTATCGAATCCGATTGGGCGCCGATCATGGAGTTTACTGCCGCAGACATCTTTCAGCACTCGCCTTTCGGTGATATTCTGAAGACACTAAAGTCTCTCTCTTTATCAGGAGAGCCCTGGCCGGACTACGGTCAGCAAGGTTGGGATACGGACGATGAAGAAATTCAAAGCCACCCACCACCCACTTTGTAGCCACTGTCGATGATTTAACCGACATGCTCGACTTCGACTCCGAAGACATCGACGGTATGGACGCCGATGCAGGAGACGATGAAGAACCAGCGCCTATTGGGCCCTGGAAAGCCACCTCCTCATATGACGTATACATGGTGGACGCACCAAAAGATGACGACGAGGAGCGGAAGGACGCACCGAAGGCTTGTTCCCTCGAGAAGCAGTCAAAGCGGTGACACAAGCGCCGCCCCAAATCCCGCCTCGACAGAAATAATGATCACACAGACCCAGCGCTGGAGCAGGGCGAACCGCTGCCGGACAACGGCAATCTGGATAATCAAACCGAACAAACAAATTCTATCAAGGATAATGGTCTGGCCGACATAACGCCGGACAGGCACCCGGAGCAGCAGAATGCCCGTAAAAGGCTTGTTGCCACCGCGAGGAGTCTTAAAAAGCAAAAGAAAAAGCTCAAGGCTGCGCAAGACACACTCCAAATCAGATGGAGTAAAATACTCAACACAGCAGCGAGGTACGGCGACAATCGCCCCTCCAAGAGCTACCCAAAGCGGAAGCTGCTACCTGAATTCGATGAGGAGGCCTCAGACCCCCCACAACCAAATATCAAAGCAGCCACCTGCCCGGATAGACGACCCCTCTACCAACATAGAGCGGCATACAACGCCACTCACAATACAACACGCGGCCCTTGCGAGGGCTCGCACCCAAAAGACGGCGCAACAAGATCCATCTATGGACCACGCAAGCGCGCCCCAGCATACAATGCAACACAACAAACATCCGAACAACGCGGTACACCTAGCTACAGGGTTGCCGCACACCCCCTATGTTTCACCGATGAGGTGCTGGACCATGAATTTCTAGAGGGATTCAAACCCGTAAACATAGAGACATACGACGGAACAACAGACCCTGGGGTCTAGATTGAGGACTACATCCTTCATATCCATATGGCTCGAGGAGATGATCTCCACGCCATCAAGTACTTACCCCTCAAGCTCAAAGGGCCAGCTCGTCACTGGCTTAAAGGCCTCCCCGAAAGCTCCATTGGAAGTTGGGAAGAGCTCGAAGATGCCTTTCGGGCAAATTCTCAAGGGACTTATGTCCGACCTCCGGATGCGGACGATTTGAGTCATATAACTCAACAGCCCGGAGAGTTAGCCCGAAAGCTTTGGAACATGTTTCTTACTAAAAAGAACCAGATTATCGACTGCCCGGACGCTGAAGCCTTGGCAGCTTTTAAGCATAGCATCCGTGACGAATGGCTCGCCAGACACCTCGGCCAAAATAAGCCGAGAACGATGGCCACATTAACAAGCCTCATGACCTGCTTTTGCGCGGGTGAGGACAGCTGGCTAGCCAGATGCAGCACCAGCGACCCCAGTACATCTGAAGTTAGAGATGGAAACAGGAAATCACGGTGCAACAGCAATAACAAACGCCGGAATAAAGAAGACAGCACGAAGGGCACGGCAGTAAACGCCGGATTCAAAAGCTCTCGGCCAGGTCAGCAAAAGCCGCCCTCTAAAGGCACGAGGGATGAACTGTCCAGCCTCAACAAAATTCTGGACCAAGTATGTCAGATCCATAGTACCCCTGGTAAACCTGCTAATCATACCCATAGAGAATGTTGGGTCTTCAAGCAGTCCGGCAAGCTCAACGTCGTACACAAGGGGGAGGATACACCAAGTGAAGACGAGGATGAGCCTCCCAAGCAAGACACTGGGGAACAAAAGAAATTTCCACCAGAAGTCAAAACAGTAAACGTGTTACACGTGATCAAGGGAAAAAACAACGCGGCACTCCCAGGAAAATATACCCAAGTGCCTGTCACCGCGAAGTCCTGCCACTGGTCGTCTCAACCGATCACTTTCGACCATCGCGATTACTCAGCAAGTATACGACGCGCAGGATGGGCTGCCCTGGTATTAGACCTAGTAATTTGCGGATATCACTTCACACGAATCTTGATGGACGGTGGCAGTAATCTAAACCTAATATATCAGGATACAATCCGCGGGATGGAGTTAGACCCAACAAAAATTCGCCATAGCAATACTACCTTTAAAGGAGTAACGCCAGGCCCAGGGGCTCGTTGTACGGGCTTCCTCCTGCTACAAGTTATATTCGGCCCCCCCGATAACTTCTGTCACGAGCATTTAACCTTCCACATCGCTCCGTTCCAAAGTGGCTATCAAGCACTGCTCGGACGTGAAGCTTTCGCTTGCTTTAATGCAATACCACACTACGCCTCCCTCACACTCAAGATGCCCGGTCCACGTGGCATCATTTCAGTGGACGGAAATATCAAGCGATCTCTGCGCGCCGAAGAGAGTGCGGCTACCTCGGCAGCCGCACACTAAAGGCGCCCGGACCAGCTCAAGTCCGGTGCCGCTATTTATACCGAATAAATGGTGACACCCCTATTTGTCAATACAAGGGGCTCAACGCGCGCAGACAAGTGACGATCATCATGCTACACCCGTCCAGGATATGGCACAACGGAGACACAGGCGCAGACATGCAGCAGGGACCCGCTCCAAGGATTCTTTTTAGATTAAGACCCTGCGTAAACCTTTTTTACTGTCTCTTGTTGATACATATCCACCGTTGAGAAGGATGCTGACGTCTTGGCATGTGGCCACGCCAGAACAATGCACGTACCTGGACACAAGGGGCTTCTTACAAAGGCCATTATTTAGGCCCGGCTTATACCACAAAGACCGAATACCTTAGGGAGTGTTCGGCGTCGCGAGTTTGGCCCTATATGCATCAGCTCCGAATCAGGATACAATCCGCGGGATGGGGTTAGACCCAACACAAATTCGCCATAGCAATACTACCTTTAAAGGAGTAACGCCAGGCCCAGGGGCTCGTTGTACGGGCTCCCTCCTACTACAAGTTATATTCGGCTCCCCCGGTACTTCCGTCGTGAGCATTTAACCTTCCACATCGCTTCGTTCCAAAGTGGCTATCAAGCACTACTCGGACGCGAAGCTTTCGCTCGCTTTAATGCAATACCACACTACGCCTCCCTCACACTCAAGATGCCCGATCCACGTGGCATCATTTCAGTGCACGGAAATATCAAGCGATCTCTGCGCACCGAAGAGAGTGCGGCTGCCTTGGCAGCCGCACACTAAAGGCGCCCAGACCAGCGAAAGCATCCAATAGGTCGTCAATACCTCAGACACAACTAATCAAGTCCAGCGCCGCTATTTATACCGGACAAATGGTCACACCCCTATTTGTCAATACAAGGGGCTCAACACGCGCAGACAAGTGGCAATTTTTTCTCATCTTGAATTATACATGGTTTCTTTAAAAACTATCTTTTTGCACGACAACTTTTTCACCTAAATTCATCTCTTTTACAGACGATCATCGTGCTACACCCGTCCAGGATACGGCACAATGGAGACACAGGCGCAGACGTGCAGCAGGGACCCGCTCCAAGGATTCTTTTTACATTAAGACCCTGCGTAAACCTTTTTTTACTGTCTCTTGTTGATACATATCCACCGTTGAGAAGGATGCTGACATCTTGGCATGTGGCCACGCCAGAACAATGCACGTACCTGGACACAAGGGGCTTCTTACAAAGGCCATTATTTAGGCCCGGTTTATACCACAAAGACCGAATACCTTAGGGAGTGTTCGGCGTCGTGAGTTTGGCCCTATATGCATCAGCTCCGAATCATTGTCTTTGGTCAAATGTTGGGTTTGCCCGTCTCCTGTGTTTTGGTGCCTTACGTTCCGCTTTACCGGCTAAGGTAGCACCAGGAGAACTACTGCAATTGTGCCCTGGTTCATCCGGACGAGCACCTCAGTAGAGAAAGCCAAAAACTGACTGTCATGATATAGCGTGAGACTGGTCAACCACTCGATGACCTGTTGGAATGTTAGAATTCCTCCGCCTTAACGAAGGGCCGTTTTCTGGCCAGGCATGTACGCACCCCGGGATCGGGAGAGTGCGGAGCCACCAGGGGCTATCTAGTAGCCCCACTGTCAAACTCCTATGGCTAAGTGAAAGTGTTAAAGCATTATAGTCCGGTTGCCTCACTCGCTCCGCTATCACCTTCTTAATAGGACCAAGACGTTGGGTTAAGTGTGAACGTGTGTTTTCTGCGAGCACCTCCGCATTATATGCATGGGGGTCAAAGCCGACGGCTGCAATCTTTCAGTTTATACACGTGTATACATAAACGGCCTCCCAGGAGGCATCATATTACTTTCAGGCAAAAGTATAAAAATAGCCTTATAAAAATTAATAAAAGCATTTCGCTTACAATGAGAATACATATCACTCAAACATAATATTTTTTGAGCACTGGGTCTCTATCAAACGAGCACCCTCAAGAACTTCTTCAAAGTAGTGCTCAGCAGCCATTTGGCCTATGGCCGAATCCCGTGCTGCAACAGTGGTAGCATCCATCTCCGCCCAGTATGCTTTAACATGGGCAAAGGCCATCCGTGAGCCCTCTATGCATGCCGACCTCTTCATCACATTAATGCGCGGCACCACGTCAAGGAACTGCTGCACCAAGCTGAAATAGTTGTTCGACTTTGACCTTTCCGGCCATAGCTGATCCACAACAGACCTCATGGCGTGTCCGGACCACCTATTCAGTTCGGCCCATTCGGCTAATTGGTCAGTCAATGAAAGCGGATGCTCGGGAGAATGGAATTGTCTCCAAAATAGCTGGTCTACTTCATGGTCCGTCTGACCCTAGAAGTACTTGGCCACATCGGCAGCGCTCGCCACCAAATCCATATACACATTCTCCGAACTCCACAGCCGATCCAGAGGGGCATACCGTGGATCTCCGAACTTCCTCCGCAACATAAAGGATTTCCCAGCTACAATATCCCCGGCTTCTCGCAGCTCCTCCTTCTTCGCCCTCATAGCAGAGCGGATGTCTTTTCTCGTCATAGCAGCCTTCTCAAGGTCCGATGCCTTCGCTAGGTTTTCCTTTTCAAGAACCTGACAACGGTCGGCGACGGCTTTTAATTCTATGGCCATCTTGGCCATCTTATCCCAGATCTCGCCATGCATGGCCTTCTCGGCTTTCAACTCTTCGGCCGCCTTCAAAGCAGCCGCATTACCAAACCTCGCTTGTTCCTTGGCCCGGGCAAGTTCCGCCCGCAAGGCTTCAACAGTGGCAGCTCCATCTGTAGTCACAACGTATTAAAGATACTGGCATCATGCTGCTCTTACTATGTGGCATTTACCAAATAATGACACTTACCCTGTGCCTCGTCAAGCCTTTTGTTAACAAGCTCGATGTCGGCGTCTGCCGCATCCAACTGCCGTTTTAAATGGGCAAACTAGTTAGTCCGGCTAGCCACCGGAGCTTCCATCACCTGCACATAGAGGCAGTATGGTTATTACCTGGGAATATGATCCTCTGTTCATCGTCGTTTCCGACGACAACCAGAGTGCCAGGGGCTACTATCTACACAGGGCACACCTAGCATGTGCAGGACTATCATACATTATTTTACATACCTCAAAGCCTGTCAGTAGACTCATAAAAGCTTCATGCAATCCGCTTTCGGCGGACGAGATACTCTGCATCACCGTATTCATCAGCACACGGTGTTCATCTGAGATGGCTGCTCACCCCACCAACTCCCACAGAACGTTCGATCGCACACCAGACGGTGTCGGACTCTTTTGTCTGCTCTCTTCGGGAGCCGGACACTGGGAGCTTCGGGGGTCAATGGGATTATCTTTTGGCCTCTCCGGACTCGGAGAGGCCCTCCGCGACGACACTTCGGGGTCGCCCGCTTCCGGAGCGGAGGAGTCCGGAGGAGGCGTTTCGCTCTCCATCATCTCTGGAAGAAGATCCCCCTAAGACGAGCTCATTTGAGAGGGGCTAAGGCCCGAACTGCAAAGATATATGCGGTGGTTATTTTCTCAGAAGAAAAAGATGGCATACCTGTGCTATTAAAGTATTTCGGGTCACTTACGACTCGCGGGAGAATTGATCCCCCCGCAGACTTTGTGCGGCAAAAGCACCCCCCAAGGTAGGACCCTCTGTGGGAAAATTCTTCTCCCGTTTGGAAGCTTCGGCTTCCAAATCCCCGGGCGCAGTCCTTTTCCTCCTCCGGCCGTCTTCCTTCATAGAGACGCTCCCTCCCTCGGTTAGAATGGGTAGCGTTGGGGCCCGCGTCCGCCTGTATTATCCTCCCCAGTATCTTCCTTCAAGGGCTCCGGGCAAGGTGCGACCTGGAGCATCTTTTCCAATACCGGATTGAACAAACCCTTAGGGAGGGGGGCCAAACACCGAATCAACTTCGCCTTTGTTAGCCAGTCCTGGTCGAAAAGCGAACTCTCAGAAATAACTTCGTGACAAATGAGAGATAGTATGTTCGGCCAGGAGATTCCTTACCTATTCGGCGGCGCGGTTACTGCTCAGGCCCATGTCCTCGGTGATTTCCGGACACTCTACCTGAGGTCCGAAGAATGACTTGTACATCTCCTCGTGCGTCAGGCCGAGGAAATTTTGAATGACACGCGGTCCCTCGGGATTGAACTCCCACAAGCGAAGGGGCCAGCGTTTGCAAGGCTGGACTTGACGAACCAGCATAACTTGTATTACCGCAACCAAACTAAAATCTCCATTGAAGAGATCTCGAATGCGGCTTTGCAGTATAGGCACGTCCTTGGCTGGACCCCAGCTCAGACCTCTGCTGATCCATGACATCAGTTGTGGTGGAGGTCCCGAGCGGAAAACAGGGGCGGCCGCCCACTTGGCACTTCTAGGAGCCGTGATGTAGAACCACTCCTATTGCCACAATTCAGGCACCTCTGGAATTGAACCTTCGGGCCATGGAGCTCCCATCATCTTGCATATTGAGGCACCTCCACACTCTGCATGTTGCCCCTCGATCATCTTCGGCTTTACTTCAAAGGTCTTGAGCCACAGGCCAAAGTGAGGGGTAACCCGGAGGAAGGCCTCACACACGACAATAAATGTCGTGACATGAAGAAAGGAGTCCGGAGCTAGATCATGGAAATCTAGCCCGTAATAAAAAATCAAACCCCTGACGAAAGGATCCAGAGCAAGGCCTAGACCTCGGAGGAAGTGGGAGACGAACACGACGTTCTCGTTGGGTTCGGGGGAGGGGACGGCCTGCCCGCGGGCAGGCAGCCGATGCAAAACCTCGGCGGTCAGATATCTGGCCTCCCTCAACTTTTTGATGTCTTCTTCCGTGACGGAGGAAGGCACCCATCGGCCTTGAAGGCTAGATCCGGACATGATTGAAGGTTCGGAGCACCTGACCTGAACTTTGGGTGTTTAAGCTTGAGGTGGGGGAAGGATTCGATTGAGAACTAGAGGGAAAAACGTAAAAGCCTTGTCCCTTTATAAAGAGGGTGGATATCAAGCGTCCTCTCCGTGGCCGTTTGGACTTGCCTATAGTCTAGGAGTCCTAGAAGCGGTTGGGTTACCCACGCCCGTATTGATGAGAATCCCGGAATAAGGGGACACGATCTCTGCTTTAACAAGACGTGCCAAGGAAACCGCCTCGCATGACATGCTGAGGTGGGACAATAAATAAAGGCTTGGCCGTGGTGCGATGTCACACTACGGAATACGTCAGCAGATTAGATTTGTGTAAATATTATTCTCTCTATGGCAATATGTGGAAACTTATTTTGCAGAGCCGGACACTATCTTTGTGTTCAAAATCTTCTATGAAGTACTTGGAGGAGGAACCCGCCTTGCAATGCCAAAGACAATCTGCGCTCCGGACTCGTCGTCATTGAAGCCTGGTTCAGGGGCTACCGAGGGAGTCCTGGATTAGGGGGTGTCCGGATGGCCGGACTATACCTTCAGCCAGACTCCTGGACTATGAAGATACAAGATTGAAGACTTCGTCCCGTGTCCGGAAGGGACTTTCCTTGGCGTGGAAGGCAAGCTTGGCGATACGAATATGTAGATCTCCTACCATTTTAACCGACTTTGTGTAACCCTAACCCTCTCCGGTGTCTATATAAACCGGAGGGTTTTAGTCCGTAGGACAACATACAGAACAACAATCATACCATAGGCTAGCTTCTAGGGTTTAGCCTCTCCGATCTCGTGGTAGATCTACTCTTGTACTACCCATATCATCAATATTAATCAAGCAGGACATAGGGTTTTACCTCCATCAAGAGGGCCCGGACCTGGGTAAAACTTCGTGTACCTTGCCTCCTGTTACCATCCGGCCTAGACGCACAGTTCGGGACCCCCTACCCGAGATCCGCTGGTTTTGACACCGACAGTCCCAATATGCATGTTGTCATCAACATCAAAATATGATTAAGGGCATGATTGCACTTTCAATTGCACACAAGGTATTCCTCCGGTATCCGGGAGTTGCATAATCTCGTAGTCAAAGGAATATGTATATGACATGAAGAAACTTATAGCAATAAAACTAAACGATCATTATGCTAAGCTAATGGATGGGTATTGTCCATCACATCATTCTCCTAGTTATGTGATCCCGTTCATCAAATGACAACACATGTCTATGGTTAGGAAACTTAACCATCTTTGTTTAACTAGCTAGTCTAGTAAAGGCTTACTAGGGACACGGTGTTTTGCCTATGTATCCACACATGTATCAAGTTTCCGGATAATATAATTCTAGCATGAATAATAAACATTTATCATAATACAAGGAAATATAAAATAACAACTTTATTATTGCCTCTAGGGCATATATCCTTCAGTTAAGCCTATCATGATGTGTAGTAGCAGAAATCATTTAGTTGATAACTGCCCTGTGTTTCTTAAGCTAGGCAATCTGAATATCAAGCATTGTAAAATTACAGGTGTATCTTGTACTTAATTATAATGAAAGGCGCTCATAGCGCCGCCTCTTGTTCAAAAAAAAGATGTAGGTTGAAAACCATGTTGTGCATATGGTTTGGTTGCCTGCATACATGATAGCATTAATTCACCTAGTGTTTGGTTGCCTACTTATGGATGTGCTAATACATTACATGATGTTTGGTTGCATACATTCAACCAGCTCGGATTGCTTTTGTACGCTCTGTGATGAGCTTACCATCTACATCTTACATATGTCCGATAACAGCAATCATACCAATAAAATAGTACTACAATCACAAAGAATCGGACGACAATTAATAAGTTTTTTATGCCATGCAGTCCAAACTGACCTGGAGGCTTGCCTACTTCAACAAGTGATTTTCTGCTCGACTACAAACTTGGAGTAGTCTTCATACTCTTAAACCCTTCAAAGGAGTTGTCGGTGTAACGGGTCACTTGTTCTTGGCATGTTTGCCATGAATTGTAAGCCCCTAGAAACTTTCTATATATACCACATATCACTTCCCCTAGCATGACAGAAGAGCAATAATTCAAGCAACAACCAAAGGAACACACTACACATGGAACATAAGGAGCATAGGTATGCATGATCATATACCCAAAAGGAGCAAGTTCATGTAGCTACTAATAGTGTATCCTACCACCACATTCAAAAGAGGGTGTAATCCTACCACTGTAAGTTCGCCATCAACATAAGGGGTTAGTATATGCCACCTCGTCAAAATATACAAGCCAACAATAATTTTCAAGCCCTAGCTACTACAAAACATACATCCCCATCATCATCGTCGTCATCGATCATCATGCATGCCATCACCACCACCACCAGAAACAACACTACTCCCTCTGTTCCCTTATACAAGCCCACTTCATATTTCTTATATCTAACTTTGGCCATTAATTTCACCAACAAAAAGTGAGTCATATACCACAAAAAGTATGTCATTAGAAGCACATTTCAAAGAACTTTCTGATGATATATTTTTATGACATATAATCCACATTTTGTTGAAAAAATTATAAGTCAAAGTTTGGCATGAAAAATGAAGTGGCCTTGTATAAGGGAATAGAGGAAGTAGTAATAGTGCTTGCCCAACCAGGTCCTAATACAAAGTGAAGGAAATATGCCCTAGAGACAATAATAAAGTTGTTATTTATATTTCCTTATATCATGATAAATGTTTATTATTCATGCTAGAATTGTATTAACCGGAAACTTAATACATGTGTGAATACATAGACAAACAGAGTGTCACTAGTATGCCTCTACCAGACTAGCTCGTTAATCAAAGATGGTTAAGTTTCCTAGCCATGGACAAGAGTTGTCATTTGATGAACGGAATCACATCATTAGAGAATGATGTGATTGACTTGACCCATTCGTTAGCTTAGCACTATGATCATTTAGTTTATTGCTATCGCTTTATCCCTAACTTATACATGTTCCTATACTATGAGATTATGTAACTCCCGAATACCGGAGGAACACCTTGTGTGCTATCAAACGTCACAACGTAACTAATACGTCTCCAACGTATCTATAATTTTTGATTGCTCCATGCTATATTATCTACTGTTTTGGACATTATTGGGCTTTATTATCCACTTTTATATTATTTTTGGGACTAACCTATTAACCGGAGGCCCAGCCCAGAATTGCTGTTTTTTGCCTGTTTTAGGGTTTCGAAGAAAAGGAATATCAAACGGAGTCCAAACGGAATGAAACCTTCGGGAACGTGATTTTCTCACCGAATACAACTCAGGAGACTTGGACCCTACGTCAAGCCAATTAACAGGAGGCCACGAGGTAGGGGGCGCGCCTGCCCCCCCCCCCCCGGCGCGCCCTCCACCCTCGTGGGCCCCATGTTGCTCCACCGACATACTTCTACCTCCTATATATATCCACGTACCCCCAAACGATCAGATACGGAGCAAAAAACCTAATTCCACCACCGCAACTTTTTGTATCCATGAGATCCCATCTTGGGGCCTGTTCCGGAGCTCCGCCGGAGGGGGCATCGATCACGGAGGGCTTCTACATCATCATCCAAGCCCCTCCGATGAAGTGTGAGTAGTTTACTTCAGACCTACGGGTCCATAGTTAGTAGCTAGATGGCTTCTTCTCTCTTTTTGTATCTCAATACAATGTTCTCCCCCTCTCTCGTGGAGATCTGTTCGATGTAATCTTCTTTTTGCGCTGTGTTTGTTGAGACCGATGAATTGTAGGTTTATGATCAAGTCTATCTATGAATAATATTTGAATCTTCTCTGAATTCTTTTATGTATGATTGGTTATCTTTGCAAGTCTCTTCGAATTATCAGTTTGGTTTGGCCTACTAGATTGGTTGTTCTTGCCATGGGAGAAATGCTTAGCTTTGGGTTCGATCTTGCGGTGTCCTTTCCCAGTGACAGAAGGGGCAGCAAGGCACGTATTGTATCATTGCCATCGAGGATAACAAGATGGGGTTTTTATCATATTGCATGAAACTATCCCTCTACATCATGTCATCTTGCTTAAGGTGTTACTCTGTTTTTAACTTAATACTCTAGATGCATGCTGGATAGCGGTCGATGAGTGGAGTAATAGTAGTAGATGCAGGCAGGAGTCGGTCTACTTGTCTCGGACATGATGCCTATACACATGATCATACCTAGATATTCTCATAACTATGCTCAATTCTGTCAATTGCTCAACAGTAATTTGTTCACACACCGTAGAATACTTATGCTCTTTTTTTTGAGAGAAGAATACTTATGCTCTTGAGAGAAGCCACTAGTGAAACTTATGGCCCTCGGGTCTCTTTCTCATCATATCAATCTCCATCACTTTATTATTGCTTTGCTTTTTTACTTTGCTTTTACTTTTCACTTTGCATCTCTATACTAAAAATACCAAAAATATTATTTATCATCTCTATCAGATCTCACTTTCGTAAGTGACCGTGAAGGGATTGACAACCCCTAAGCGCGTTGGTTGCATTGAGCTATTGTTTTTGTGTAGGTACGAGGGACTCGCGCGTAGCCTCCTACTGGATTGATACCTTGGTTCTCAAAAACTGAGGGAAATACTTACGCTACTTTGTTGCATCATCCTCTCCTCTTCGGGGAAATCCAACGTAGTGCTCAAGAGGTAGCAAGAAGAATTTCTGGTGCCATTGTCGGGGAGTCTGCGCAAAAGTCAACATACCAAGTACCCATCACAATCCCTATCTCCCACATTACATTATTTGCCATTTGCCTCTTGTTTTCCTCTCCCCCCAATTCACCCTTGCCGTTTTATTCGCCCTCTCTCTCTATCCTCCCTCTCTTTCTCTATTTGCCTCTTTCTGCCCGTTTGCCTTTTGTTTGCTTGTTTGTCGCAATGGCTCAAGATAATAATAAATTGTGTGACTTCACCAATACCAACAACAATGATTTCCTTAGCACTCCGATTGCTCCTCTTACCGATGCTGAATCTTGTGAATTTAATACTGCTTTGCTGAATCTTGTCATGAAAGATCCGTTCTCCGGCCTTCCTAGTGAAGATGCCGCTACCCATCTTAATAGCTTCATTGATTTGTGTGACATGCAAAAGAAGAAATATGTCGATTATGATATTGTTAAATTGAAGCTATTTCCTTTTTCGCTTAGAGACAGTGCTAAAACTTGGTTTTCGTCTTTGCCTAAAAATAGTATTGATTCATGGAACAAGTGCAAAGATGCTTTTATCTCTAAGTATTTTCCTCCCGCTAAGATCATCTCTCTTAGAAACAATATTATGAATTGTAAGCAACTTGATGATGAACATGTTGCACAAGCTTGGGAGAGAATGAAATTAATGATACGTAATTGCCCTACTCATGGTTTAAATTTGTGGATGATTATCCAAAAAATTTATGCCGGATTGAATTTTGCTTCTAGAAATCTTTTAGATTCGGCCGCGGGAGGCACTTTTATGGAAATCACTTTAGGAGAAGCTACTGAACTCCTAGATAATATTATGGTTAACTATTCTCAATTGCATTGTCGGTGTCAAAACCGGCGGATCTCGGGTAGGGGGTCCCGAACTGTGCATCTAGGCCGAATGGTAACAGGAGGCAAGGAACACGATGTTTTACCCAGGTTTGGGCCCTCTTGATGGAGGTAAAACCCTACGTCCTGCTTGATTAATATTGATGATAGGGGTAGTACAGGAGTAGATCTACCACGAGATCAAGGAGGCTAAACCCTAGAAGCTAGCCTATGGTATGATTGTTGTATGATGAAGTTGTCCTACGGACTAAAACCCTCCGGTTTATATAGACACCGGAGAGGGTTAGGGTTACACAAAGTCAGTTACAATGGTAGGACATCTTGAATATCCGCATCGCCAAGCTTGCCTTCCACGCCAAGGAAAGTCCCATCCGGACACGGGACGAAGTCTTCAATTTTGTATCTTCATAGTCCTGGAGTCCGGCTGAAGGTATAGTCCGGCTACTCGAACACCCCCTAATCCAGGACTCCCTCAGTAGCCCCTGAACCAGGCTTCAATGACGACGAGTCCGGCACGTAGATTGTCTTCGGCATTGCAAGGCGGGTTCCTCCTCCAAATTCTTCATAAAAGTTTGTAAACACCAAGAGTAGTGTCCGGCTCTGCAAAACAAGTTTCCTCGTATTGCCACAGAGAGAATAATATTAACACAAATCTAATCTGCTGACGTATTCCGCAGTGTGACATCACACTACGGCCAAGCCTTTATTCGAATCGTTTTCACTTTTCCACCTCAGCGTGTTTTGCGAGGCGGTTCCCTTGGCACGTCTTGTCAAAGCAGAGATCGTGTCCCTCATTTACGGGATTCTCATCAATACGGACGTGGGTAACCCAACCGCGCCATTTATCATGGCGCTTGGGAGGCCAGCGAGTTTTACTAGGCTGGTGGGGACGCATAGTCGCATCCGCCCATATAAGGGGATAAGGATCCACCTTTTTACCTACGCCTTCTTCCTCCTTTGCCTATCCATCTTATGCACACCCGAGCTCCAGCGCCCAAGCCTGCACTTCCTACCTCAACCTTCTCCAACAATGTCCGGAGCGGGAGGCAAGTGGATGGTCTCCTCCGTCACGGAGGGCCATGTCAAAAGGCTAAGGAAGGCCGGATACCTGTCCAAAGACATCACGCACCGGCTTCCTGAGGAGGGGCAGCTTCTCCCCACCCCAAGGCCCCATGAGAGGGTAGTATTTCTTCCCCACTTCCTTCGTGGACTGGGTTTTCCTCTCCACCCATTTGTCCGCGGGCTCATGTTCTACTATGGCCTAGATTTCCACGATCTGGCCCCGAACTTCATCCTCAATATCTCGGCGTTTATCGTCATGTGCGAGGCTTTCCTCTGCATCCGCCCCCATTTCGGCCTCTGGCTCAAGACCTTCAATGTCAAGCCAAAGGTGCTGCGCGGCAACCAGGCGGAGTGCGGAGGTGCCATGGCGGGCAAAATAGCCAACGTCCTATGGCTCGAGGGCTCCTTTGTGGAGACCTTGAAGGGGTGGCAGTCAGGGTGGTTTTACATCACCGAGCCACGCGATCCGAAGTGGATCGCAGCCCCTAAATTCCGATCCGGACCCCCCACGTGGCTCACGTCCTAGAAGGAGACGGGCTTGTCGTGGGGCGACGAAGAAGAGGTGACCGGACTGCAAAAATGCATCCAGTCCCTGGTGAACAAGCAGCTCAAGCTTGTCAACGTAGTCCAGGTCATGCTCATCCGCCGAATCCTTCCGTGTCAAGAACGGGACTTCAATTTGTGGGAGTACAACCCGGCGCAGCACCGAACTCTAAGCAGGCTCTTCGACACGACATACGAAGATGTCTGGAAGGGGCTAACCAAAGGCGCCGAGGCTCCCACATCCGCCTCCGAAGACCGCGGATTCAGCTCGCAGCGTCCTGCTGGCGAGGTAAAATATTTTCATCTTTTACAGGATGTGAAGTTGTCTTCATAGTTTGACTCTATGCGGGATCTAACCTCCCTCACCTTTGACAGGATTGGCAGGCGAAGTACGGACTGATTAACTGTCCGGCTCCCTTGCCCGAAGACCCAGCCCCTGCTCTCCTAGTAAAGTTGCTGGTTCCGGCACCTTATGTGGTGCCGGAGAAGAAGTCCAAGAAGAAGAAGGCCACGGGGACTCGAAAGAGTTCCCGGCATATGGTGGTGTCGGACTCGTCGTCCGATGAGTCCGAGACGCACTCCTCCCGTGAAGACGAGGAGGAGGAAGAAGAGACCTCTCCCCCTCCAGCGGGGGGAGGAAAGAAGAGGAAGGCCGCCCTAGTAGGGGAGGCCGAAGGGTCCAAGAAGAGGAAAACCCCTCTGCCGGACTACGCCCCTGACGCCGACGAGGACGAAGAGGAGTGGCCGGACAGGGCCAAGCGTCCGGCGAAATCGTAAGTGTTCGGATACCAGAGTAACTCATGATATTCCTTTTGTTGCGCAGCTTTCCCTAATGTCGAATATAATCATGCAGCCCGCCCAAGGACGGGCTCGACGAGTCGTTGAGCGGCTCCCTGGATTCATCGGACGTGAATTCAGTTCCGCCCGCTGCCTCCCCCTGTGTTCCGGATGATGCCAAAGTGGCGTCGCGACAAGCTCCGGGGCAAGAGGAGGTGGTCCAGGAGGAGCCGCGAGTCGACCTCCCGGACTCCAGGAGTAAAGGGGACAAGACCCCCCAGGGCTCCAAGTCCGGCTTTAAGCCGGACACCGCGTCGGAATCATCAACGGTTCCGGACCACGGCAGGCGAACTCCTGCCAAGAGGAGCAAGCCTATTGAGTCGGCGTCCTCTGTCCAACCGGAGGCGCCGGACAATCTGCTGGAGGCGCTTAAGGGCGCCTCCATCGACGAGGAGCACCGTACCATCATGAGTATGGTGGTCCAGAAGGTTCGGTCCGCCAAAAGCAGACTTACTGAAGCTTGTGCTAGCCTTCTAACGGGCTTCGAGGTAAGTAGAAATATGTAAAAATATTACCGCATAGACAGTAGCCCCTGATGCTCTGTTTGGCGTTCGGAAAGAAAAGCCGAATAGAGGATCTATTAAATATCGCAGGAGTCTAACTAAAAAGGAGTCAATATACGTATGCAGGCTTCGCTGCTGGCCACCGCCGCACTGATTGCGGAGGTGGGTGCCCAGAAGCAGGGCCTCAAGCGGACCGAGCAAGAGCTCGGCCTTGCCAAATGGCGGCTCGAGGAGAAAGAAGGTAAGACATACCTTATAGAAAAATGCCTATAAGAAGACGCAATTGCAAAAAATGACAGGAGTATACTGCTTATTGTAGGGGCCACAACTAAGGTGGCGACCCTCAAGCAGGCGCTGTCCAAGGCCAAGAAGAGAGCGGCCACAGAGCGCACCGAGCGGGAGAAATTTAAGGCGCAGGTCGGCGAGGTGCAGCAAGAGCTTCAGGCTCTCATGAAAAAACATGAGAGTTTGGAGCTCGACTCAAAGACGCGAGCGTCCGAGCTTGCTGCGGCCCTTAAAAATGCCAAATCTGCCAAGGCCGAAGCCCAGAAGGCCCTCCAGGAATTGGATGCGGTGAAAAAGATAGCGGCGGGTAAGGCATTCTCTATGCAAAGCAGACATATAAAAGTAAACTACTTGTTACTTACCCGAATCCGGAGCTCTCCAGGGGCATTCGCAGATCTTCCCCGCAGCATTCGATGCCGCCGCATTCTACCGAGCCGAGGAAGGCAGCTCAACGGAGAAGGTGTTCTGGTCTCAGTATGCTGAGGCCGGACACCCTGTGCCCTTGAGCGACCAGCTGAAGCAGCTGGTCGAGCTCCACAAGGCGGCTGAACAGGCCCTGAAGGGCTTCATAGTTCGGCTATGGCCTGGAGAGGCCCTGCCTGGGAGCTACTTCGGACTGGTGCGGCAGCTGGTGGAGGCTTGTCCAAGGCTCGAGGTCATCAAGCGCTCCGTCTGCATCGAAGGTGCCCGTAGGGCCCTTGCCCGTGCAAAGGTGCACTGGGGTAAGCTGGACGGTGAGAAGCTTGTGAGGGACGGGCCGCCGTCGGGGAAGGAGCATCGCAAGCCCGAGAACTATTACAAGGATGTTCTGGCTGGTGCCCGCCTTATGGAGGATGAATGTACCAAGGATGTAATTTTTGAATGAACTCGCTCATGTTATCCTGTGCGCTGAAAACTTGTTCATATGCGCTAAGCAATGCTTGTATTTAAAATATTACTTTCTGTGCGGCCGTTTATCAAAAAATTGAGAGATGGCCAGTTGTCGGCTTCTGCCCCCATGCCACCAGTGCTAGGGTGTTCGGGATAAACCTGAGCGCTCTTTTTCCCATGATTGGGTCCGTCGAGGGAGGCGCTCAGCACAACGAACAAGGCAATCAGACTATAATGCTTGAACACTCTCACTTAGCCATAGAACTCTATAATTTTAAATTTCGGCGAAGCCCCTAGTATTCGGAAGACCGAGTTCGGGGCGCTATCCACGCCTTGGCCGGACAAAGCCGGTTCCTCGCTCGAAGCAGCATAAGTCTTTAAGGACTCGAAAAACCTCTCAAACAGCGACCGGTCTCTCGCCTCATCATGACAGTCAGTTTTAGCTTTCTCTACTGAGGTGCTCAGCCCAGCTCAACTGGGGCACAATCGCAGAAGTTCTCCTAGTGCTACCTTAGCCGATATATCAGAACGTAAGGCACCAAAACATAGGAACCGGGCAAACCCAACTATTGACCCAAATCATGATTCGGAGCCGATGCATATAGTGCTATAAATTCGGGGTGCCGCACTTGTGAAAGTGTACGGACTTCTCACGCCATATTGATGGGTACTGAAGCCCCTGGCGTATTTTTGCCGTACCACAGTGTACGGATGCAACATGTTATTAATAGACATATATATAAAAAGAGGATAATGCAAAAAATAGACCAAAAGTTATGCATTGTTTATAGAAAGGCTGCTATGAAAGTGGAACGATACAACTAGTGCGATAAGCAAAAGAAATTGGACTATTTAACATGTCCTGGCCAGGGGCAGGCCGCGGAATTGTATTAAAAAACAGGTATACTGCTCGTAATAGAGACCACCTGGGAGTTCCATAATGCGGCATCGCTTGTCTGCTTTCCTGGATCTTGCATCGTTTGTGCGGCAATTGAATTGCCGAACGGGTCATCCGAAGTATGGAGTCCTGAGAGTAAGAGAAAAAAAAGAAAAAAAGGAATCCAGCAGCCCCTGGTGCGGTTTAAGCCGTATTTCGGGCGTGCCGTGATAGTGCCCCTTCCCCTGTGCCCATGGTATTTCAAGAGCGTAATTATGTACGCGAAGCACTGGTTTCGCTATATCGCGAGGGCTAGTGTCGGTGTCAAAACCGGCGGATCTCGGGTAGGGAGTCCCGAACTGTGTGTCAAGGCCGGATGGTAACAGGAGACAAGGGACACGATGTTTTTTACCCAGGTTCGGGCCCTCTTGATGGAGGTAAAACCCTACGTCCTGCTTGATTAATATTGATGATATGGGTAGTACAAGAGTAGATCTACCACGAGATCAAGGAGGCTAAACCCTAGAAGCTAGCCTATGGTATGATTGTTGTATGATGATGTTGTCCTACGGACTAGAACCCTCCGGTTTATATAGACACCGGATAGGGTTAGGGTTACATAGAGTCGGTTACAATGGTAGCAGATCTTGAATATCCGCATCGCCAAGCTTGCCTTCCACGCCAAGGAAAGTCCCATCCAGACACGGGACGAAGTCTTCAATCTTGTATCTTCATAGTCCTGGAGTCTGGCTGAAGGTATAGTCCGGCTACCCGAACACCCCCTAATCCAGGACTCCCTCAGTAGCCCCTGAACCAGGCTTCAATGACGACGAGTCCGGCGCGCAAATTTTCTTCGGCATTGCAAGGCGGGTTCCTCCTCCAAGTCCTTCATAGAATATTGTAAACACCAAGAGTAGTGTCCGGTTCTGCAAAATAAGCTTCCACATATTGCCATAGAGAGAATGATATAAACACAAATCAAATCTTCTGACGTATTCCGTAGTGCGTCAACACACTACGGCCTAGTCCTTTACTCGAATCGTTTTTACTTTTCCACCTCAGCATGTTTTGCAAGGCGGTTTCCTTGGCACGTCTTGTCAAAGCAGAGATCGTGTACCCCCTTTTATGGGATTCTCATCAATACGAACGTGGATAACCCGACTGCGCCATTTATCACGGTGCTTGGGAGGCAAGCGAGTTTTACTAGGCTGGTGGGGACGCATAACCGCATCCTCCCATATAAGGGGATAAGGATCCACCTTTTTACCTACGCCTTCTTCCTCTTTTGCCTATCCGTCTCCTGCGCACCCGAGCTCCAGCGCCCAAGCCCGCACTTCCCACCTCAACCTTCTCCAGCAATGTCCGGAGCGGGAGGCAAGTGGATGGTCTCCTCCGTCACGGAGGGCCATGTCAAAAAGCTAAGGAAGGCCGGATACTTGTCCAAGGACATCGCGCACCGGCTTCCCGAGGAAGGGCAGCTTCTCCCCACCCCAAGGCCCCATGAGAGGGTAGTATTCCTTCCCCACTTCCTCCACGGACTAGGTTTTCCACTGCACCCATTTGCCCGGGGGCTCATGTTTTACTATGGCCTGGATTTCCACGATCTGGCCCCGAACTTCGTCCTCAAAATCTCGGCGTTTATCGTCGTGTGCGAGGCTTTCCTCCGCATCCGCCCCCATTTCGGCCTCTGGCTCAAGACCTTCAACATCAAGCCCAAGGTGGTGTGCGGCAGCCAGGCGGAGTGTGGAGGCGCCATGGCGGGCAAGATGGCCAACGTCCTATGGCTCAAGGGCTCCTTCGTGGAGACCCTGAAGGGGTGGCAATCGTGGTGGTTTTACATCACCGAGCCGCGCGATCCAAAATGGATCGCAACCCCCGAGTTCCGATCCGGACCCCCCACGCGGCTTATGTCCTGGAAAGAGACGGGCCTGTCGTGGGGCGACGAAAAAGAGGTGACCGGACTACAGACATGCATCCAGTCCTTGGTGAGCAAGCCGATCAAGCTCGTCAATGTAGTCCAGGTTATGCTCGTCCGCCGGATCCTCCCGTGTCAACAACGGGACTTTAATCTGTGGGAGTTCGACCCGGCGCAGCACCAAACCCTTAACAGGCTCTTCGACACGGCGTATGAAGACGTCTGGAAGGTGCTAACCAAAGGCGCCGAGGCTCCCACATCCGCTTCCAAGGACCGCGGATACAGCTCGCAGCGTCACGCTAGCGAGGTAAGCTATTTTCACCTTTTACAGGATGTTAAGTTTTTTCATAGTTTGACTCTATGCGGGATCTAAACTCCCTTACCTTTGACAGGCTTGGCGGGCAAAGTCCGGATCGATTAACTGTCCGGATCCCTTGCCCGAAGACCCAGCCCCTGCTCTCCTAGTGAAGCTACTGGTTCCGGCGCCTTATGTGGTGCCGGAGAAGAAGGCCAAGAAGAAGAAGGCCACGGGGACTCAAAAGAGTGCCCGTAATGTGGTGGTGTCGGACTCGTTATCCGATGAGTCCGAGACGCTCTCCTCCCGTGAGAACGAGGAGGAGCAAGAAGAAAACTCTCCCCCTCCAGCGGGGGGGAGGAAAGAAAAGGAAGGCCGCCCCGACGGGGGAGGCCGAAGGGTCCAGGAAGAGGAAGACCCCTCCGCCGAACTACTCCCCCGACGCCGAAGAGGACGAAGAGGAGTGGCCAGATAGGGCCAAGCGTCCGGCGAAATCGTAAGTATTCGGATATCAGAGTAACTCATGACGTTCCTTTGTCGCACAGCTTTCCCTAATGTCGAACATAATTATGCAGCCCGCCCCGGGCCGAACTCAATGAGTCGTCGAGTGGCTCCCTGGATTCATCGGACGTGAACTCAGTTCCGCCCGCTGTCTCCCCCCGCACTGAGGACGACGCCGAAGTGGCGTCGCAACGAGCTCCGGGGCAGGAGGAGGTGGTCCTGGAGGAGCCGCAAGGCGACCTCCCGGACCCCAAGAGTAAAGGGGACAAGACCCCCAGGGCTCCAAGTCCGACTTTGTGCCGGACACCGCGTCGGAATCTTCAACAGCTCCGGACCGCGGTAGGCGAACTCCTTCCAAGGGGAGCAAGCCTTCTGAGCGGGTGGCCTCCGTCCAACCGGAGGTGCCGGACAATCTGCTTGAGGTGCTTGACGGCGCCTCCATCGACGAGGAGCACCGTACTATTATGAGTACGGTGATCCAGAAGGTTCAGTCCGCCAAGAGCGGACTGACTGAAGCTTGCGCTAGCCTTCTAACAGGCTTCAAGGTAAGTAAAAATATATAAAAATAGTACCGCATAGACAGTAGCCCCTGATGCTCTGTTTGGCGTTCGAAAAGAAAAGCCGAATAGAGGATCTAGTAAATTTCGCAGGAGTCTAACAATAAAGAGTCAATATGCGTGTGCAGGCTTCGCTGCTGTCCACCGCCGCACTGACTGCGGCGGTGGGTGTCCTGAAACAGGACCTCAAGCGGACCGAGCAAGAGCTCGGCCTTGCCAAACGGCAGCTCGAGGAAAAAGAAGGTAGGAAATACCTTATAGAAAAAGTGCCTATAGAGAGGCTTGATTGCAAAAAATAACAGGATTGCACTGCTTATTATAGGGGCCACGACTGAGGTGGCGACCCTCAAGCAGGCTTTGTCCGAGGCCGAAAAGAAAACGGCCGCGGAGCGCACCGAGCGAGAGAAACTTGGGGCTCAGATCGGCGAGGTGCAGCAAGAGCTTCAGGCTCTCATGAAAAAACATGAGAGTTTGGAGCTTGAGTCAAAGACCCAAGCGTCCGAGCTCGCGGCGGCCCTTGAGACTGCCAAGTCTGCCAAGGCCGAAGCCGAAAAGGCCCTCCAAGAGTTGGAGGAGATGAAGGAGATAGCAGCGGGTAAGGCATTCTTTATGCAAAGCAGAAATATAAAAGTAAACTACTTGTTACTTACCCGAATCCGGAGTTCTCCAGGGGCATTCGCAGATCTTCCCCGCAGCGTATCCGACGCTGCCGCATTCTACCGAGCTGAAGAGGGCAGCTCGACGGAGAAGGTGTTCTGGTCTCAGTATGCTGAGGCCGGACACCCTGTGCCCTTGAGCGACTAGCTGAAACAGCTGGTCGAGCTCCACAAGGCGGCCGAACAGGCCACGAAGGGCTTCATAGTTCGGCTGTGGCCCAGAGAGGCCCTGCCTGGGAGCTACTTCGGGCTGGTGCGGCGGCTGGTGGAGGCCTGTCCAAGGCTCGAGGTCATCAAGCGCTCCGTCTGCATCGAAGGTGCCCGTCGGGCCCTTGCCCGTGCGAAGGTGCACTGGGGTAAGCTGGACGGTGAGAAGCTTGTGAAGGACGGGCCGCCGCCGGGGAAGGAGCATCGCAAGCCCGAGAACTATTACAAGGATGTTCTGGCGGGTGCCCGCCTTGTAGCGGATGAATGTACCAAGGATGTAATTTTTGAATAAACTCGCTCATTTTTATCCTATGCGCTGAAAACTTGTTCATAGGCGCTTAAGCAATGCTTGTTGACTTTAAAATATTATTTTATGTGCGGCCGTTTATCAAAAAATTGAGAGATGGCCAGTCGTCGGCTTCTGCCCCCATGCCACTAGTGCTGGGGTGTTCGGGATAAACCTGAGCGCTCTTTTTCCCATAGTTGGGTCCTTCGAGGGAGGCGCTCAGCACAACGAACCAGGCAATCGGACTATAATGCTTGAACACTCTCACTTAGCCATAGAACTTTATAATTTTAAATTTCGGCGAAGCCCCTAGTTCGGAAGATCGAGTTCGGGGTGCTATCCACGCCTTCGCCGGACAAATCCGGCTCCTTGCTCGAAGCGGCATAAGTCTTTAGGGACTCGAAAAACCTCTCGAACAGCGACCGGTCTCTCGCCTCATCATGATAGTCAGTTTTAGCTTTCTCCACTGAGGTGCTTAACCCAGCTCAACCGGGGCACAATCGCAGTGGTTCTCCTAGTGCTACCTTAGCCGATATAGTGGAACGTAAGGCACCAAAACATAGGAGCCGGGCAAACCCAACTATTGACCCAAATCATGATTCGGAGCCGATGCATATACTGCTATAAGTTCGGGGTGCCGCACTTGTGAAAGTGTACGGACTTCTCACACCATATTAAAGGGTACTGAAGCCCCTGGCGTACTTGCCGTACCACATTGTATGGGTGCAACATGTCATTAATGAACATATATAAAAGAGAGTAATGCAGAAAATAGACAAAAGCTATGCATTGTTTATATAAAGGCTGCTGTCAGAGCAGAACGATACAGGTGGTATTATAAGGTAAAGATATTGGACTATATAACATGTCCTAGCCAGGGGCAGGCCGCGGAATTGTATTCAAAACAGGTATACTTCTCGTAATAGAGACCACCTGGGGGTTCCATAATGCGGCATGGCTTGTCTGCCTCCCGATCTTGCATCGTTTGTGCGGCAGTCGAATTGCCGAACAGGTCGTCCGAAGTATGGAGTCCTGAAAGTAAGAAAAAATTAAAAAAAGAATCCGGCAGCCCCTAGTATGTTTTAAGCCGTATTTTGGGTGTGCCGTTATTGTGCCCCTTCCCCTGTGCCCATGGTATTTCAAGGGCGTAGTTATGTACGCGAGGTACTGGTTTCGCTATGTCGCGAAAGCTGGGGTTGGAGCCACATTGCTATGCTTGCTCAGAGTGTGCCAGGCGGTCCTGCTGTGGGTTACTCCGGGCGCGCTTGGCAGTGTCTGACTTTTTAATGGCCGGACTGGAGAATTGCCTGACAAGGCTACTTTGTACCTCCGCTGCAAGAGCCGCCATATGCTCCTCTATACGGAGGGAGCGTTCGGTGTTTCCGTTGACCGTAATTACTCCTCGAGGGCCTGGCATCTTGAGCTTGAGATATGCGTAGTGCGGCACCGCATTGAACTTTGCGAATGCGGTTCGTCCGAGCAGGGCGTGATAGCCACTGCGAAACGGGACTATATCGAAGATTAACTCTTGCTTCGGAAATTGTCCGGGGATCCGAAGACCACGTCAAGTGTTACTGAGCCTGTACAGTTGGCTTCTACACTTGGTATAACGCCTTTAAAGGTCGTTCTTGTGGGCTTAATCCATGAGGGATCTATGCCCATTTTCTGCACTGTATCCTGATAAAGCAGGTTCAGGCTACTGCCGCCGTCCATGAGGACTCTTGTGAGATGAAATCCGTCGATGATTGGGTCGAGAACCAATGTGGCGAAGCCGCCATGACGGATGCTAGTGGAATGGTCCCTTCGATCAAAAGTGATCGGGCAGGAGGACCATGGGTTGAACTTTGGGGCGACTGGCTCTATCGCGTATACGTCCTGTAGTGCACGCTTCTGTTCCCGCTTGGGAATGTGGGTTGCGTATATCATGTTCACCGTCCGCACTTGTGGGGGAAAGCCCTTCTGTCCATTGTTGTTCGGCGGCTTGGGCTCCTCGTCATCGCTGTGCAGCCCCTTGTCTCTGTTTTCATCCCTTAACTTGCCTGCCTGCTTGAACACCCAACAATCCCTGTTAGTGTGATTGGCTGGCCTTTCGGGGGTGCCATGTATCTGGCACAAGCGATTGAGTATTCGGTCCAAACTGGACGGGCCCTGAGTATTCTTTTTGAATGGCTTTTTCCGCTGACCGGATTTATAGCCTTTGAATCCGGCATTGACTGTCGTGTCTTCATTGCTGTCGCTGTTAACACGGCGTTTTTGCTTATTCCGACGTGTCCTGCCACTTTTGTCCTTGGTATCTGAATTACCAGGGGTCTTTGATAAGTTGTTACTGCGAGCTAGCCAGCTGTCTTCTCCCGCGCAAAAGCGGGTCATGAGTGTCGTAAGGGCTGCCATGGATTTCGGCTTTTCCTGTCCCAGGTGCCGGGCAAGCCACTCATCGCGGATGTTATGCTTGAAGGCTGCTAGGGCCTCTGCATCCGGACAGTCGACTATCTGGTTTTTCTTTGTTAGGAACCGTGTCCAGAATTGTCTGGCCGATTCTTCTGGCTGCTGAATTATGTGGCTTAAGTCGTCGGCATCCGGCGGTCGCACGTAAGTGCCCTGGAAGTTGTCGAGGAATGCGGCTTCTAGTTCCTCCCAAGAACCGATTGAGTCTGCTGGCAAGCTATTAAGCCAATGTCGGGCCGGTCCTTTAAGTTTGAGCGGGAGGTATTTGATGGCGTGTAGATCATCGCCGCGTGCCATGTGGATGTGAAGGAGATAATCCTCGATCCATACCGCCGGATCTGTTGTGCCATCGTATGATTCGATGTTTACGGGTTTGAAACCCTCTGGGATTTTATGATCCATTACTTCATTCGTGAAGCATAGCGGGAGTGCGGCGCCTCTGTACTGGGCTATATCACGACGCAGCTCGGAAGAGCTATGTCTGTTGTATTCGGCCCGGCCGGATTTGTTGTATCCGGCGTGAAGATCATTGTCACATGTCGTAGGGCGCCTGCGCGATCCATAGATCGATCTTGTTTGTCTTGCCTTATCCTCCAGTATGTCTCGTAGGTCGGGCGCATTTTCCCGTGCCTTAGTTGAGTGGCCTCGGGGCATGGCTTGGGTGGAGGGCCGAGAGGCCTCTCTGTCGCGGCCGCGAGGTGGCCGGTCTGCCATGTCATGCGCTGGTGATGTAGGTGCTTCCTCCTCTGATCGGGGTAGTGGCCTGCGCTTCGGGTAACTCTTGGAGGGGCGTTCGAGTTCATACTCTTCGGCCGCAAGGACTTCAGTCCATCTGTCAGCTACCAATCTTGGGCAGCTCTAAGCTGTTGCTGCTTTTTCTTGAGGCTGCTTGCCGTGGCTAAAAGCCTGCATTTAAAACGCTCTTGTTCGGCGGGGTCTGATGGTATGACGAATTCGTCATCATCGAGGCTTGCCTCGTCTTCGGAGGGAGGTGTATAGTTATCATCCTCGACCTCTTGGTCTGCCGCTCTCTCATGAGGGTTGGCTTCTCCATCTTCCTGTGCCGAATCTTGCTGAGGTGGGTGTTCTTCGACGCTATCCGGGGTAGTATTATCTCCCGTGCCGGAATCACCGTTTTTGCTTTGGCGGGATTTAGAGCGGCGCCGCTGATGCCGGCGCTTTGGCTGTTTCTTGGGGGCGTCATCCCCCACTGTTCCATCACCATCTCCATCTTTTGGAGTGTCCACCATATATATGTCATATGACGAGGTGGCCTTCTAGCGCCCTACAGGTGCTGGTTCATGTTCGTCTCCTACATCGTCGTCCATGCCGTCGATGTCTTCGGAGCTGAAGTCAATCATGTCGGTTAAATCGTCGACAGTGGCTGCAAAGTGGGTAGTGGGTGGGCTTTGAATTTCCTCATCGTCTGTATCCCACCCTCGCTGACCGTAGTCCGGCCAGGGCTCTCCTGATAAAGAGAGAGACTTAAGAGAATTCAGGATGTCGCCAAAAGGCGAATGCTGAAAGATGTCTGCGGCGGTGAACTCCATTATCAGCACCCAATCGGATTCGATTGGCAGGGGCGTGGGGGGTTCGGAGTCCGGGGAGGAGTCCGGATCCTCGGAGTCACGGGTCGTGCAGAGTGCGGGGCTGGAGTTTGGCTCGATCGCCTCTGAGATCGCAGCCCCTGAGGCAGCGTCCAACCGTTGATCCTCGATCGGCGCAGTAGGCTCCGAATCAATGGTCGAAACCGATGCGTGTGCGGCCTCCAACGCGCTGTTCAGCGGCAGAGCTATATCATGCCCATCGAGACAGTGCGGCACGCTTGGCTGTGGCTCGAATCCGTCGAAGATCAAGTCCCCGTGGATGTCAGCCGTGTAGTTTAGGCTTCCAAACCTGACCTGATGGCCAGGGGCGTAGCTTTCGATCTGCTTAAGGTGGCCGAGCGAATTGGCCCGCATAGCGAAGCCGTCGAAGACGAAGATCTGTCCGGGGAGAAAAGTCTCACCCTGGACCGTATCGTTGTTGATGATCAAAGGAGCCATCGGGCCTAAAGGAGACGACACAGAGGAACTCTCAATGAAAGCACCAATGTTGGTGTCAAAACCGGCGGATCTCGGGTAGGGGGTCCCGAACTGTGCGTCAAGGCCGGATGGTAACAGGAGACAAGGGACACGATGTTTTTTACCCAGGTTCGGGCCCTCTCGATGGAGGTAATACCCTACTCCTGCTTGATTAATATTGATGATATGGGTAGTACAAGAGTAGATCTACCACGAGATCAAGGAGGCTAAACCCTAGAAGCTAGCCTATGGTATGATTGTTGTGTATGGAGTTGATTGCCTACGGACTACAACCCTCCGGTTTATATAGACACCGGATAGGGTTAGGGTTACATAAAGTCGGTTACAATGGTAGGAGATCTTGAATATATGCATCGCCAAGCTTGCCTTCCACGCCAAGGAAAGTCCCATCCGGACATGGGATGAAGTCTTCAATCTTGTATCTTCATAGTCCAGGAGTCCGGCTGAAGGTATAGTCCGGCTACCCGAACACCCCCTAATCCAGGACTCCCTCAGCTAGGGTTGGGGCCGCATTGCTACGCTAGCTCAGAACATGCCAGACGGTCTTGTTGTAGGGTACTCCGGGCACGCTTGACAGTGTCCGGCTTTTTGAAGGCCGAACTGGAGAACTGCCTAGAGAGGCTGCTTTGTACTTCTGCTGCGAGCGCTGCCGTGTGCTCCTCCATTCGGAGGGAGCATTCAGTGTTCCCATTGACCGTGATTACTCCTCTAGGGCCTGGCATCTTGAGCTTGAGGTATGCATAGTGCAGTACCGCGTTGAAATTTGCGAATGCGGTTCGCCCGAGCAGTGCGTGATAGCCACTACGGAACGGGACTATGTCGAAGATTAACTCCTCGCTTCGGAAGTTATCCGGAGATCCAAAGACCACTTCCAGTGTGACTGAGCCTGTACAGTTGGCTTCTACACCTGGTATGACACCTTTAAAGGTCGTTTTGGTGGGCTTGATCCTCGAGGGATCTATGCCCATTTTTCACATTGTATCCTGGTAAAGCAGGTTCAGGCTGCTGCCGCCATCCATGAGGACTCTTGTGAGATGAAATCCGTCAATGATTGGGTCTAGAACCAATGCGGCGAAGCCGCCGTGGCGGATGCTAGTGGGGTGGTCCCTTCGATCAAAGGTGATCGGGCAGGAGGACCATGGGTTGAACTTTGGGGTGACTGGCTCTATCGCATATACGTCCTGTAACGCACGCTTCTGCTCCCTCTTGGGGATGTGGGTTGCGTATATCATGTTCACCGTCCGCACTTGCGGGGGAAATCCCTTCTGTCCACTGTTGTTCGGTGGCCTGGGCTCCTCCTCGTCGTCGCTATGCAGCCCCTTGTCTTTGTTTTCGGCTCTTAACTTGCCTGCCTTCTTGAACACCCAACAGTCCCTGTTGGTGTGATTGGCTGGCTTTTCAGGGGTGCCATGTATCTGGCACAAGCGGTCGAGTATTCGGTCCAAACTGGACGGGCCCTGAGTATTTCTTTTGAATGGCTTTTTCCGTTGACCGGATTTGTAGCCTCGGAATCTGGCATTAACTGCAGTATCCTCGTTGCTGTCGCTGTTAACGCGGCGCTTTTGTTTGTTCCGACGCGACCTGTCACTTTTGTCCTTGGTATTCAAATTACCAGGGTTCTTGGTTAAGTTGTTGCTGCGATCTAGCCAGCTGTCTTCTCCCGCGCAAAAGCGGGTCATGAGTGTCGTTAGGGCTGCCATAGATTTCGGCTTTTCCTGTCCTAGGTGCCGGGCAAGCCACTCATCGTGGATATTATGCTTGAAGGCCGCTAAGGCCTCTGCGTCCGTACAGTCGACTATCTGGTTTTTCTTTGTTAGGAACCGTGTCTAGAATTGCCTGGCCGATTCCTATGGCTGCTGAATTATGTGGCTTAGGTCATCGGCGTCCGGTGGTCGCACATAAGTGCCCTAGAAGTTGTCAAGGAATGCGGCTTCCAGGTCCTCCCAAGAACCGATTGAGTCTGCTGGCAAGCTGTTAAGCCAATGCCGGGCCGGTCCCTTAAGTTTGAGTGGGAGGTATTTGAAGGCGTGTAGATCATCACCACGGGCCATGTGGATATGAAGGAGATAATCCTCGATGCATACCGCATGATCTGTTGTGCCATCGTACGATTCGATGTTTACGGGTTTGAAGCCCTCAGGGATTTTATGATCCATTACTTCATCTGTGAAGCATAGTGGGTGTGCGGCGCCTCTGTATTGGGCTATATCACGACGCAGCTCGAAGGAGCTTTGTCTGTTGAGTTCGGCCCGGCCGGATTCATTGCATCCGGAGTGACGATCACCGTCACGTGCCGTGGGGCGCCTGCGCGATCCGTAGATCGATCTTGTTTGCCTTGCCTTCTCCTCCAGTATGTCGCGCAGGTCGGGCGCATTTTCCCGTGCCTTAGTATGCTTGACGCGGCACCGGGGCATGGCTTGAGTGGAGGGCCGAGAGGCCTCTCTGTCACGGCCACGAGGTGGCCGGTCGGCCATGTCATGCGCTGGTGATGTAGGTGCTTCCTCCTCTAGTCGGGGTAGCAGCCTGCGCTTTGGGTAACTCTTGGAGGGGCGTTCGAGTTCATACTCTTCGGCCGCAAGGGCTTCAGTCCATCTGTCAGCTAGCAAATCCTGATCACCTCTAAGCTGTTGCTGCTTTTTCTTGAGGCTGCTTGCCATGGCCATAAGCCTGCGTTTAAAACGCTCTTGTTCGGCGGGATCCTCTGGCACGACGAACTCGTCGTCGTCGAGGCTTGCCTCGTCTTCGGAGGGAGGCGTATAATTATCATCCTCAACCTCTTCGTCCACCGCCCTCTCGTTAGGGCTGGCTTCTCTGTCCTCCTGTGCTGAATCTTGCTGGAGGGGGTGCTCTTCGGCGCTATCCGGAGTAGTATTATCTCCCGTGCCGGAATCACCGTTTTTGCTTTGGCGGGATTTAGAGCGGCGCCGCTGACGTCGGCGCTTGGGCTGTTTCTTAGAGGTATCGTCCCCCGCTGTTCCATCGCCGTCTCCATCCTCTGGAGTGTCCACCATATATATGTCATATGACGAGGTGGCCTTCCAGCGCCCTACATGTGCTGGTTCTTGTTCGTCTCCTGCATCGTTGTCCATGCCGTCGATGTCTTCGGAGCCGAAGTCAAGCATGTCGGTTAAGTCGTCGACAGTGGCTACGAAGTGGGTGGTGGGTGGGTTTTGAATTTCTTCATCGTCCGTATCCCAACCTTGCTGACCGTAGTCCGGCCAGGGCTCTCCTGATAAAGAGAGAGACTTTAGAGAATTCAGGATGTCGCTGAAGGGCGAGTGCTGAAAGATGTCCGCGGCGGTGAACTCCATTATCGGCGCCCAATCGGATTTGATCGGCAGGGGCGCGGGGGGCTCGGAGTTCGGAGAGGAATCCGGCTCCTTAGAGTCACGGGCCATGCGGAGTACGGGGCTGGAGTTCGGCTCGATCGCCTCTGAGATCGCAGCCCCTGAGACAGCGTTCAACCGCTGATCCTCGATCGGCGCAGTAGGCTCCGAATCAATGGTCGGAACCGATGCGTGTGCAGCCTCCAAGGCGCTGTTCAGCAGCAGAGCTATATCATGCCCATTGAGACAGTGCGGCGCGCTTGGCTGTGGCTCGAATCCGTCGAAGATCAAGTCCCCGCGGATGTCAGCCATGTAGTTTAGGCTTCCAAACCTGACCTGATGGCCAGGGGCGTAGCTTTCAATCTACTCAAGGTGGCCAAGTGAATTGGCCCGCAGTGCGAAGCCGCCGAAGACGAAGATCTGTCCTGGGAGAAAAGTCTCACCCTGGACTGCATCATTGTTGATGATCGAAGGAGCCATCGGGCCTAAAAGCAACGACACAGAGGAACTCTCAATGAAAGCACCAATGTCAGTGTCAAAACCGGCGGATCTCGGGTAGGGGGTCCTGAACTGTGCGTCTAGGCCGGATGGTAACAGGAGGCAAGGAACACGATGTTTTACCCAGGTTCGGGCCCTCTTTATGGAGGTAAAACCCTACATCCTGCTTGATTAATATTGATGATAGGGGTAGTACAAGAGTAGATCTACCACGAGATCAAGGAGGCTAAACCCTAGAAGCTAGCCTATGGTATGATTGTTGTATGATGAAGTTGTCCTACGGACTAAAACCCTCCGGTTTATATAGACACCGGAGAGGGTTAGGGTTACACAAAGTCGGTTATAATGGTAGGAGATCTTGAATATCCGCATCGCCAAGCTTGCCTTCCACGCCAAGGAAAGTCCCATCCGGACACGGGACGAAGTCTTCAATCTTGTATCTTCATAGTCCTGGAGTCCGGCTGAAGGTATAGTCCGGCTACCCGAACACCCCCTAATCCAGGACTCCCTCAGGCATACTGAAAGATCTACTAAAAAGGTGCATGCGATAGAAGAAATTAATGTTTTGAGTGGAAAGATGGATGAACTTATGAAATTATTTGCTAATAAGAGTGTTTCTTCTGATCCTAATGATGTGCCCTTGTCTACTTTGATTGAGAATAAGAATGAATCTATGGATGTGAATTTCGTTGGTAGGAACAATTTTGGTAACAACGCGTATAGAGGAAATTTCAACCCTAGGCCTTATCCTAGTAATCCCTCTAATAATTATGGTAATTCCTACAACAATTCATATGGAAATTATAATAAGATGCCCTCTGATTTTGAATCTAATATTAAAGAATTTATTACTTCGCAAAAGAATTTTAATGCTTTGATTGAAGAAAAATTACTTAAGATTGATGATTTGGCTAGGAACGTTGATAGAATTGCTCTTGATGTTGATTCTTTGAAACTTAGATCTATTCCATCTAAGCATGATATCAATGAGTCTCTCAAAGCCATGAGAATTTCCATTGACGAGTGCAAAGAAAGAACCGCTAGGATGCGTGCTAAGAAAGATGCCTTTATAAAAGTGTGTTCCTCTAGTTCCTATGAAAATAATGATGAAGATCTAAAAGTTATTGATGTGTCCCCTATTAAATCTTTGTTTTGCAATATGAATTTTGATAATGATGGGACCGAATATGATCCACCTTTACCTAGAAGGCGTTCCAAGAATTCTGAATCTTTTGATCTTGATGCTAAATTTGATTAAAGTGGGATTGAAGAGATTAAAACCCTAGATGTTGCTAAACCCACTATTATGGAATTCAAGGAATTTAACTATGAAAATTTCTCTTTGATTGATCGTATTTTCTTGTTGCAATCCGTATTAAATTCTCCTCACGCTTATAGTCAAAATAAAGCGTTTACTAAACATATCGTTGATGCCTTGATGCAATCTTATGAAGAAAAACATGAATTAGAAGTTTCTATCCCTAGAAAACTTTATGATGAGTGGGAACCAACTATTAAAATTAAAATAAAAGATCATGAGTTTTATGCTTTGTGTGATTTGGGTGCTAGTGTCTCTACTATTTCCAAAACTTTGTGTGATTTGCTAGATTTCCGTAATTTTGATGATTGCTCTCTAAACTTGCATCTTGCGGATTCCACTATTAAGAAACCTATGGGAAGAATTAATGATGTTCTTATTGTTGCAAATATGAATTATGTGCCCGTAGATTTTATCGTTCTTGATATAGATTGCAATCCTTCTTGCCCTATTATCCTCGGTAGACCTTTCCTTAGAACGGTTGGTGCAATTACTGATATGAAGGAAGGGAATATTAGATTCCAATTTCCATTAAAAAAGGGCATGGAACACTTCCCTAGAAAGAAAATAAAATTACCATATGAATCTATCATGAGAGCCACTTATGGATTGCCTACCAAAGATGGCAATACCTAGATCTATTCTTGCTTGTTATGCCTAGCTAGGGGCGTTAAACGATAGCGCTTGTTGGGAGGAAACCTAATTTTATTTTTATTTCTTGCTTTTTGCTCCTTTTTAGTAATAAATAAATTATTTAGCCTCTGTTTTGGTTGTGTTTTTTGTGTTTAGTTAGTGTTTGTGCCAAGTAGAACCGTTGGGAAGACTTGGGGAAAGTCTTGTTGAACTTGCTGTAAAAAACAGAAACTTTAGCCCTCACGAGAACTGCTGTCATTTTTATTTGGAGAGTGATATTTAGTTAATTCTTTTTGAAGATGATTAATAGATAAATTACTCACGTCCAGCAATTTATTTTAGAATTTTTGGGGTTCCAGATCTTGCGCTAGATATAGATTACTACAGACTGTTCTGTTTTTGACAGATTCTGTTTTTCGTGTGTTGTTTGCTTATTTTGATGAATCTATGGCTAGTAAAATAGTTTATGAACCATAGAGAAGTTGGAATACAGTAGGTATAACACCCATATAAATAAAGAATGAGTTCATTACAGTACCTTGAAGTGGTCTTTTGTTTTCTTTCGCTAACAGAGCTCACAAGATTTTCTACTTTAAGTTTTGTGTTGTGAAGTTTTCAAGTTTTGGGTAAAGATTTGATGGATTATGGAACAAGGAGTGGAAAGAGCTTAAGCTTGGGGATGCCCATGGCACCCCCAAGATAATCTAAGGACACCTAAAATCCAACGCTTGGGGATGCCCCCGGGGCATCCCCTCTTTCGTCTACTTCTATCGGTAACTTTACTTGGAGCTATATTTTTATTCACCACATGATATGTGTTTTGCTTGGAGCGTCTTTTATGATTTCAGTCTTTGCTTATTAGTTTACCACAATCATCCTTGCTGTACACACCTTTTGAGAGAGCCATACATAATTTTGAATTTGATAGAATACTCTATGTGCTTCACTTATATCTTTTGAGTTATATAATTTTGCTCTAGTGCTTCACTTATATCTTTTAGAGCACGGTGGTGGATTTGTTTTATATAAACTATTGATCTCTCATGCTTCACTTAGATTATTTTGAGAGTCTTAACAGCATGGTAATTTGCTTAATAATAAATATGCTTGGTATTCAAGATTTGTAAAACCTTCTTTTGAAGTGCGTTGAATACTAAGAAAAAATTGATGCTTGATAATTGTTTTGAGATATGAGGATGGTGATATTAGAGTCATGCTAGTTGAGTAGTTGTGAATTTTATAAATGCTTGTGTTAAATTTTGTGATTCCCGTAGCATGCACGTATGGTGAACCGTTATGTGATGAAGTCGGAGCATGCTTTATTTATTGATTGTCTTCCTTATGAGTGGCGGTCGGGGATGAGCGATGGTCTTTTCCTACCAATCTATCCCCCTAGGAGCATGCGCGTAATACATTGCTTTGATAACTTCTAGATTTTTGCAATAAGTACATGAGTTCTTTATGACTAATGTTGAGTCCATGGATTATACGCACTTTCCTTCCTTCCACCATTGCTAGCCTCTCTAATACCACACACTTTTCACCGGTATCATACACCCACCAAATACCTTCCTCAAAACAGCCACCATACCTACCTATCATGGCATTTCCATAGCCATTCCGAGATATATTGCCATGCAACTTTCCACCGTTCCTTTCATTATGACACGCTCCATCATTGTCATATTGCTAGCATGATCATGTAGTTGACATCGTATTTGTGGAAAAGCCACCGTTCATAATTCTTTCATACATGTCACTCTTGATTCATTGCATATCCCGGTACACCGCCGGAGGCATTCATATAGAGTCATATTTTGTTCTAAGTATTGAGTTGTAATTGTTGAGTTGTAAGAAAATAAAAAGTGTTATGATCATCATTTTTAGAGCATTGTCCCAAGTGAGGAAAGGATGATGGAGACTATGATTCCCCCACAAGTCGGGATGAGACTCCGGACGAAAAATAAAAAAAGAGAGAAAAAGAGGCCATAAAAAAGAGAAGGCCCAAAAAATGAGAGAAAAAGAGAGAAGGGACAATGTTACTATCCTTTTACCACACTTGTGCTTCAAAGTAGCACCATGATCTTCATGATAGAGAGTCTCTCATTCTGTCACTTTCATATACTAGTGGGAATTTTTCATTATAGAACTTGGCTTGTATATTCCAATGATGGGCTTCCTCAAAATGCCCTAGGTCTTCGTGAGCAAGCGAGTTGGATGCACACCCACTTAGTTTCTTTTGTTGAGCTTTCATATACTTATAGCTCTAGTGCATCCGTTGCATGGCAATCCCTACTCACTCACATTGATATCTATTGATGGGCATCTCCATAGCTCGTTGATACGCCTAGTTGATGTGAGACTATCTTCCCCTCTTTTTGTCTTCTCCACAACCACCATTCTATTCCACCTATAGTGCTATATCCATGGCTCACGCTCATGTATTGCGTGAAGATCGAAAAAGTTTTGAAAATGTCAAAAGTATGAAACAATTGCTTGGCTTGTCATCGGGGTTGTGCATGATTTAAATACTTTGTGTGGTGAAGATAGAGCATAGCCAGACTATATGATTTTGTAGGGATAGCTTTCTTTGGCCATGTTATTTTGAGAAGACATAATTGCTTTGTTAGTATGCTTCAAGTATTATTATTTTTATGTCAATATGAACTTTTGTCTTGAATCTGAATATTCATACCACAATTAAGAAGATTTACATTGAAATTATGCCAAGTAGCACTCCGCATCAAAAATTCTATTTTTATCATTTAGCTACTCGAGGACGAGCAGGAATTAAGCTTGGGGATGCTTGATATGTCTCCAACGTATCTATAATTTTTGATTGCTCCATGCTATATTATCTACTGTTTTGGACATTATTGGGCTTTATTATCCACTTTTATATTATTTTTGGGACTAACCTATTAACCGGAGGCCCAGCCAAGAATTGTTTTTTTTTGCCTGTTTTAGGGTTTCGAAGAAAAGGAATATCAAATGGAGTCCAAACAGAATGAAACCTTCGGGAACGTGATTTTCTCACCGAATACAACTCAGGAGACTTGGACCCTACGTCAAGCCAATTAACAGGAGGCCACAAGGTAGGGGGCGCGCCTGCCCCCCCCCCCCCCAGGCGCGCCCTCCACCCTCATGGGCCCCCTGTTGCTCCACCGACGTACTTCTTCCTCCTATATATATCCACGTACCCCCAAACGATCAGATACGGAGCCAAGAACCAAATTCCACTGCCGCAACTTTCTGTATCCACGAGATCCCATCTTGGGGCCTGTTCCGGAGCTCCGCCGGAGGGGGCATCGATCACGGAAGGCTTCTACATCATCATCCAAGCCCCTCCGATGAAGTGTCAGTAGTTTACTTCCGACCTACGGGTCTGATGACCCACAAGTATAGGGGATCTATCATAGTCCTTTCGATAAGTAAGAATGTCGAACCCAATGAGGAGCAGAAGGAAATGATAAGCGGTTTTCAGCAAGGTATTCTCTGCAAGTACTGAAATAAGTGGTAACAGATAGTTTTGTGATAATATAGGTTGTAATGAGCAACAAGTAACAAAAGTAACTAAAGTGCAGCAAGGTGGCCCAATCCTTTTGTAGAAAAGGACAAGCCAGAACAAACTCTTATAATAGGAAAAGCGCTCCCGAGGACACATGGGAATATCGTCAAGCTAGTTTTCATCACGTTCATATGATTCGCGTTCGATACTTGGATAATTTGATATGTGGGTGGACCGGTGCTTGGGTGTTGTCCTTACTTGAACAAGCATCCCACTTATGATTAACCTCTATTGCAAGCATCCGCAACTACAACAAAAGTATTAAGGTAAACCTACCAATAGCATGAAACATATGGATCCAAATCAGCCCCTTACGAAGCAAAGCATAAACTAGGGTTTAAGCTTGTGTCACTCTAGCAACCCATCATCTACTTGTTACTTCCCAATTCCCTCCTCTAGGCCCAAATTATGGTGAAGTGTTATGTAGTCGACGTTCACATAACACCACTAGAGGCTAGACGACATACATCTATCAAAATATCAAACGAATACCAAATTCACATGACTACTCATAGCAAGACTTCTCCCTTGTCCTCAGGAACAAACATAATTACTCACAAAGCATATTCATGTTCATAATCAGAGGGGTAATAATATGCATATAGGATCTGAACATATGATCTTGCACCAAATAAACCAACTAGCATCAACTACAAGGAGTAATCAACACTACTAGCAACCTACTAGCACCAATCCCGGACTTTGAGACAAGAATTGGATACAAGAGATGAACTAGGGTTTGGAGATGAGATGGTGCTGGTGAAGATGTTGGTGGAGATTTCCCTCTCCCGATGAGAGGAGCGTTGGTGATGACGATGGTGATGATTTCCCCCTCCGGGAGGGAAGTATCCCTGGCAGAACAGCTCTGCTGGAGCTCTAGATTGGTTCCGCCAAGGTTCCGCCTCGTGGCGGCGGAGTCTCGTCCCGAAAAGTTCCTCCTTATTTTTTTCTCATCGAAAGACCTCATATAGGAGAAGATGGGCATCGGAGAGCCACCAGGGGGCCCACGAGGTAGGGGGGCGTGCCCTAGGGGGGCGCCCCCCACCCTCGTGAGAAGGGTGTGGGCCCCCTAGCCTTCATCTTTGGCGTGGATTTTTCTTTATTTCTTTTAAGATGTTCCGTGGAGTTTCGGGACTTTTGGAGTTGCGCAGAATAGGTCTCTAATATTTGCTCCTTTTGCAGCCCAGAATTCCAGCTGCCGACATTCTCCCTCCTTATGTAAACCTTGAAGAATAAGAGAGAATAGCCATAATGCGATAAATATCGATATAAAAGCATGATGCAAAATGGACGTATCAGGGTCCATAGTTAGTAGCTAGATGGCTTCTTCTCTCTTTTTGGATCTCAATACAATGTTCTCCCCCTCTCTCGTGGAGATCTATTCGATGTAATCTTCTTTTTGCGGTGTGTTTGTTGAGACCGATGAATTGTGGGTTTATGATCAAGTCTATCTATGAATAATATTTGAATCTTCTCTGAATTCTTTTATGTATGATTGGTTATCTTTGCAAGTCTCTTCGAATTATCAGTTTGGTTTGGCCTACTAGATTGGTTGTTCTTGCCATGGGAGAAGTGCTTAGCTTTGGGTTCGATCTTGCGGTGTCCTTTCCCAGTAACAGAAGGGGAAGCAACGCACGTATTGTATCGTTGCCATCGAGGATAACAAGATGTGGTTTTTATCATATTGCATGAAACTATCCCTCTACATCATGTCATCTTGCTTAAGGCGTTACTCTGTTTTTAACTTAATACTCTAGATGCATGCTGGATAGCGGTCGATGAGTGGAGTGATAGTAGTAGATGCAGGCAGGAGTCGGCCTACTTGTCTCGGACGTGATGCCTATATACATCATCATACCTAGATATTCTCATAACTATGCTCAATTATGTCAATTGCTCAACAGTAATTTGTTCACCCACCGTAGAATACTTACGCTCTTGAGAGAAGCCACTAGTGAAACCTATGTCCCCCGGGTCTCTTTCTCATCATATCAATCTCCATCATTTTATTATTGCTTTGCTTTTTACTTTGCTTTTACTTTTCACTTTGCATCTCTATACTAAAAATACCAAAAATATTATTTATCATCTCTATCAGATCTCACTTTCGTAAGTGATCGTGAAGGGATTGATAACCCTAAGCGCGTTGGTTGCGTTGAGCTATTGTTTTTGTGTAGGTACGAGGGACTCGCGCGTAGCCTCCTACTGGATTGATACCTTGGTTCTCAAAAACTGAGGGAAATACTTACACTACTTTGCTGCATCATCCTCTCCTCTTCGGGGAAATCCAACGCAGTGCTCAAGAGGTAGCAAGAAGAATTTCTGGCATCGTTGCCGGGGAGTCTGCGCAAAAGTCAACATACCAAGTACCCATCACAATCCCTATCTCCCGCATTACATTATTTGCCATTTGCCTCTCATTTTCCTCTCCCCCCAATTCACCCTTGCCATTTTATTCGCCCTCTCTCTCTATCCTCCCTCTCTTTCTCTATTTGCCTCTTTCTTCCCGTTTGCCTTTTGTTTGCTTGTGTGTTAGTTTGCTTGTTTGTCGCAATGGCTCAAGATAATACTAAATTGTGTGACTTCACCAATACCAACAATAATGATTTCCTTAGCACTCCGATTGCTCCTCTTACCGATGTTGAATCTTGTGAAATTAATACTGCTTTGCTGAATCTTGTCATGAAAGATCCGTTCTCCAGCCTTCCTAGTGAAGATGCCGCTACCCATCTTAATAGCTTCGTTGATTTGTGTGACATGCAAAAGAAGAAAGATGTCGATAATGATATTGTTAAATTGAAGCTATTTCCTTTTTCGCTTAGAGATCATGCTAAACCTTGGTTTTCGTCTTTGCCTAAAAATAGTATTGATTCATGGAACAAGTGCAAAGATGCTTTTATCTCTAAGTATTTTTCTCCCGCTAAGATCATCTCTCTTAGAAACAATATTATGAAGTTTAAGCAACTTGATCAGGAACATGTTGCACAAGCTTGGGAGAGAATGAAATTAATGATACGTAATTGCCCTACTCATCGTTTAAATTTGTGGATGATTATACAAAAAATTTATGCCCGATTGAATTTTTCTTCTAGAAATCTTTTAGATTCGGCCGCGGGAGGCACTTTTATGGAAATCACTTTAGGATAACCTACTAAACTCCTAGATAATATTATGGTTAATTATTCTCAATGGCATACTGAAATATCTACTAAAAAGGTGCATGCGATAGAAGAAATTAATGTTTTGAGTGGAAAGATGGATGAACTTATGAAATTATTTGCTAATAAGAGTGTTTCTTCTGATCCTAATGATGTGCCCTTGTCTACTTTGATTGAGAATAATAATGAATCTATGGATGTGAATTTCGTTGGTAGGAACAATTTTGGTAACAACGCGTATAGAGGAAATTTCAACCCTAGGCCTTATCCTAGTAATCCCTCTAATAATTATGGTAATTCCTACAACAATTCTTATGGAAATTATAATAAGATGCCCTCTGATTTTGAATCTAATATTAAAGAATTTATTACTTCGTAAAAGAATTTTAATGCTTTGATTGAAGAAAAATTACTTAAGATTGATGATTTGGCTAGGAACGTTGATAGAATTGCTCTTGATGTTGATTCTTTGAAACTTAGATTAGCACTATGATCGTTTAGTTTATTGCTATTGCTTTCTCCATAACTTATACATGTTCCTATGACTATGAGATTATGTAACTCCCGAATACCGGAGGAACACCTTGTGTGCTATCAAATGTCGCAACGTAACTGGGTGATTATAAAGATGCTCTACAGGTGTCACCGATCGTGTTTGTTGAGTTGGCATAGATCGAGATTAGGATTTGTCACTCCGTGTATCGAAGAGGTATCTCTGGGCCCTCTCGGTAATGCACATCACTATAAGCCTTGCAAGCAATGTGACTAATGAGTTAGTTGCGGGATAATGCATTATGGAACGAGTAAAGAGACTTGCTAGTAACGAGATTGAACAAGGTATTGAGATACCGACGATCGAATCTCGGGCAAGTAACATACCGATGACAAAGGGAACAACGTATGTTGTTATGCGGTTTGACCGATAAAGATTTTTGTAGAATATGTAGGAACCAATATGAGCATCCAGGTTCCGCTATTGGTTATTGACCGGAAGTGAGTCTCGGTCATGTCTACATAGTTCTCGAACCCGTAGGGTCCGCACACTTAACGTTCGATGACAATCGGTATTATGAGTTTATGTGTTTTGATGTACCGAAGGTAGTTTGGAGTCCCAGATGTGATCACGGACATGACGAGGAGTCTCAAAATGGTCGAGACATAAAGATCGATATATTGGAAGGCTATGTTTGGACACCGGAATGGTTTCGGATGAGTTCGGGCATTTTCCAGAGTACCGGGAGGTTACCGGAACCCCCCGGGGAGTCAATGGGCCTTAATGGGCCCTAGTGGAGAAAGTGGGCAGCAAGCAAGTGGTGGGGTGCGCCCCCCTAGGCCCAAACTGAATTGGTTTAGGGTTTTAGGGGTCGCCCCCCCTTCCTTCTTCTCTCCTCCTCCTTCCTCCTTCTCCTAGTAGGAATAGGAAAGGGGGGGCAAACCTACTTGGAGTAGGATTGCCCCCCCTTGGGTGCGCCTCCTCCTAGGCCAGCCCTCTCCTCCTCCCCCTTTATATACGGGGGAGGGGGCACCCCATAGACACACAATTTGATTGTTTAGCCATGTGCGGTGCCCCCCTCCACAGAATTCCACCTCGGTCATATCGTTGTAGTGCTTAGGCGAAGCCCTGCGTCGGTAACTTCATCATCACCGTCATCACCTGATCGTGCTGACGAAACTCTCCCTTGGCCTCAGCTGGATCAAGAGTATGAGGGACGTCGCCGAGCTGAACGTGTGCAAATCGCGGAGGTGCCGTGTGTTCGGTACTTGATCGGTTGGATCACGAAGACGTTCGAATACATCAACCGTTTTTCATAACGCTTCCACTTTTGGTCTACGAGGGTACATAGACATACTCTTCCCCTCTCGTTGCTATGCATCTCCTAGATAGATCTTGCGTGATCATAGGAAAAATTTCAAATACTGCGTTCCCCAACAATGGCATCTGAGCCAGGTCTATGCGTAGTTGTTACATGCACGAGTAGAACACAAAGGAGTTGTGGGCGTGGGTATATACATATTGCTTGCCGTCACTAGTTGATTCTTGATTCAGCGGTATTGTTGGATGAAGCGGCTCAGACTGACATTACGCGTACGCTTACGCGAGACTGGTTCTACCGACGTGCTTCGCACACAGGTGGCTAGTGGGTGTCAGTTTCTCCAACTTTAGTTGAGTCGGATTCAATGAACAGGGTTCTTTCTGAAGATCAAAAAGCAATCACTATACCGCATTGTGGTTTTTGATGCGTAGGTATGAACGGTTCTTGCTAAGCCCGCAGCAGCCACATAAAACATGCAACAACAAAGTAGAGGACGTCTAACTTGTTTTTGCAGGGCATATTGTGATGTGATATGGTCAAGACGTGATTATATAAATTATTGTATGAGATGATCATGTTTTGTAACACAGTTATGGGCAACTGGCAGGAGCCATATGGTTGTCGCTTTATTTTATGAAATGCAATCGCCATGTAATTGCTTTACTTTATCACTAAGCGGTAGCGATAGTCGTGGAAGCAATAGTTGGTGAGACAACAACGATGCTTCGATGAAGAGCAAGATGTCAAGCCGGTGACGATGGTGATCATGACAGTGCTTTGGACATGGAGATCAAAAGGCACAAGATGATGATGGCCATATCATATCACTTATTTGATTGCATGTGATGCTTATCCTTTATGAATCTAATTTTGCTTAGTTTAGCGGTAGCATTATTAGATGATCTTTCACTAAATTTCAAGGTACAAGTGTTATCCCTGAGTATGCACCGTTGCTACAGTTCGTCGTGCTGAGACACCACGTGATGATCGGGTGTGATAAGCTCTACGTTCAGATACAACGGGTGCAAGCTAGTTTTGCACAAGAAGAATACTCGGGTTAAACTTGACGAGCCTAGCATATGCAGATATGGCCTCAGAACACTGAGACCGAAAGGTCGATCATGAATCATACAGTAGATATGATCAACATAGTGATGTTCACCATTGAAAACTACTCCATCTCACGTGATGATTGGACATGGTTTAGTTGATATGGATCATGTGATCACTTAGATGATTAGAGGGATGTCTATCTAAGTGGGAGTTCTTAAGTAATATGATTAATTGAACTTTAATTTATCATGAACGTAGCACCTAATAGTATTTTTGCATGTCTATGTTGTTGTAGATAAATGGCATGTGTTGTTGCTCCATTGAATTTTACTGCGTTCCTAGAGAAAGCTAAGTTGAAAGATGATGGTAACAATTACATGGACTGGGTCAGTAACTTGAGGATTATCCTCATTGCTGCATAGAAGAATTACATCCTGGAAGCACCGCTAGGTGCCAAACCCACTGCAGGAGCAACGCCAGATGTTATGAACACCTGGCAGATCAAAGCTGATGACTACTCGATAGTTCAGTATGCCATGCTTTACGGCTTAGAACCGGGATTTCAATGACGTTTTGAATGTCATGGAGCATATGAGATGTTACAGGAGTTGAAGTTAATATTTCAAGCAAATGCCTGGATTTAGAGATATGAAGTCTCCAATAAGTTCTATAACTACAAAATGGAGGAGAATAGTTCTGTCAGTGAGCATATACTCAGAATGTCTGGGTACCACAATCACTTGACTCAGCTGGGAGTTAATCTTCCAATTGATAGTGTCATTGACAGAGTTCTTCAATCACTGCCACCAAGCTACAAGAGATTCATGATGAACTATAATATGCAAGGGATGGATAAGACGATTCCCGCGATCTTCGTAATGCTAAAGGTTGCGGAGGTAGAAATCAAGAAGGAGCATCAAGTGTTGATGGTCAACAAGACCACTAGTTTCAAGAAAAAGGGTAAAGGGGAGAAGGGGAACTATAAGAAGAACGGCAAACAAGTTGCTGCTCAGTGAAGAAGCCCAAGTCTGGACCTAAGCCTCAGACTGAGTGCTTCTACTACAAAGGGACTGGTCATTGGAAGCGGAACTGCCCCAAGTATTTGGCGGAGAAGAAGGATGGCAAAGTGAAAGGTATATTTGATATACATGTTATTGATGTGTACCTTACTAATGCTCGCAGTAGCGCCTGGGCATTTGATACTGGTTTTGTTGCTAATATGTGCAACTCGAAACAGGGGCTATGGATTAAGCGAAGATTGGCTAAGGACGAGGTGACGATGCGCGTAGGAAATGGTTCCAAAGTCAATGTGATCGCCGTCGGCACGCTACCTCTACATCTACCTTCGGGATTAGTTTTAGACCTGAATAATTGTTATTTGGTGCTAGCGTTGAGCATGAACATTGTATCTGGATCTTGTTTGATGCGAGACGGTTATTCATTTAAATCAGAGAATAATGATTGTTCTGTTTATATGAATAATATCTTTTATGGTCATGCACCCTTGATGAGTGGTCTATTTTTACTAAATCTTGATAGTAGTGATACACATGTTCATAGTATTGAAGCCAAAAGATATAAGTTTAATACACATGTTCACAAGGTTTAGCAATTCTAGCAGTTTCACCTTCGAACTAAATAACATGCCCATCCATATTATCAGACAAGAGATCTTTAACAATTGCAATATTAGGTTCTACTTTAACTTGCTCAAGAGGTGTATAAGTTCTAATATTACTTTTACGAACAACAATTGAAGCTTTAGCATGATCCTTTATTCTAACAGGGAAAGGTGGTTTCTCAATATAAGAAGTAGGAAAAATAGGATCATTATAAGTGACAGTCTTTTCTTCAACTTTAATAGGTGCAGCTACTTTTACTTCTATGGGAGGATGATATTTAAACCACTTCTCCTTAGGGAGATCAACATAAGTAGCAAAAGATTCACAGAAAGAAGCTACTATCTCAGAGTCAAGTCCATATTTAGTGCGAAACTTACAGAAAATATCGGTATCCATAAAAGATTTAACACAATCAAACTTAGGTGTCATACCTGACTCCTTTCCTTCGTCGAGGTCCCAATCTTCAGAGTTGCGTTTAATTATATCCAATAAATTCCATCTGAATTCAATAGTCTTCATCATAAAAGAGCCAGCACAAGAAGTATCGAGCATAGTGCGATTGTTTTCAGAAAGCCGAGCATAAAAACTTTGCATAATTATTTCTCTCAAGAGCTCATGATTGGGGCATGAATATAAAATTGATTTAAGCCTCCCCCAAGCTTGAGCGATGCTCCTTAGCGAGGCCAGAAATTATATATATAATTGCAATCACGATGAACAAGATGCGTAGGGTAATACTTTTGATGAAATTCCAACTTCAATCTTTTATAGTCCCATGATCTCATATCATCACATTGCCTATACAATACCAATGCGTCTCCCTTCAAAGAAAAAGGTAAGACCTTCTTCTTAACAACATCATCGGGTATACCTGCAAGCTTAAATAATCCACAAACTTCATCCACATATATTAAGTGCTCATCAGGATGCTTTGTTCCATCTCCTGTAAACGGATCAGCTAGCAGTTTTTCTATCATACCCGAAGGATACTCATAAGGAATTTCATTTTCAATAGGTTCAGTAGGTTGAGGAGCAACTCTTTGCTCTACTGGACGGGGTGAAGATACCCCGAACAAGCCCCTCGGAGAATTACTTTCCATAGTAACAAGTGACAGTAAATTTCAGCACACTATATAAATGTTTCCTTACCAAATTCCACGTACCAAAGGCGCTACACTCCCCGGCAACGGCGCCAGAAAAGAGTCTTGATGACCCACAAGTATAGGGGATCTATAGTAGTCCTTTAGATAAGTAAGAGTGTCGAACCCAACATGGAGCAGAAGGAAATGATAAGCGGTTTTCAGCAAGGTATTCTCTGCAAGTACTGAAATAAGTGGTAACAGATAGTTTGGTGATAATACAGGTTGTAACGAGCAACAAGTAACAAAAGTAAATAAAGTGAAGCAAGGTGGCCCAATCCTTTTGTAGAAAAGGACAAGCTGGAACAAACTCTTATAATAGGAAAAGCGCTCCCGAGGACACATGGGAATATCGTCAAGCTAGTTTTCATCACGTTCATATGATTCGCGTTCGATACTTTGATAATTTGATATGCGGGTGGACCGGTGCTTTGGTGCTGTCCTTACTTGAACAAGCATCCCACTTATGATTAACCTCTATTGCAAGCATCCACAACTACAACAAAAGTATTAAGGTAAACCTAACCATAGCATGAAACATATGGATCCAAATCAGCCCCTTACGAAGCAACGCATAAACTAGGGTTTAAGCTTCTGTCACTCTAGCAACCCATCATCTACTTATTACTTCCCAATGCCTTCCTATAGGCCCAAATAATGGTGAAGTGTTATGTAGTCGATGTTCACATAACACCACTAGAGGCTAGACAACATACATCTTATCAAAATATCAAATGAATACCAAATTCACATGACTACTCATAGCAAGACTTCTCCCTTGTCCTCAGGAACGAACGTAATTACTCACAAAGCATATTCATGTTCATAATTAGAGGGGTAATAATATGCATATAGGATCTGAACATATGATCTTCCACCAAATAAACCAACTAGCATCAACTACAAGGAGTAATCAACACTACTAGCAACCTACTAGCACCAATCCCGGACTTTGAGACAAGAATTGGATACAAGAGATGAACTAGGGTTTGGAGATGAGATGGTGCTAGTGAAGATGTTGATGGAGATTGCCCTCTCCTGATGAGAGGAGCGTTGGTGATGACGATGGTGATGATTTCCCCCTCCAGGAGGGAAGTATCCCCGGCAGAACAGCTCTGCCGGAGCTCTAGATTGGATCCGCCAAGGTTCCGCCTCGTGGCGGCGGAGTCTCATCCCGAAAAGTTCCTCCTTATTTTTTTCTCATCGAAAGACCTCATATAGGAGAAGATGGGCATCGGAGAGCCACCAAGGGGCCCACGAGGTAGGGGCGCGCCCTAGGGGGGCGCCCCCCACCCTCGTGAGAAGGGTGTGGGCCCCATGGCCTTCATCTTTGGCGTGGATTTTTCTTTATTTCTTTTAAGATGTTCCGTGGAGTTTCGGGACTTTTGGAGTTGCGCAGAATAGGTCTCTAATATTTGCTCCTTTTCCAGCCCAGAATTCCAGCTGCCGGCATTCTCCCTCCTTATGTAAACCTTGTAAAATAAGAGAGAGTAGCCATAAGTATTGTGATATAAAGTGAAATAACAGTCCATAATGCGATAAATATCGATATAAAAGCATGATGGAAAATGGACGTATCAACTCCCCCAAGCTTAGACCTCGCTTGTCCTCAAGCGAAAAGCCGATAACAATAAATATGTCCTCATGTTTAGAGGTAGAGGCGTCGATAAAAATAAAATACGGACATGAAGGCATCATGATTATTCTTATAACAGCAACATATATAGGTTTTGTCATATGATTACTTATGTTCAAGTGATGATCTATTCACAATGCAAGAGTATAAATCATAAACCTTATTGGGTTCCAACAAACTATAATCTCAGTCATTAAAGCAATTGCAATTTATCATAACATCGGAAAGAGTCTATGTCAGAGCTAAAAAGCAAGTCTACATACTCAACTATCATTTAGTCCTCCATAATTGCTAACACTCACGCGATACTTGTGGTTACAGAGTTTTAATCGGACATAGAGAAAGATAGGGGCTTATAGTTTTGCCCCACAACCTTTTACCTCAAGGGTAATTTCAACAATAATGGTTCATGCTCCCCTGCATCCAATTAGATATATATATCATGTTCTTTCCAACATGCTGAGCTTGCCAAAGGATAAAATGAAAAAGGAAAGGTGAAGATCACCGTGACTCTTGCATAAGGTAAAAGATAATAATAAAGGATAGGCCCTTCGCAGAGGGAAGCAGAGGTTGCCATGTGCTTTTATGGTTGGATATATAAAATCTCAATGCGAAAGAACATCACTTTATATTGCCACTTGTGATATGAACCTTTATTATGCAGTCTGTCGCTTTTATTACTTCCACATCACAAAATCGTATAAAGCTTATTTCTCCCACACCAACCAATCATACATATTTAGAGAAATTTTTATTGCTTTGCACCGATGACAACTTACTTGAAGGATCTTACTCAATCCATAGGTAGATATGGTGGACTCTCATGGCAAAACTGGTTTAGGGATATTTGGAAGCACAAGTAGTATTTCTACTTGGTGCTCAGAATTTGGCTAGCATGAGGGGGAAAGGCAAGCTCAACAAGTTAGAGGAACCATGACAACATACTTTATCTCAGATATAAGAAAGACTTAACTCATTACGTTGTCTTCCTTGTCCAACATCAACTCTTTAGCATGTCATATTTTAATGAGTGCTCCCAATCATAAAAGATGTCAATGATAATATATCTATATGTGAAAACCTCTCTTTCCTTATTACTTCCTATTAATTGCAACAATGACCAAAGCTATGTCTGCCAACTCCCAACAACTTTTAATCATCATACTCTTTCTATGTGAAGTCATTACTCTCAATAAGATCAATATGAACTCTTGGTTTCTTTTTATTCTTTTTCTCTGTTCTTTTATTCACCCAAGATCATGGCAAAATAATCAAGCCCTTGACTCAACACTAATCTTTATTATATATAGCTCGCGGACTCGATTACATAGAGGGATCATAAAGCAAAACTCAAAACTAGATCATGCCATAAACTTTATTCTACTAGATCAAGATACTACTAATAGGACCGAACTAAGAAACACGGTAAAGATAGGAGTTGTGATTGTGATACGATACCGGGGCACCTCCCCCAAGCTTGGCAGTGCCAAGGGGAGTGCCCATACCCAGATACTCAATTCTTCTTTGTTGGAGGAGACGGTGGTGGTGACAGGTAATCGCACATCGAGCGTAAGAGGTCCCCCAGCTTGCGAATAATGCCCTTGAGTGCGACAATATGCTCCTTTAACAAAAAAAAATCTTGTGTGAGATACTTGTTTTGTATACGAGCTAACTCAATCATCTTGAAAGCTTCGATCTCCGTTGGGGTAAGAAGGTTATGATCAAGTTGAAGGATGTCTTTTGCTGCCGGAGCTTGATCCTTCGTGGCCTTTTTGATCCTTTCATCCTTGTTGACTGTTGGTGTCAAAACCGGCGGATCTCGGGTAGGGGGTCCCGAACTATGCGTCTAGGCCGGATGGTAACAGGAGGCAAGGGACACGAAGTTTTACCCAGGTTCGGGCCCTCTTGATGGAGGTAAAACCCTACGTCATGCTTGATTAATATTGATGATATGGGTAGTACAAGAGTAGATCTACCACGAGATCGGAGAGGCTAAACCCTAGAAGCTAGCCTATGGTATGATTGTTGTTCTGTATGTTGTCCTACGGACTAAAACCCTCCGGTTTATATAGACACCGGAGAGGGTTAGGGTTACACAAAGTCGGTTACAATGGTAGGAGATCTACATATCCGTATCGCCAAGCTTGCCTTCCAAGCCAAGGAAAGTCCCTTCCGGACATGGGACGAAGTCTTCAATCTTGTATCTTCATAGTCCAGGAGTCCGGCCATCCGGACACCCCCTAATCCAGGACTCCCTCAGTAGCCCCTGAACCAAGCTTCAATGACGACAAGTCCGGCGCGCAGATTGTCTTCGGCATTGCAAGGCGGGTTCCTCCTCCAAGTACTTCATAGAAGATTTTGAACACAAAGACAGTGTTCGGCTCTGCAAAATAAGTTTCCACATATTGCCACAGAGAGAATAATATTTACACAAATCTAATCTGCTGACGTATTCCGTAGTGTGACGCACCACGGCCAAGCCTTTATTCGAATCGTTTTATTATCCCACCTCAGCGCGTCATGCGAGGCGGTTTCCTTGGCACGTCTTGTTAAAGCAGAGATCGTGTCCCCTTATTCCGGGATTCTCATCAATATGGGCATGGGTAACCCAACCGCGCCATTGATTATGGCGCTTGGAGATAAGCGAGTTTTACCAGGCTGGTGGGGACACATAGCTGCGTCCACCCATAAAAGGGGATAAGGATCCACCTTTTCACCTAAGCATTCTTCCTCCTTTTCCTATCCATTTTCGCGCACTCGAGCTCTAGAGCCCAAGTCCGCACTCCCCACCTCAACCTTCTCCAGCCATGTCCAGAGCGGGAGGTAAGTGGATGGTCTCCTCCATCACGGAGGGACACATCAAAAAACTGAGGAAGGTCGGATACTTGTCTAACGACATCGCGTACCGGCTTCCCGAAGAGGGGCAGCTCCTCCCCACCCCAAGGCCCCATGAGAGGGTAGTGTTCCTTCCCCACTTCCTCCGCAGACTGGGCTTTCCTATCCACCCATTCGTCCGGGGACTCATGTTCTACTACGTCCTGGATTTCCATGATCTGGCCCCGAATTTCATCCTCAACATCTCGGCGTTTATCGTCGTGTGCGAGGCTTTCCTCTGCATCCGCCCCCATTTCGGCCTATGGCTCAAGACTTTCAATGTCAAGCCGAAGGTGGTGCGCGGCAACCAGGCGGAGTGCGGAGGCGCCATGGTGGGCAGGATGCCCAACGTCTTATGGCTCGAGGGCTCCTTTGTGGAGACCCTGAAGGGGTGGCAATCGGGGTGGTTTTACATCACCGAGCCGCGCGACCCTGAGTGGGTCGCAGCCCCTGAGTTCCGGTCCGGACCCCCAACGCGGCTCACGTCCTGGAAAGAGACGGGCCTGTCGTGGGGCAGCAAAGGAGAGGTGACTGGACTGCAAACATGCATCCAAACCCTGGTGGACAAGCAGCTCAAGCTTGTCAACGTAGTCCAGGTCATGCTCATCCGCCGGATCCTCCCGTGTCAACAACGGGCCTTCAATCTGTGGGAGTTCAACCCGGCGTACCACCGAACTCTGAGAAGGCTCTTCGACACGACGTACGAAGATGTCTGGAAGGTGCTTTTCAAGGGCGTCGAGGCTCGTGCATCCGCTACCGAGGATCGCGGATTCAGCGCGCAGCGTCACGCCAGCGCAGTAAGTTGTTTGTGCCTCTTACAGGGTATTAGTTTTTCATAGTTTAACTCTATGCGGGATCTAAGTTCCCTTACCTTTGACAGGTTTGGCAGGCGAAGTCCGGACAGATCGACTGTCCGGCTCCTTTGCCCGAAGACCCAGCCGATGCCCGCTTGGCGAAGTTGCTGGTTCTGGCACCCTATGTGGTGCCGGAGAAGAAGGCCACGAAGAAGGCCACGGGGACTTGAAAAAGTGCCCGGCGCCGGGAGGTGTCGGGTTCATCATCCGACGGCTCCAAGGCGCATTCCTCCCGTGAAGACGAGGAGGAGGAAGAAGAGACCTCTACCCCTCCAGCGGGGGGAGAGAAGAAAAGGAAGGCCGCCCCCACTGGGGAGGCCGAAGGGTCCAAGAAGGGGAAAACCCTTCCTCCGGACTACTCCACCGACACCGACGATGGCGGAGAGGAGTGGCCGCTCAGGGCCAAGCCCCTGGCGAAATCGTAAGTATCCGGATACCAGAGTAATTCAAAGTATTCCTTTATTGCACAGCTTTCCCTTATGTCGAATATGTTTATGCAGCCCACCCAAAGACCGGCTCGACGCGTCGTCGAGCGGTTCACTAGACTCGTCGGATGTGAATTCGCTTCCGACGGCTTCCTCCCCCCGCCCTACGGACGACGCCAAAGTGTTGTCCCAACAGGTTCCAAGCTAGGAGGAGGTGGTCCTGGAGGCGCCGCAAGGCGACCTCCCGGACTCCAGGAGTAAAGGGGATAAAACCCCCCAGGGCTCCAAGTCCGGCTCTAGGCCGAACACCGCTCCGGAACCTTCGAAGGTTCCAGAGTCCGGCGGGCGACCTCCTTCCAAGAGGAGCAAGCCCACCGTGCCGGTGACCCCCGTCCAACCGGAGGCGCCAGACAATCTGTTGGAGGTGCTCAAAGGCGCCTCCATCGACGAGGAGCACCGCACCATTATGAGTGCGGTGGTCTAGAAGGTTCAGTCCGCCAAGAGCGGACTGACTAAAGCTTGTACTAGCCTTTTAACAGGCTTTGAGGTAAGTAAAGAATGTGTAAATAATATTACCGCATAGATAGTAGCCCCTGATGCTCTGTTTGGCATTCGGGAAGAAAAGCCGAAGAGAGGATCAAATAAAATTCACAGGAGTCTAACAAAAAGGAGTCAATATGCGTATGCAGGCTTCTCTGTTGGCGTCCGCTGCACTGACTGCGGAAGTGGACACGCTAAAGCAGAACCTCGAGCAGTCTGAGCAAGAGCTCGGGCGTGCCAATAAGAAGCTTGAGGACAAGGAAGGTAAGAAATACCTGTTGGAAATATGCTCTAGAGGCAATAATAAAATGATTATTATATTTCCTTGTTCATGATAATTGTCTATTATTCATGCTATAATTGTATTATCCGGAAATCGTAATACATGTGTGAACACATAGACCACAATGTGTCCCTAGTGAGCCTCTAGTTGACTAGCTCGTTGATTAACAGATAGTCATGGTTTCCTGGCTATGGACATGGGGATGTCATTGATAACGGGATCACATCACATAGGAGAATGATGTGATGGACAAGACCCAAACCTAAGCATAGCACAAAGATCGTGTAGTTCGTTTGCTGTAGCTTTTCTGGATGTCAAGTATCATTTCCTTAGACCATGAGATTGTGCAACTCCCGGATACTGTAGGAGTGCCTTGGGTGTGCCAAACGTCACAACGTAACTGGGTGACTATAAAGGTACATTACAGGTATCTCCGAAAGTGTCTGTTGGGTTGGCACGAATCGAGACTGGGATTTGTCGCTCCGTATGACGGAGAGGTATCTCTAGGCCCACTCAGTAATGCATCATCATAATGAGCTCAATGTGATCAAGTGGTTGATCATGGGATCATGCGTTACGGTACGAGTAAAGTGACTTGCCGGTAACGAGACTGAACAAGGTATTGGGATACCGACGATCGAGTCTCGGGCAAGTAACGTACCGATTGATAAAGGGAATTGAGTACGGGATTGATTAGGTCCTCGACATCGTGGTTCATCCGATGAGATCATCGAGGAGCATGTGGGAGCCAACATGGGTATCCAGATCCCGCTGTTGGTTATTGACCAGAGAGTCGTCTCGGTCATGTCTGCTTGTCTCCCGAACCCGTAGGGTCTACACACTTAAGGTTCGGTGACGCTAGGGTTGTATAGATATGAGTATGCAGTAATCCGAAAGTTGTTCGGAGTCCCGGATGAGATCATGGACGTCACGAGGAGTTCCGGAATTGTCCGGAGGTGAAGAATTATATATAGGAAGTGTAGTTTCGGCCATCGGGAAAGTTTCAGGGTCACCGGTATTGTACCGGGACCACCGGATGGGTCCCGGGGGTCCACTGGGTGGGGCCACCCATCCCGGAGGGCCCCATGGGCTGAAGTGGGGAGGGGAACCAGCCCATAGTGGGCTGGTGCGCCCCCCCCCCCTTGGGCCCCCCATGCGCCTAGGGTTGGGAACCCTAGGGGAGGGGCGCCTCCACTTGCCTTGGGGGGTACTCCACCCCCTTGGCCGCCGCCCCCCCTAGGAGATCCCATCTCCTAGGGCCGGCGCACCCCCCTAGGGGGCCTATATAAAGGGGGGAGGGAGGGCAGCCGCACCTCAAGTCTTGGCGCCTCCCTCTCCCCTGCTACACCTCTCCCTCTCGCAGAAGCTCGGCGAAGCCCTGCTGCGATCACTGCTGCATCCACCACCACGCCGTCGTGTTGCTGGATCTTCATCAACCTCTCCTTCCCCCTTGCTGGATCAAGAAGGAGGAGACGTCATCCGCTCCGTACGTGTGTTGAACGCGGAGGTGCCATCCGTTCGGCACTTGGTCATCGGTGATTTGGATCACGGCGAGTACGACTCCATCATCCCCGTTCTCTTGAACGCTTCCGCTCGCGATCTACAAGGGTATGTAGATGCACTCTCCTCTCGTTGCTAGTTGACTCCATAGATTGATCTTGGTGAAACGTAGGAATTTTTTTTGTTTTCTGCAACGTTCCCCAACAGTGGTATCAGAGCCAGGTTTATGCGTAGTTACTATGCACGAGTAGAACACAAAGTAGTTGTGGACGTTGATATTGTCAATTTGCTTGCCGTTACTAGTCTTATCTTGATTCGGCGGCATCGTGGGATGAAGCGGCCCGGACCAACCTTACATGTACGCTTACGTGAGACCGGTTCCACCGATTGACATGCACTAGTTGCATAAGGTGGCTGGCGGGTGTCTGTCTCTCCCACTTTAGTCGGATCAGATTCGATGAACAGGGTCCTTATGAAGGGTAAATAGAAATTGGCAATTCACGTTGTGGTTTTGGCGTAGGTAAGAAACGTTCTTGCTAGAAACCTATAGCAGCCACGTAAAAACTTGCAACAACAATTAGAGGACGTCTAACTTGTTTTTGCAGCAAGTGTTTTGTGATGTGATATGGCCAAAGGTTGTGATGAATGATGAATGATATATGTGATGTATGAGATTGATCATGTTCCTATAATAGGAATCACGACTTGCATGTCGATGAGTATGACAACCGGCAGGAGCCATAGGAGTTGTCTTTATTTATTTATGACCTGCGTGTCAACATAAACGTCATGTAATTACTTTACTTTATTGCTAAAGCGTTAGCCATAGTAGTAGAAGTAATAGTTGGCGAGCAACTTCATGGAGACACGATGATGGAGATCATGATGATGGAGATCATGGTGTCATGCCAGTGACAAGATGATCATGGAGCCCCAAGATGGAGATCAAAGGAGCTATATGATATTGGCCATATCATGTCACTATTATTTGATTGCATGTGATGTTTATCATGTTTTTGCATCTTGTTTACTTAGAACGATGGTAGTAAATAAGATGATCCCTCATAATAATTTCAAGAAAGTGTTCCCCCTAACTGTGCGCCGTTGCGACAGTTCATTGTTTCGAAGCACCACGCGATGATCGGGTGTGATAGATTCCAACGTTCACATACAACGGGTGTAAGACAGATTTACACACGCAATACACTTCGGTTGACTTGACGAGCCTAGCATGTACAGACATGGCCTCGGAACACAGAAGACCGAAAGGTCGAGCATGAGTCGTATAGAAGATACGATCAACATGAAGATGTTCACCGATGTTGACTAGTCCGTCTCACGTGATGATCGGACACGGCCTAGTCAACTCGGATCATGTTATACTTAGATGACTAGAGGGATATCTATCTAAGTGGGAGTTCATTGAATAATTTGATTAGATGAACTTAATTATCATGAACTTAGTCTAAAATCTTTGCAATATGTCTTGTAGATCAAATGGCCAACGTTGTCCTCAACTTCAACGCGTTCCTAGAGAAAACCAAGCTGAAAGACGATGGCAGCAACTATACGGACAGGGTCCGGAACCTGAGGATCATCCTCATAGCTGCCAAGAAAGATTATGTCCTAGAAGCACCGCTAGGTGACGCACCCGTCCCACAGAACCAAGACGTTATGAACGCTTGGCAGACACGTGCTGATGATTACTCCCTCGTTCAGTGCGGCATGCTTTACAGCTTAGAACCGGGGCTCCAAAAGCGTTTTGAGTGACACGGAGCATATGAGATGTTCGAAGAGCTGAAAATGGTTTTCCAAGCTCATGCCCGGGTCGAGAGATATGAAGTCTCCGACAAGTTCTTCAGCTGTAAGATAGAGGAAAATAGTTCTGTCAGTGAGCACATACTCAAAATGTCTGGGTTGCATAACCGCTTGACTCAGCTGGGAGTTAATCTCCCGGATGACGCGGTCATTGACAGAATCCTTCAGTCGCTTCCACCAAGCTACAAGAGCTTTGTGATGAACTTCAATATGCAGGGGATGGAAAAGACCATTCCTGAAGTATTTGCAATGCTGAAATTAGCAGAGGTAGAAGTCAAAAAGGAACATCAAGTGTTGATGGTGAATAAAACCACTAAGTTCAAGAAAGGTAAGGGTAAGAAGAACTTCAAGAAGGACAGCAAGGGAGTTGCCGTGCCCGGTAAGCAAGCTGTCGGGAAGAAGCCAAAGAATGGACCCAAGCCCGAGACTAAGTGCTTTTATTGCAAGGGAAGTGGTCACTGGAAGCGGAACTGCCCCAAATACTTAGTGGACAAGAAGGCCGACATCACAAAAGGTATATGTGATATACATGTAATTGATGTGTACCTTACCAGTACTCGTAGTAGCTCCTGGGTATTTGATACCGGTGCGGTTGCTCACATTTGTAACTCAAAGCAGGAGTTGCGGAATAAGCGGAGACTGGCGAAGGACGAGGTGACGATGCGCGTCGGGAATGGTTCCAAGGTCGATGTGATCGCCGTCGGCACGCTACCTCTACATTTACCTACGGGATTAGTTTTAAACCTCAATAATTGTTATTTAGTGCCAGCTTTAAGCATGAACATTGTATCAGGATCTCGTTTAATACGAGATGGCTACTCATTTAAATCCGAGAATAATGGTTGTTCTATTTATATGAGAGATATGTTTTATGGTCATGCTCCGATGGTGAATGTTTTATTCTTAATGAATCTCGAGCGTAATGCTACACATATTCATAGTGTGAATACCAAAAGATGTAAGGTTGATAATGATAGTCCCACATACTTGTGGCACTGCCGCCTTGGTCACATAGGTGTCAAACGCATGAAGAAGCTCCATGCAGATGGACTTTTAGAGGCTGTTGATTACGAATCATTTGACACATGCGAACCATGCCTCATGGGTAAAATGACCAAGACTCTGTTCTCAGGAACAATGAAGCGAGCAACCAACTTATTGGAAATCATACATACTGATGTGTGCGGTCCAATGAGTGTTGAGGCTCGCGGTGGCTATCGTTATGTTCGCACCCTCACTGATGACTTGAGTAGATATGGGTATGTCTACTTAATGAAACACAAGTCTGAGACCTTTGAAAAGTTCAAGGAATTTCAGAGTGAGGTTGAGAATCAACGTGACAGGAAAATCAAGTTCTTGCGATCAGATCGTGGGGGAGAATACTTGAGTCACGAATTTGGCACACACTTAAGAAAATGTGGAATAGTTTCACAACTCACGCCGCCTGGAACACCTCAGCGTAATGGTGTGTCTGAACGTCGTAATCGCACTCTATTAGATATGGTGCGATCTATGATGTCTCTTACCGACTTACCGCTATCATTTTGGGGCTATGCTTTAGAGACTGCCGCATTCACTTTAAATAGGGCTCCGTCGAAATCCGTTGAGACGACACCGTATGAATTATGGTTTGGGAAGAAACCTAAGCTATCGTTTCTAAAAGTTTGGGGATGCGATGCTTATGTCAAGAAACTTCAACCTGAAAAGCTCGAACCCAAGTCGGAAAAATGCGTCTTCATAGGATACCCTAAAGAAATTGTTGGGTATACCTTCTACCTCAGATCCGAAGGCAAGATCTTTGTTGCCAAGAATGGGTCCTTTCTAGAGAAGGAGTTTCTCTCGAAAGAAATAAGTGGGAGGAAGGTAGAACTTGATGAAGTATTACCTCTTGAACCGGTAAGTGGCGCAGCTCAAGAAAATGTTCCTGAGGTGCCTGCACCGACTAGAGAGGAAGTTGATGATGATGATCATGAAACTTCAGATCAAGTTGCTACTGAACTTCGTAGGTCCACAAGGACACGTTCCGCACCAGAGTGGTACGGCAACCCTGTCTTGGAAATCATGTTGTTAGACAACGGTGAACCTTCGAACTATGAAGAAGCGATGGCGGGCTCGGATTCCGACAAATGGCTGGAAGCCATGAAATCCGAGATAGGATCCATGTATGAAAACGAAGTATGGACTTTGACTGACTTTCCCGTTGATCGGCGAGCCATAGAAAATAAATGGATCTTTAAGAAGAAGACAGACGCGGATGGTAATGTGACCATCTATAAAGCTCGGCTTGTCGCTAAGGGTTATCGACAAGTTCAAGGGGTTGACTACGATGAGACTTTCTCACCCGTAGCGAAGCTGAAGTCCGTCCGAATCATGTTAGCAATTGCCGCATTCTATGATTATGAGATATGGCAAATGGATGTCAAAACAGCATTCCTTAATGGTTTCCTTAAGGAAGAATTGTATATGATGCAGCCGGAAGGTTTTGTCGATCCTAAGAATGCTGACAAGGTGTGCAAGCTCCAACGCTCGATTTGTGGGTGGGTGCAAGCATCTCGGAGTTGGAACATTCGCTTTGATGAGATGATCAAAGCGTTTGGGTTTATGCAGACTTATGGAGAAGCCTGCATTTACAAGAAAGTGAGTGGGAGCTCTGTAGCATTTCTCATATTGTATGTGGATGACATACTGTTGATGGGAAATGATATAGAATTCTTGGAAAGCATAAAGGCCTATTTGAACAAGTATTTTTCAATGAAGGACCTTGGAGAAGCTGCTTATATATTAGGCATCAAGATCTATAGAGATAGATCGAGACGCCTCATTGGTCTTTCACAGAGTACGTACCTTGACAAGATTTTGAAGAAGTTCAAAATGGATCAGTCAAAGAAGGGGTTCTTGCCTGTATTGCAAGGTACGAGATTGAGCTTGGCTCAATGCCCGACCACGGCAGAAGATAGAGAAAAGATGAGTTTCGTCCCCTATGCCTCGGCCATAGGGTCTATCATGTATGCTATGTTGTGTACCAGACCTGATGTAAACCTTGCCGTAAGTTTGGTAGGAAGGTACCAAAGTAATCCCGGCATGGAACACTGGACAGCGGTCAAAAATATCCTGAAGTACCTGAAAAGGACTAAGGAAATGTTTCTCGTTTATGGAGGTGACGAAGAGCCCGTCATAAAGGGTTACATAGATGCTAGCTTCGACACAGATCTGGATGACTCTAAGTCACAAACCGGATACGTGTATATTTTGAATGGTGGGGCAGTAAGCTGGTGCAGTTGCAAGCAAAGCGTTGTGGCGGGATCTACATGTGAAGCGGAGTACATGGCAGCCTCGGAGGCAGCACACGAAGCAGTCTGGGTGAAGGAGTTCATTACCGACCTAGGAGTCATACCCAATGCGTCGGGCCCGATGACTCTCTTCTGTGACAACACTGGAGCTATTGCCCTTGCCAAGGAGCCCAGGTTTCACAGGAAGACCAGGCATATCAAGCTTCGCTTCAACTCCATTCGTGAAAGTGTTCAAAATGGAGACATAGAGATTTGTAAAGTATATACGGACCTGAATGTAGCAGATCCGTTGACTAAACCTCTCCCTAGAGCAAAACATGATCAACACCAGAATTCCATGGGTGTTCGATTCATCACAATATAACTAGATGATTGACTCTAGTGCAAGTGGGAGACTGTTGGAAATATGCCCTAGAGGCAATAATAAAATGATTATTATATTTCCTTGTTCATGATAATTGTCTATTATTCATGCTATAATTGTATTATCCGGAAATCGTAATACATGTGTGAACACATAGACCACAATGTGTCCCTAGTGAGCCTCTAGTTGACTAGCTCGTTGATCAACAGATAGTCATGGTTTCCTGGCTATGGACATGGGGATGTCATTGATAACGGGATCACATCATTAGGAGAATGATGTGATGGACAAGACCCAAACCTAAGCATAGCACAAAGATCGTGTAGTTCGTTTGCTGTAGCTTTTCTGGATGTCAAGTATCATTTCCTTAGACCATGAGATTGTGCAACTCCCGGATACCGTAGGAGTGCCTTGGGTGTGCCAAACGTCACAACGTAACTGGGTGACTATAAAGGTACATTACAGGTATCTCCGAAAGTGTCTGTTGGGTTGGCACGAATCGAGACTGGGATTTGTCACTCCGTATGACGGAGAGGTATCTCTAGGCCCACTCGGTAATGCATCATCATAATGAGATCAATGTGATCAAGTGGTTGATCATGGGATCATGTGTTACGGTACGAGTAAAGTGACTTGCCGGTAACGAGACTGAACAAGGTATTGGGATACCGACGATCGAGTCTCGGGGAAGTAACGTACCGATTGACAAAGGGAATTGAGTACGGGATAGATTAGGTCCTCGACATCATGGTTCATCCGATGAGATCATCGAGGAGCATGTGGGAGCCAACATGGGTATCCAGATCCCGCTGTTGGTTATTGACCAGAGAGTCATCTCGGTCATGTCTGCTTGTCTCCCGAACCCGTAGGGTCTACACACTTAAGGTTCGGTGACGCTAGGGTTGTATAGATATGAGTATGCAGTAATCCGAAAGTTGTTCGGAGTCCCTGATGAGATCCTGGACGTCACAAGGAGTTCCGGAATTGTCCGGAGGTGAAGAATTATATATAGGAAGTGTAGTTTCGGCCATCGGGAAAGTTTCGGGGTCACCGGTATTGTACCGGGACCACCGGATGGGTCCCGGGGGTCCACCGGGTGGGGCCACCCATCCCGGAGGGCCCCATGGGCTGAAGTGGGGAGGGGAACCAGCCCATAGTGGGCTGGTGCGCCCCCCCCTTGGGCCCCCCATGCGCCTAGGGTTGGGAACCCTAGGGGAGGGGCGCCTCCACTTGCCTTGGGGGGTACTCCACCCCCTTGGCCGCCGGCCCCCTAGGAGATCCCATCTCCTAGGGCCGGCACACCCCCCTAGGGGGCCTATATAAAGGGGGGAGGGAGGGCAGCCGCACCTCAAGTCTTGGCGCCTCCCTCTCCCCTGCTACACCTCTCCCTCTCGCAGAAGCTCGGCGAAGCCCTGCTGCGATCACTGTTGCATCCACCACCACGTCGTCGTGCTGCTGGATCTTCATCAACCTCTCCTTCCCCCTTGCTGGATCAAGAAGGAGGAGACGTCATCTGCTCCATACGTGTGTTGAACGCGGAGGTGCCGTCCGTTCGGCACTTGGTCATCGGTGATTTGGATCACGGCGAGTACGACTCCATCATCCCCGTTCTCTTGAACGCTTCTGCTCGCGATCTACAAGGGTATGTAGATGCACTCTCCTCTCGTTGCTAGTTGACTCCATAGATTGATCTTGGTGAAACGTGGGAAAAAATTTTGTTTTCTGCAACGTTCCCCAACAATACCTTGTTTAAATATATATAAAAAAAGTGCAATTGCAAAAAATGACAGGATTATCGTGGCTATTGTAGGGGCCACGTCGGAGGTGGCGGCCCTTAAGCAAGCGTTGGTTGAGGCCGAGAAGAGGGCGGCCACGGAGCGCACCGAGCGGGAGAAGTATGAGGCCCAGGTTGGCAAGGTGTAGCAGGAGCTCCAGGCTCTCATGAAAAAACATGGGAGTTTGGAGCTTGACTCAAAGACACGAGCGTCCAAGCTCGCGATGGCTATTGAAAATGCCAAGTCTGCCAAGGCCGAATCCCAGAAGACCCTCCAGGAGTTGGATGAGGTGAAAAAGATAGCGGTGGGTAAGGCATTCTTTATGCAAAGCAAACACACAAACGTGAGTTACTTGTTACTTACCCGAATCCGGAGTTCTCCAGGAGCATTCGCAGATCTTCCCCGTAGCGTGTCCGATGCCGCCGCATTCTACCGAGCCGAGGAGGGCAGCTCGACAGAGAAGGTGTTCTGGTCTCAGTATGCTGAGGCCGGACACCCCGTGCCCCTGAGTGACCAGCTGAAGCAACTGGTCGAGCTCCACAAGGCGGCCGAACAGGCCATGAAGGGCCTCATAGTTCGGCTGTCGCCTAGAGAGGCTCCGCCTGGGAGGAGCTATTTCGGGCTGGTGCGGCGGCTGGTGGGGGCCTGTCCAAGGCTCGAAGTCATCAAGCGCTCCATCTGCATTGAAGGTGCCCGTAGGGCCCTTGCCCGTGCTAAGGTGCACTGGGGCAAGCTGGATGCTGAGAAGCTTGTGAAGGACGGGCCACCGCCGGGGAAAGAGCATCGCAAGCCCGAGAATTATTATACGGATGTTCTGAAGGGTGCCCGCCTTGTGGCGGATGAATGTTCTAGGGATGTAATTTTTGAGTAAAACTCGCTCATTTTGTCCTGTGCACTGAAAACTTGTTCATATGTGCTAAGCAATGCTGTTGGAATTTAAAATATTACCTTCTGTGCGGCTGTTTATCAATTCTAAGAGATGGCGAGTCATCGGCTTCTGCCCCCGTGCCGCTAGTGCTGGGGTGTTCGGGGATAAACCTGAGCGCTCTTTTTCCCATGTTTGGGTCCTTCGAGGGAGGCGCTCAGCACAACGAACAAGGCAATCGGACTATAATGCGTGAACACTCTCACTTAGCCATATAATTCTATAATTTTAAATTTCGACGAAGCCCCTGGTATTCGGAAGACCGAGTTCAGGGCGCTATCCACGCCTTGGCCGGACAGAGCCGACTCCTCGCTCTAAGCGGCATAAGTCTTTAGGGACTCGAAAAACCTCTCGAACAGTGACCAGCTCTCACTTCATCATGACAGTCAGTTTTAGCTTTCTCTACTAAGGTGCTCGACCCAGCTCAACTGGCGCACAATCGCAGTAGTTCTCCTAGTGCTACCTTAGCCGACACAGCGGAATGTAAGGCACCAAAACATAGGAACCGGGCAAACCCAACTATTGACCCAAGACATGATTCGGAGCCGATGCATATAATGCTATAAGTTCGGGGTGCCGCACTTGTTAGGGCCGGGGTTAGGGCCGCATTGCTACGCCTGCTTGGAACGTGCCAGGCGGTCTTGTTGTAGGTTACGCCGGGCGCGCTTGACGGTGTCCGGACGTTTAATGGCCGGTCTGGAGAACTGCTTGGCGAGGCTGCTTTGTACTTCCGCTGCAAGGACCGCCGTGTGCTCCTCCGTTCGGAGGGAGCGCTCGGTGTCTCCATTGACCGTAATTACTCCTCGAGGGCCTGGCATCTTGAGCTTAAGGTATGCATAATGCGGTACCGCATTGAACTTGGCGAATGCGGTTCGCCCGAGCAATGCGTGATAGCCACTGCGGAATGGGACTATGTCGAAGATTAACTCCTCACTTCGGAAATTATCCGGAGATCCGAAGACCACTTCAAGTGTGACTGAGCCTGTACAGTTGGCCTCTACACCTGGTATTACGCCTTTAAAGGTCGTTTTGGTGGGCTTAATCCTCGAGGGATCTATGCCCATTTTCCGCACTGTATCCTGGTAAAGTAGGTTCAGGCTCCTGCCGCCGTCCATAAGGACTCTAGTGAGATGAAATCCGTCAATACTTGGGTCTAGAACCAATGCAGCGAATCCGCCATGACGGGTGCTAGTGGGATGGTCCCTTCGATCAAAGGTGATCGGGCAGGAGGACCATGGATTGAACTTTGGGCCGACTAGATCTACCGCGTATACGTCCCTTAACGCACGCTTCCGCTCCCTCTTGGGGATGTGGGTTGCGTATATCATGTTCACCATCCGCACTTGTGGGGGAAACCCTTCTGTCCACTGTTGTTCGGCGGCCGGGGCTCTTCGTCGTCATCGCTATGCAGCCCCTTGTCGGTATTTTCGGTATTTAACTTGCCTGCCTGCTTGAACACCCAACAATCCCTGTTGGTGTGATTGGCCGGCTTTTTGGGGGTGCCATGTATCTGGCACAGGCGGTTGAGTATTCGGTCCAAACTGGACGGGCCCCTAGGATTTCTTTTGAATGGCTTTTTCCGTTGACCGGATTTAGAGCCTCTGAATCCGGCATTAACTGCCGTATCCTCAGCATTGTCGCCGTTAATGCGGCGCTTCTGCTTGTTGCGACGCGACCTGCCACTATTGTCCCTGGTACCCGAATTACCAGGGTTCTTGGTCATATTGTTGCTACAAGCAAGCCAGCCGTCTTCTCCCGCGCAAAAGCGGGTCATGAGTGTCGTGAGTGCTGCCATAGATTTTAGCTTCTCCTGTCCAAGGTGCCGGGCAAGCCACTTATCACGGATATTGTGCTTGAAGGCTGCTAGGGCCTCTGCGTCCGGACAGTCGACTATTTGATTTTTCTTTGTTAGGAACCGTGTCCAGAATTGCTTGGCCGATTCCTCTGGCTGCTGAATTACGTGGCTTAGGTCATCGGCGTCTGGTGGTCGCACATAAGTGCCCTGGAAATTGTCGAGAAATGCGGCTTCCAGGTCCTCCCAACAACCGATTGATCCTGCTGGCAAGCTGCTAAGCCAATGTCGAGCTGGTCCTTTAAGCTTGAGTGGGAGGTATTTGATGGCGTGGAGATCATCGCCGCGGGCCATGTGGATATGAAGGAGATAATCCTCGATCCATACTGCAGGATCTGTTGTGCCATCATATGATTCGATGTTTACGGGTTTGAAACCCTCGGGGATTTGATGATCCATTACTTCGTCTGTGAAGCATAGTGGGTGAGCGGCGCCTCTGTACTGGGCTATATCACGACGTAGCTCCAATGAGCTTTGTCTACTGTGTTCGGCCCTACCGGATTTGTGTCCGGCGTGACGGTTACCGTCTCGAGTCGTGGGGCGCCCACGCGATCCGTAGATCGATCTTGTTTGCCTTGCCTTGTCCTCCAACATATCTCGCAGGTCTGGCGCATTTTCCCGTGCCTTGGTACGGGGTGCGGCTTGAGTGGAGGGCCGAGAGGCCTCTCTGTCGCGGCCACGAGGTGGCCGGTCGGCTGTATCAAGTGCTGGTGATGTAGGTTTAAGTGCTTCCTCCTCTAATCGGGGTAGCAACCTGCGCTTTGCGTAGCTCTTGGAGGGGCGTTTGAGTTTATGCTCTTCGGCCGCAAGGACTTCAGTCCATCTATCGACTAGCAAATCTTGATCAGCTCTAAGCTGTTGCTGTTTTTTCTTGAGGCTTCTTGCCGTGGCCATAAGCCTGCGTTGAAAACGCTCTTGCTCGACGGGATCCTCTGGCACGACGAATTCGTCGTCGTCGAGGCTTGCCTCGTCTTCGGAGGGAGGCGTATAATTATCGTCCTCGACCTCTCTGTCTGCCGCTCTCTCATGAGGGCTGGCTTCTCCATCCTCCTGTGCTGAATCTTGCTGGAGGGGGTTTTCTTCGGCACTCTCCGGAGTAGTATTATCTCCCGTGCTGGAATCACCGTATTTTCTTTGGCGGGATTTTGAGCGGCGCCGCTGACGCCGGCGCTTAGGCTATTTCTTGGAGGGGTCATCCTCCGCTGTTCCATCGCCATCGCCTTCTTTTGGGGTGTCCACCATGTATATGTCATATGACGAGGTGGCTTTCCAGGGCCCAATAGGCGCTGGTTCTTCATCGTCTCCTGCATCGGCGTCCGTACCGTCGATGTCTTCGGAGTCGAAATCAAGCATGTCGGTTAAATCGTCAATAGTGGCTACAAAGTGGGTGGTGGGTGGGCTTTGAATTTATTCATCGTCCGTATCCCAACCTTGCTGACCGTTGTTCGGCCAGGGCTCTCCTCATAAAGAGAGAGACTTTAGTGTCTTCAGAATATCGCCGAAAGGCGAGTGCTGAAAGATGTCCGCGGCAGTAAACTCCATGATCGGCGCCCAATCGGATTCGATCGGCAGGGGCGCGGAGGGTTCGGAGTCCGGAGAGGAGTCCGGCTCCTTGGGGTCACAAGTCTCGCGGAGTGCAGGGCTGGTGTTCGGCTCGATCGCCATTGGGATCGCAGCCCCCGAGGCGGCGTCCAACCACCCATCCTCGATCGGCGCGGTTGGCTCCGAATTAAGGATCGAAGCCGATGCGGGTGTGGCCTCCAGGGCACTGTTCGGCGGCAGAGCTAGATCATGCTCGTCGTGACAGTGCGGCACGCTCGGCAGTGGCTCGAATCCGTCGAAGATTAAGTCCCCGCGAATGTCAGCCGTGTAGTTTAAACTTCCAAATCTGACCTGACGGCCAGGGGCATAGCTTTCGATCTGCTCCAGATGGCCAAGTGAATTGGCCCGCAGTGCGAAGCCGCTGAAGATGAAGATCTGTCCGAGGAGGAAGGTCTCACCCTGGACTGCATCACTATTGATGATCGTAGGAGCCATCAAGCCTAACGGCGACGACACAGAGGAACTCTCAATGAAAGCACCAATATCGGTGTCAAAACCGGCGGATCTCGGGTAGGGGGTCCCGAACTGTGCGTCTAGGCCGGATGGTAACAGGAGGCAAGGGACACGAAGTTTTACCCAGGTTCGGGACCTCTTGATGGAGGTAAAACCCTACGTCCTGCTTGATTAATATTGATGATATGGGTAGTACAAGAGTAGATCTACCACGAGATCGGAGAGGCTAAACCCTAGAAGCTAGCCTATGGTATGATTGTTGTTTTGTATGTTGTCCTACGGACTAAAACCCTCCGGTTTATATAGACACCAGAGAGGGTTAGGGTTACACAAAGTCGGTTACAATGGTAGGATATCTACACATCCATATCGCCAAGCTTGCCTTCCATGCCAAGGAAAGTCCCTTCCGGACACGAGACGAAGTCTTCAATCTTGTATCTTCATAGTCCAGGAGTCCGGCTGAAGGTATAGTCCGGCCATCCGGACACCCCCTAATCCAGGACTCCCTCATTAACCCTCGTGGGTTCTTCCCTCTTCAGATCTATCTTCATTAGCCAAGCATCGTTGTCACCATTGTTGGAGGAGGTTTACGTGATACGGGAGTCAAAACCTTCGGGAGAATATATAATGAATTTTTACTGACCAAAATACGTAACGTGCAAGAAAACGGAGTCCGGAGGGCACACGAGGCGCTCACGAGGTAGGGGGCGCGCCCACCACCCTCGTGGGGCCCTCGTGTCCTTCCCGGACTGCTACTTATTTCTCTAAATATTCCAAAACGGAGAAATATTGCCTTAAAAATTGTTTTGGATTCGGTTTACTTACCGTACCACATACCTATTCCTTTTCGGAGTCTGAAACGTTCCGAAAAGTGTCCCTTATGTATTCCTCCGGGGTTATGGTTTCAATAATATTGGTTTCAACATTTATGGGATTACCTCAGATATAATGTTTAATTCTTTGACCATTTACCACCTTCGGATTTGTGCCCTCGAAGTTGTTGATTTTTATGGCACCGGAACGATAGACCTCTTCGATGACGTAGGGGCCTTCCCATTTAGAGAGAAGTTTTCCTGCAAAAAATCTTAAACGAGAGTTGTATAGCAATACATAATCACCTACATTAAACTCACGCTTTTGTATCCTTTTGTCATGCCATCTTTTAACTTTTTCTTTAAACAACTTGGCATTTTCATAAGCTTGGGTTCTCCATTCATCAAGTGAGCTAATATCAAATAACCTCTTCTCACTGGCAAGTTTAAAATCATAGTTGAGCTCTCCAATAGCCCAATATGCCTTATGTTCTAGTTCGAGAGGTAAGTGACATGCTTTTCCATAAACCATTTTATATGGAGACATACCCATAGGATTTTTATATGCAGTTCTATAAGCCCATAATGCATCATCAAGTTTCTTAGACCAATTCTTTCTAGACCTATTAACAGTCTTTTGCAAAATTAATTTGAGCTCTCTATTGCTCAATTCTACTTGACCACTATATTGTGGGTGATAAGGAGATGCAATTCTATGATTAACATCATATTTAGCAAGCATTTTACGGAAGGCACCATGAATAAAGTGTGAACCACCATCAGTCATTAAATATCTAGGGACTCCAAACCTCGGAAAAATAACTTCCTTAAGCATTTTAATAGAAGTGTTATGATCAGCACTACTAGTTGGAATAGCTTCTACCCACTTAGTAACGTAATCAACAGCCACTAGAATATGTGTGTATCCATTAGAGGCAGTTAAAGGTCCCATATAATCAAAGCCCCAAACATCAAACGGTTCAATAACAAGAGAATAATTCATAGGCATTTCTTGACGTCTACTAATATTACCAATTCTTTGACATTCATCACAAGACAAGACAAACTTACGGGCATCCTTGAAGAGCGTAGGCCAATAAAAACCAGATTGCAATACCTTATGTGCAGTTCTATCTCCAGCGTGGTGTCCTCCATAAGACTCGGAATGACACTTGCGTAGGATCTGTTCATGTTCATGCTCAGGTACACAACGTCTAATAACACCATCTACTCCTTCTTTCTAAAGATGTGGGTCATCCTAAAAGTAATGTCTCAAATCATAGAAGAACTTTTTCTTTTGTTGGTATGTGAAGCTAGGTGGTATAAATTTAGCAACAATATAATTAGCATAATCAGCATACCATGGAGTACTACGAGAAGTACTTATAACATTTAATTGTTCATCAGGAAAGCTATCATTAATAGGTAGTGGGTCATCAAGAATATTTTCTAACCTAGACAGGTTGTCTGCAACGGGGTTCTCAGCTCCCTTTCTATCAACAATATGCAACTCAAATTCTTGTAGCAAGAGAACCCATCTAATAAGTATAGGTTTAGCATCTTTCTTTTCCATAAGATATTTAATAGCAGCATGATCAGTTTGAATAGTTACTTTAGAATCAACAATATAAGATCTGAACTTATCACAAGCAAATACAACTGCTAAGAGTTCTTTTTCAGTAGTAGCATAATTTCTTTGAGCATTGTCTAGAGTCTTACTAGCATAATGAATAACATTTAATTTCTTATCGACTCTTTGCCCTAGAACAGCACCTACAGCATAATCACTAGCATCACACATAATTTCAAAGGGTAAGTTCCAATCAGGTGGCTGAACAACAGGTGCAGAGACTAATGCTTTCTTAAGTATTTCAAATGCTTCTACACAATCATCATCAAAGACAAATGGTATATCTTTTTGTAATAAATTAGTCAGGGGCCGATAAATTTTTGAGAAGTCCTTAATGAACCTCCTATAAAATCCAGCGTGACCAAGGAAACTTCTTATACCTTTGATGTCCTTGGGACATGGCATCTTTTCAATAGCATCAACCTTGGCTTTATCAACTTCAATACCTCTTTCAGAAACTTTGTGCCCCAAGACAATACCTTCATTAACCATAAAGTGGCACTTTTCCCAATTCAAGACAAGATTAGTTTCTTCACATCTCTGCAAAACTCGATCAAGATTGCTCAAGCAATCATCAAAAGAGGAACTATAGACGGAAAAGTCGTCCATGAAAACCTCACAAATCTTTTCACAAAAGTCAGAGAATATAGCCATCATGCATCTTTGAAAGGTAGCAGGTGCATTACATAAACCAAAAGGCATACGTCTATAAGCAAAAGTACCAAAAGGGCATGTAAAAGTAGTCTTTGATTGATCTCTAGCCGACACAGGTATTTGAGAGAAACCAGAATAACCATCTAGAAAGCAATAGTGTGTATGTTTGCATAATCTTTCTAGCATTTGATCAATAAAAGGTAAGGGGTAATGATCTTTCTTAGTAGCTTTATTTAATTTGCGGAAATCAATTACCATCCTATAACCTGTGATAATTCTTTGTGGAATCAATTCATCTTTATCATTAGGAACAACAGTAATACCTCCCTTCTTAGGGACACAATGGACAGGACTTACCCACTCACTATCAGCAACGGGATAGATTATACCTGCCTCCAGAAGCTTTAGTATTTCTTTTCTTACCACTTCTTTCATTTTAGGATTCAGACATCGTTGAGGATCACGAACTGGTTTGGCATCTGCTTCCAAATTTATTTTATGTTGACATAGAGTGGGACTAATGCCCTTAAGATCATCAAGAGTATATCCAATAGCAGCACGGTGCTTCTTCAGAGTTTTCAATAATCTTTCTTCTTCATGCTCTGAAAGGTTAGCACTAATAATAACATGATATATCTTCTTTTCATCAAGATAAGCATATTTAAGATTATCAGGCAAAGGTTTGAGCTCAAACACGGGATCACCCTTGGGTGGAGGAGGATCCCCTAAAATTTCAACAGGCAAGTTGTGATGCAGAATAGGTTCCTGTTTAAAGAATACTTCATCTATTTCCCTTCTTTCATTCATGAACATATCATTTTCATGGTCTAGCAAATAATGTTCTAAAGGATCACTAGGAGGTACGGCAATAGAAGCAAGACCAATAATTTCATCCTTACTAGGTAATTCTTCCTCACAATGTTGTTTACTAAATTTAGAGAAATTAAACTCATGAACCATATCATCCAAACCAACAGTAACAATATTCTTAGTGCAGTCTATGGTAGCATTGACAGTATTTAAGAAGGGTCTACCAAATATAATTGGACAAAAGCTATCTTGTGGAGAAGTAAGAACAAGAAAATCAGCAGGATATTTAGTTTTCCCACACAAGACTTCAACATCTCTAACAATTCCAATTGGTGCAATAGTATCTCTATTAGCAAGTTTAATAGTAACATCAATATCTTCTAACTCAACAGGTGCAATTTCATTCTTAATTTCTTCGTATAAAGTATGCGGTATAACACTAGCACTAGCACGCATATCACATAAGTCATGATAACAATGATCTCCTATTTTAACAGAAATAACAGGCACGCCTACCACAGGTCTATGTTTATCCTTATCACAAGGTTTAGCAATTCTAGCAGTTTCACCTTCGAACTAAATAACATGCCCATCCATATTATCAGACAAGAGATCTTTAACAATAGCAATATTAGGTTCTACTTTAACTTGCTCGGGAGGTGTATAAGTTCTAATATTACTTTTACGAACAACAGTTGAAGCTTTAGCATGATCCTTTATTCTAACAGGGAAAGGTGGTTTCTCAATATAAGAAGTAGGAAAAATAGGATCATTATAAGTGACAGTCTTTTCTTCAACTTTAATAGGTGCAGCTACTTTTACTTCTATGGGAGGATGATATTTAAACCACTTCTCCTTAGGGAGATCAACATAAGTAGCAAAAGATTCACAGAAAGAAGCTACTATCTCAGAGTCAAGTCCATATTTAGTGCTAAACTTACGGAAAATATTGGTATCCATAAAAGATTTAACACAATCAAACTTAGGTGTCATACCTGACTCCTTACCTTCGTCGAGGTCCCAATCTTCAGAGTTGCGTTTAATTATATCCAATAAATTCCATCTGAATTCAATAGTCTTCATCATAAAAGAGCCAGCATAAGAAGTATCGAGCATAGTGCGATTGTTTTCAGAAAGCCGAGCATAAAAACTTTGCATAATTATTTCTCTCGAGAGCTCATGATTGGGGCATGAATATAACATTGATAAGCCTCCCCCAAGCTTGAGCGATGCTTTCTCCTTAGCGACGCCAGAAATTATATATATAATTGCGATCACGATGAACAAGATGCATAGGGTAATACTTTTGATGAAATTCCAACTTCAATCTTTTATAGTCCCATGATCTCATATCATCACATTGCCTATACAATACCAATGTGTCTCCCTTCAAAGAAAAAGGTAAGACCTTCTTCTTAGCAACATCATCGGGTATACCTGCAAGCTTAAATAATCCACAAACTTCATCCACATATATTAAGTGCTCATCAGGATGCTTTGTTCCATCTCCTGTAAAAGGATCAGCTAGCAGTTTTTCTATCATACCCAAAGGATACTCATAAGGAATTTCATTTTCAATAGGTTCAGTAGGTTGAGGAGCAACTCTTTGCTCTACTGGACGGGGTGAACATACCCCGAACAAGCCCCTCGGAGAATTACTTTCCATAGTAACAAGTGACAGTAAATTTCAGCACACTATATAAATTTTTCCTTACCAAATTCCACTTACCAAAGGCGCTACACTCCCCGGCAACGGCACCAGAAAAGAGTCTTGATGACCCACAAGTATAGGGGATCTATCATAGTCCTTTCGATAAGTAAGAGTGTCGAACCCAACGAGGAGCAGAAGGAAATGATAAGCGGTTTTCAGCAAGGTATTCTCTGCAAGTACTGAAATAAGTGGTAACAGATAGTTTGGTGATAATATAGGTTGTAACGAGCAACAAGTAACAAAAGTACATAAAGTGCAGCAAGGTGGCCCAATCCTTTTGTAGAAAAGGACAAGCCGGAACAAACTCTTATAATAGGAAAAGCGCTCCCGAGGACACATGGGAATATCGTCAAGCTAGTTTTCATCACGTTCATATGATTCGCGTTCGATACTTTGATAATTTGATATGCGGGTGGACCGGTGCTTGGGTGCTGTCCTTACTTGAACAAGCATCCAACTTATGATTAACCTCTATTGCAAGCATCCACAACTACAACAGAAGTATTAAGGTAAACCTAACCATAGCATGAAACATATGGATCCAAATCAGCCCCTTACGAAGCAACGCATAAACTAGGGTTTAAGCTTCTGTCACTCTAGCAACCCATCATCTACTTATTACTTCCCAATGCCTTCCTCTAGGCCCAAATAATGGTGAAGTGTTATGTAGTCGACGTTCACATAACACCACTAGAGGCTAGACAACATACATCTTATCAAAATATCAAACGAATACCAAATTCACATGACTACTCATAGCAAGACTTCTCCCTTGTCCTCAGGAACGAACGTAATTACTCACAAAGCATATTCATGTTCATAATCAGAGGGGTAATAATATGCATATAGGATCTGAACATATGATCTTCCACCAAATAAACCAACTAGCATCAACTACAAGGAGTAATCAATACTACTAGCAACCTACTAGCACCAATCCCGGACTTTGAGACAAGAATTGGATACAAGAGATGAACTAGGGTTTGGAGATGAGATGGTGCTGGTGAAGATGTTGATGGAGATTTCCCTCTCCTGATGAGAGGAGCGTTGGTGATGACGATGGTGATGATTTCCCCCTCCGAGAGGGAAGTATCCCCGGCAGAACAGCTCTGCCGGAGCTCTAGATTGGATCCGCCAAGGTTCCGCCTCGTGGCGGTGGAGTCTCGTCCCAAAAAGTTCCTCCTTATTTTTTTCTCATCAAAAGACCTCATATAGGAGAAGATGGGCATCGGAGAGCCACCAGGGGGCCCACGAGGTAGGGAGGCATGCCCTAGGGGGGGCGCCCCCCACCCTCGTGAGAAGGGTGTGGGCCCCCTAGCCTTCATCTTTGGCGTGGATTTTTATTTATTTCTTTTAAGACGTTCCATGGAGTTTCGGGACTTTTGGAGTTGCGCAGAATAGGTCTCTAATATTTGCTCCTTTTCCAGCCCAGAATTCCAGCTGCCGGCATTCTCCCTCCTTATGTAAACCTTGTAAAATAAGAGAGAATAGCCATAACTATTGTGATATAAAGTGAAATAACAGTCCATAATGCGATAAATATCGATATAAAAGCATGATGCAAAATGGACGTATCAGGGTCCATAGTTAGTAGCTAGATGGCTTCTTCTCTCTTTTTGGATCTCAATACAATGTTCTCCCCCTCTCTCGTGGAGATCTATTCGATGTAATCTTCTTTTTGCGGTGTGTTTGTTGAGACCGATGAATTGTGGGTTTATGATCAAGTCTATCTATGAATAATATTTGAATCTTCTCTGAATTTTTTTATGTATGATTGGTTATCTTTGCAGGTCTCTTCGAATTATCAGTTTGGTTTGGCCTACTAGATTGGTTGTTCTTGCCATGGGAGAAGTGCTTAGCTTTGGGTTCGATCTTGCGGTGTCCTTTCCCAGTGACAGAAGGGGCAGCAAGGCACGTATTGTATCGTTGCCATCGACGATAACAAGATGGGTTTTTTATCATATTGCATGAAACTATCCTTCTACATCATGTCATCTTGCTTAAGGCGTTACTCTATTTTTAACTTAATACTCTAGATGCATGCTGGATAGCGGTCGATGAGTGGAGTAATAGTAGTAGATGCAGGCAGGAGTCGGTCTACTTGTATCGGACGTGATGCCTATATACATGATCATACCTTGATATTCTCATAACTATGCTCAATTCTGTCAATTGCTCAACAGTAATTTGTTCACCCACCGTAGGATACTTATGCTCTTGAGAGAAGCCACTAGTGAAACCTATGGCCCCCGGGTCTCTTTCTCATCATATCAATCTCCATCACTTTATTATTGCTTTGCTTTTTTACTTTGATTTTACTTTTCACTTTGCATCTCTATACTAAAAATACCAAAAATATTATTTATCATCTCTATCAGATCTCACTTTCGTAAGTGACCGTGAAGGGATTGACAACCCCTAAGCACGTTGGTTGCGTTGAGCTATTGTTTTTGTGTAGGTACGAGGGACTCACGCGTAGCCTCCTACTGGATTGATACCTTGGTTCTCAAAAACTGAGGGAAATACTTACGCTACTTTGCTGCATCATCCTCTCCTCTTCGGGGAAATCCAACACAGTGCTCAAGAGGTAGCAAGAAGAATTTCTGGCACCGTTGCCGGGGAGTCTGCGCAAAAGTCAACATACCAAGTACCCATCACAATCCCTATCTCCCGCATTACATTATTTGCCATTTGCCTCTCATTTTCCTCTCCCCCCAATTCACCCTTGCCGTTTTATTCGCCCTCTCTCTCTATCCTCCCTCTCTTTCTCTATTTGCCTCTTTCTGCCCGTTTTCCTTTTGTTTGCTTGTGTGTAGTTTGCTTGTTTGTCGCGATGGCTCAAGATAATACTAAATTGTGTGACTTCACCAATACCAACAACAATGATTTCCTTAGCACCCCGATTGCTCCTCTTACCGATGTTGAATCTTGTGAAATTAATACTGCTTTGCTGAATCTTGTCATGAAAGATCCGTTCTCCGGTCTTCCTAGTGAAGATGCCGCTACCCATCTTAATAGCTTCGTTGATTTGTGTGACATGCAAAAGAAGAAAGATGTCGATAATGATATTGTTAAATTGAAGCTATTTCCTTTTTCGCTTAGAGATCGTGCTAAAGCTTGGTTTTTGTCTTTGCCTAAAAATAGTATTGATTCATGGAACAAGTGCAAAGATGTTTTTATCTCTAAGTATTTTCCTCCCGCTAAGATCATCTCTCTTAGAAACGATATTATGAAGTTTAAGCAACTTGATCATGAACATTTTGCACAAGCATGGGAGAGAATGAAATTAATGATACGTAATTGCCCTACTCATGGTTTAAATTTGTGGATGATTATACAAAAAATTTATGCCGGATTGAATTTTTCTTCTAGAAATCTTTTAGATTCGACCGCGGGAGGCACTTTTATGGAAATCACTTTAGGGTAAGCTACTAAACTCCTAGATAATATTATGGTTAATTATTCTCAATGGCATACTGAAAGATCTACTAAAAAGGTGCATGCGATAGAAGAAATTAATGTTTTGAGTGGAAAGATGGATGAACTTATGAAATTATTTGCTAATAAGAGTGTTTCTTCTGATCCTAATGATGTGCCCTTGTCTACTTTTATTGAGAATAATAATGAATCTATGGATGTGAATTTCGTTGGTAGGAACAATTTTGGTAACAACGCGTATAGAGGAAATTTCAACCCTAGGCCTTATCCTAGTAATCCCTCTAATAATTATGGTAATTCCTACAACAATTCTTATGGAAATTATAATAAGATGCCCTCTGATTTTGAATCTAATATTAAAGAATTTATTACTTCGTAAAAGAATTTTAATGCTTTGATTGAAGAAAAATTACTTAAGATTGATGATTTGGCTAGGAACGTTGATAGAATTGCTCTTGATGTTGATTCTTTGAAACTTAGATTAGCACTATGATTGTTTAGTTTATTGCTATTGCTTTCTCCATAACTTATATATGTTCCTATGACAATGAGATTATGTAACTCCTGAATACCGGAGGAACACCTTGTGTGCTATCAAATGTCGCAATGTAACTGGGTGATTATAAAGATGCTCTACAGGTGTCACCGATGGTGTTTGTTGAGTTGGAATAGATCGAGATTAGGATTTGTCACTCCGTGTATCGAAGAGGTATCTCTGGGCCCTCTCGGTAATGCACATCACTATAAGACTTGCAAGCAATGTGACTAATGAGTTAGTTGCGGGATAATGCATTACGGAACGAGTAAAGAGACTTGCCGGTAATGAGATTGAACAAGGTATTGAGATACGGACGATCGAATCTCGGGCAAGTAACATACCGATGACAAAGGGAACAACGTATGTTGTTATGCGGTTTGACCGATAAAGATTTTTGTAGAATATGTAGGAACCAATATGAGCATCCAGGTTCCGCTATTGGTTATTGACCGGAAGTGAGTCTCGGTCATGTCTGCATAGTTCTCGAACCCGTAGGGTCCGCACACTTAACGTTCGATGACAATCGGTGTTATGAGTTTATGTGTTTTGATGTACCGAAGGTAGTTTGGAGTCCCGGATGTGATCACGGACATGACGAGGAGTCTCGAAATGGTCAAGACATAAAGATCGATATATTGGAAGGCTATGTTTGGACACCGGAATGGTTCCAGATGAGTTCGGGCATTTTCCAGAGTACCGGGAGGTTACCGGAACCCCCCGGGGAGTCAATGGGCCTTAATGGGCCCTAGTGGAGAAAGTGGGCAGCAAGCAAGTGGTGGGGTGCTCCCCCTAGGCCCAAACTGAATTGGTTTAGGGTTTCAGGGGCCGCCCCCCTTCCTTCTTCTCTCCTCCTCCTTCCTCCTCCTAGTAGGAATAGGAAAGGGGGGGCAAACCTACTTGGAGTAGGATTGCCCCCCCTTGGGTGCGCCTCCTCCTAGGCCAGCCCTCTCCTCCTCCCCCTTTATATACGGGGGAGGGGGCACCCCATAGACACATAATTTGATTGTTTAGCCGTGTGCGGTGCCCCCCTCCACAGAATTCCACCTCGGTCATATCGTTGTAGTGCTTAGGCGAAGCCCTGCCTTGGTAACTTCATCACCATCATCACGTCGTCGTGATGACGAAACTCTCCCTTGTCCTCAGCTGGATCAAGAGTATGAGGGACGTCACCGAGCTGAACGTGTGCAAATCGCGGAGGTGCTGTGCGTTCGGTACTTGATCAGTTGGATCACGAAGACGTCGAATACATCAACCGTGTTTCATAACGCTTCCGCTTTTGGTCTACGAGGGTACATAGACATACCCTTCCCCTCTCGTTGCTATGCATCTCCTAGATAGATCTTGCGTGATCATAGGAAAAATTTCAAATACTGCGTTCCCCAACAGTGGCATCTGAGCCAGGTCTATGCGTAGTTGTTACATGCACGAGTAGAACACAAAGGAGTTGTGGGCGTGGGTATATACATATTGCTTGCCGTCACTAGTTGATTCTTGATTCAGCGGTATTGTTGGATGAAGCGGCTCAGACTGACATTACGCGTACGCTTACGCGAGACTGGTTCTACCGACGTGCTTCGCACACAGGTGGCTAGTGGGTGTCAGTTTCTCCAACTTTAGTTGAGTCGGATTCAATGAACAGGGTTCTTTCTGAAGATCAAAAAGCAATCACTATACCGCATTGTGGTTTTTGATGCGTAGGTATGAACGGTTCTTGCTAAGCCCGCAGCAGCCACATAAAACATGCAACAACAAAGTAGAGGACGTCTAACTTGTTTTTGCAGGGCATGTTGTGATGTGATATGGTCAAGACGTGATTATATAAATTATTGTATGAGATGATCATGTTTTGTAACACAGTTATGGGCAACTGGCAGGAGCCATATGGTTGTCGCTTTATTTTATGAAATGCAATCGCCATGTAATTGCTTTACTTTATCACTAAGCGGTAGCGATAGTCGTGGAAGCAATAGTTGGTGAGACAACAATGATGCTTCGATGAAGAGCAAGATGTCAAGCCGGTGACGATGGTGATCATGACAGTGCTTTGGACATGGAGATCAAAAGGCACAAGATGATGATGGCCATATCATATCACTTATTTGATTGCATGTGATGCTTATCCTTTATGCATCTTATTTTGCTTAGTTTGGCGGTAGCACTATAAGATGATCTTTCACTAAATTTCAAGGTACAAGTGTTATCCCTGAGTATGCACCGTTGCTACAGTTCGTCGTGCTGAGACACCACGTGATGATCGGGTGTGATAAGCTCTACGTTCAGATACAACGGGTGCAAGCTAGTTTTGCACAAGCAGAATACTCGGGTTAAACTTGACGAGCCTAGCATATGCAGATATGGCCTCAGAACACTGAGACCGAAAGGTCGAGCGTGAATCATATAGTAGATATGATCAACATAGTGATGTTCACCATTGAAAACTACTCCATCTCACGTGATGATTGGACATGTTTTAGTTGATATGGATCACGTGATCACTTAGATGATTAGAGGGATGTCTATCTAAGTGGGAGTTCTTAACTAATATGATTAATTGAACTTTAATTTATCATGAACGTAGCACCTAATAGTATTTTTGCATGTCTATGTTGTTGTAGATAAATGGCATGTGTTGTTGCTCCGTTGAATTTTAATGCGTTCCTAGAGAAAGCTAAGTTGAAAGATGATGGTAACAATTACACGGACTGGGTCAGTAACTTGAGGGTTATCCTCATTGCTGCATAGAAGAATTACATCCTGGAAGCACCGCTAGGTGCCAAACCCACTGCAGGAACAACGCCAGATGTTATGAACACCTGGCAGAGCAAAGCTGATGACTACTCGATAGTTCAGTGTGCCATGCTTTACGGCTTAGAACCGGGACTTCAATGACGTTTTGAACGTCATGGAGCATATGAGATGTTCCAGGAGTTGAAGTTAATATTTCAAGCAAATGCCTGGATTGAGAGATATGAAGTCTCCAATAAGTTCTACAACTACAAAATGGAGGAGAATAGTTCTGTCAGTGAGCATATACTCAGAATGTCTGGGTACCACAATCACTTGACTCAGCTGGGAGTTAATCTTCCAATTGATAGTGTCATTGACAGAGTTCTTCAATCACTGCCACCAAGCTACAAGAGCTTTGTGATGAACTATAATATGCAAGGGATGGATAAGACGATTCCTGAGATCTTCGCAATGCTAAAGGTTGCGGAGGTAGAAATCAAGAAGGAGCATCAAGTGTTGATGGTCAACAAGACCACTAGTTTCAAGAAAAAGGGTAAAGGGGAGAAGGGGAACTATAAGAAGAACGACAAACAAGTTGCTGCTCAGTGAAGAAGCCCAAGTCTGGACCTAAGCCTCAGACTGAGTGCTTCTACTACAAAGGGACTGGTCATTGGAAGCGGAACTGCCCCAAGTATTTGGCGGAGAAGAAGGATGGCAAAGTGAAAGGTATATTTGATATACATGTTATTGATGTGTACCTTACTAATGCTCGCAGTAGCGCCTGGGCATTTGATACTGGTTCTATTGCTAATATTTGCAACTCGAAACAGGGGCTACGGATTAAGCGAAGATTGGCTAAGGACGAGGTGACGATGCGCGTAGGAAATGGTTCCAAAGTCAATGTGATCGTCGTCGGCACGCTACCTCTACATCTACCTTCGGGATTAGTTTTAGACCTGAGTAATTGTTATTTGGTGCCAGCGTTGAGCATGAACATTGTATCTGGATCTTGTTTGATGCGAGACGGTTATTCTTTAAATCAGAGAATAATGATTGTTCTGTTTATATGAATAATATCTTTTATGGTCATGCACCCTTGATGAGTGGTCTATTTTTACTAAATCTTGATAGTAGTGATACACATGTTCATAGTATTGAAGCCAAAAGATATAAGTTTAATAATGATAGTGCAACTTATTTGTGGCACTGTCGTTTAGGTCATATTGGTGTAAAGCGCATGAAGAAACTCCATTCTGATGGGCTTTTGGAATCACTTGATTATGAATCACTTGATGCTTGCGAACCATGCCTCATGGGCAAGATGACCAAGATTCTGTTCTTTGGAACAATGGAGCGAGCAATGGACTTGTTGGAAATAATACATACTGACGTATGCGGTCCGATGAGTGTTGATGCTCGCGGCTGGTATCGTTATTTTCTTACCTTCACAGATGATTTGAGCGGATATGGGTATATCTACTTGATTAAACATAAGTCTGTAACATTTGAAAAGTTCAAAGAATTTCAGAGTGAAGTGGAAAATCATCGTAACAAGAAAATAAAGTTTCTGTGATCTGATCGTGGAGGAGAATATTTGAGTTACAAGTTTGGTCTTCATTTGAAACAATGCGGAATAGTTTCGCAACTCACACCACCTGAAACACCAAAGCGTAATGGTGTGTCTGAACGTCGTAACCGCAAACGTCGTAACCGCACTTTATTAGATATAGTGCGATCTATGATGTCTCTTACTGATTTACCGCTATCGTTTTGGGGTTATGCTTTAGATACGGCTGCATTCACGTTAAATAGGGCACCATCGAAATCCGTTGATATGATGCCTTATGAACTGTGGTTTGGCAAGAAACCCAAGTTGTCGTTTTTTAAAGTTTGGGGCTGCGATGCTTATGCGAAAAAGCTTCAACCTGATAAGCTCGAACCCAAATCGGAGAAATGTGTCTTCATATGATACCCAAAAGAGACTATTGGGTACACCTTCTATCACAGATCCGAAGGCAAGATATTCGTTGCTAAGAATGGATCCTTTCTAGAGAAGGGGTTTCTCTCGAAAGAAGTGAGTGGGAGGAAAGTAGAACTTGATGAGGTAACTGTACCTGCTCCCTTATTGGAAAGTAGTTCATCACAGAAATCAGTTCGAGTAATTCCTACACCAGTAAGTGAGGAAGCTAATGATAATGATTATGAAACTTCTGATCAAGTTACTACCGAACCTCGTAGGTCAACCAGAGTAAGATCCGCACCAGAGTGGTACCGTAATCCTATTCCGGAAGTCATGTTACTTGACCATGACGAACCTACGAACTATGAGGAAGCGATGATGAGCCCAGATTCCGCAAAATGGCTTGAGGCCATGAAATATGAGATGGAATCCATGTATGAGAACAAAGTGTGGACTTTGGTTGACTTGCCCGATGAGCGGCAAGCCATAGAGAATAAATGGATCTTCAAGAAGAAGACTGACGATGACGGTAATATTACTGTCTACAAAGCTCGACTTGTTGCGAAAGGTTTTCGACAAGTTCAAGGAGTTGACTACGATGAGACCTTCTCACCCGTAGCGATGCTTAAGTCCGTCTGGATCATGTTAGCAATTGCCGCATTTTATGATTATGAAATTTGGCAAATGGATGTCAAAACTGCATTCCTTAATGGATATCTTAAAGAAGAGTTGTATATGATGCAACCAGAAGGTTTTGTCGATCCAAAAGGTGCTAACAAAGTGTGCAAGCTCCAGCGATCCATTTATGGACTGGTGCAAGCCTCTCGGAGTTGGAATATACGCTTTGATAGTGTGATCAAAGCATATGGTTTTATACATACTTTTGGAGAAGCCTGTATTTACAAGAAAGTGAGTGGGAGCTCTGTAGCATTTCTGATATTATATTTGGATGACATATTGATGATCGGAAATGATACTGAATTTCTGAATAGCATAAAAGGATACTTGAATAAGAATTTTTCAATGAAAGACCTCGGTGAAGCTACTTATATATTGGGCATCAAGATCTATAGAGATAGATCAAGACGCTTGATTGGACTTTCACAAAGCACATACCTTGATAAATTTTTGAAGAAGTTCAGAATGGATCAGGCAAAGAAAGGGTTCTTGCCTGTATTACAAGGTGTGAAGTTGAGTCAGACTCAATGCCCGACCACTGTAGAAGATAGAGAGAAAATGAAATGTGTTCCCTATGCTTCAGCCATAGGCTCTATCATGTATGCAATGTTGTGTACTAGACCTGATGTGTGCCTTGCTATTAGTTTAGCAGGGAGGTACCAAAGTAATCTAGGAGTGGATCACTGGATAGAGGTCAAGAACATCCTGAAATACCTAAAAAAGGACTAAGGATATGTTTCTCGTTTATGGAGGTGACAAAGAGCTCATCGTAAACAGTTACATCATTGCAAGCTTTGACACTGATCTAGATGACTCTAAGTCACAAACCGGATACATGTTTTTATTGAATGGTGGAGCTGTCAGTTGGTGCAGTTCCAAACAGAGCGTCGTGGCGGGATCTACGTGTGAAGCGGAGTACATAGCTGCTTCGGAAGCAGCAAATGAAGGAGTCTGGATGAAGGAGTTCATATCCGATCTAGGTGTCATACCTAGTGCATCGGGTCCAATGAAAATCTTTTGTGACAATACTGATGCAATTGCCTTGGCAAAGGAATCCAGATTTCACAAGAGAACCAAGCACATCAAGAGACGCTTCAATTCCATCCGCGATCAAGTCAAGGAGGGAGACATAGAGATTTGCAAGATACGTACGGATATGAATGTTGCAGACCCGTTGACTAAGCCTCTCTCACAAGCAAAACATGATCAGCACCAAGACTCCATGGGTGTTAGAATCATTACTGTGTAATCTAGATTATTGACTCTAGTGCAAGTGGGAGACTGAAGGAAATATGCCCTAGAGGCAATAATAAAGTTGTTATTTATATTTCCTTATATCATGACAAATGTTTATTATTCATGCTAGAATTGTGTTAACCGGAAACTTAATACATGTGTGAATACATAGACAAACAGAGTGTCACTAGTATGCCTCTACTAGACTAGCTCGTTAATCATAGTTGGTTAAGTTTCCTAGCCATGGACAAGAGTTGTCATTTGATGAACGGGATCACATCATTAGAGAATGATGTGATTGACTTGACCCATCCGTTAGCTTAGCACTATGATCGTTTAGTTTATTGCTATTACTTTCTCCATAACTTATACATGTTCCTATGACTATGAGATTATGTAACTCCCAAATACTGGAGGAACACCTTGTGAGCTATCAAATGTCGCAATGTAACTGGGTGATTATAAATATGCTCTACAGGTGTCACCGATGGTGTTTGTTGAGTTGGCATCGATCGAGATTAGGATTTGTCACTCCGTGTATCGAAGAGGTATCTCTGGGCCCTCTCGGTAATGCACATCACTATAAGACTTGCAAGCAATGTGACTAATGAGTTAGTTGCGGGATAATGCATTACGGAATGAGTAAAGATACTTGCCGGTAACGAGATTGAACAAGGTATTGAGATACCGACGATCGAATCTCGGGCAAGTAACATACCGATGACAAAGGGAACAACGTATGTTGTTATGCGGTTTGACCGATAAAGATCTTCGTTGAATATGTAGGAACCAATATGAGCATCCAGGTTCCGCTATTGGTTATTGACCGGAAGTGAGTCTCGGTCATGTCTACATAGTTCTCGAACCCGTAGGGTCCGCACACTTAACGTTCGATGACAATCGGTATTATGAGTTTATGTGTTTTGATGTACCGAAGGTAGTTTGGAGTCCTGGATGTGATCACGGACATGACAAGGAGTCTCGAAATGGTCAAGACATAAAGATCGATATATTGGAAGGCTATGTTTGGACACCGGAATGGTTCCGGATGAGTTCGGGCATTTTCCGGAGTACCGGGAGGTTACCGGAACCCCCCGTGGAGTCAATGGGCCTTAACGGGCCCTAGTGGAGAAAGAGGGTAGCAGGCATGTGGTAGGGCGCGCCCCCTAGGCCCAAACCAAATTGGTTTAGGGTTTGGGGGCCGGACCCCCTTTCCTTCTTCTCTCCTCCTCCTTCCTCCTTCTCCTAGTAGGAATAGGAAAGGGGGGGGCAAGCCTATTTGGAGTAGGATTGCCCCCCCCCCCTTGGGCGCGCCTCCTCCTAGGCCGGCCTTCTCCTCCGCCCCCTTATATATGGGGGAGGGGGCACCCCATAGACACACAAGCTGATTGTTTAGCCGTGTGCGGTGCCCCCTCCACAAAATTCCACCTCGGTCATATCGTTGTAGTGCTTAGGCGAAGCCCTGCGTCGGTAACTTCATCATCGTCGTCATGCTGACGAAACTCTCCCTCAGCCTCAGCTGGATCAAGAGTACGAGGGACGTTATCGAGCTGAACGTGTGCAGATCGCGGAGGTGCAGTGCGTTCGGTACTTGATCGGTTGGATCGCGAAGATGTTCGAATACATCAACTGCGTTTCATAACGCTTCCGCTTTCGGTCTACGAGGGTACGTAGACATACTCTTCCCCTCTCGTTGCTATGCATCTCCTAGGTAGATATTGCGTGATCGTAGGAAAATTTTGAAATACTGCATTCCCCAACATAAAGCACCCTATGAGTGTCTGCTATGGCAATTAACCCAACACCCTGGGTTATGTTGTCCAGCAGGTGGCTAAGAGCAGTCATCAGAGCATCCGGACTGAAGTTACCTTGCTCCATGACAATGTTGTACAGGTTAGGGTGGACGTCAACCGGCTTGCTCTCCCTGATGGTGGTTGCCACCTCCTTGGCAGTGTCAGTCATGGTGCTGACAATGCTCAGCTCCTCCATCAAGCCGCCCTCTTCCTCTCAAGTACAGGAACGTGATTAACACCCTCATCAGGACCATTAGGGACAACGATCTTTGACTCCTGGGCACCTGGATAGTCAAGCATAGGCGAACCGAGCGGCTCACTGGATCCCATGGCATGCTTACCGGTAGCCAGCCCAAAGGAGAAGATCGGATGCATCTGTGAGTAGTTCTAGACGGGAGTGTTGAGGAACTCTGCGTTGTGATTGGCTGTAGGTGTCATGATACCATTGTGTGCCGCTAAGGTATTTGAGCTTGGACACTTGGATCCATCTGGCTCTCCACTTCCTGAAGTGGTTGTAGACTTGGTTCGAGGTGACCTCTTGGCCACAAACCTCAAACACATGCTTGTCAACAGAGTTCAAATGCACCTCCTTGAAGTCCTTGTTAGTCATCACCCCCACTGGCTATAATCTCACACATCTTGTTAAGCACAAAGGTGAACAAGAACGGCTGACATTTCATCGAGTTTCCTCTCCCAACCATCTTTGCTTTTCCAGCCTTGATGGCTTCCTTGTGTGCAGCAACAACAACAGAATTAGGTACATCAAACACATATGCTAGAGGCCTAGCAGACCCCTCGAAGACATCTGAATCCGGAGGCACCTGCTCCTCGGTCATAGGCTAGGAGTCCTCAACATAGGACGGCGATAATTGGCTCCCGAACAAGACAATGAATCGACTAAACTCTTGCGTGCTCGTGTCCTACAAGCGTTAACATCAGGACTAGTGAAACACACTACACACAGATATTAAGAAAGACCAATACAAGTGAACAGTAAACATAGTACACATGGATCATAAAGTTCAACACACCACTTTATGACTGATCTTCAAGCTCATAGCATGCCATGGAGTTCAACACACTACCACACCTACATACTTGTAAACTTCTACACATGCTTTGATTCACAGCCTAGTAATACCATAATATCATCCTTGCCGACATGGAAAACAACATGAACATCATCAAAGCATACGAGCAACACCTAGCATGCTACCAATCCATCACCACTAGCTACCACTACATTGCATTCTCATATATTGACAATTTACAATGCTACTACATACTCATAAATCTACTCCTATCACATGCTCACAGATCTACCTAGAACGACTAAAGAGGAGGGATTGATCGAACTTACAGCCATTGGTGCAACCGGGTGGAGGTGCGGAACATGTCAGAGAAGAGAAGGGAAAACAAATCCCTGCCGACGTCTGCCGCCGACCGGAGAAGACGCGCCGCTTACCTGCTCGTCGGTTATGATCCGCGCGGGACGAAGAGCTCGAAGGAGTGATTGGACGGAGAGTCTGTGTTGTGATTCGAGGGTGGCTACACAGATTGATCGATTAGACAAGAGGTGACCCAATTCCTCCCACCATTTTTTCCGAAACGTGCGCGAGCACGCGTCATCCCCCCTGCTCGCATGAACTTGGCATCGCGTCCCCTCCCCTGCATATTGCCTGAGGTTGACTAAACAGAAACGGCCGATTCAGTCATTCCTAGCGAGTCTGTCTGAAATGCTTTAAGATTCGTGCTATACAGACCAAACAATGAACATAGTAGACAACCAAACAAACCAAGGTTGCATTGCACGGGTGTGATCCGACCTCGCACTGAATGGCTGGCATCAGATCCGGCCTCGTGCAAATCGCAACACCCCGCTTGATCTGTTGACTGCGCGGTGCTTGATGGAGGCTCTCGGGAGTGGCACCCGCACCTAGAGTAGATCAAAACCTCCTCGGGAGGGAGAAGAGAAGGGGCCCAAGCCTCGCCTCGTCTCGCACCACAAAAAGGATCGCGTGAACCGTACTCCGCTCCTCTCCTTCCTTCTTTCCTGGAGCTCTTTACTCCACTCTCACTACTCACTCGTGACTCGTGACTCGTGACACGCCACTCGATTCACAGGCACGAGAAGCCCAGCAGCAGCAGCAATGGCGCCGCACGCGTCGTGAGACGGACAGAGCCACAGCCTACAGAGGGCGGGCGGCGTTGGCGGTGGGGAGCGAGTAACCGGGCCAGTTTGCGCGCGCGTGCGCCATGGAGGGCGGCCCGGCGATGGCTCCGGCGGCCGCGTGGTGGCCAGGCGCGGGGGCGGGGGCGCAGGAGCAGGAGGAGATGCGGTGGCGGCAGCTGGACGGCGGCGTCAGCGCCGTCTCCTTCGGCTTCGTCGCCACGGCCATGCTCGTCTCCATGTTCCTCGCCATGGCCGTGCTCGAGCACTTCCTCCGCGCCCCGCCCATGGGCCCGCCGGAGCCCTCGCCGCCCCGTGGACCAAGAGGGATCCTCCTCCGCTTCCTCCGCAGCCGCCGCCGCGGTGGACCCCCAACCGCGGATCTCGAGGCCGCCAGGAAGCTCGACGCCGGATGCGCGTCCCCCGAGGTACCACACGGCACTGCCACTCCCGCACGCTCCGCCGCCGCCCCATTCCCCGTTCGCGCCCGCTTTTTCATGATTCCGTCGGTCGCCCTTTTCCCCTTTCCGCATCGCTTTTACTGCTCACCGTGCGTGTGTGTGTCACTGTGTCTGCGCACTTGAGACGGACCCAGATTGCGCATCATTTCGCCCCTCCCCCATCCCTCCACTCCACTCGACTCCGCCATGATGCAGCGGCCATGGCTAGGGCTAGGAGGGAGGCATCCGAGGAGGATGCAGCCCAAGCAGGAACGGACAACAGAAAGCTCTGCTGCCACCGCCCATTTCTTGCCTCCATTTTTACGGCGGCTCTGAAAGTATCTTAACATACACATCAAAGGAGCAAATTTTGATCCGCAGCGTCAGACCAGATCTTGCTGATGTGGTTCATCACTTCATCACAGCTCATCTTCGTCAGTAGTTCATGGCAGCGTATCCATCCATTACAGTGGAACTGATGTTACGTTCGTCCAAACTCGGAAACAACTCATTGATTATCTTGGTCGGGATGTGTCCTACTGCTAGCTCAACCCCACAAGTCTCTGTTAAGCCACAGCTCATTTAATTAGCCCGGTCGGGGTGTCCCACTGCTTCAACCCCACAAGTCTCTGTTAAGCCGTTAGCCACATCGATTTCTCCTGTCAGATTACCGATTACCCCTATCATCAGCTGCTGCTGTCTCAACAGTTAATCATTCGCCATTATTTGGGTCGCTTTGTGCTAAGTGGCCACATGGTGTTTGTTCAGGAAAGATGAGCTAGGGTAGATTGATTACGCGAGTGGATCTCTCTGATGTAGTACGTAATTCATTTCTATCCTTCTGTGTTCTGCCTTGTGGTTAAGTTCAGTTGGCACCTTCATATGGCTTATAGCAGCATTCTTGTCCATTTTGTATGGTGTGATATTTAGTAGTGGTAGAAGACAAGGGGGGTCGCTATTTAAGATCATGGGTTATGGAATTGCGAGGGGGATTTGGCAGACAGTGTGGAGCAGACAAGGCCCACCGCTGTCTGCACCTCACAGCAAGGTCTAAGTCACATTCTTGTTTGCAATGTTGATTTTCCATCCAAAACTCGTCAGCCACACCCTGCAGGTCCCAGATGGTGTGGTCACCATTGTTTGCTCACTGTGAAGTGTGGAACCTCCTGTTACTAAGATGGACCAGCAGCACAATTTACTTCGAGATGTAGTGCGCCCCATCATGGAAGTTAAGAGAGAGATCAGTTAATTAGACATGGGAGGAGCGTTGAAGTACAAAGCATAAATGGTGTCATTGTCTGAGAACTTGACTTAACCCTTAGAATTTGATGCTAGACTTCACACAAAAATAAGTGGTTGTCTCTTGCTCGCTAGCTGCACCGTACCATGAGCTGCTCGCAGCCATGCTCACACGGTTTGCCTCGGTGGTGCATGACTAAGCTCCTTTCGTGCTCCCGCTGGTCGGCATACCCCGCATAACCTTAGTTGTGCCGCCTGTTTGTTGTTCGCTGAGAGATTGATGGAGGCGTTAGGGGCTTCTGTAATCAAGAGGATGAGTGGTTTGACGTGCAGCGTGCTAAATGAATGAGCGGGCGATCAGTTATTGTTGTGAATTAAGGAGTGGTATGGACTGAAATAATTTGAGAATAAGTACAAAGTATCTTGCCGATCTGTAGTATAAACGCCTAATGTACCTAATAAATACGTGGGTATTTTGTGAACATAAAATAAAATTGGGTGTACACCTGTACTTCCATGACCTTTTGTGTCCTTGTGTCTAGCACCAGCTTCTGTTTCTGGTAGTAACCAAATGGTGGCCAAGAACAATCTTGTGTGCTATTCATGAGGAACTCTTCATGCATACTTTATAAGTTTGAAATATTGATTGGAAGATATTGTAAAAGAGAATGAGGTTGACTGAGCGCCGCCAAAATATAAAATTTAGTATTTTTCTGTAGTCTTTCTGAAATTTGCCAAATCACCTTTCCGCTATGATATAGAAAAACAAAATGATATATCACCTGTTGCAGACCCTGTATAGCTGTGTAACGTGCCAAGTAAAAGCCACCACATACATACAGATTCAATATTGGCAGTATTGAAGTGTCATATGAAAGCTTCTTCCATGTTTTCATAATGTGTTTGTCAAGAACAGCATCGGTTATTGAGCTTTGTTCACATTGTCTGCAAGGAAGGTTGTCATCCAGCTATTATGTATATAGTTCATTTCTTGATGACAAGTCATTCATGATCGTTACTGAATCTGGACCATCAGTCCCAGCTTCCATCCAAGTTCAGATAAATTTCAGTTCTTGCGTAGTAGGGGCTCCAGTTCCACCCAATTCCAGATTATCTTGTGATCAGCTCTTGCATTATTCAAGTTGCATACCATAGTGGGATCTGCTCGAGATGACCCTGGAACCAAGTGGCAAAGGTATCTTGATGGCTGGATGGCAGCCACAACTCAGGGGCTGGGGGCAGAAGACTGGAGAAGTATGTCATGTTTTTTCTGCTTAATCCAACCAAAAGATGTGCCAGCCCTTATATCAAAGATGCTTGCCCCTAATACAAGTAAACAAACTTATCTTATAAAGATAACTTGCTTACATGAATAACTGTGGAGTTGGGTGCTCCTCCAAGGACTTTATGGGTTCCAAATTTCACTCATTGCTGCTGACAATGATTTTATGGATTCCAAATTTCTCTTTCTTATATATTATGTTGGATGATGGAAATTCAAATGTTTTTGTTTTGTTTTTGTAACTTTTTACTTCAGTGATTAGGTTGTAGCTGTTGCTCTTGTACTGTGCATATGAGAATTCTCTGGACTTGGGTTTTCAGAATCAGTTAGTAACTCTAAAGCAATAGCAACATGCTAGAACAGACTTCTGGTAGACCTGGCATTGATAACTCAAACTCATCTTCTGTTCTCTTGTGCCATTTCTGGAACTTGTTTGCCTGAATATTGACATACAACAGGTGATTTATCATTATTTGTGTCAATTTTACACTGCTTGGGCTTATTCGCGTTGTTTATGTTGATATTCTGTTTTCTCTCTTTACCAGCACATTATTTTTTTGGAAATACAACTGATCATGAAATTATGACATCCCTATTCCTGACTGCACCAAGGCATCTCATGTTAGCATTGTCGCATTGGATGCTGTGAGTTCAGTACATACACATTGTTACTGACTACTTCGTTTATATGTGACTTTGCAGATGCCCGTGTATTCCAAAGGCGTATCCGTCCTGATGCCAGGACAGGACGTGCCGACGTTCATCGCGCACCCTGCGCCCGCGCCCTGCCCCCCAGAGCGGGTCCGATGGCCGTCGCACCAGCCCGCTCCTTTCGCCGGTTCCTCGTCGAATACGTGCTAGCATATGACCGCCGGACCGGAACACCGCTCTGCCCCACCATCCAAGGGAAGGAGCAAAGGAATGGCGGCGACGATCCACAGGGAGGGAGCACACCCCTGTTCTCTTCTGTGGCCATGCCACCGGTTCCCTGGTGGAACGGGGAGCGGTTCTCTCCATGCGTTGTACAGTTTGTTTAGATGTCTGTTGTGGAGCAAGTTCTGCTGGCTCCTGCTGCTGCCTGTATTATGGCGGGAGAGGAGCGGCTAGTCCAGTGGATCCATGGAATTGTTGCCGATCCCGCTTGCTCGGCTACTAGTGTTTAGATGCTTCCGTTGTCGTTTGTCATAGAGTCGTAGATGTGTGTCATGGATGGGTGTACACGTCTCGTGTAATTTCGCTGCATAAATGACTTGTAGCCTGTGGGACTTTCGCCCCCTGGGAGACTTGGGTTCTAGAGATTTTGAAATCTTCATTCTAGCTGTTCTTGCTAGGCAGGCATGGAGGATATTGGAAAGGGTGTGTCTAGAACTCGGTCGTTATTTTGCTACGAGCGGCACGGCTGGATGCTACAAACGGCGACAAAAAATGTTGTGGCAGTATGACAACAAATGCTACAAGCGTTCTAACTAAAATGCTACAACTGTCAGTGAAGGATGTTGCCATCGGTGATATCACGAAAGTTGTGGCTAGTCATTTTTCATTTTTCACTAGTGTATAAAATAAGGGCCTGTTTGATTTCAAATAAGTTATCAACTTATAAGTTGAAAAGTAAAAAAAGTGATTTATTTTGCTAAACATATCCAACTTATAAGTCATAAGTTGCTTCACCCCAACTTAAAACTGGTAAGTCACCCCTTTTTACGTGGGTCCCACCACCTTTACATAAAAAAACAAGGTGAAAAGGTGTGGTTAGGTGACTTATAAGTAAGGTGACAACCAAACAGGTGTGACTTATAAGTCACTGGTATTAAGTCACCTGACTTATTAGAACCAAACAGGCCCTAAGCAGGATGAAGGGGTACTTAGTGAAGGAGAATGGGTTGTTATGCGGTACTACCTCTGTCCAGGTTTATAGTTCACCTCGACCAGAACGCATGGACAACGCACACGATTTTCTAGCAAAGCAAAGCAACGCAAGCAGTTATTACATGCAACACTTTTGGTTTCCACCCCCTAATTCGACTCGCATGCGTGCATGCAGATGTAGTTTCGGGAAATCAGTAGTACTTTCTCTCTCCCATGAGCTGGTATGGACATCGTCATCCGATCAGCGAGCTCCCTCTCCCATGGATTGCCCTACATCTGTTTACTAAAGGTTGGGGATTGAGGAAATAACCACGCTTTGGGAGACGTATAGACCCGGGGGCGTTCGATTGAGGCAATGGCCTTGTAAACACGTACGCGTCTACACTGCCTAACGGGCCTGTAAACCATGACGAAGGTAGTACGTGTTTGGCCGTATCTGTGGACTTTGTAGGCAAGGGCGGAGGAAGGCATGGAGGCACTGACCTTCACCGGGAGAGGAGATGAGGAGGGCACGGAGGCACTGATCTTCACCGGGAGAGGAGATGAGGAGGGCATGGACCCGCGCCACTAGGGAGGGCAGCTTCATGCGCTATTTCCTGTCCCCTCTCACTTTTTTTCCTAGGAACAAAACGGGTAAGTGGAGGCGAGGGAGATAGCGATCCATAATTCATCATGATCAAAGTCGAGTGGGGACTGGGGAGGCTGCGAATTCGGGTTAAGGAAGGTGGAGTGAGGGAGCGGCCCGGTGAATATTTTCGCTATGATGCCGAGACTGAACACCGAGACCCGTCGAATTTGAAGCCTGTCCATGCTCCATGGGATCAAATAAAGTTGTGAATTTATCTTCGACGGTTTTGCATGTCATGAAATCGAGGATGATATCGTGAATTAAGAGCGAATCCCACATGTATAGTAGATTAACTCCATAGCAAGTATATTGTTGACTCATGAAGTTCAACTAAATGTCGATCGAAAATTGAACTCCGATTCCCGCCACGGTGAAACTCCAATACGCGCGCGTGGGTCAAAACCCGTCAGCTCCCCGCCCATCGTCTTTCCGCCACGTCAGCGATCCGCGCCAAGGCGCATCCGGGCCGTCCATCGCACCCCGCGGCAGACGGCCGATATCACATCGATCCGCGGCACCCATCCGTCCATCAATCAGAGCCCGCCTCCCTCCTCCTATAAACTCGCCACGCACTCGCCGGTCATCCACCACCATTCCTCCCACCTCCAATTTAATTTGTGATTTGTTTTCAATCCATGAATGTTTCAATTTCATATTTCTTTTTAGAATTCATGAACATTTTTCCTTATTAGCATTTTTTTCAAATATGTGATCTTTTATTTTTTGTATCCGTATTTTTTAAAGTTTTTTTGAAGGGCGATACTCTGCGCCGGCGCATCGGCCAAACGATTCGGCCGGTCCACCTAGGATCGTAGGATTCCTAGCGATGCCAATGATTGCTAGCCATCGGATATGCCTCCCCCGCTTTGTCCTTCTTCTTCAGCGAGCGCCGCACATCAGCTACAGGAGGCTGCAGCGCTATCGACCCCCGCCATAATCCCCCGCGAGGCGACCGAGTCCAAAGCACCACCGCACGCCGGGCTCGCCGACGTTCGCCGCCGCTCGCCGCCCTCACGCAATCTCCTCCCCCCGCTCAAAAATTGATCCATGGAGGCATGAATCCTCGCCGGTTCCAGCATGGAAAATCCTCATGCGCGCCACCAAATGCAGCTCCCGCCTCGTTGATGATTGTAGCTCCGTCATCATCCCCCGCTTGCAGCTCAGCTCCGCCGTCGTCCCCTTCCTGCAGCTCCGCCGCCGTCCCCTGCTTACAGCTTATCTCCGCAGTCGATGGACCAATGAAGACAACGAAGTAACTTGCAAAAAATCACTATATATGGTTCCAGCAATCAAATTTGCCGCTTGTAGCATTTCAAGTCGCTGGTTGAAACTCATTTTGCAATGGTCGAAGCATTCAGGCCACCTGATTCTAGCATATTACCCGCAGGTTCCACATCGCCGTCAAGGTCGCAGTACCATTGTGTTCGCTGTCTACCACCATCTTAGCAAACTCTGTTAGTAGCAAACTGACATCTCTGGTAGTAGCAAAACTCCGATACGGTTGCAGCAACAAAAATCCATCATCGACGTCGAGCAACGCCGCCGTGGATGGAAGTAGCAAAAATTGACTTCGGTTCCAGCAAAATCAAACATGGTTGTAGCAAAAATAATCGATCGGAAAAACACAGGGATGTAGCATCTCGTGAGAATGAATGTAGCAATCGTCAACACCCGTGGTAACAAAAAACTGACAAAAAGGTTGCATCAAGAAACACAGTCCTGGGTCTCGCATATCATGAAGATCGGATGTAGCAAGAATTCGACACATAGGCAGTAACAAAAAATCAAAACAGTTGTAGCAAAATCGTTCGCCGGTTCCAGCAAAAAACACCATGGGAGGAGATTTGGGGCGGGGGTAGGTGAAAGCAAAAACATGAGCCGGTTCCAGCAAAATCAAAACAAGGTTGTAGCTAGACAGGACGTTGGTGGTAGCAATTTTAATTGCCGGTTGTAGCATGTAACACAAAAATCCGCGCCGCTCGTCCTCGCCAAATGTTGCTTGAAGCAGCGCTGCCCGTCCTCGCCATCCATGGTCACCACGCTCATCTAGCCCCTCGTCTCCAGCAAACAAGGATGATGGTAGCAAAAAAGTTGGCTGAATCCAGCAAAAAAAGAACACGATAGTAGCAAATTAGGAAAAGATGAGCCCCGGTTCCAGCAAACAAAGGATGGTGGTAGCAAAAACTTGAATGGACCTAGCAAAAACAAAATACGGTGGAAGCAAATTTTGGAGCTCTTTCCAACAAAAACAATGATTCCAACAAAAAAATCATCGTCTCCGTTTGCCGGCCACCGGGCGCAGTCGCCATGGTCGGCAGGCCACCCGGCGCAGGTCCCAGGACGACGGATGACTGGTTCCAGCATGGTTCGTCGCCGGTTCCGGCACGCGGCGCGGTCGTGCAGTAGGAGCCCGCCGTTGATAAAAAAAAGCATCGGCGTCGGCCAGGTCGAGCATGCGACGATGTCCCCCCGTACAGCCTCGCCCAACCTCCCAAGCATGACGCCCTCGCATCTGGCTTGCTTCTCAGCTAGCGGCCATCGCTGGGATTAAAGGGGGAGTGTTGTTCGGCTCGACGGCGGCGAGAAGCTGGGCGCTGGGATATGGCAGCAGAGAAAGAGATGGGGAAAAATGAGTGGTACACGCGTGAGAGGATAAGGAAGGAAGATGCTTCAGCGGTGGGGTGGGGTGGGCCTGGCAGAACACGTGGCTTGCGTACGATCGCTGGATCGCACAAGAATCTCACGACGCACGCAAAACCGGCGGAGCGTTCGGCCGGTGCGCCGGGTATAAACACTTCCCTTTTTTGAACTTCATTTTCAAACATGTGAAACCTTTTCAAATCCATGAACATTTTCAAGTGTAGCATACATATTACAAATCCCCAAATTTTGTTTTTAGAAAAGTGAACGATCAATGGTCAACGATCGGTGGTCAACGGTCAAGGCGAGCTAATCAGCTGGCTGAAAGAAGAATGAAACAGGACGGGGCAACTAGCGGAACGAGGCGGGCGAGCAATGGAAGTGTTAATGGGCCTCAGCCTAGGACATCTTTTAGTGGGCGTTAAGAGCATCTCTAGTGGATCATCTATATGGACGTGTATAGCAAATATACACGATGCCTGGTAAAAAATGGCTCCCAGCGACTCGTGTAAAAGGGTGTGTAAATATCCACGCCCAGTCCACGATGGTACGAGGCGTGCAAATATACACGAGCAAGCCACACTCGTCAGCTGGCGAAAACAAGATGGCTGCTTCGTCCCGCGCCCGCCTGGAGGAAGAATCGGAGGAGCTCGCCCCCAGGTCGCCGTCGCCCAAGGTACAAATTCTTTCTCTTCGGCCTTGCTCATGAGCGGGAGGGCGGGGACGGGCGGGGTTGGGGGGGGGGGCGCACGGCCTGCAGCTAGATCTGGCGGCGGCGGGAGGTCGGCCGCGTGGGGAGGCGGCGCTAGCTGCGGGCGAGGCGGCGCTGTGCGAGCGGCGAGGGCGGGCGGCGGGGTGCGGGATGCACGGGCGGGCGGCGGGGTGCGGGCGGGCGGCGGGGTGCGGGCAGGCGGCGGGGTGCGGGATGCGGGGTGCGGGATGCGGGCGGGGTGCGGGATGCGGGAGAGGTAGGAGGTGACGGGTGTTGGGGAACGTAGCATAAATTCAAAATTTTCCTACGTGTCACAAAGATCGATCTATGGAGTCATCTAGCAACGAGGGAGGAGTGGATCTACATACCCTTGTAGATCGCGCGCGGAAGCGTTCAAGAGAACGGGGTTGATGGAGTCGTACTCGTCGTGATCCAAATCACCGATGATCCTAGCGCCGAACGGACGGCACCTCCGCGTTCAACACACGTACGGAGCAGCAACGTCTCCTCCTTCTTGATCCAGCAAGGGGGGAGTAGAGGTTGATGGAGATCCAGCAGCACAACGGCGTGGTGGTGGAAATAGCGGGATTCCAACAGGGCTTCGCTAAGCGCTGCGGGAGGAGGAAGATGTGTCACGGAAGGGAGAGGGAGGCGCCAGGCCTTAGGTATGGTTGCCCTCCCTTCCCCCCACTATATATAGGGCCAAGGGAGAGGGGGAGGGCGCAGCATTGCCCCTTCCTCCAAGGAAGGGTGCGGCCAAGGGGGGGAGGAGTCCATCCTCCCCAAGGCATCTCGGAGGTGCCTTCCCCCTTTAGGACTCTCCCCTCCTCTTGTCCCTTTGGCGCATGGGCCTCTAGGGGCTGGTGCCCTTGGCCCATATAGGCCAAGGCGCACCCCCTACAGCCCATGTGGCACCCGGGGGCAGGTGGCCCCACCCGATGGACCCCCGGAACCCTTCCGGTGGTCCCGGTACAATACCGATAATGCGCGAAACTTTTCCGGCGACCAAAACAAGACTTCCCATATATAAATCTTTACCTCCGGACCATTCCGGAACTCCCCGTGACGTCCGGGATCTCATCCGGGACTCCGAACAACTTTCGGGTTACCGCATACTAATATCTCTATAACCCTAGCGTCACCGAACCTTAAGTGTGTAGACCCTACGGGTTCGGGAGACATGCAGACATGACCGAGATGACTCTCCGGTCAATAACCAACAGCAGGATCTGGATACCCATGTTGGCTCCCACATGTTCCACGATGATTTCATCGGATGAACCACGATGTCAAGGACTTAATCAATCCCGTATACAATTCCCTTTGTCTAGCGGTACGATACTTGCCCGAGATTCGATCGTCGGTATCCCGATACCTTGTTCAATCTCGTTACCGGCAAGTCTCTTTACTCGTTTCGTAACACATCATCCTGTGATCAACTCCTTGATCACATTGTGCACATTATGATGATGTCCTACCGAGTGGGCCCAGAGATACCTCTCCGTTTACACGGAGTGACAAATCCAAGTCTCGATTCGTGCCAACCCAACAGACACTTTCGGAGATACCTGTAGTGTACCTTTATAGCCACCCAGTTACGTTGTGACGTTTGGCACACCCAAAGCACTCCTACGGTATCCGGGAGTTGCACAATCTCATGTTCTAAGAAAATGATACTTGACATTAGAAAAGCTTTAGCATACGAACTACATGATCTTGTGCTAGGCTTAGGATTGGGTCTTTGTCCATCACATCATTCTCCTAATGATGTGATCCTGTTATCAATGACATCCAATGTCCATGGTCAGGAAACCGTAACCATCTATTGATCAACGAGCTAGTCAACTAGAGGCTTACTAGGGACATGGTGTTGTCTATGTATCCACACATGTATCTGAGTTTCCTATCAATACAATTCTAGCATGGATAATAAACGATTATCATGAACAAGGAATAATAACTAATTTATTATTGCCTCTAGGGCATATTTCCAATAGTCTCCCACTTGCACTAGAGTCAATAATCCAGTTCACATCGATATGTGATTAACACTGAAGGTCACATCCCCATGTGACTAACACCCAAGAGTTTACTAGAGTCAATAATCTAGTTCACATTACCATGTGATTAACATTCGATGAGTTCTGGGTTAGAACATGTTATGCTTGTGAGAGATGTTATAGTCAACGGGTCTGAATCTTTCAGATCCACATGTACTTCGCAAATCTCTATGTCATTTTGTAGATGCAGCTACTACGCTATATTTGGAGCCATTTCAAATAACTGTTCTACTTGGAGCTATTCTAAATTGTTGCTCCATTATACGTATCCGGTATCTCTACTCAGAGCTATCCGGATAGGTGTTAAGCTTGCATCGACGTAACTCTTTACGTCAAACTCTTTATCACCTCCATAACCGAGAAACATATCCTTATTCCTCTAAGGATAATTTAGACCGCTATCTGGTGATCTACTCCTAGATTACCTTTGTACCCTCTTGCCAGATATGTGGCAAGGCACACATCAGGTGCGGTACTCAGCATGGCATACTGTATAGAGCCTATGACAAAACAATAGGGGACGAACTTCGTCCTTCCTCTTTCTTCTGCCATGGTCGAGCTTTAAGTCTTAACTTCATACCTTACAACTCAGGCAAGAACTCCTTCTTTGACTGGTCCATCTTGAACACCTTCAAGATCATGTCAAGGTATGTGCTCATTTGAAAGTACCATTAAGAATTTTGATCTATCCTTATAGATCTTGATGCTCAATGTTCAAGTAGCTTAATCCAGGCTTTTCATTGAAAAATACTTTCCAAATAACCCTATATGCTTTCCAGAAATTCTACGTCATTTCTGATCAACAATATGTCAACATATATTTATCAGAAATTCTATAGTGCTCCCACTCACTTCTTTGGAAATACAAGTTTCTCATAAACTTTGTATACACCCAAAACTTTGATCATCTCATCAAAGCATACATTCCAACTCCAAGATGCTTACTCCAGTCCTCAGAAGGATTGTTGGAGCTTTGCATACTTATTATCATCTTTCAGGATTGACAAAACCTTCCGGTTGTATCACATACAACCTTTCCTCAAGAAAAACGTCGAGGAAACAATGTTTTGATATCCTATCTGCAAGATTTCATAAATAATGTAGTAATCGCTAATATAATTCCAACAGACTCTTAGCATCGCTACGAGTGAGAAAGTCTCATCGTAGTCAACTCCTTGAACTTGTCAGAAAACATCTTAACGACAAGTCGAGCTTTCTTAATGGTGACATTTACCATCATTGTCCGTCTTCCTTTTAAAATCCATCTATACTCAACAGCCTCACGACCATCGAGCTGTTGTGTTAAAGTCTACACTTTGTTTCCATACATGGATCCTCTCTCGGATTTTATGGCCTCGAGCCATTTATCGGAATCCAGGCCCACCATCGCTTCTTCATAGCTTGTAGGTTCATTGTTGTCTAGCAACATGACTTCCAAGACAGGATTACGTACCACTCTGAAGTAGTACTCATCCTTGTCATCCCACGAGGTTTGGTAGTGACTTGATCTGAAGTTTCATGATCACTATCATAAGCTTCCACTTCAATTGGTGTAGGTGCCACAGGAACAACTTCCTGTGCCCTGCCACACACTAGTTGAAGAGACGGTTCAATAACCTCATCAAGTCTCCACCATCCTCCCACTCAATTCTTTCGAGAGAAACTTTTCCTCGAGAAAGGACCCGATTCTAGAAACAATCCCTTATTGCTTTCGGATCTGAGACAGGAGGTATACCCAACTGTTTTGGGTGTCCTATGAAGATGCATTTATCCGCTTTGAGTTCGAGCTTATCAGCCTGAAACTTTTTCACATAAGCGTCGCAGCCCCAAACTTCTAAGAAATGACAGCTTAGGTTTCTCTAAACCATAGTTCATATGGTGTCATCTCATCGGAATTACGTGGTGCCCTATTTAAAGTGAATGTGGTTGTCTTTAATGCCTAACCCATAAACTATCGTGGTAATTCGATAAGAGACATCATGGTATGCATCATATCCAATAGGGTGCAGTTATGATGTTCGGACACACCATCACACTATGGTGTTCCAGGCTGTATTAGTTGTGAAACAATTTCCACAATGTCTTAATTCTGTGCCAAACTCGTAATTCAGATATTCATCTCTATGATCATATCATAGATATTTTATCCTCTTGTCACGACGATCTTTCAACTTCACCCTGAAATTACTTGAACCTTTCAATAATTCAGACTCGTGATTCATCAAGTAAATATACTCAACATCTACTCAAATCATCTGTGAAGTAAGAACATAACGATATCCACTACATGCCTCAGCACTCATTGGATTGCACACATCAAAATGTATTACTTCCAACAAGTTGCTTTCTAGTTCCATTTTACTGAAAAACGAGGCTTTCAGTCATCTTGCCCATGTGGTATGATTTGCATGTCTCAAGTGATTCAAAATCAAGTGAGTCCAAACGGTCCATTTGCATGGAGTTTCTTCATGCATATACACCAATAGACATGGTTCGCATGTCTCAAACCTTCCAAAACAAGTGAGCCCAAAGATCCATCAACATGGAGCTTCTTCATGCGTTTTATACCGATATGACTTACGTGGCAGTGCCACAAGTAGGTGGTACTATCATTACTATCTTTTGGCATGAACATGTGTATCACTACGATCGAGATTCAATAAACCATTCATTTCAGGTGTAAGACCATTGAAGGTATTATTCAAATAAACAAAGTAACCATTATTCTCTTTAAATGAATAACCGTATTGTGATAGACATAATCCAATCATGTCTATGCTCAACGCAAACACCAATCTCGATGGTAGAGGGAGCGTACGATATTTGATCAACCTTGGAAATACTTTCAACACATATCGTCATCTCACCTTTAGCTAGTCTCCGTTTATTCCGTAGCTTTTATTTCGAGTTACTAACACTTAGCAACCGAACCGGTATCTAATACCCTAGTGCTACTAGGAGTACTAGTAAAGTACACATTAACATAATACATCCAATATACTTCTATCGACCTTGCCAGCCTTCTTATCTACCAAGTATCTAGGGTAATTCTGCTCCAGTGGCTGTTCCCTTTATTACAGAAGCACTTAGTCTCGGGTTTGGGTTCAACCTTGGGTTTCTTCACTAGAGCAGCAGCTGATTTGCTGTTTCATGAAGCATCCCTTTTTGCCCTTGCCCTTCTTGAAACTAGTGGTTTCACCAACCATCAACAATTGATGCTCCTTCTTGATCTCTACTTTTGTGGTGTCAAACATCGCGAATATCTCAAGGATCATCATACATGTCCCTGATATATTATAGTTCATCACGAAGCTCAAGCAGCTTGGTGGTAATGACTTCGAAGAACCATCACTATTTCATCTGGAAGATCAACTCCCACTCGATTCAAGCGATTGTTGTACTCAGACAATCTGAGCACAAGTTCAACAATTGAGCTTTTCTCCCTTAGTTTGCAGGCTAAGAAAATCGTCGGAGGTCTTATACCTCTTGACGTGGGCACGAGCCTGAAATCCCAATTTCAGCCCTCGAAACATCTCATATGTTTCGCGACGTTTCAAAACGTCTTCGGTGCCTCAACTCTAAGCCGTTTAACTGAACTATCACGTAGTTATCAAAATGTGTATGTCAGATGTTCGCAACATCCATAGACAACGTTCGAGGTTCAGCACACTGAGCGTTGCATTAAGGACATAAGCCTTCTAAGAAGCAATCAGGACAATCCTCAGTTTACGGACCTAGTCCGCATAATTGCTACTATCAACTTTCAACTAATTTTTTCTCTAGGAACATATCTAAACAGTAGAACTAAAGCGCGAGCTACGACATAATTTGCAAAATCCTTTTTGACTATGTTCAGTATAAACAAGTTCATCTTATGAACTCCCACTCAGATAGACATCCCTCTTCTAGTCATCTAAGTATAACATGATCCGAGTCAACTAGGCCGTGTCCGATCATCACGTGAGACGGACTAGTCAACGTCGGTGAACATCTTCATGTTGATCGTATCTTCTATACGACTCATGCTCGACCTTTTGGTCTTCTGTGTTCCGAGGCCATGTCTATACACATGCTAGGCTCGTCAAGTCAACCTAAGTGTTTGCATGTGTAAATCTGTCTTACACCCGTTGTATGTGAACGTTTTGAATCAAACACCTGATCATCACGTGGTGCATTGAAACAACGAACTGTCGCAACGGTGGACAGTTAGGGGGAACACTTTCTTGAAATTATTATGAGGGATCATCTTATTTACTACCGTCGTTCTAAGTAAACAATATGCAAAACATGATAAACATCAAATGCAATCAAATAATAATAGTGACATGATATGGCCAATATCACATAGCTCCTTTGATCTCCATCTTAGGGCTCCATGATCATCTTGTCACCGGCTTGACACCATGATCTCCATCATCATGATCCCCATCATCGTGTCTCCATGAAGTTGCTCGCCAACTATTACTTCTACTACTATGGCTAACGCGTTTAGCAATAAAGTAAAGTAATTTACATGGCGTTTCTCAATGACACGCAGGTCATACAAAAAATAAAGACAACTCCTATGGCTCCTGCCGGTTGTCATACTCATCGACATGCAAGTCGTGATTCCTATTACAATAGCATGAACATCTCATACATCACATATAGATCATTCATCATTCATCACAACTTTGGCCATATCATATCACAAAGCACTTGCTACAAAAACAAGTTAGACGTCCTCTAATTGTTGTTGCATGTTTTACGTGGTTGAAGTAGGGTTCTAGCAAGAACGTTTTCTTACCTACGTGAAACCACAACGTGATTTGTCAACTTCTATTTACCCTTCATAAGGACCCTTTTCATCGAATCCGCTCCAACTAAAGTAGGAGAGACAGACACCCGCCAGCCACCTTATGCAACTAGTGCATGTTAGTCGGTGGAACCGGTCTCACGTAAGTGTACGTGTAAGGTTGGTCCGGGCCGCTTCATCCCACAATACCGTTGAAGCAAGATAAGACTAGTAACGGCAAGAAAGTTGACAACATCTACGCCCACAACTAATTGTGTTCTACTCGCGCAAGAAGAACTACGCATAGACCTAGCTCATGATGCCACTGTTGGGGAACGTTGCAGAAAACAAAAATTTTCCTACGGTTTCACCAAGATCCATCTAGGAGTTCATCTAGCAACGAGTGATTAGATGCATCTACGTACCTTGTAGATCGCGAGCGGAAGCGTTCAAAGAATGGGGATGAGGTAGTAGAACACGACGTGATCCAAATCACCGGAGATCCTAGCACCGAACGGACGGCACCTCCGCGTTCAACACACATACGGTCAACATAACGTCTCCTTCTTCTTGATCCAACAAGAGGGAAGGAGAGGTTGAGGAAGATGGCTCCAGCAGCAGCACGACGGCGTGGTGATGGTGAAGCTGCAGTACTCCGTCAGGGCTTCGCCAAGCACTATGGAGGAGGAGGAGGTGTTGGAGAGGGAGAAGGAGGCAACCAAAGGCATGGATGAAGAGCCCTCCTTCCCCCACTATATATAGGAGGGCCTAGGGGGGGCGCCGGCCCTAGGAGATCCAATCTCCTAGGGGGGTGCGACCAAGGGGAAGGAATCCTTCCTCCCCAAGGCACCTAGGAGGTGCCTTCCCCTCCTAGGACTCTTCCTCCTTGAAACCCTAGGCGCATGGGCCTCTTGGGGCAGGTGCCCTTGGCCCATGTAGGCCAAGGCGCACCCCCTACAGCCCATGTGGCCCCCCGGGACAGGTGGCCCCACCCGGTGGACCCCCGAGACCCTTCTGGTGGTCCCGGTACAATACCGATGACCCCGAAACTTGTCCCGATGGCCGAAACAGGACTTCCCATATATAAATCTTTACCTCCGGACCATTCCGGAACTCCTCGTGACGTCCGAGATCTCATCCGGGACTTCGAACAACATTCGGGTTACTGCATATACATATCCCTACAACCCTAGCGTCACCGAACCTTAAGTGTGAAGACCCTACGGGTTCGGGAGACATGTAGACATGACCGAGATCGCTCTCCGGTCAATAACCAACAGCGGGATCTGGATACCCATGTTGGCTCCCACATGCTCCTCGATGATCTCATCAGATGAACCACGATGTCGAGGATTCAAGCAACCCCGTATACAATTCCCTTTGTCAATCGATATGTTACTTGCCCGAGATTCGATCGTCGGTATCCCAATACCTCGTTCAATCTCGTTACCGGCAAGTCACTTTACTCGTGCCGTAATGCATGATCCCGTGACCAGACACTTGGTCACTTTGAGCTCATTATGATGATGCATTACCGAGTGGGCCCAGTGATACCTCTCCGTCATACGGAGTGACAAATCCCAGTCTTGATCCATGTCAACCCAACAGACACTTTCGGAGATACCCGTAGTATACCTTTATAGTCACCCAGTTATGTTGTGACGTTTGGCACACCCAAAGCACTCCTACGGTATCCGGGAGTTACACGATCTCATGGTCTAAGGAAAAGATACTTTGACATTGGAAAACTCTAGCAAACGAACTATACGATCTTATGCTATGTTTAGGATTGGGTCTTGTCCATCACATCATTCTCCTAATGATGTGATCTCGTTATCAATGACATCCAATGTCCATAGTCAGGAAATCATGACTATCTATTGATCAACGAGCTAGTCAACTAGAGGCTTACTAGGGACATGTTGGTGTCTATTATTCACACATGTATTACGATTTCCGGATAACACAATTATAGCATGAATAAAGACAATTATCATGAACAAGGAAATATAATAATAATGCTTTTATTATTGCCTCTAGGGCATATTTCCAACAGTCTCCCACTTGCACTAGAGTCAATAATCTAGTTACATTGTGATGAATCGAACACCCATGGAATTCTGGTGTTGATCATGTTTTGCTCTAGGGAGAGGTTTAGTCAACGGATCCGCTACATTCAGGTCCGTATGTACTTTACAAATCTCTATGTCTCCATCTTGAACATTTTCATGAATGGAGTTGAAGCGACGCTTGATGTGCCTTGTCTTCTTGTGAAACCTGGGCTCCTTGGCAAGTGCAATAGCTCCAGTGTTGTCACAAAAGAGTTTGATTGGCCCCGACGCATTGGGTATGACTCCTAGGTCGGTGATGAACTCCTTCACCCATATTGCTTCATGTGCTGCCTCCGAGGCTGCCATGTACTCCGCTTCACATGTAGATCCCGCCACGACGCTCTGCTTGCAACTGCACCAGCTTACTGCCCCACCATTCAAAATATACACGTATCCGGTTTGTGACTTAGAGTCATCCAGATCTGTGTCGAAGCTAGCATCGACGTAACCCTTTACGACGAGCTCTTCGTCACCTCCATAAACGAGAAACATTTCCTTAGTCCTTTTCAGGTACTTCAGGATATTCTTGACCGCTGTCCAGTGTTCCTTGCCGGGATTACTTTGGTACCTTCCTACCAAACTTACGGCAAGGTTTACATCAGGTCTGGTACACAGCATGGCATACATAATAGAACCTATGGCTGAGGCATAGGGGATGACACTCATCTCTTCTATATCTTCTGCCGTGGTCGGACATTGAGCTGAGCTCAATTTCACACCTTGTAACACAGGCAAGAACCCCTTCTTAGATTGATCCATATTGAACTTCTTCAATATCTTATCAAGGTATGTGCTTTGTGAAAGACCTATGAGGCGTCTTGATCTATCTCTATAGATCTTGATGCCTAATATATAAGCAGCTTCTCCAAGGTCCTTCATTGAAAAACTCTTATTCAAATAGGCCTTGATGCTGTCCAAGAGTTCTATATCATTTCCCATCAAAAGTGTGTCATCTACATATAGTATGAGAAATGCTACAGAGCTCCCACTCACTTTCTTGTAAACGCAAGCTTCTCCATAAGTCTGCGTAAACCCAAACGCTTTGATCATCTCATCAAAGCGAATGTTCCAACTCCGAGATGCTTGCACCAGCCCATAAATCGAGCGTTGGAGCTTGCACACCTTGTTAGCATTCTTAGGATCGAAAAAACCTTCCGGCTGCATCATATACAATTCTTCCTTAAGGAAACCATTAAGGAATGCTGTTTTGACGTCCATTTGCCATATCTCATAATCATAGAATGCGGCAATTGCTAACATGATTCGGACGGACTTCAGCTTCGCTACCGGTGAGAAAGTCTCATCGTAGTCAACCCCTCGAACTTGTCGATAACCCTTAGCGACAAGCCGAGCTTTATAGATGGTCACATTGCCATCCGCGTCTGTCTTCTTCTTAAAGATCCATTTATTTTCTATGGCTTGCCGCTCAACGGGCAAGTCAGTCAAAGTCCATACTTCGTTTTCATACATGGATCCTATCTCGGATTTCATGGCTTCTAGCCATTTGTCGGAATCCGGGCCTGCCATCGCTTCTTCATAGTTCAAAGGTTCACCGTTGTCTAGCAACATGATTTCCAAGACAGGGTTGCCGTACCACTCTGGTGCGGAACGTGTCCTTGTGGACCTTCGAATTTCAGTAGGAGCTTGATCAGAAGTATCTTGATCATCATCAATGACTTCCTCTCTAGTTGGTGCAGGCACCTCAGGAACATTTTCTTGAGTTGTGCCATTTTCCGGTTCAAGAGGTAACACTTCATCAAGTTCTACTTTCCTCCCACTTACTTCTTTCGAGAGAAACTCTTTCTCTAGAAAGAATCCATTCTTGGCAACAAAGATCTTGCCTTCGGATCTGAGGTAGAAGGTATACCCAACAGTTTCTTTAGGGTATCCTATGAAGACGCATTTTTCCGACTTGGGTTCGAGCTTTTCAGGTTGAAGTTTCTTGACATAAGCATCGCATCCCCAAACTTTCAGAAACGACAGCTTAGGTTTCTTCCCAAACCATAATTCAAACGGTGTCGTCTCAACGGATTTCGATGGAGCCCTATTTAAAGTGAATGCGGCAGTCTCTAAAGCATAGCCCCAAAAAGATAGCGGTAAATCGGTAAGAGACATCATAGATCGTACCATATCTAATAGAGTGCGATTACGACGTTCGGACACACCATTACGCTGAGGTGTTCCAGGCGGCGTGAGTTGTGAAACTATTCTACATTTTCTTAAGTGTGTGCCAAATTCGTGACTCAAGTTTTCTCCTCCACAATCTGATCGTAGAAACTTGATTTTCCTGTCACGTTGATTCTCAACCTCACTCTGAAATTCCTTGAACTTTTCAAAGGTTTCAGACTTGTGTTTCATTAAGTAGATATACCCATATCTACTCAAATCATCAGTGAGGGTGAGAACATAACGATAGTCACCGCGAGCCTCAACACTCATTGGACCGCACACATCAGTATGTATGATTTCCAATAAGTTGGTTGCTCGCTCCATTGTTCCTGAGAACGGAGTCTTGGTCATCTTACCCATGAGGCATGGTTCGCACGTGTCAAATGATTCGTAATCAAGAGACTCTAAAAGTCCATCTGCATGGAGCTTCTTCATGCGTTTGACACCTATGTGACCAAGGCGGCAGTGCCACAAGTATGTGGGACTATCATTATCAACTTTACATCTTTTGGTACTCACACTATGAATATGTGTAGCATTACGCTCGAGATTCATTAAGAATAAACCATTCACCATAGGAGCATGACCATAAAACATATCTCTCATATAAATAGAACAACCATTATTCTCGGATTTAAATGAGTAGCCATCTCGAATTAAACGAGATATCGATACAATGTTCATGCTCAAAGCTGGCACTAAATAACAATTATTAAGATTTAAAACTAATCCCGAAGGTAAATATAGAGGTAGCGTGCCGACGGCGATCACATTGACCTTGGAACCATTCCCGACGCGCATCGTCACCTCGTCCTTTGCCAGTCTCCGCTTATTCCGCAGCCCCTGCTTTGAGTTACAAATGTGAGCAACTGCACCGGTATCAAATACCCAGGAGCTACTACGGGTACTAGTAAGGTACACATCAATTACATGTATATCATATATACCTTTTGTTTTGCCAGCCTTCTTGTCCGCTAAGTATTTGGGGCAGTTCCGCTTCCAGTGACCACTTCCCTTGCAATAAAAGCACTCAGTCTCGGGCTTGGGTCCATTCTTTGGCTTCTTCCCGGCAGCTTGCTTGCCGGGCGCGGCAACTCCCTTGCCGTCCTTCTTGAAGTTCTTTTTACCTTTGCCCTTCTTGAACTTAGTGGTTTTATTGACCATCAACACTTGATGTTCCTTCTTGACTTCTACCTCTGCTGATTTCAGCATAGCAAATACTTCAGGAATGGTCTTTTCCATCCCCTGCATATTGAAGTTCATCACAAAGCTCTTGTAGCTCGGTGGAAGCGACTGGAGGATTCTGTCAATGACCGCATCATCCGGGAGATTAACTCCCAGCTGAGTCAAGCGGTTATGTAACCCAGACATAGTGAGTATGTGCTCACTGACAGAACTATTTTCCTCCATCTTACAGCTGAAGAATTTGTCGGAGACTTCATATCTCTCGCCCCGGGCATGAGCTTGGAAAACCATTTTCAGCTCTTCGAACATCTCATATGCTCCATGTCTCTCAGAACGCTTTTGGAGCCCCGGCTCTAGGCTGTAAAGCATGCCGCACTGAACGAGGGAGTAGTCATCGGTACGTGCCTGCCAAGCGTTCATAACGTCTTGTTCTGCAGGGAGAACAGGTGCGTCACCCAACGGTGCTTGTAGGACATAATCTTTCTTGGCATCTATGAGGATGATCCTCAGGTTCCGGACCCAGTCCGTATAGTTGCTGCCATCGTCTGTCAGCTTGGTTTTCTCTAGGAACGCGTTGAAGTTGAGGACTACGTTGGCCATTTGATCTACAAGACATATTGTAAAGATTTTAGACTAAGTTCATGATAATTAAGTTCATCTAATCAAATTATTCAATGAACTCCCACTTAGATAGACATCCCTCTTCTAGTCATCTAAGTATAACATGATCCGAGTCAACTAGGCCGTGTCCGATCATCACGTGGGACGGACTAGTCAACGTCGGTGAACATCTTCATGTTGATCGTATCTTCTATACGACTCATGCTCGACCTTTCGGTCTTCTGTGTTCCGAGGCCATGTCTATACACATGCTAGGCTCGTCAAGTCAACCTAAGTGTTTGCATGTGTAAATCTGTCTTACACCCGTTGTATGTGAACGTTTTGAATCAAACACCCGATCATCACGTGGTGCATTGAAACAACGAACTGTCGCAACGGTGCACAGTTAGGGGGAACACTTTCTTGAAATTATTATGAGGGATCATCTTATTTACTACCGTCGTTCTAAGTAAACAAGATGCAAAACATGATAAACATCAAATGCAATCAAATAATAATAGTGACATGATATGGCCAATATCACATAGCTCCTTTGATCTCCATCTTGGGGCTCCATGATCATCTTGTCACCGGCTTGACACCATGATCTCCATCATCATGATCCCCATCATCGTGTCTCCATGAAGTTGCTCGCCAACTATTACTTCTACTACTATGGCTAACGCGTTTAGAAATAAAGTAAAGTAATTTACATGGCGTTTCTCAATGACACGCAGGTCATACAAAAAATAAAGACAACTCCTATGGCTCCTGCCGGTTGTCATACTCATCGACATGCAAGTCGTGATTCCTATTACAATAGCATGAACATCTCATACATCACATATAGATCATTCATCATTCATGACAACTTTGGCCATATCATATCACAAAGCACTTGCTACAAAAACAAGTTAGACGTCCTCTAATTGTTGTTGCATGTTTTACGTGGCTGAAGTAGGGTTCTAGCAAGAACGTTTTCTTACCTACATGAAACCACAACGTGATTTGTCAACTTCTATTTACCCTTCATAAGGACCCTTTTCATCGAATCCGCTCCAACTAAAGTAGGAGAGACAGACACCCGCCAGCCACCTTATGCAACTAGTGCATGTTAGTCGGTGGAACCGGTCTCACGTAAGTGTACGTGTAAGGTTGGTCCGGGCCGCTTCATCCCACAATACCGTTGAAGCAAGATAAGACTAGTAACGGCAAGAAAGTTGACAACATCTACGCCCACAACTAATTGTGTTCTACTCGCGCAAGAAGAACTACGCATAGACCTAGCTCATGATGCCACTGTTGGGGAACGTTGCAGAAAACAAAAAATTTCCTACGGTTTCACCAAGATCCATCTAGGAGTTCATCTAGCAACGAGTGATTAGATGCATCTACGTACCTTGTAGATCGCGAGCGGAAGCGTTCAAAGAACGGGGATGAGGTAGTCAAACACGACGTGATCCAAATCACCGGAGATCCTAGCACCGAACGGACGGCACCTCCGCGTTCAACACACGTACGGTCAGCATAACGTCTCCTTCTTCTTGATCCAGCAAGAGGGAAGGAGAGGTTGAGGAAGATGGCTCCAGCAGCAGCACGACGGCGTGGTGATGGTGAAGCTGCAGTACTCCGTCAGGGCTTCGCCAAGCACTATGGAGGAGGAGGAGGTGTTGGAGAGGGAGAAGGAGGCAACCAAAGGCATGGATGAAGAGCCCTCCTTCCCCCACTATATATAGGAGGGCCTAGGGGGGGTGCCGGCCCTAGGAGATCCAATCTCCTAGGGGGGTGCGGCCAAGGGGAAGGAATCCTTCCTCCCCAAGGCACCTAGGAGGTGCCTTCCCCTCCTAGGACTCTTCCTCCTTGAAACCCTAGGCGCATGGGCCTCTTGGGGCAGGTGCCCTTAGCCCATGTAGGCCAAGGCGCACCCCCTACAGCCCATGTGGCCCCCCGGGACCCTTCCGGTGGTCCCGGTACAATACCGATGACCCCGAAACTTGTCCCGATGGCCGAAACAGGACTTCCCATATATAAATCTTTACCTCCGGACCATTCCGGAACTCCTCGTGACGTCCGGGATCTCATCCGGGACTTCGAACAACATTCGGGTTACTGCATATACATATCCCTACAACCCTAGTGTCACCGAATCTTAAGTGTGAAGACCCTACGGGTTCGGGAGACATGTAGACATGACCGAGATCGCTCTCCGGTCAATAACCAACAGCGGGATCTGGATACCCATGTTGGCTCCCACATGCTACTCGATGATCTCATCGGATGAACCACGATGTCGAGGATTCAAGCAACCCCGTATACAATTCCCTTTGTCAATCGATATGTTACTTGCCCGAGATTCGATCATCGGTATCCCAATACCTCGTTCAATCTCGTTACCGGCAAGTCACTTTACTCGTACCGTAATGCATGATCCCGTGACCAGACACTTGGTCACTTTGAGCTCATTATGATGATGCATTACCGAGTGGGCCCAGTGATACCTCTCCGTCATACGGAGTGACAAATCCCAGTCTTGATCCATGTCAACCCAACAGACACTTTCGGAGATACCCGTAGTATACCTTTATAGTCACCCAGTTATGTTGTGACGTTTGGCACACCCAAAGCACTCCTACGGTATCCGGGAGTTACACGATCTCATGGTCTAAGGAAAAGATACTTTGACATTGGAAAACTCTAGCAAACGAACTATACGATCTTATGCTATGTTTAGGATTGGGTCTTGTCCATCACATCATTCTCCTAATGATGTGATCTCGTTATCAATGACATCCAATGTCCATAGTCAGGAAATCATGACTATCTATTGATCAACGAGCTAGTCAACTAGAGGCTTACTAGGGACATGTTGGTGTCTATTATTCACACATGTATTACGATTTCCGGATAACACAATTATAGCATGAATAAAGACAATTATCATGAACAAGGAAATATAATAATAATGCTTTTATTATTGCCTCTAGGGCATATTTCCAACAGTTACTCCCACTGTGGCTAGTCTAACGAGGGATGGTGCGGCTAATGCTGGTGTGAAAGTGGCGTCAACGAGTCATGCGGTGAATCACTTGTTATTTGCGAATGATAGTGTCCTATTTATGAAGGCCACTGATGAAGGGGCAACATGGACACGAGATCTTGTACAACGGTATTGCAATGCTTCGGGATAACATGTTAATTTATCCAAATCATTTATTCTCATGACACAATGGTGAGAAAAATAAAAAATATTTGGAAACTAAAATTAAATATGTGTTTCATATGCAGATATTCGTTTCGGAGCCCAGGCTCATATGCACCTGAAATCTTTCCCGTCGGTTCAACACATGGATCCGTGCCTTGCTGTGTATTCATTTATATATTGGGCCCTAGAGTTGGTACTAAGGGCATCTCCAAGTCGGACCAGTAAACCGCCCATATCCATCTGGACCGTGTTGTTCGGACTGCGAAATCCATCCAACGCGGTCCTGTATTGATCCGCGGGGCGGTCCGAACGCGTATTCTCTTGTAATTTGGAGACAAATGTGGAGAGCTTTGCCGGAGTCGAGACATGCAACTAACCAATCGTATAATTTTTGCTCCCGCCGCAATCGGTTTCGTTGGTTAAATTTATGGTCAGACTTAGATCTCGGGACGCGTGTTGTGAAACGAAGAGAGTACTTTGTAACTACCGTTAAATTGCTCTCTGGCGTATCATGTCCGTGAAACACGTCCGGACATAAAACGGTTAAACGGACGTATACAGGAGAAATTTACAAGAGGTACTCGCAGCAGGGAGTGAACAAGAGAACAGTGGAGAGATAGATCGAGTCACAAAGTCTACGCGTGAACGTGACATGTACGTGTGCATCACCGGTCAACTCAACAGCTTGGACTGAAGCCAAACGCGAACATTTCAGTTCCTACGTACACTTTCTTCGACTTGGAAAAAGGGTAAACGTCAAAGAAAAGAAACGGAACCTTCAACACTGCACGATCACGCATCACCGCCCCCTCCGCAGATCCCTTCACCAAATTGAGCCTCCTTCCGTACCCCCCACCGCGGCACACCGCGCGCACTCACACAGATCCATGCCGCCGCCGTCGCCGAGCGGGTCACGCGCGGCCATGGCGTGCGTGGTGGCGTCGGAGGTCGCCGCGGTGCTCGCCATCATGCGCCGCAACGTCCGCTACGGCGGCGACGAGGAGCGCCTCGACCACCCCCTCGTCGCGGGCCTCAAGTCCCTCCGCCGCGCCGCGGCCACGTGGGGCCCGCGCCGGTGGCGGGACGTGGAGCCGCTCCTCTTCCTCGGCCCCTTCCTCGACGTCGTCCGCTCCGACGAGGCCGGCGCGCCCGCCACGGGCGCCGCGCTCTCGTCCCTCTGCAAGGTGCTCCCCCTCGACCTCGTCGGCCCCGACGCGCCCGGCGCGGACCGGGCCATGGCCGCCGTCGTGGAGGCCGTCGCCGGGTGCCGCTTCGAGGTCACCGACGCGGCGTCCGAGGAGGCCGTCCTGGCCAGGGCGCTGCAGGTGCTGCTCGCCTGCGTGCGTGGCCGCGCGGCGCGGGCGCTCTCCAACCGCCACGTCTGCGACGTCGTCAGCACCTGCTTCCGCGTCGTGCAGCAGGCCGGCGCCAAGGGGGAGCTGCTGCAGCGCGTGTCCCGGCAGACCATGCAGGAGGTTGTCCGGTGCGTCTTTGCCCGCCTGCCCGACATTGATCCCACCGCGGTTGAAGACCAGAAGGTGTTGCTATTTGCTTACTTATGCGCACTGAGAACGTCGAAATTGTTGTTCGTCCACTTATACCATTATAATTTAAATCGCGGCTGCTCACATAGGAGTGTAAATGAATGAATGTACAAGTACTAGTACCAAAAAGAATGAACGTGCATATGTAATCTGACCTTGTGAATTTGAGTTCAGTTTTCCATTCCTGTGAACTAAAAATATTGAGTTCAATTTTTAGTGGCCTTCAGTCAAGATATTTATCAAGTTAATTTAGAAAGAAACATTTTGGCACTAACAACTAACAATACTCATATGTCCCAATTAGAAAGTTAAAATGCATTACACTCATGATAGCAATTTTTATGCAGATTGCTAGCAAGAACGAAGTTTCGAGTGCTAGCGAAATGGGGAATGGGAGCGATTCTGTGTGCTTGAGTAGCTCACAGGATCAGGTTGGAGGTGAATTTGGTGTTGTGCAAGACGAGGCTATGATGGAGCTGTTTGGGGTTCCTTGCATGGTAGAAATATTGCAATTTTTGTGCTCTCTGTTGAACATAGCAGAAGACAGTCAGGTGGACCCAAATATGAATCCAATTGACTTTGATGAGGATATACCACTCTTTGCTCTGGGGTTGATCAATTCTGCTATTGAGCTATCAGCTTCGTCCATACAGAGACACCCAAAACTACTGGCTTTTGTACAAGATGAACTGTTCCGCAATCTAATGCAGTTTGGCTTGTCAGATAGCCCCTTGATTCTGTCGACCGTATGCAGTGTTATTTTTACACTCTTCTACCATTTACGTCGGGAACTGAAGCTGCAAATTGAGGCTTTCTTTGCGTGTGTGATCCTTAGGCTAACCCAGAGTAGATATGGAGCTAGTTACCAGCAGCAGGAAGTTGCCCTGGAGACTCTAGTGGTTTTTTGCCAGCAGAAAGATTTTATGGTTGAGATGTATACAAATATGGATTGTGATTTACAGTGCTCTAATGTTTTTGAAGACCTGGTTAATGTTCTCTCCAAAAGTGCATTCCCTGAGGAGAGTACCTTGTCAACTTTAAATGTGCTTGCTTTGGATGGTTTGGTTGCTGTCATTCAGGCAATAGCAGAGAGGATTGGTAATTCACCTCAGCACTGCCAGCAGCCAGTGCAAGAATTAAGTGAATATTTTTCCTTTTGGCAATTAAAGTGTGAGAACATTAATGATCCTGATCAATGGGTTAGATTTGTTAACCAGCAGAAAAGCATCAAGAGAAAGCTAATGGTTGGTGTTGAACATTTTAATAGGGATAAAAGGAAGGGCTTTGAGTACCTGCAAGCTGCTCATCTCTTGCCTGAAAAACTTGATCCACAAAGTGTTGCCCTGTTTTTCCGCTACTCGCCTGGATTAGACAAGAATCTTCTTGGGGACTATCTGGGGAATCATGACGAGTTCTCCATTCAGGTCCTTCATGAATTTTCTAGAACCTTCGACTTCAAGGAGTTGAACTTGGATGCTGCCTTGAGGCTCTTCTTGGAAACCTTTCGGCTGCCTGGTGAATCACAGAAGATACAAAGGATTCTTGAGGCCTTTTCTGATAGGTACTATGAAGAGTCACCAGAATTGTTCGTTAACCGGGATGCTGCCCTGGTGCTGTCGTATTCAGTAATCTTGCTCAACACGGACCAACACAATGTACGGGTTAAGAATAAGATGTCAGAAGAAGATTTTATTAGGAACAATCGCCGCATCAATGGTGGGAATGATCTTCCAAGGGAATTCTTATCTGAGCTATATTATTCTATTTGTCGAAATGAAATCAAAACCATTCCCGAGCAAGGAGTTGGATGCTCAGAGATGTCTTTCAGCCGCTGGGCTGATCTGATGTTTAAGTCAAAGAGGGCATCAGCTTACATTGCTTGTCACTCCTATCCTTTTCTTGATCATGACATGTTCCTTATCATGGCCAGGCCAACAGTTGCTGCTATCTCAGTGATCTTTGATAATGTTGAGCAAGAAGAGATTCTTACAAGATGCATTGATGGGTTTCTGTCAGTGGCAAAGCTGGCTGCATCCTATCATCTTAATGATGTGCTGAATGATCTTGTTGTGGCACTTGGTAAGTTCACCATTTTGTCGATCGCTTCCTGTGATGATCCTGCAACAGCTTTTGGTGAGGACACCAAAGCTAGAATGGCAACAGAGGCTCTTTTCACTATAGCAGTGACTCATGGTGATCACATAAACAGAGGATGGAGGACAATTGTAGATTGCATTTTAAGATTTCATGAGATAGGTCTCCTTCCTGCTTGTCTCACCAACGATACAGCTGATGATGAGGAGTCCTTCTCTGCTTCATTGCCCACCAAAGTTTCTCAAGTTGAGCCAAAGAAAACATATGGGCTGATGGGGAGGTTCACCCAACTACTGTATTTAGATGCTGAAGAGCCATGGTTCCAGCCAACAGAGGAGCAACTTGCTGCTCAGAGGAATGCTTCAGAGACCCTAAAAAAGTGCCAAATAGGTACCATCTTCACCGAGAGCAAATTCCTACAGGCTGACTCGCTTTTGAATCTGGCAAGAGCCCTCATTCAGGCAGCAGGCCGACCTCAGAAGATCAGCAGCTCAGTAGATGTTGAAATCAATGCAGTCATCTGCTTAGAGCTTATCATTGCCGTCACATTAAACAACAGAGACAGGATTGTCCTCTTATGGCATGATGTTTATGAGCACATAACTCACATTGTTCAGTCCACAGTAATGCCCTGTAATCTGGTGGAGAAAGCTGTTTTTGGCCTCCTGGACATCTGCCAGCGTTTGCTTCCTTATAAGGAGAACCTCGTGGATGATCTACTGAGGTCGCTTCAGTTAATCTTGAAACTTGATGCTCGTGTGGCTGATGCGTATTGCGAGAGCATCACCCAGAAGGTCGCATGCCTTGTCAAGGATAATGCAACACATATCAAGTCTCAGATGGGTTGGCAAACTATCATTTCCTTGCTCTGTGTCACTGCTCATCATCCTGATGCTTCTGACGCTGGTTTTGAAGCCCTGATTTACATCATGTTTGAGGGGGCACACCTCTCACCTGCCAACTTTGTGCTTTCGGTGGAGGCCTCAAGACAGTTTGCAGGGTCTCGGCTCGGGTCCGCTGAAAGATCTATCCATGCTTTGAACCTAATGGCTGAATCAGTGAATTGGCTTGTGCGCTGGTCGCATGAGGTTAAGGAAGCTGGTGGAGAGGCCGAAAGGATGCTGGAAGGAATCGCTGAGATGTGGCTGCGGCTAGTCCAGGCGCTACGAAAGGTGTGCACAGATCAGAGAGAACAAGTGAGGGATCATGCTCTGGTATTGTTGCACAGATGCTTAGTAGCTGATGGGATATCAGTTCCATCTTCGGCGTGGTTGATGTCATTCGACATTGTCTTCCAGTTGCTTGATGAATTGCTAGAGATTGCGGAGAATTTCTCGCCAAAGCATTATAGAAACATGGAGGCGTCCCTCTTGCATGCTGTAAAGCTGTTGTCCAAACTATCCTTGCAGTCACTCAATGATCTTTCGGCACACATCGGTTTCAGTAAGCTATGGTTGGAGGTACTGGACATGGTAGAGAAGCTCATGAAAGCCAAAGTAAGAGGGGGCAGCAGGACTGAGAAGTTACAAGAGGCCGCCACAGAGCTACTCAAGAACATACTGCTGGCGATGAATGCGAGCGGGATCTTATCGAGGACGAGCGCCGGCGGGGAGAACAGTTTGTGGGAAGCAACATGGCTTCGGGTTAACAAGATTGCGCCTTCGCTTCAGTCAGTGGTTTTCCCTGATTATGATGATGCAGTACAAAGTGCACAAAGTAAGTTGGATATCCCAGCAGTTTCTGAGGGGAGGTTGGTCCCAGTTTAGATGAACAAACTGTACTACTGGGTATAATATGTAACTGTAGGTTATAGTTAGAAGCAGATGATTTCAGATGTACTCGTAGTATACTTTTTGTGATAAATAACTTGGATTTCATACTGGTCAGATTCATGGTCAAGTTTGAGTAAAATGTGAGGGGGCACTTGCAAACCAGAAGGAACGAAACTGATCCACCATCAATTTCATCATGTTATAAATGTTGAACTGGTGGTACTACGGTACTTAATCTCGAGCAGCTAACTACTAAGTAGAAAGCTAACTGAACGACTCTTTAGGCTGGTCGTAATGGGAGTATCATAGCTAGTATCATGCATGCCAACTAGGCAGTTTTGATGAGGTGACATAGAATTAAATGAAGAAAGAGAAAGTTGAGTATCATATTATGATACCGTATCATAATAAATGCTACACTACTGTGTGTCATGCATGGTAATAAATAAAGTCATCTATGATACTACTATATGATACTATGCATTAGAGAGGTAGTATCATATGCATGATACTACCTTATGATACTACCCATTACAAGCAGTCTTATGATACCGTATCATAATAAATGCTATATACTACTATGTATCATGCATGATACTAACTTATGATACTACCCATTATAAGCAGTCTTATGATACCGTATTATAATAAATGCTATATACTACTATGTATCATGCATGGCAATAAATAAAGGCATCTATGATACTAATACTCCCTCCGTTTTTATTTAGTCCGCATATTAGCTTTGGTCAAAGTCAAGCTTTGTAAACTTTGACTAAGTTTATAAACAAAAATATTAATATATACAATAACAAATCAATACTATTAGATTTATTATTGAATGTACTAACACATCATATAGATTTCTTATGGTAAATGCTTATAATTTTTTTTATAAAGTTGGTCAAACTTTATGAAATTTGACTTCATTCAAAGCTAATATGCAGACTAAATAAAAACGAAGGGAGTACGTGATACTCTCTCTGGTTCAATATGTAGCGCGCATGGTTTGCAGCTCCAAAACCAAGACATGACGTGGAGTTGTACTTTTGGACCACAATAACCCTGCCTGCACACTCTGTACACATGCATGTGGATGTGGTTGCATCTCCTGTGAACAGTTGAGGGTAATTCTAGGAAAAAACTAATACACACTAGATAAGGGAATGAAGGGAGTAATATGCATTAGAAAGATAGTATCATACATTAGTATCATACACATGATACTAATTTATGATACTACTCATTGCAATCAGCCTTAGGTAGCTTAGCTAGGAGGACGAAACTAGTAGTGGGTACTTTGATCTGCTTGAGCAGTTCTAGCAGGAAAATGCACGAGAAATCGCATACTTGCTGCTCGATCCTCACTTCACTCCAAGGAAATCCGGGAGAAGGGCCGCCCGAGGCTCGGCGTCCCGATGCGGCGGCGCACCCTGGCCATGGCCATCGCCACCGCCACGGAGCGGTCTGGCCCCGCCGGCGGAGGGAAGAAGCCGGTGTGCCGCTTGCACGCCAGGGCCCGGCGCTTGTGCCGGTACGCGCGGTCGTGGGCGCCCCGGCCGTGGGAGTGGGACGCGGCCTCGCCGTCGCCGTCCCCGGCCTGGTCGACGCCGGAGCTCCCCGCGCGCTTCCTCTTGGCGCCCGGCGCGGTGGCGACGGCGTAGCTGCCTTGGTCCACGTAATGCGCGGCCGAGAAGGGGCCAGCCGGGGCCGGAACGGCGTATTCGTCGACGTCCATGGCGACGTCGAGCTGGAGCACCTTCAGGAAGATGTCGAGGTCGGCGCCGGGGCCGGCGAGGCGCTCGAGCGCGTCGACGGCGTCGGTGAGGCGGTCGACCTCGGCGCTGCAGACGAAGAGGGACCTGAGTCCCGCGAGGAACTTCTTGGCGGAGCCGACGACGGCGGAGGGGTCGGTAGTGGCGTCGAGCACCTGCTGCCCGCGCAGCGCCTCCTTCCGCAGCAGCTGCAGCCAGCGGTGGAGGGAGCTGCCCCGCACCGCGGCCCGGGCCTCGGCGGCGTCCGCCACCCCGCGCACCATCGCCACCAGCTGCCGCAGCCGGCGCCGGCGCTGGCTCACCCGCGAGTTGCCGCCCCAGTTGGACTTGAGGTAGCCGATGAATTCGCCCATGAGGGGCGAGTCGAGGATCTTCATCGCGGCTCCTGCCCGGCTGTCCCCTCGCGCGAACCCCGACCAGGATCAGCCGTCGGCGGCGAGGGCTGAGGGAGAGGAGTTGGAGGTGGTAGCAGCAGCAGCAGCGGCAGAGAGTGGCATTGGACGACGGAGTGCGCGGGTTGCCGGGTTCGTGTCAGATAAAGCTATCCCAGTAGAGTGAGCTAGAGAGTGACCAGTGTGCCCATGGCCGTGCGTGCACTGGACCAAGACCAAAAGATTCGATCACGAGCGCGCCTGCCACGCGACGCGAGCCCCCCTCTGTCTCTCTAGGAGTACTGTACTAGTTTGTGTCAGCCGTTGGATTCGGGATCGAAGGGCAGACTCATGAGTGATCGGGGAGCGAGACGCAGCAACGTCGCAACGATAAATTAAAGAAGGAAGAGTTACTCTAGACTAGCACACTCGTGCTGTCTTGTCATCAATCAAAAGGCTTGACAAGGCAAGGTGAGATTTGAGATAACTTTCACATCCACCGGTGCGCATCGGGTCGAGTTCACGTCACATCACATTCACGCCCCCGGTTTGGCATGCAGAGACCAGTTGAGCGAGCGAGTTGGGGCCTCGGGGCTCGCTTCCCGGTCGGCCGTGCCAAAAGTTGCCGTGGACGTGTGGTGGCGCACCCGCGTGCGGGCTGGCCCGTGTTTCGAGTAGAACGAGAGACAAGGCAAAGTGATTCAAGTATACTCTTTAGTCATGATGGAGTACATATTTATACAATGGGAAAAGACACGAGTTGTGGGAGGCGTCTGTTCGGAGAGACGCGAGGAACCGCCATGTCGGTTGTCAAACTGGCAACCGTACGTGGGGATTAATGCAGGGATTAATCTTTAATCAAGTAATTGATTAAATCCTAACACTCCCCCTAATTACTGCTTGTCCTTTCGTATATCCATCATCTTGATAAAGTCTCCTCCAAAAACTCTGTGAGAAAAATATGAGGAGTATAGAGTTTGATATGTTGCTAAAACTCCTTCAAACCCAGTGGGAAAAATAAGAAAAAAATGGTACAACATATAATGGTCATTGTCTCTTTTAACTCAATACGAGAAAACTCATAGAGTTTAGAGGATAATAAATATGTCATATATACTTTCCCGAAAACCCCGGTGGGGAAAAACAGAAAGTATGACATATGATCTCATGTTGATATTACCTCATTAAAAACCTTTATGAGACCTGTATAGTAAACTCATGAAGGAAAAAAGAGTATAATATGATGCTTTGAACAGGAACAATTCAGGAAGATACTCCCCCTGATTCTTGCATATTCCAAAGTCGTCATATACCAATTCCATGTACACATTCCTGGAATGTAAAAGTTGGTAGAGACTTTGTGAACAAATCAGTTGCATGATTTGACTTGCAAGATATGCAATATAGTGATATTGCTTATTATGTAACCTGTTTGCATCCGGGCAACAGAAGAAACATTATCGTTGAGATAATAGTTGGTGGATGTAGCCATGAGGTCTGTCTCGAAGACTCTTCACGAGAGGGCTACCACGTCTAGTAGGAACACTAAGCTTGTCTACGATCTGACATAGTGGGGATCTGATCGATGTATCCAATGATATTGGTGTTCACATTTCTGTGAAACTGGAAAATCAGGACAAGATGTTTGATGCCTTGGAGATATCGAAAGATATTCTTGAGTACCAACCAATTGTGTTTGGTGGATCCAATGGCATTATGGAACATTGAGTCACAATATCTCATTTCCATCATCTCTTGGTCTAAATAGATCATTCTCTACGTCTAGAGAATGAACTACCATGAGAGTTATGGATGGATAAGATTTGTCCACAATAAATTTCTCCAATATATTATGGATATAGACATCATAGTATATGTATGAGTGAAGGTGCTCAAGTAGTAACGAGCGGTATCTTGGTTTTACCCAAAACCTTCATTTAAACTCCGTCGTTTAGATGATTACATGTATCGTCATTGCAGGAGTAATCACTGTGCATGACAGACAAACATGGATAACCATCATTGTAGGAGTAATCCTTGTGGAAAGGAACTCACTAAGTCGGTTGTACCAAATGTACCGACAACAATAAGTCATATGGTGACTTATTGATTTTTACACAATGTATGTTGCATTTTGTATTTCGATTCAGAATTGAGATTCCATTGGAAATCAATCATATATGTCTGAATCTAGCGAGCCACATGGATATGTGATCACTACATCTATCCACTGCAGAGATAGATGATTTGTACTGCCAATGATATAAGTTATCGGAAAGAGATTCCACCTCTGGAGAATAGTTGGGTATCTGCGTAAACCCTTGTGCTACAATACTTGCTCTTTGTTTCACCACCTCGTTGTTCTCAATTCTGTTTCCAGAAAAAAACTGGTGTAGGTATTACTTATGAATACCTTCCCATTATTGAGCAAGATCAATTCTACCTAGATTATACCCTTTGCTTGAGTTCAGTCCGAGTGTTGTTCACACTTTGCCATGGCCATGGTCTTTGGATCTGAATCATTTGAAAGGTTTTTGCAATCTAGTTGAGAAATGTATGTTAACAATTGTAGACTTCCGGTTATATGATTCTCCAGAATCTATATATCAATATATAGTTGATGGAAATATCGTTACCCATGGTGACTGCTTGCGATTTCCCAATGCGATTGAGTCCGGTATTCCGATGTCCCAGTCATTATGTGCACTATGACCTGGGTTGGTGGAGGTTTCCCGTCCACTGGGTGTATACTACCCATTAGGTGCCTGCCAACGTGAAGTTGACTTGCATTTACTGATTCACAGGCCTTGATATCCTTACTTGCGAGAAGCTGAATCCTGATGTACTTCTTCCATACATCTCCCCCTGTTGCTTTGAACGGGGAGTGGAGTGGATTTTGTTGGTACCTCCACTCTTTCAGGCGTACTTTTGCAGGATTGTAGGATTGTGTGACACCTTTATAGTCAGTAAATAAATCTGGCAGGTTATTTGCAATATGTTGCAAATCTTCTGAACGCATGGTTCAGCTCTTTGAGTACGTGGATATGAGGAAGAAATGTGTTGAACATTCCACTAATTTCCTGGCATTCTTTATGGTACTTGAATTCTCCCCCTAATGCCTGGAAATATTCCTCATTGAAACAACATACTGGCCTTGAATAACTCCCCATGTGAGGGGCTTGAGGTATTGACGATAATACAGTTATTCCTCACATAGATCCCAACTATATGTTGAGGGGCCAATGATGTATGTCGGGGTGATGATATCGGTGTGTAACCGAATTATCGCAGATAGAAAATACTTGGTAGATTTCCACGTATCAAAGATAGAGGGGAATAATATTATGCAGTTTGGCCATGAGCGTGTAAAACTGCATGACTCCAACGTAAAGTTGGTAAGTTGCAATTCCAAAGTAAAGATAATGCAATGAGCTTAACTCTTTGGATAAAGGATTCTACCAAACCATTTTGAGTGTAGACATTAGGACAAATTGCTAAACTTCAATCTGAGGGCCATAGGAAGGCACTCAAGAAGAATTCGGCAATGTTATCCATTCGATTGCTTGAAATCGATGTCAGGATAATGAGTCAATGGTTTCGTGTGAATAAAGCACACATTAAGACCATCATGTAGATATGTTTTTTAGAACCATGGAATGCCTAAATAGTCTAGTCAATGGATGGGAAGAGCCACTTACCTCAACTTGATGCATTCAAGGAGTCTGAGTGGTTCAGCGTAGACTTTAAGGTGTGCGAGCCTTAAAATTAGCTTCCCTGTGTCACTTATAGTGCACATAAAATCCAAATGTTGTTAGAATTTAGCATCATAATAATCATAAACTATTGGAATTGCTGATAGTTTCGGTTTCAACCCAATGTCTCGATGACCAAGACGAGTATGCCAAGTTGTCATGTACAAGACACTCGGGAAAAATATTTCGTACACCACATGTGCTACGGGGTTGTGTCGTATGTGTAGTACAATCCAGATGATACACAGAGAATGTGCTTGCCATATCCGTTGTATATGGTAAAGAGAAGTTATTTCTCTTTGTTGTCATCATAAGTTTCGCTATGGAAACTATTTTGACGGATACCTCCATAGTTTAGTAGGATACGAGTTTAACCGGGAAGCAATGAAACATCCTTAAGTTACTCGAGTACCCACAGGGATAGTAAATATGACTCGAGTTGAGCCAACAAATACCTCATCGCGTCTAGCGATTTTAAAATATCTCCTTTTCTCCCAACGAGAGTGGAAACATTTTACTTCCCTGAGTATAGAGTTCGTGGTGCATATGTCCACAAGGCACAAATCATCTTTCATCAGATTGACCCCCGTAAAAATCTATATATAGACATGAAGATTCTCAATATAAAAATCACTCAGATATATAGAATACATACAAATGTATTTGTACCAAAGTGCTGATACAATATATTGTGATATACAATATATGATGACAACAATACTTATGTTCTTATTAGAACATCGTAAATGGACATAAATTGCGTTGACCACTCAGGAGATTGAGAGACTAGACGAAGTCTTCAGACATGTTAGTTGGTGCATATTCAACCTTCATGTTCTCCGTGCTCATAGGGTCCCATGACTGCTGATAGTCATGTTGAAGGGATGAAGTGAGATTCAAACCTTTGCCCTTGAGATTCTTTACATCCCAGGAATAGCTGATACAGAATAACCAGATGTTGAGATCTGCTTCGATATAATGTCTTAAGATTTATAAGGCAACATATTTTTCTGTTAGCGGTGTGATCCCGACCAGAGGTGAATCCTACGGTCTTGGATTGCACACATTATTCCACGAGACACAAGAGCGATCATGATGTCGATGGCCCAGATAGGGCAGTGGTAACCATTGAGGACGAATGCCTCAAACTTTATAGTCATATGTTACCTCTATGGGTAAACCAGAGATAATTAATTTACATCTAGTAAATTAAAAACCATCATGATTGATGTTGTAATGAACTTAGCAAAATCAATGGGTATTTCAAGAAGTTATCTTGAAACCATTAATATGAATCTCAAATTGCTAAGTATGACATCTTGAAGATAGGGAGTAGATCTCGCAACACTAGGGAGTATAATCTGATGAAATCAGTAGATACTCACTCCTAATGCCTTATGTTATGACTTAGTAAAATGTGTGGAAGAGCACTTTGTAAAGCAATCATAATGTCAAAATGACAAAATATAGACTGTATCAGCAGTCATTGATAATCTGCGTAGGCAGTAGATCCATATGACTACCTTGTGATCCATATGACTACCTTGTGATCCACCAACCTCGTGCTGATAACGTGTTTCGAGTAGAACGAGAGACAAGGCAAAGTGATTCAAGTATACTCTTTAGTCATGATGGAGTACATATTTATACAATGGGAAAAGACACGAGTTGTGGGAGGCGTCTGTTCGGAGAGACGCGAGGAACCGCCATGTCGGTTGTCAAACTGGCAACCGTACGTGGGGGATTAATGCAGGGATTAATCTTTAATCAAGTAATTGATTAAATCCTAACAGCCCGGAGCTACCACCGCGCACAGTAACCGAGAGCGGCCTGGCCTCCGACCAAAGTCACGCGCCGGTGAACTCGTGCGTGCGTACGTGCCCGAGCGCCCCACATGCTCCGGCCCACCTGGTTGCAACTTGCAAGTTTGCAGCTGCACCGTCTGCTGGAACATGATAGGCGAATGCATGCAGGTAGTAATTTTTTTGTTGAGGAAATGCATGCAGGTAGCAGAAATGGGAGGAGACCGACAGACCAAAGAAGGCGAGGCCACGCCACATCGGCCGGGGCCCAAACACTCGTCCTTTTCGTTTTTATAAGCAAGAATGCACGTGCAAGCACCCACTTGGCGGCCCATCATCGTCCTCGAGATAAATTCACCGGAGGTCGCTGGACTCGCTCCTAAATTTCACTTCGGTCACTGGTCATGAAAGCCACCTCACTGCGTACGCTTTGGTCCCCGTATTCTGCCTGCGTGGCATAGCGTTTGACCGATGACTGTCCACGCATGTGCCAACAGGACAGCAGTAGAGTGACCCGAATCGGCGCGCTCGTTTTCTTTCTTCCGCTGGAGAACTTCCTTCCTGCTTGCCGGAGGGCAGGCGGCTCCCCTCCAGCGACGAACGAGGTCGTCGGTCGTGAGGGGGTCGCCGAATCCATGCGTGTGTATTGTTTTAGGCTCAAGTAGCTTAGGTTTTTTGTTTGTTCATCGTTTTGGCTTCGGCGGCGATGACGATGCTAAATAAATATTATTCAGATCCTTCGCCGATGAGGCGATCCGCTCTATGGTTGGGGTTGGATTTGAAGATTAGCCCGTTCAAGTAAGGATGGCGCGGCCGTAACGACATCCTTGTGATGGACTTATGCCCTCAGGCTTCGCCGTCGCGATAACGTTTGCTCCAGCGTCAGCGTAGAGTTTGGGAGGTAGTCTAGGAGTGGATGCAGATTATGGTCTGCATCGGCAGCATTTGGAAGATGGTGGATCGTGTGTTGGGTTCGTTGTTCGTGGCATGTAGGTATGGTTTCGTCCTCCGACGTCTTAATTGTGCAGGGGGGCAGCGATGGCGTGTCTAGGGTGTTGCCCTGGTCTGATTCATTCAACGGCAATGGCTAGCCACCTTGGAGGTCTGGAAAGCTGCATATCAGCGTCGAGCTTGGGATAGGAGGTGATCTGTCTTTTTTTTCTTTGATGGCTGTTGTGGTGGTGCCGGAGGAAGCTGACGGGTGCTGGTGTCAAGTTCAGGGAATTCTTCAGTCTTGATTATTTTTCTTTTTCTTGGCTGATGTTCCTTTGGGTAAAGGCTAGCGTTCTATTATCTTTTTAGTTTTGTCAGGTCGATGTCTACATAACTTGTACAGTGATCTTTATAATATAAATGAGATATGTATTACCATGTAAAGAATGCCAGCATTAGAGTAGGATTCATCGGCGGTCATTGAACTTGTCCTCAAAATTCACTTTGTTGTATTGAAGAATAAATCAAGGGCGCATGGCCCACTTGCATGCGGGTTTTTTTTATTGTAAAAACGGCATGTGTAACGCCTGAGAGTTAGACGCTGCACAGTGTAGTGTAACGCTTAGATGTCGGGCGCTATATAAAAGGGTTAGCTAGGTGAAATTTTTTCAAACACAGTTTAGTTTGTAAAATAGTTTTCTCCATGGGTTAGATTTGTCATTTTTGCCGTAACCTACTGGGGCTCAAAGCGGGACACGACACACGTCGCCGTCAGTGGTCACCGAAACCATTGAGTCTAAGGGAGGCAGTTGTCATCCTCGTAGCCCGTTAGGAGGAGGCACAAGAGTCTGGGCCGTGGCACCAAGTTTCTTCACATCACCAGTTCCTAAAACCACGAAATCAGCAAGCTCGGGTATGAGGAACATGAGGCAATCCACGCGGTGATGATACTGGTTGTCTCCATACACGAGCCCTCATGGAGGCCTTACCGATGCAGCCAGCACTGCCTAAGTGCCTAGGGCCTTTGGCGGTGCGTGTATGACGTGTTTCTCTTCGACGACCTTTTCCTTGTCGGTCACAACTCATCATTAGAGCACTGCCCTAACAACATCGATATTTTCAGTCCCGCCTCCGCCTTAAACCGGAACCGCCTTTGTCGCTCCTTGCCATCCTACTCACCACACCGCGATGCACCACAACACATACTCGTCATTCCAGTTGGCTGGGGAGAGATCATACTCCATGGCCGCTTCAGGTTCAACTTCATAGGGGCAGGTAAGACAAGGCAACACTCTCGCAGTCACGTGAAAGCGTGCTTGATGGTGACCATGGAACAGAGGTGTGATACGTTTTTAACATATCTAATAATTTTTGATCGCTTCATGCTATATTATCTACTGTTTTAGATATTATTGGTCTTTATTATCCATTTTTATATTATTTTTGGGCCTAACCTATTAACCGGAGGCCCAACCCAGAATTGCTGTTTTTTGTCTGTTTTAGGGTTTCGAAAAAAAGGAATATCAAACGGAGTCCAAACGAAATGAAACATTCAGGAACGTGATTTTCTCAACGAACAAGACCTAGGAGACTTGGACCCTACGTCAAGACACAAAAGAGGAGGCCACGAGGTAGAGGCGCGCTTACCCCCCCCCCCCAGGCGCGCCCTCCACCCTCGTGGGCCCCCTATTGCTCCACTGACGTACTTCTTCCTCCTATTTGTACCTACGTACCCCCCAAACGATCAGATACGGAGCCAAAACCCTAATTCCACCGCCGCAACTTTCTGTATCCACGAGATCCCATCTTGGGGCCTGTTCCGGAGCTCCGCCGGAGGGGGCATCGATCACGGAGGGCTTCTACATCAACACCATAGCCCCTTCGATGAAGTGTGAGTAGTTCACCTCAGACCTATGGGTCCATAGTTAGTAGCTAGATGGCGTCTTCTCTCTTTTTGGATCTCAATACAATGTTCTCGCTCTCTCTTGTGGAGATCTATTCGATGTAATCTTCTTTTTGCAGTGTGTTTGTTGAGACCGATGAATTGTGGGTTTATGATCAAATCTATCTATGAACAATATTTGAATCTTCTCTGAATTCTTTTATGTATGATTGGTTATCTTTGCAAATCTCTTTGAATTATCAGTTTGGTTTGGCCTACTAGATTGATCTTTCTTGCAATGGGAGAATTGCTTAGCTTTGGGTTCAATCTTGCGGTGTCCTTTCCCAGTGATAGTAGGGGCAGCAAGGCACGTATTGTATTGTTGCCATCGAGGATAACAAGATGGGGTTTTCATCATATTGCATGAGTTTATCCCTCTACATCATGTCATCTTGCTTAAGGCGTTACTCTGTTTTCATTAACTTAATACTCTAGATGCATGCTGGATAGTGGTTGATGAGTGGAGTAATAGTAGTAGATGCAGGCAGAAGTCGGTCTACTTGTCTCGGACATGATGCCTATATACATGATCATACCTAGATATTTTCATAACTATGCTCAATTCTGTCAATTGCTCAACAGTAATTTGTTCACCCACCGTATAATACTCATGCTCTCGAGAGAAGCCACTAGTGAAACCTATGGCCCCCAGGTCTATCTTCATCATATTAATCTCCCAATACTTAGTTATTTCCTTTGCTTTTTTACTTTGCTTTTATTTTACTTTGCATCTTTATCACAAAAATACCAAAAATATTATCTTATCATATCTATCAGATCTCACTCTCGTAAGTGGTCGTGTAGGGATTGACAACCCCTTATCGCATTGGTTGCGAGGATTTATTTATTTTGTGCAGGTGCGAGGGACTCGCGCGTAGCCTCCTACTGGATTGATACCTTGGTTTTCAAAAAATGAGGGAAATACTTACGCCAGTTTGCTGCATCATCCCTTTCTCTTCGAGCAAAACCAACGTAGTGCTCAAGAGGTAGCAAGAAGGATTTCTGGCGCCGTTGCCGGAGAGGTCTACGCAAAAGTCAATATACCAAGTACCCATCACATACCCTTATCTCCCGCATTACATTATTTGTCATTTGCCTCTCATTTTTCTCTCCCCCAGTTCACTCTTGTCGTTTTATTCGCCCTCTCTCTCTCTCTATCCTCCCTTTCTTTCTCTATTTGCCTCTTTTTGCCCGCTTGCTTTTTGTTTGCTTGTGTGTTAGTTTGCTTATTTTGTCACGATGGCTCAAGATAACACTAAATTATGTGACTTCATCAATACCAACAACAATGATTTTATTAGCACTCCGATTGCTCCTTTTACCGATGCTGAATCTTGTGAAATTAATACTGCTTTGCTGAATCTTGTCATAAAAGATCCGTTTTCCGGCCTTCCTAGTGAAGATGCCGCTACCCATCTAAATAGCTTCGTTGATTTGTGTGATATGCAAAAGAAGAAAGATGTGTATAATGATATTGTTAAATTGAAGCTATTTTCTTTTTCGCTTAGAGATCGTGCTAAATGTTGTTTTTCGTCTTTGCCTAAAAATAGTATTGATTCATGGAACAAGTGCAAAGATGCTTTTATCTCTAAGTATTTTCCTCCCGCTAAGATCATCTCTCTTAGAAACGACATTATGAATTTTAAGAAACTTGATCATGAACATGTTGCACAAGCTTGGGAGAGAATGAAACTAATGATACGTAATTGCCCTATTCATGGTTTAAATTTGTGGATGATTATACGAAATTTTTATGCCGGATTGAATTTTGCTTCTAGAAATCTTTTAGATTCGGCTGCGGGAGACACTTTTATTAAAATCACTTTAGGATAAGCTACTAAACTCCTAGATAATATTATGGTTAATTATTCTCAATGACATATTGAAAGACCTACTAATAAAAAGGTGCATGCGATAGAAGAAATTAATGTTTTGAGTGGAAAGATGGATAAAATTATGAAATTATTTGCTAGTAAGAGTGTTTCTTCTAATCCTAATGATATGCCCTTGTCTACTTTGATTAAGAATAATAATGAATCTATGGATGTGAATTTTGTTGGTAGGAACAATTTTGGTAACAACGCATATAGAGGAAATTTCAATCCTAGGCCTTATCCTAGTAATCCCTCTAATAATTATGGTAATTCCTACAAAAATTCTTATGCAAATTATAATAAGATGCCCTCTGATTTTGAATCTAATATTAAAGAATTTATTACTTCGCAAAAGAATTTTAATGCTTTGATTGAAGAAAAATTGCTTAAGATTGATGAGTTGGCTAGGAACGTTGATAGAATTTCTCTTGATGTTGATTCTTTGAAACTTAGATCTATTCCACCTAAGCATGATATCAATGAGTCTCTCAAATCCATGCGAATTTCCATTAATGAGTGCAAAGAAAGAACCGCTAGGATGCGTGCTAAGAAAGATGCCTTATAAGAGCGTGTTCTTCTAGTTCCTATGAAAATAAAGATGAAGATCTAAAAGTTATTGATGTGTCCCCTATTAAATCTTTGTTTTGCAATATGAATATTGATAATTATGGGACTGAATATGATCCACCTTTACCTAGAAGGCGTTCCAAGAATTCAGAATTTTTTTATCTTGATGCTAAAATTGATAAAAGTGGGATTGAAGAAATTAAAACCCTAGATGTTGCTAAACCCACTATTATGGATTTCAAGGAATTTAACTATGAAAATTGATCTTTGATTGATTGTATTTCCTTGTTGCAATCCGTGCTAAATTCTCCTCACGCTTATAGTCAAAATAAAGCGTTTACTAAACATATCGTTGATGCCTTGATGCAATCTTATGAAGAAAAACTTGAATTGGAAGTTTCTATCCCTAGAAAACTTTATGATGAGTGGGAACCAACTATTAAGATTAAAATTGAAGATCACGAATGCTATGCTTTATGTGATTTGGGTGCTAGTATTTCCACGATTCCAAAGACTTTGTGTGATTTGTTAGGTTTCCGTGTTTTTGATGATTGCTCTCTAAACTTGCACCTTGCGGATTCCACTATTAAGAAACCTATGGGAAGAATTAATGATGTTCTTATTGTTGCAAATAGGAATTATGTGTCATAGATTGTATTGTTCTTGACATAGATTGCAATCCTTCATGTCCTATTATTCTTGGTAGACCTTTCCTTAGAACGATTGGTGCAATTATTGATATGAAAGAATGAAACATTAGATTCCAATTTCCATTAAGGAAAGCTATGGAACACTTTCCTAGAAAGAAAATTAAATTACCTTATGAATCTATTATGATAGCCACTTATGGATTGCCTACCAAAGATGGCAATACATAGATCTATCCTTGCTTGTTATGCCTAGCTAGGGGCGTTAAACAATAGCGCTTGTTGGGAGGCAAGCCAATTTTATTTTTATTCCTTGCTTTTTGCTCCTGTTTAGTAATTAATAATTTATCTAGCCTCTGTTTTGGTTGTGTTTTTTGTGTTTAATTAGTGTTTGTTCCAAGTAGAACCGTTGGGAAGACTTGGGGAAAGTCTTGTTACACTTGCTGTAAAAAACAGAAACTTCAGCGCTCACGAGAACTAGCGCCATTTTTATTTGGAAAGTGATATTTAGTTAATTATTTTTGCAGATGATTAATAGATAAATTACTCACGTCCAGAAATTTATTTTAGAATTTTTGGGGTTCCAGATCTTGCGCTAGCTACATATTACTACAGACTGTTCTGTTTTTGACAGATTCTGTTTTTCGTGTGTTGTTTGCTTATTTTGATGAATCTATGGCTAGTAAAATAGTTTATAAACCATAGAGAAGTTGGAATACATTAGGTTTAACACCAATATAAATAAAGAATGAGTTCAGTATCTTGAAGTGGTATTTTGTTTTCTTTCGCTAATGGAGCTCACGAGATTTTCTACTCTGAGTATTGTGTTGTGAAGTTTTCAAGTTTTGGGTAAAGATTTGATGGATTATGGAACAATGAGTGGCAAGAGTGTTGGAAATATGCCCTAGAGGCAATAATAAATTGGTTATTATTATATTTCCTTGTTCATGATAATCGTTTATTATCCATGCTAGAATTGTATTGATAGGAAACTCAGATACATGTGTGGATACATAGACAACACCATGTCCCTAGTAAGCCTCTAGTTGACTAGCTCGTTGATCAATAGATGGTTACGGTTTCCTGACCATGGACATTGGATGTCGTTGATAACGGGATCACATCATTAGGAGAATGATGTGATGGACAAGACCCAATCCTAAGCCTAGCACAAGATCATGTAGTTCGTATGCTAAAGCTTTTCTAATGTCAAGTATCATTTCCTTAGACCATGGGATTGTGCAACTCCCGGATACCGTAGGAGTGCTTTGGGTGTGCCAAACGTCACAACGTAATTGGGTGGCTATAAAGGTACACTACAGGTATCTCCGAAAGTGTCTGTTGGGTTGGCACGAATCGAGTCTGGGATTTGTCACTCCGTGTAAACGGAGAGGTATCTCTGGGCCCACTCGGTAGGACATCATCATAATGTGCACAATGTGATCAAGGAGTTGATCACGGGATGATGTGTTACGGAACGAGTAAAAGAGACTTGCCGGTAACGAGATTGAACCAGGTATCGGGATACCGACGATCGAATCTTGGGCAAGTATCGTACCACTAGACAAAGGGAATTGTATACGGGATTGATTAAGTCCTTGACATCGTGGTTCATCCGATGAGATCATCGTGGAGCATGTGGGAGCCAACATGGGTATCCAGATCCCGCTGTTGGTTATTGACCGGAGAGTTGTCTCGGCCATGTCTGCATGACTCCCGAACCCGTAGGGTCTACACACTTAAGGTTCGATGACGCTAGGGTTATAGGGAAAGTATGTACGTGGTTACCGAATGTTGTTCGGAGTCCCGGATGAGATCCCGAACGTCACGAGGAGTTCCGGAATGGTCCGGAGGTAAAGATTTATATATGGGAAGTCATCATACAGTCACCGAAATAATTCGGGGGTTACCGGTATTGTACCGGGACCACCGGATGGGTTCCGGGGGTCCATTGGGAGGGTCCACCTGCCCCGGAGGGCCCTATGGGCTGTATGTGGAAAGGGACCAGCCCCTTAGTGGGCTGGGCGCCTCCCCCCTAGGGCCCATGCGCCTAGGGTTTGGGGGAACCCTAAAGGGGGGCGCCCCCCTTGCCTTGGGGGGCAAGGCAACCCCCCTTGGCCGCCGCCCCTCCTCAGATTGGATCTGAGGGGGCCGGCCCCCCTTTCCCTTGCCCCTATATATATATGTGGGGGGTGGGAGGGCAGCCGCACCCAAGTCATGGCACAGCCCTCCCCTCTCCCAAGTTCTCCTCTTCTCCCGCGGTGCTTGGCGAAGCCCTGCAGGATTGCCACGCTCCTCCTTCACCACCATGCCGTCGTGCTGCTGCTGGATGGAGTCTTCCCCAACCTCTCCTTCTCCCCTTTGCTGGATCAAGGCGTAGGAGACGTCACCGGGCTGTACGTGTGTTGAACACGGAGGTGCCGTCCGTTCGCCACTAGGATCATCGGTGATTTGGATCACGACGAGTACGACTCCATCAACCCCGTTCACTTGAACGCTTCCGCTTAGCGATCTACAAGGGTATGTAGATGCACTCTCCTTCCCCTCGTTGCTAGATTACTCCATAGATTGATCTTGGTGATGCGTAGAAAATTTTGAATTTCTGCTACGTTCCCCAACAGTGGCATCATGAGCTAGGTCTATGCGTAGTTACTATGCACGAGTAGAACACAAAGTAGTTGTGGGCGTCGATATTGTCAATTATATTGCCGTTACTAGTCTTATCTTGATTCGGCGGCATCGTGGGATGAAGCGGCCTGGACCAACCTTACACGTACGCTTACGTGAGACCGGTTCCACCGACTGACATGCACTAGTTGCATAAGGTGGCTGGCGGGTGTCTGTCTCTCCCACTTTAGTCGGATCGGATTCGATGAACAGGGTCCTTATGAAGGGTAAATAGAAATTGGCAATTCACGTTGTGGTTTTGGCATAGGTAAGAAACGTTCTTGCTAGAAACCTATAGCAGCCACGTAAAAACTTGCAACAACAATTAGAAGACGTCTAACTTGTTTTTGCAGCAAGTGTTTTGTGATGTGATATGGCCAAAGGATGTGATGAATGATATATATGTGATGTATGAGATCATGTTCTTGTAATAGGAATCACGACTTGCATGTCGATGAGTATGAAAACCGGCAGGAGCCATAGGAGTTGTCTTTATTTTTTGTATGACCTGCGTGTCATTGAGAAACGCCATGTAAATTACTTTACTTTATTGCTAAACATGTTAGCCATAGTAGTAGAAGTAATAGTTGGCGAGCAACTTCATGGAGACACGATGATGGAGATCATGATGATGGAGATCATGGTGTCATGCCGGTGACAAGATGATCATGGAGCCCCAAGATGGAGATCAAAGGAGCTATATGATATTGGCCATAACATATCACTATTAATTGATTGCATGTGATGTTTATCATGTTTTTACATCTTGTTTATTTAGAACGACGGTAGTAAATAAGATGATCCCTCATAATAATTTCAAGAAAGTATTCCCCCTAACTGTGCACCGTTGCGACAGTTCGTTGTTTCGAAGCACCACGTGATGATCGGGTGTGATAGATTCTAACGTTCACATACAACGGGTGTAAGACAGATTTACACACGTGAAACACTTAGGTTGACTTGACGAGCCTAGCATGTACAGACATGGCCTCGGAACACAAGAGACCGAAAGGTCGAGCATGAGTCGTATGGTAGATACGATCAACATGAAGATGTTCACCGATGATGACTAGTCCGTCTCACGTGATGATCGGACATGGCCTAGTTGACTCGGATCATGTAATCACTTAGATGATTAGAGGGATGTCTATCTGAGTGGGAGTTCATAAGATGAACTTAATTATCCTGAACATAGTCAAAAGGTCTTCGCAAATTATGTCGTGGCTCGCGCTTCAGTTCTACTGTTTAGATATGTTCCTAGAGAAAATTTAGTTGAAAGTTGATAGTAGCAATTATGCGGACTAGGTCCGTAAACTGAGGATTGTCCTCATTGCTTCATAGAAGGCTTATGTCCTTAATGCACCGCTCAGTGTGCTGAACCTCGAATGTCGTCTGTGGATGTTACGAACATCTGACATACACGTTTTGATAACTACGTGATAGTTCAGTTAAACGGTTTAGAGTTGAGGCACCGAAGACGTTTTGAAACGTCGCAAAACATATGAGATGTTTCGAGGGCTGAAATTGGGATTTCAGGCTCGTGCCCACGTCAAGAGGTATAAGACCTCCGACGATTTTCTTAGCCTGCAAACTAAGGGAGAAAAGCTCAATTGTTGAGCTTGTGTTCAGATTGTCTGAGTACAACAATCATTTGAATCGAGTGGGAGTTGATCTTCCAGATGAGATAGTGATGTTTCTCCGAAGTCATTACCACCAAGCTGCTAGAGCTTCATGATGAACTATAATATATCAGGGACATATATGATGATCCTTGAGATATTCACGATGTTTGACACCACAAAAGTAGAAATCAAGAAGGAGCATCAATTGTTGATGGTTGGTGAAACCACTAGTTTCAAGAAGGGCAAGGGCTAGAAGGGATACTTCATGAAACGGCAATTCAGCTGCTGCTCTAGTGAAGAAACCCAAGGTTGAACCCAAACCCGAGACTAAGTGCTTCTGTAATAAGAGGAACAGCCACTGGAGCAGAATTACCCTAGATACTTGGTAGATGAGAAGGCTGGCAAGGTCGATAGAAGTATATTGGATATACATTGTGTTAATGTGTACTTTACTAGTACTCCTAGTAGCACCATGGTATTAGATACCGGTTCGGTTGCTAAGTGTTAGTAAACTCAAAATAAAAGGCTGCGGAGTAAACGGAGACTAGCTAAAGGTGAGCTGGCGATATGTGTTGGAAAGCTTGATGTGATCAAGCATCGCACGCTCCCTCTACCATCGAGATTGGTGTTTGCGTTGAGCATAGACATGATTGGATTATGTCTATCACAATACGGTTATTCATTTAAGGAGAATAATGGTTACTCTGTTTATTTGAATAATACCTTCAATGGTCTTGCACCTAAAATGAATGGTTTATTGAATCTCGATCGTAGTGATACACATGTTCATGCCAAAAGATATAAGATAGTAATGATAGTACCACCTACTTGTGGCACTGCCACGTAAGTCATATCGGTATAAAACACATGAAGAAGCTCCATGTTGATGGATCTTTGGGCTCACTCGTTTTTGAAAAGTTTGAGACATGCGAACCATGTCTATTGGTGTATATGCATGCAGAAACTCCATGCAAATGGACCGTTTGGACTCACTTGATTTTGAATCACTTGAGACATGCAAATCATACCACATGGGCAAGATGACTGAAAGCCTCGTTTTCAGTAAAATGGAACTAGAAAGCAACTTGTTGGAAGTAATACATTTTGATGTGTGCAGTCCAACGAGTGCTGAGGCGTGTAGTGGATATCGTTATGTTCTTACTTCACAGATGATTTGAGTAGATGTTGAGTATATTTACTTGATGAATCACGAGTCTGAATTATTGAAAGTTTCAAGTAATTTCAGGGTGAAGTTGAAAGATCGTCGTGACAAGAGGATAAAATATCTATGATATGATCATAGAAATGAATATCTGAATTACGAGTTTGGCATAGAATTAAGACATTGTGGAATTTGTTTCAAAACTAATACAACCTGGAACACCATAGTGTGATGGTGTGTCCGAACATCATAACTGCATCCTATTGGATATGATGCATACCATGATGTCTCTTATCGAATTACCACGATAGTTTATGGGTTAGGCATTAGAGATAACCACATTCACTTTAAATAGGGCACCACGTAATTCCAATGAGATGACACCGTATGAACTATGGTTTAGAGAAACCTAAGCTGTCATTTCTTAAAAGTTTGAGGCTGTGACGCTTATGTGAAAAAGTTTCAGGCTGATAAGCTCGAACCCAAAGCGAATAAATGCATCTTCATAGGACACCCAAAACAGTTGGGTATACCTCCTGTCTCAGATCCGAAAGCAATAAGGGATTGTTTCTAGAATCGGGTCCTTTCTCGAGGAAAAGTTTCTCTCGAAAGAATTGAGTGGGAGGATGGTGGAGACTTGATGATTTTATTGAACCGTCTCTTCAACTAGTGTGTGGCAGGGCACAGGGAGTTGTTCCTGTGGCACCTACACCAATTGAAGTGGAAGCTTATGATAGTGATCATAAAACTTAAGATCAAGTCACTACCAAACCTCGTGGGATGACAAGGATGCGTACTACTTCAGAGTGGTACGTAATCCTGTCTTGGAAATCATGTTGCTAGACAACAATGAACCTACGAGCTATGGAGAAACGATGGTGGGCCTGGATTCCAAAATGGCTCGAGGCCATATAATCCGAGAGAGAATCCATATATGAAAACAAAGTGTAGACTTTGGAAGAACTACTTGATGGTCGTAAGGCTGTTAGGTACATATGGATTTTAAAAGGAAGACAGACAATGATGGTAAGTATCAGCATTAAGAAAGCTCGACTTGTCGTTAAGATGTTTTCCGACAAGTTCAAGGAGTTGACTACAATGAGATTTTCTCACTCGTAGCGATGCTAAGAGTCTGTTGGAATTATATTAGCGATTACTGCATTATTTATGAAATCTTGCAGATAGGATGTCAAAAAACATTGTTTCCTCGACAATTTTCTTGATGAAAGGTTGTATGTGATACAACCGGAAGGTTTTGTCAATCCTAACAGATGCTAACTAGTAAGCAAAGCTCCAGCAATCCTTCTAAGGACTGGAGTAAGCATCTCGGAGTTGGAATGTATGCTTTGATGAGATGATAAAAGTTTTTGGGTGTATACAAAGTTTATGAGAAACTTGTATTTCCAAAGAAGTGAGTGGGAGCACTATAGAATTTCTGATGAGTATATGTTGTTGATCAGAAATGATGTAGAATTTCTGGAAAGCATATAGGGTTATTTGGAAAGTGTTTTTCAATGGAAAGCCTGGATTAAGCTACTTGAACATTGAGCATCAAGATCTATAAGGATAGATCAAAACGCTTAATGGTACTTTCAAATGAGCACATACCTTGACATGATCTTGAAGGTGTTCAAGATGGATCAGTCAAAGAAGGAGTTCTTGCCTGAGTTGTAAGGTATGAAGTTAAGACTTAAAGCTCGACCACGGCAGAAGAAAGAGGAAGGACGAAACTTGCAACAACAATTAGAAGACGTCTAACTTGTTTTTGCAGCAAGTGTTTTGTGATGTGATATGGCCAAAGGATGTGATGAATGATATATATGTGATGTATGAGATCATGTTCTTGTAATAGGAATCACGACTTGCATGTCGATGAGTATGACAACCGGCAGGAGCCATAGGAGTTGTCTTTATTTTTTGTATGACCTGCATGTCATTGAGAAACGCCATGTAAATTACTTTACTTTATTGCTAAACATGTTAGCCATAGTAGTAGAAGTAATAGTTGGCGAGCAACTTCATGGAGACACGATGATGGAGATCATGATGATGGAGATCATGGTGTCATGCCGGTGACAAGATGATCATGGAGCCCCAAGATGGAGATCAAAGGAGCTATATGATATTGGCCATAACATATCACTATTAATTGATTGCATGTGATGTTTATCATGTTTTTACATCTTGTTTATTTAGAACGACGGTAGTAAATAAGATGATCCCTCATAATAATTTCAAGAAAGTATTCCCCCTAACTGTGCACCGTTGCGACAGTTCGTTGTTTCGAAGCACCACGTGATGATCGGGTGTGATAGATTCTAACGTTCACATACAACGGGTGTAAGACAGATTTACACACGTGAAACACTTAGGTTGACTTGACGAGCCTAGCATGTACAGACATGGCCTCGGAACACAAGAGACCGAAAGGTCGAGCATGAGTCGTATGGTAGATACGATCAACATGAAGATGTTCACCGATGATGACTAGTCCGTCTCACGTGATGATCGGACACGGCCTAGTTGACTCGGATCATGTAATCACTTAGATGATTAGAGGGATGTCTATCTGAGTGGGAGTTCATAAGATGAACTTAATTATCCTGAACATAGTCAAAAGGTCTTCGCAAATTATGTCGTGGCTCGCGCTTCAGTTCTACTGTTTAGATATGTTCCTAGAGAAAATTTAGTTGAAAGTTGATAGTAGCAATTATGCGGACTAGGTCCGTAAACTGAGGATTGTCCTCATTGCTTCATAGAAGGCTTATGTCCTTAATGCACCGCTCAGTGTGCTGAACCTCGAATGTCGTCTGTGGATGTTACGAACATCTGACATACACGTTTTGATAACTACGTGATAGTTCAGTTAAACGGTTTAGAGTTGAGGCACCGAAGACGTTTTGAAACGTCGCAAAACATATGAGATGTTTCGAGGGCTGAAATTGGGATTTCAGGCTCGTGCCCACGTCAAGAGGTATAAGACCTCCGACGATTTTCTTAGCCTGCAAACTAAGGGAGAAAAGCTCAATTGTTGAGCTTGTGTTCAGATTGTCTGAGTACAACAATCATTTGAATCGAGTGGGAGTTGATCTTCCAGATGAGATAGTGATGTTTCTCCGAAGTCATTACCACCAAGCTGCTAGAGCTTCATGATGAACTATAATATATCAGGGACATATATGATGATCCTTGAGATATTCACGATGTTTGACACCACAAAAGTAGAAATCAAGAAGGAGCATCAATTGTTGATGGTTGGTGAAACCACTAGTTTCAAGAAGGGCAAGGGCTAGAAGGGATACTTCATGAAACGGCAATTCAGCTGCTGCTCTAGTGAAGAAACCCAAGGTTGAACCCAAACCCGAGACTAAGTGCTTCTGTAATAAGAGGAACAGCCACTGGAGCAGAATTACCCTAGATACTTGGTAGATGAGAAGGCTGGCAAGGTCGATAGAAGTATATTGGATATACATTGTGTTAATGTGTACTTTACTAGTACTCCTAGTAGCACCATGGTATTAGATACCGGTTCGGTTGCTAAGTGTTAGTAAACTCAAAATAAAAGGCTGCGGAGTAAACGGAGACTAGCTAAAGGTGAGCTGGCGATATGTGTTGGAAAGCTTGATGTGATCAAGCATCGCACGCTCCCTCTACCATCGAGATTGGTGTTTGCGTTGAGCATAGACATGATTGGATTATGTCTATCACAATACGGTTATTCATTTAAGGAGAATAATGGTTACTCTGTTTATTTGAATAATACCTTCAATGGTCTTGCACCTAAAATGAATGGTTTATTGAATCTCGATCGTAGTGATACACATGTTCATGCCAAAAGATATAAGATAGTAATGATAGTACCACCTACTTGTGGCACTGCCACGTAAGTCATATCGGTATAAAACACATGAAGAAGCTCCATGTTGATGGATCTTTGGGCTCACTCGTTTTTGAAAAGTTTGAGACATGCGAACCATGTCTATTGGTGTATATGCATGCAGAAACTCCATGCAAATGGACCGTTTGGACTCACTTGATTTTGAATCACTTGAGACATGCAAATCATACCACATGGGCAAGATGACTGAAAGCCTCGTTTTCAGTAAAATGGAACTAGAAAGCAACTTGTTGGAAGTAATACATTTTGATGTGTGCAGTCCAACGAGTGCTGAGGCGTGTAGTGGATATCGTTATGTTCTTACTTCACAGATGATTTGAGTAGATGTTGAGTATATTTACTTGATGAATCACGAGTCTGAATTATTGAAAGTTTCAAGTAATTTCAGGGTGAAGTTGAAAGATCGTCGTGACAAGAGGATAAAATATCTATGATATGATCATAGAAATGAATATCTGAATTACGAGTTTGGCATAGAATTAAGACATTGTGGAATTTGTTTCAAAACTAATACAACCTGGAACACCATAGTGTGATGGTGTGTCCGAACATCATAACTGCATCCTATTGGATATGATGCATACCATGATGTCTCTTATCGAATTACCACGATAGTTTATGGGTTAGGCATTAGAGATAACCACATTCACTTTAAATAGGGCACCACGTAATTCCAATGAGATGACACCGTATGAACTATGGTTTAGAGAAACCTAAGCTGTCATTTCTTAAAAGTTTGAGGCTGTGACGCTTATGTGAAAAAGTTTCAGGCTGATAAGCTCGAACCCAAAGCGAATAAATGCATCTTCATAGGACACCCAAAAAAGTTGGGTATACCTCCTGTCTCAGATCCGAAAGCAATAAGGGATTGTTTCTAGAATCGGGTCCTTTCTCCAGGAAAAGTTTCTCTCGAAAGAATTGAGTGGGAGGATGGTGGAGACTTGATGATTTTATTGAACCGTCTCTTCAACTAGTGTGTGGCAGGGCACAGGGAGTTGTTCCTGTGGCACCTACACCAATTGAAGTGGAAGCTTATGATAGTGATCATAAAACTTAAGATCAAGTCACTACCAAACCTCGTGGGATGACAAGGATGCGTACTACTTCAGAGTGGTACGTAATACTGTCTTGGAAATCATGTTGCTAGACAACAATGAACCTACGAGCTATGGAGAAACGATGGTGGGCCTGGATTCCAAAATGGCTCGAGGCCATATAATCCGAGAGAGAATCCATATATGAAAACAAAGTGTAGACTTTGGAAGAACTACTTGATGGTCGTAAGGCTGTTAGGTACATATGGATTTTAAAAGGAAGACAGACAATGATGGTAAGTATCAGCATTAAGAAAGCTCGACTTGTCGTTAAGATGTTTTCCGACAAGTTCAAGGAGTTGACTACAATGAGATTTTCTCACTCGTAGCGATGCTAAGAGTCTGTTGGAATTATATTAGCGATTACTGCATTATTTATGAAATCTTGCAGATAGGATGTCAAAAAACATTGTTTCCTCGACAATTTTCTTGATGAAAGGTTGTATGTGATACAACCGGAAGGTTTTGTCAATCCTAACAGATGCTAACTAGTAAGCAAAGCTCCAGCAATCCTTCTAAGGACTGGAGTAAGCATCTCGGAGTTGGAATGTATGCTTTGATGAGATGATCAAAGTTTTTGGGTGTATACAAAGTTTATGAGAAACTTGTATTTCCAAAGAAGTGAGTGGGAGCACTATAGAATTTCTGATGAGTATATGTTGTTGATCAGAAATGATGTAGAATTTCTGGAAAGCATATAGGGTTATTTGGAAAGTGTTTTTCAATGGAAAGCCTGGATTAAGCTACTTGAACATTGAGCATCAAGATCTATAAGGATAGATCAAAACGCTTAATGGTACTTTCAAATGAGCACATACCTTGACATGATCTTGAAGGTGTTCAAGATGGATCAGTCAAAGAAGGAGTTCTTGCCTGAGTTGTAAGGTATGAAGTTAAGACTTAAAGCTCGACCACGGCAGAAGAAAGAGGAAGGACGAAACTTGCAACAACAATTAGAAGACGTCTAACTTGTTTTTGCAGCAAGTGTTTTGTGATGTGATATGGCCAAAGGATGTGATGAATGATATATATGTGATGTATGAGATCATGTTCTTGTAATAGGAATCACGACTTGCATGTCGATGAGTATGACAACCGGCAGGAGCCATAGGAGTTGTCTTTATTTTTTGTATGACCTGCATGTCATTGAGAAACGCCATGTAAATTACTTTACTTTATTGCTAAACATGTTAGCCATAGTAGTAGAAGTAATAGTTGGCGAGCAACTTCATGGAGACACGATGATGGAGATCATGATGATGGAGATCATGGTGTCATGCCGGTGACAAGATGATCATGGAGCCCCAAGATGGAGATCAAAGGAGCTATATGATATTGGCCATAACATATCACTATTAATTGATTGCATGTGATGTTTATCATGTTTTTACATCTTGTTTATTTAGAACGACGGTAGTAAATAAGATGATCCCTCATAATAATTTCAAGAAAGTATTCCCCCTAACTGTGCACCGTTGCGACAGTTCGTTGTTTCGAAGCACCACGTGATGATCGGGTGTGATAGATTCTAACGTTCACATACAACGGGTGTAAGACAGATTTACACACGTGAAACACTTAGGTTGACTTGACGAGCCTAGCATGTACAGACATGGCCTCGGAACACAAGAGACCGAAAGGTCGAGCATGAGTCGTATGGTAGATACGATCAACATGAAGATGTTCACCGATGATGACTAGTCCGTCTCACGTGATGATCGGACACGGCCTAGTTGACTCGGATCATGTAATCACTTAGATGATTAGAGGGATGTCTATCTGAGTGGGAGTTCATAAGATGAACTTAATTATCCTGAACATAGTCAAAAGGTCTTCGCAAATTATGTCGTGGCTCGCGCTTCAGTTCTACTGTTTAGATATGTTCCTAGAGAAAATTTAGTTGAAAGTTGATAGTAGCAATTATGCGGACTAGGTCCGTAAACTGAGGATTGTCCTCATTGCTTCATAGAAGGCTTATGTCCTTAATGCACCGCTCAGTGTGCTGAACCTCGAATGTCGTCTGTGGATGTTACGAACATCTGACATACACGTTTTGATAACTACGTGATAGTTCAGTTAAACGGTTTAGAGTTGAGGCACCGAAGACGTTTTGAAACGTCGCAAAACATATGAGATGTTTCGAGGGCTGAAATTGGGATTTCAGGCTCGTGCCCACGTCAAGAGGTATAAGACCTCCGACGATTTTCTTAGCCTGCAAACTAAGGGAGAAAAGCTCAATTGTTGAGCTTGTGTTCAGATTGTCTGAGTACAACAATCATTTGAATCGAGTGGGAGTTGATCTTCCAGATGAGATAGTGATGTTTCTCCGAAGTCATTACCACCAAGCTGCTAGAGCTTCATGATGAACTATAATATATCAGGGACATATATGATGATCCTTGAGATATTCACGATGTTTGACACCACAAAAGTAGAAATCAAGAAGGAGCATCAATTGTTGATGGTTGGTGAAACCACTAGTTTCAAGAAGGGCAAGGGCTAGAAGGGATACTTCATGAAACGGCAATTCAGCTGCTGCTCTAGTGAAGAAACCCAAGGTTGAACCCAAACCCGAGACTAAGTGCTTCTGTAATAAGAGGAACAGCCACTGGAGCAGAATTACCCTAGATACTTGGTAGATGAGAAGGCTGGCAAGGTCGATAGAAGTATATTGGATATACATTGTGTTAATGTGTACTTTACTAGTACTCCTAGTAGCACCATGGTATTAGATACCGGTTCGGTTGCTAAGTGTTAGTAAACTCAAAATAAAAGGCTGCGGAGTAAACGGAGACTAGCTAAAGGTGAGCTAGCGATATGTGTTGGAAAGCTTGATGTGATCAAGCATCGCACGCTCCCTCTACCATCGAGATTGGTGTTTGCGTTGAGCATAGACATGATTGGATTATGTCTATCACAATACGGTTATTCATTTAAGGAGAATAATGGTTACTCTGTTTATTTGAATAATACCTTCAATGGTCTTGCACCTAAAATGAATGGTTTATTGAATCTCGATCGTAGTGATACACATGTTCATGCCAAAAGATATAAGATAGTAATGATAGTACCACCTACTTGTGGCACTGCCACGTAAGTCATATCGGTATAAAACACATGAAGAAGCTCCATGTTGATGGATCTTTGGGCTCACTCGTTTTTGAAAAGTTTGAGACATGCGAACCATGTCTATTGGTGTATATGCATGCAGAAACTCCATGCAAATGGACCGTTTGGACTCACTTGATTTTGAATCACTTGAGACATGCAAATCATACCACATGGGCAAGATGACTGAAAGCCTCGTTTTCAGTAAAATGGAACTAGAAAGCAACTTGTTGGAAGTAATACATTTTGATGTGTGCAGTCCAACGAGTGCTGAGGCGTGTAGTGGATATCGTTATGTTCTTACTTCACAGATGATTTGAGTAGATGTTGAGTATATTTACTTGATGAATCACGAGTCTGAATTATTGAAAGTTTCAAGTAATTTCAGGGTGAAGTTGAAAGATCGTCGTGACAAGAGGATAAAATATCTATGATATGATCATAGAAATGAATATCTGAATTACGAGTTTGGCATAGAATTAAGACATTGTGGAATTTGTTTCAAAACTAATACAACCTGGAACACCATAGTGTGATGGTGTGTCCGAACATCATAACTGCATCCTATTGGATATGATGCATACCATGATGTCTCTTATCGAATTACCACGATAGTTTATGGGTTAGGCATTAGAGATAACCACATTCACTTTAAATAGGGCACCACGTAATTCCAATGAGATGACACCGTATGAACTATGGTTTAGAGAAACCTAAGCTGTCATTTCTTAAAAGTTTGAGGCTGTGACGCTTATGTGAAAAAGTTTCAGGCTGATAAGCTCGAACCCAAAGCGAATAAATGCATCTTCATAGGACACCCAAAACAGTTGGGTATACCTCCTGTCTCAGATCCGAAAGCAATAAGGGATTGTTTCTAGAATCGGGTCCTTTCTCGAGGAAAAGTTTCTCTCGAAAGAATTGAGTGGGAGGATGGTGGAGACTTGATGATTTTATTGAACCGTCTCTTCAACTAGTGTGTGGCAGGGCACAGGGAGTTGTTCCTGTGGCACCTACACCAATTGAAGTGGAAGCTTATGATAGTGATCATAAAACTTAAGATCAAGTCACTACCAAACCTCGTGGGATGACAAGGATGCGTACTACTTCAGAGTGGTACGTAATCCTGTCTTGGAAATCATGTTGCTAGACAACAATGAACCTACAAGCTATGGAGAAACGATGGTGGGCCTGGATTCCAAAATGGCTCGAGGCCATATAATCCGAGAGAGAATCCATATATGAAAACAAAGTGTAGACTTTGGAAGAACTACTTGATGGTCGTAAGGCTGTTAGGTACATATGGATTTTAAAAGGAAGACAGACAATGATGGTAAGTATCAGCATTAAGAAAGCTCGACTTGTCGTTAAGATGTTTTCCGACAAGTTCAAGGAGTTGACTACAATGAGATTTTCTCACTTGTAGCGATGCTAAGAGTCTGTTGGAATTATATTAGCGATTACTGCATTATTTATGAAATCTTGCAGATAGGATGTCAAAAAACATTGTTTCCTCGACAATTTTCTTGATGAAAGGTTGTATGTGATACAACCGGAAGGTTTTGTCAATCCTAAAAGATGCTAACTAGTAAGCAAAGCTCCAGCAATCCTTCTAAGGACTGGAGTAAGCATCTCGGAGTTGGAATGTATGCTTTGATGAGATGATCAAAGTTTTTGGGTGTATACAAAGTTTATGAGAAACTTGTATTTCCAAAGAAGTGAGTGGGAGCACTATAGAATTTCTGATGAGTATATGTTGTTGATCAGAAATGATGTAGAATTTCTGGAAAGCATATAGGGTTATTTGGAAAGTGTTTTTCAATGGAAAGCCTGGATTAAGCTACTTGAACATTGAGCATCAAGATCTATAAGGATAGATCAAAACGCTTAATGGTACTTTCAAATGAGCACATACCTTGACATGATCTTGAAGGTGTTCAAGATGGATCAGTCAAAGAAGGAGTTCTTGCCTGAGTTGTAAGGTATGAAGTTAAGACTTAAAGCTCGACCACGGCAGAAGAAAGAGGAAGGACGAAGGTTGTCCCCTATGCTTTTGTCATAGGCTCCATACGGTATGCCATGCTGAGTACCACACCTGATGTGTGCCTTGCCACATATTTGGCAAGAGGGTACAAAGGTGATCTAGGAGTAGATCACCAGATAGCGGTCTAAATTATCCTTAGAGGAATAAGGATATGTTTCTCGGTTATGGAGGTGATAAAGAGTTCAACGTAAAGAGTTACGTCGATGCAAGCTTAACACCTATCCGGATAGCTCTGAGTAGAGATACCGGATACGTATAATGGAGCAACAATTTAGAATAGCTCCAAGTAGAACAGTTATTTGAAATGGCTCCAAATGCAGCGTAGTAGTTGCATCTACAAGATGACATAGAAATTTGCGAAGTACATACGGATCTGAATGTTGCAGACCCGTTGACTGAAAGCTCTCTCACAAGCATAACATGGTCAAACCCAGAACTCTTTGGGTGTTAGTCACATGGGGATGTGACCTTGAGTGTTAATCACATATCGATGTGAACTGGATTATTGACTCTAGTGCAAGTGGGAGACTGTTGGAAATATGCCCTAGAGGCAATAATAAATTGGTTATTATTATATTTCCTTGTTCATGATAATCGGTTATTATCCATGCTAGAATTGTATTGATAGGAAACTCAGATACATGTGTTGATACATAGACAACACCATGTCCCTAGTAAGCCTCTAGTTGACTAGCTCATTGATCAATAGATGGTTACGGTTTCCTGACCATGGACATTGGATGTCATTGATAACGGGATCATATCCTTAGGAGAATGATGTGATGGACAAGACCCAATCCTAAGCCTAGCACAAGATCATGTAGTTCGTATGCTAAAGCTTTTCTAATGTCAAGTATCATTTCCTTAGACCATGAGATTGTGCAACTCCCGGATACCGTAGGAGTGCTTTGGGTGTGCCAAACGTCACAACATAACTGGATGGCTATAAAGGTACACTACAGGTATCTCCAAAAGTGTCTGTTGGGTTGGCACGAATCGAGACTGGGATTTGTCACTCCGTGTAAACGGAGAGGTATCTCTGGGCCCACTCGGTAGGGCATCATCATAATGTGCACAATGTGATCAAGGAGTTGATCACGGGATGATGTGTTACGGAACGAGTAAAAGAGACTTGCCGGTAACGAGATTGAACCAGGTATCGAGATACCGACGATCGAATCTCGGGCAAGTATCGTACCACTAGACAAAGGGAATTGTATACGGGATTGATTAAGTCCTTGACATCGTGGTTCATCCGATGAGATCATCGTGGAGCATGTGGGAGCCAACATGGGTATCCAGATCCCGCTGTTGGTTATTGACCGGAGAGTTGTCTCGGCCATGTCTGCATGACTCCCGAACCCGTAGGGTCTACACACTTAAGGTTTGATGACGCTAGGGTTATAGGGAAAGTATGTACGTGGTTACCGAATGTTGTTCGGAGTCCCGGATGAGATCCCGGACGTCACGAGGAGTTCCGGAATGGTCCGGAGGTAAAGATTTATATATGGGAAGTCATCATACGGTCACCGGAATAATTCGGGGGTTACCGGTATTGTACCGGGACCACCGGATGGGTTCCGGGGGTCCATTGGGAGGGTCCACCTGCCCCGGAGGGCCCTATGGGCTGTATGTGGAAAGGGACCAGCCCCTTAGTGGGCTGGGCGCCTCCCCCCTAGGGCCCATGCGCCTAGGGTTTGGGGGAACCCTAAAGGGGGGCGCCCCCCTTGCCTTGGGGGGCAAGGCAACCCCCCTTGGCCGCCGCCCCTCCTCAGATTGGATCTGAGGGGGCCGGGCCCCCTTTCCCTTGCCCCTATATATATATGTGGGGGGTGGGAGGGCAGCCGCACCCAAGTCATGGCGCAGCCCTCCCCTCTCCCAAGTTCTCCTCTTCTCCCGCGGTGCTTGGCGAAGCCCTGCAGGATTGCCACGCTCCTCCTTCACCACCATGCCGTCGTGCTGCTGCTGGATGGAGTCTTCCCCAACCTCTCCTTCTCCCCTTTGCTGGATCAAGGCGTAGGAGACGTCACCGGGCTATACGTGTGTTGAACACGGAGGTGCCGTCCGTTCGCCACTAGGATCATCGGTGATTTGGATCACGACGAGTACGACTCCATCAACCCCGTTCACTTGAATGCTTCCGCTTAGCGATCTACAAGGGTATGTAGATGCACTCTCCTTCCCCTCGTTGCTAGATTACTCCATAGATTGATCTTGGTGATGCGTAGAAAATTTTGAATTTCTGCTACGTTCCCCAACAAAGAGCCTAAGCTTGGGGATGCCCATGGCACCCCCAAGATAATCTAAGGACACCTAAAAGACAAAGCTTGGGGATGCCCCGGAAGGCATCCCCTCTTTCGTCTACTTCTATCGGTAACTTTACTTGAAGCTATATTTTTATTCGCCACATGATATGTGTTTTGCTTGGAGCGTCTTGTATGATTTGAGTCTTTACCTTTTAGTTTACCACAATCATCCTTACTGTACACACCTTTTGAGAGAACCATACATGATTTGGAATTTGTTAGAAGACTCTATGTGCTTCGCTTATATCTTTTGAGTTATATAGTTTTGCTCTAGTACTTCACTTATATCTTTTAGAGCACGGTGGTGGATTTGTTTTATAGAAACTATTGATCTCTCATGCTTCACTTAGATTATTTTGAGAGTCTTAAATAGCATGGTAATTTACTTAAAATCCTAATATGCTAGGTATTTAAGATTAGTAAAATTTTCTTATGAGTGTTTTGAATACTAAGAGAAGTTTGATGCTTGATGATTGTTTTGAGATATGGAGGTAATAATATCAAAGATATGGAGGTAATAACACCGGGAGTAGGACTCCCCCCTCTTGCCTTGTTGGAGAAGGAAAGGGGAAGGGGGAAAGAGGAAAGGGGGGCGCCGCCCCCCCCTTCCTTGTCCTATTTGGACTAGGGGGGAGGGGGCGCGCGGCCTGCCCTGGCCGGCCCTCCTCTTCTCCCTTAGGGCCCATGTAGGCCCATTAACCCCCGGGGGGGGGGGGGGTTCTAGTAACCCCCCGGTACTCTGGTAAAATCCCGATTTCACCCGGAACGTTTCCGATATCCAAATATAGGATTCCAATATATCAATATTTATGTATCGACCATTTCTAGACTCCTCGTCATGTCCGTGATCACATCGGGGACTCCGAACAACCTTCGGTACATCAAAACACAAAAACCCTAATTACGATTGTCACCGAACTTTAAGCGTGCGGACCCTACGGGTTCGAGAACTATGTAGACATGACCGAGACACGTCTCCGGTCAATAACCAATAGCGGAACCTGGATGCTCATATTGGTTCCTACATATTCTACGAAGATCTTTATCGGTCAAACCGCATAACAACATACGTTGTTCCCTTTGTCATCGGTATGTTACTTGCCGAGATTCGATCGTTGGTATTCCAATACCTAGTTCAATCTCGTTACCGGCAAGTCTCTCTACTCGTTCTGTAATACATCATTCCTCAACTAACTCATTAGTTGCAATGCTTGCAAGGCTTAAGTGATGTGCATTACCGAGAGGGCCCAGAGATACCTCTCCGACAATCGGAGTGACAAATCCTAATCTCGAAATACGCCAACCCAACAAGTACCTTTGGAGACACCTGTAGAGCACCTTTATAATCACCCAGTTACGTTGTGACGTTTGGTAGCACACAAAGTGTTCCTCCGGTAAACGGGAGTTGCATAATCTCATAGTCATAGGAACATGTATAAGTTATGAAGAAAGCAATAGCAACAAACTAAACGATCAAGTGCTAAGCTCACGGAATGGGTCAAGTCAATCACATCATTCTCCTAATGATGTGATCCCATTAATCAAATGACAACTCATGTCTATGGCTAGGAAACATAACCATCTTTGATGAACGAGCTAGTCAAGTAGAGACATACTAGTGACACTCTGTTTGTCTATGTATTCACACATGTATTATGTTTCCGGTTAATACAATTCTAGCATGAATAATAAACATTTATCATGATATAAGGAAATAAATAATAACTTTATTATTGCCTCTAGGGCATATTTCCTTCAGTCTCCCACTTGCACTAGAGTCAATAATCTAGATTACACAGTAATGATTCTAACTCCCATGGAGCCTTGGTGCTGATCATGTTTTGCTCGTGGAAGAGGCTTAGTCAGCAGGTCTGCAACATTCAGATCCGTATGTATCTTGCAAATTTCTATGTCTCCCACTTGGACTAAATCCCGAATGGAATTGAAGCTCTCTTGATGTGCTTGGTTCTCTTGTGAAATCTAGATTCCTTCGCCAATGCAATTGCACCAGTATTGTCACAAAAGATTTTCATTGGACCCGATGCACTAGGTATGACACCTAGATCGGATATGAACTCCTTCATCCAGACTCCTTCATTTGCTGCTTCCGAAGCAGCTATGTACTCCGCTTCACATGTAGATCCCGCCACGACACTTTGTTTAGAACTGCACCAACTGACAGCTCCACCGTTCAATATAAACACGTATCCGGTTTGCGATTTAGAATCGTCCGGATCAGTGTCAAAGCTTGCATCTACGTAACCATTTACGATGAGCTCTTTGTCACCTCCATATACGAGAAACATATCCTTAGTCCTTTTCAGGTACTTCAGGAGTTCTTGATCGCTGTCCAGTGATCCACTCCTGGATTACTTTGGTACCTCCCTGCTAGACTTATAGCAAGGCACACATCAGGTCTGGTACACAGCATTGCATACATGATAGAGCCTATGGCTGAAGCATAGGGAACATCTTTCATTTTCTCTCTATCTTCTACGGTGGTCGGACATTGAGTCTTACTCAACTTCACACCTTGTAACATAGGCAAGAACCCTTTCTTTGCTTGATCCATTTTGAACTTCTTCAAAACTTTGTCAAGGTATGTGCTTTGTGAAAGTCCAATTAAGCGTCTTGATCTATCTCTATAGATCTTAATGCCCAATATGTAAGCAGCTTCACCAAGGTCTTTCATTGAAAAACTCTTATTCAAGTATCCCTTTATGCTATCCAGAAATTCTATATCATTTCCAATCAGTAATATGTCATCCACATATAATATCAGAAATGCTACAGAGCCCCCACTCACTTTCTTGTAAATACAGGCTTCTCCAAAAGTCTGTACAAAACCAAATGCTTTGATCACACTATCAAAGCGTTTATTCCAACTCCGAGAGGCTTGCACCAGTCCATAAATGGATCGCTGGAGCTTTCACACTTTGTTAGCTCCCTTTGGATCGACAAAACCTTCCGGTTGCATCATATACAACTCTTCTTCCAGAAATCCATTCAGGAATGCAGTTTTGACATCCATCTGCCAAATTTTATAATCATAAAATGCGACAATTGCTAACATAATTCGGACAGACTTAAGAATCGCTACGGGTGAGAAGGTCTCATCGTAGTCAATCCCTTGAACTTGTCGAAAACCTTTCGCAACAAGTCGAGCTTTGTAGACAATAACATTATCGTCAGCGTCAGTCTTCTTCTTGAAGATCCATTTATTCTCAATTGCTTGCCGATCAACGGGCAAGTCAACCAAAGTCCACACTTTGTTCTCATACATGGATCCCATCTCAGATTTCATGGCTTCTAGCCATTTTGCGGAATCTGGGCTCACCATCGCTTCTTCATAGTTCGTAGGTTCATCATGATCTAGTAGCATGACTTCCAGAACAGGATTACCGTACCACTCTGGTGTGGATCTTACTCTGGTTGATCTACGAGGTTCGGTAGTAACCTGATCTGAAGTTTCATGATCATTATCATTAGCTTCCTCACTAATTGGTATAGGTGTCACAGAAACCGGTTTCTGTGATGTACTACTTTCCAATAAAGGAGCAGGTACAATTACCTCATCAAGTTCTACTTTCCTCCCACTCACTTCTTTCGAGAGAAACTCCTTCTCTAGAAAGGATCCATTCTTAGCAACGAATGTCTTGCCTTCGGATCTGTGATAGAAGGTGTACCCAACAGTCTCCTTTGGGTATCCTATGAAGACACATTTCTTCAATTTGGGTTCGAGCTTATCAGGTTGAAGCTTTTTCACATAAGCATCGCAGCCCCAAACTTTCAGAAACGACAACTTTGGTTTCTTGCCAAACCACAGTTCATAAGGCGTCGTCTCAACAGATTTCGATGGTGCCCTATTTAACGTGAATGCAGCCGTCTCTAAAGCATAACCCCAAAACGATAGCGGTAAATTAGTAAGAGACATCATAGATCGCACCATATCTAATAAAGTATGATTACGACGTTCGGACACACCATTACGCTGTGGTGTTCCGGGTGGCGTGAGTTGCGAAACTATTCCGCATTGTTTCAAATGTAGACCAAACTTGTAACTCAAATATTCTCCTCCACGATCAGATCATAGAAACTTTATTTTCTTGTTACGATGATTTTCAACTTCACTCTGAAATTCTTTGAACTTTTCAAATGTTTTAGACTTATGTTTCATTAAGTAGATATACCCATATCTGCTTAAATCATCTGTGAAGGTGAGAAAATAATGATATCCGCCACGAGCCTCAACATTCATCGGACCACATACATCTGTATGTATGATTTCCAACAAATCTGTTGCTCTCTCCATAGTACCGGAGAACGGCATTTTAGTCATCTTGCCCATGAGGCACGGTTCGCAAGTACCAAGTGATTCATAATCAAGTGATTCCAAAAGTCCATCAGTATGGAGTTTCTTCATGCGCTTTATTCTGATATGACCTAAACGGCAGTGCCACAAATAAGTTGCACTATCATTATCAACTCTGCATCTTTTGGCTTCAACATTATGAATATGTGTATCACTACTATCGAGATTCATCAAAAATAGACCACTCTTCAAGGGTGCATGACCATAAAAGATATTACTCATATAAATAGAACAACCATCATTCTCTGATTTAAATGAATATCCGTCTCGCATCAAACAAGATCCAGATATAATGTTCATGCTCAACGCTAGCACCAAATAACAATTATTTAGGTCTAATACTAATCCCGAAGGTAGATGTAGAGGTGGCGTGCCGACTGCGATCACATCGACTTTGGAACCATTTCCCACGCGCATCGTCACCTCGTCCTTCGCCAGTGTTCGCTTAATCCGTAGTCCCTGTTTCGAGTTGCAAATATTAGCAACAGAACCAGTATCAAATACCCAGGTGCTACTGCGAGCTCTAGTAAGGTACACATCAATAACATGTATATCACATATACCTTTGTTCACCTTGCCATCCTTCTTATCCGCCAAATACTTGGGGCAGTTCCGCTTCTAGTGTCCAGTCTGCTTGCAGTAGAAGCACTCAGTTTCATGCTTAGGTCCAGATTTGGGTTTCTTCTCCTGAGCAGCAACTTGCTTGCTATTCTTCTTGAAGTTCCCCTTCTTCTTCCCTTTGCCCTTTTTCTTGAAACTGGCGGTCTTGTTGACCATCAACACTTGATGTTCCTTCTTGATTTCTATCTCCGCAGCCTTTAGCATTGCGAAGAGCTCGGGAATTGTCTTATCCATCCCTTGCATGTTATAGTTCATCACGAAGCTCTTGTAGCTTGGTGGCAGTGATTGAAGAACTCTGTCAATGACACTATCAACAGGAAGATTAACTCCCAGTTGAGTCAAGTGATTATGATACCCAGACATTTTGAGTATATGTTCACTGACAGAACTATTCTCCTCCATCTTGCAGCTATAGAACTTATTGGAGACTTCATATCTCTCAATCCGGGCATTTGCTTGAAATATTAACTTCAACTCCTGGAACATCTCATATGCTCTATGACGTTCAAAACGTCATTGAAGTCCCGATTCTAAGCCGTAAAGCATGGCACACTAAACTATCGAGTAGTCATCAGCTTTGCTCTGCCAGACGTTCATAACATCTGGTGTTGCTTCAGCAGCAGGCCTGGCACCCAGTGGTGCTTCCAGGACGTAATTCTTCTGTGCAGCAATGAGGATAATCCTCAAGTTACGGACCGAGTCCGTGTAATTGCTACCATCATCTTTCAACTTTTCTTTCTCAAGGAACGCATTAAAATTCAACGGAACAACAGCACGGGCCATCTATCTACAATCAAACATAGACAAGCAAGATACTATCAGGTACTAAGTTCATGATAAATTTAAGTTCAATTAATCATATTACTTAAGAACTCCCACTTAGAAAGACATCCCTCTAATCTTCTAAGTGATCACGTGATCCAAATCAACTAAACCATAACCGATCATCACGTGAAATGGAGTAGCTTTCAATGGTGAACATCAATATGTTGATCATATCTACTATATGATTCACGCTCGACCTTTCGGTCTCAGTGTTCCGAGGCCATATCTGCGTATGCTAGGCTCGTCAAGTTTAACCTGAGTATTCTGTGTGTGCAAAACTGGCTTGCACCCGTTGTAGATGGACGTAGAGCTTATCACACCCGATCATCACGTGGTGTCTGGGCACGATGAACTTTGGCAACGGTGCATACTCGGAGAGAACACTTTTATCTTGAAATTTAGTGAGAGATCATCTTATAGTGCTACCGTCAATCAAAGCAAGATAAGATGCATAAAAGATAAACATCACATGCAATCAATATAAGTGATATGATATGGCCATCATCATCTTGTACTTGTGATCTCCATCTCCGAAGTACCGTCATGATCACCATCATCACTAGTGCGACACCTTGATCTCTATCGTAGCATCGTTGTTGTCTCGCCAATCTTTATGCTTCCACGACTATCGCTACCGCTTAGTGATAAAGTAAAGCATTACAGCGCGATTGCATTGCATACAATAAAGCGACAACCATATGGCTCCTGCCAGTTGCCGATAACTCGATTACAAAACATGATCATCTCATACAATAAAATTTAGCATCATGTCTTGACCATATCACATCACAACATGCCCTGCAAAAACAAGTTAGACGTCCTGTACTTTGTTGCAAGTTTTACATGGCTGCTACGGGATTAGCAAGAACCATTCTTACCTACGCATCAAAACCACAACGATAGTTTGTCAAGTTGGTGTTGTTTTAACCTTCGCAAGGACCGGGCGTAGCCACACTCGATTCAACTAAAAGTTGGAGAAACTGACACCCGCCAGCCACCTGTGTGCAAAGCACGTCGGTAGAACCAGTCTCGCGTAAGCGTACGCGTAATGTCGGTCCGGGCCACTTCATCCAACAATACCGCTGAACCAACGTATGACATGTTGGTAAGCAGTATGACTTATATCGCCCACAACTCACTTGTGTTCTACTCGTGCATATAACATCAACGCATAAAACCTGGCTCAGATGCCACTGTTAGGGAACGTAGTAATTTCAAAAAAATTCCTACGCACACGCTAGATCATGGTGATGCATTGCAACGAGAGGGGAGAGTGTTGTCTACGTACCCTTGTAGACCGGCAACGGAAGCATTGACACGACGTAGAGGAAGTAGTCGTACGTCTTCCCGATCCGACCGATCCAAGTACCGAACGTACGACACCTCCGAGTTCTGCACACGTTCAACTCGATGACGTCCCTCGAGCTCCGATCCAGCCGAGTGTTGAGGGAGAGTTTTGTCAGCACGACGGCGTGATGATGGTGATGATGTTCTACCGACGCAGGGCTTCGCCTAAGCATCGCTACGGTATGACCGAGGTGGAATATGGTGGAAGGGGGCACCGCACACGGCTAAGGAACGATCACGAAGATCAACTTGTGTTTCATGGGGTGCCCCCTGCCCCCGTATATAAAGGAGGGAGGGGGGAGGTGCGGCCGGCCCCTAGGGGTGCGCCTGGAGGAGTCCTACTCCCACCGGGAGTAGGACTCCCCCCTCTTGCCTTGTTGGAGAAGGAAAGGGGAAGGGGGAAAGAGGAAAGGGGGCGCCGCCCCCCCTTCCTTGTCCTATTCGGACTAGGGGGGAGGGGGCGCGTGGCCTGCCCTGGCCGGCCCTCCTCTTCTCCCTTAGGGCCCATGTAGGCCCATTAACCCCCAGGGGGGGGGGGGTTCCGGTAACCCCACGGTACTCCGGTAAAATCCTGATTTCACCCGGAACGTTTCCGATATCCAAATATAGGCTTCCAATATATCAATCTTTATGTCTCGACCATTTCGAGAATCCTCGTCATGTCCGTGATCACATCCGGGACTCCGAACAACCTTCGGTACATCAAAACACAAAAACCCTAATTACGATCGTCACCGAACTTTAAGCGTGCGGACCCTACGGGTTCGAGAACTATGTAGACATGACCGAGACACGTCTCCGGTCAATAACCAATAGCGGAACCTGGATGCTCATATTGGTTCCTACATATTCTACGAAGATCTTTATCGGTCAAACCGCATAACAACATACGTTGTTCCCTTTGTCATCCGTATGTTACTTGCCCGAGATTCGATCGTCGGTATTCCAATACCTAGTTCAATCTCGTTACGAGCAAGTCTCTTTACTCGTTACGTAATACATCATTCCGCAACTAAGTCATTAGTTGCAATGCTTGCAAGGCTTAAGTGATGTGCATTACCGAGAGGGCCCAGAGATACCTCTTCGACAATCGGAGTGACAAATCCTAATCTCGAAATACGCCAACCCAACAAGTACCTTCGGAGACACCTGTAGAGCACCTTTATAATCACCTAGTTACGTTGTGACGTTTGGTAGCACACAAAGTGTTCCTCCGGTAAACGGGAGTTGCATAATCTCATAGTCATAGGAACATGTATAAGTTCTGAAGAAAGCAATAGCAACAAACTAAACGATCAAGTGCTAAGCTAACGGAATGGGTCAAGTCAATCACATCATTCTCCTAATGATGTGATCCCGTTAATCAAATGACAATTCATGTCTATGGCTAGGAAACATAACCATCTTTGATGAACGAGCTAGTCAAGTAGAGGCATACTAGTGACACTCTGTTTGTCTATGTATTCACACATGTATTATGTTTCCGGTTAATACAATTCTAGCATGAATAATAAACATTTATCATGATATAAGGAAATAAATAATAACTTCATTATTGCCTCTAGGGCATATTTCCTTCAGTCATCGGGGTTGTGCATGATGAGAGCATTCTTGTGTGACGAAAATGGAGCATGACTAAACTATATGATTTTGTAGGGATGAACTTTCTTTGGCCCCCTGTTGCTCCACCCACGTACTCCTTCCTCGTATATATACCTACGTACCCCCAAACGATCAGATACGGAGCCAAAACCCTAATTCCACCGCCGCAACTTTCTGTATCCATGAGATCCCATCTTGGGGCCTGTTCCGGAGCTCCGCCGGAGGGGGCATCGATCACGGAGGGCTTCTACATCAACACCATAGCCCCTCCGATGAAGTGCCAGTAGTTCACCTCAGACCTATGGGTCCATAGTTAGTAGCTAGATGGCTTCTTCTCTCTTTTTGGATCTCAATACAATGTTCTCCCCCCCTCTTGTGGAGATCTATTCGATGTAATCTTCTTTTTGCGGTGTGTTTGTTGAGACCGATGAATTGTGGGTTTATGATCAAGTCTATCCATGAACAATGTTTGAATCTTCTCTGAATTCTTGTATGTATGATTGGTTATCTTTGCAAGTCTCTTCGAATTATCAGTTTGGTTTGGCCTACTAGATGGATCTTTCTTGCAATGGAGAAGTGCTTAGCTTTGGGTTCAATCTTGTGGTGTCCTTTCCCAGTGACAGTAGGGGCAGCAAGGCACGTATTGTATTGTTGCCATCGAGGATAACAAGATGGGGTTTTCATCATATTTCATGAGTTTATCCCTCTACATCATGTCATCTTGCTTAAGGCGTTACTCTATTTTCATTAACTTAATACTCTAGATGCATGCTAGATAGCGGTCGATGAGTGGAGTAATAGTAGTAGATGTAGGCAGGAGTCAGTCTACTTGTCTCGGACGTGATGCCTATATACATGATCATACCTAGATATTCTCATAACTATGCTCAATTCTGTCAATTGCTCAACAGTAATTTGTTCACCCATCGTAGAATACTTATGCTCTCGAGAGAAGCCACTAGTGAAACCTATGGCCCCCGGGTCTATCTTCATCATATTAATCTCCCAATACTTAGTTATTTCCTTTGCTTTTTTACTTTGCTTTTATTTTACTTTGCATCTTTATCACAAAAATACCGAAAATATTATCTTATCATATCTATCAGATCTCACTCTCGTAAGTGGTCGTGTAGGGATTGACAACCCCTTATCGCGTCGGTTGCGAGGATTTATTTGTTTTGTGCAGGTGCGAGGGACTCGCACGTAGCCTCCTACTGGATTGATACCTTAGTTCTCAAAAACTGAGGGAAATACTTACGCTACTTTGCTGCATCATCCCTTCCTCTTCGGGGAAAACCAACACAGTGCTCAAGAGGTAGCAAGGTGCACCGACGAGAGTGCACATCTATGAAGGGGGCACATGGATTGCCTTTTGTTCCTCATACCTAAGGTTCACGATTTCGTCAGTTTAGGCACCGACCCTGTGGGAAAACATTGTGTCGTCGCATGGACCCTCACGCCTCCTCCTCCTAACAGGACACGACAATGACGACTGCCTTCTTAGACTCTATGGTTTTGATGACCACTGATCGCGAGACGGATGACGTGCCCGCCTTGAGCCCCAACAGCTTGCGCCTCCCTCGGGCGACGACGACGAAGAATGGGGACATGGAGGCGATTTGGGTGGAGATAGATGAACGATGAGGACAGGGGGCTAGGGATTTTGGGGAAAAAATATTCACATCATCATGTATCGCACAAAGTTTTTGCAAGAAAATAATGCGGGCAAGTGGCCCATGCGTCCTCGATTCATTCTTGAAAATGACAAAGTTAATTTTAAGGACATGTCTAATGACCGCAGATGAATTTCACTCTACCACTGGCGTGCTAGACACATACATGGTCGTTCGCAGCAGCAAACTGCATGTTGGCTTCGAAAGTTCACTGATGAGATAGTTAGCATAGTCAATTCTGAATGTAATCATCTTGCTTGATTAATGAAAGTTCCTTTCCTGCAAAAAGAAAACAACATGCCACGTAGGCAGAATATGGGGCCAGAGCGTATGAGGTGATCGTCGACGTTCATTGATGTGACTTTTGTGACCGTATATCGGGTATTTGTAAGCCTAGTTACCAATGTGAAATTTGAGAACCATTCTAATGACCGCGTATGAATTCATCTTCATCATCCTCGTTCATCTATCAGATGGAGTTCAGCTCACACCGACCGACCTGCTTTCTACGTTTGGCATGCGGGGCCTGAGTAGTTGGCGGCCCTGTCGGGCCGCGCGCAGCAAGGGAGAGGGGGGCGATCTGGGCGTGGCCGACCAGCATTTCCCGACGAAGCGTGGCAAATTTTCGTGTTTTGATCCTTCTCTGAAACCTATTCAAAATTTGATCCTAGTTTGAAAAAATTCGAGATCTGACCCTTTTGCTATCGCCAGAGTCCATGGCGGTAGGGTCTAACAGGCTACCTCCAGGGACTTTGCCGGTAGGAAACATCGCTACCGCCAACCGGGCTGGCGGTAGCCTGCACAACCCTACCGCCAAGATACTTGGCGGTAGGCACGAGCACGCACTATGTTCAATACTTAGGAGGTTTTTGGCTGTAGAGCATGCAACCTTACCGCCAGGGACCTTGGCGGCAGGCTGTTATACCCTACCGCCATGGTCCCTGGCGGTAGCAAAAGGGTCAGATCTCGAAAAAATTTCAAACTAGGGTCAAATCTCGAATAGGTTTCAGAAAAGGGTCAAAACACGAAATTTAGCCACAAAGCGTGGGCACCATGAAGGGCCGCGCTGAACCGATGGAGCGTGGGAGGCGACGTGGCTGCGGGGACACCACCGTACGTTGGGCCTGTAAAGGTAACAATGCGATGAACAGTAATGATCGCTGTTGATTGATATCGATGATGTACATATTTATATCTTTAGAAGTGACACGTCGCACAGGCGCGTCGTTATACAAGAGATGGGATCGACGGGCGTGTCCGTTACAATAGGACGTGACCCATCGGGAGAGAAAACCGCATGTCGGTTTGCTAACAAAGATTTCCATTAATTAAACTAATTAATTAATCCTAACACTCTCCCTAATCTCTGCTTCAATTATTCTTGTAAACATCATCATCAACATCTTGGTCATCATCGTCATGATCAGTCTCCTCCAAAAACCCTGTAGGAAAAATATGAAGAGGTATATACAATATGCCATCAAAAACTCCTTTCAAAAACCCAATGGGAAAATAAGAAGAAACTGACATATCACAATGCCTGCATTACTATTGCCTCATTAAAAAACCTTCCATAAAAAACCATTTAGGAAAAACTTATAAAGGAAAAGAGGGCAATATCAAAGATCCGAGGATCACAAACAGATTATCATTCAGAGAGACACTCCCCCTGAACTTTGCAAGCCCCGAAGTCGTTTCATACCAATTCCATTGATGTAGTTCTCAAATAAAGAACTTGGTAATGACTTTGTAAACAAATCGGCAAGATTGTCACATGACTTCGTTTGCAAAATATTTATCTCCCCAGTTTCCTGTAACTCATGGAGATAAAATAATTTAGGTGGATATTATTTTTTATATAACCTGTCTGCATCTGTGTAATACATGCAACATTATCTTCATAGATAATAGTGGGTGATTCCAATGATCCAATCCCACTTGAACTTTCAATAAAGTTAATCATTCTGCGAAGCCATGCACATTCACATGATGCTTCAAACAAAGCAATAATTTCAGAATAATTCATGGACGTAGCCACCAAAGTTTGTTTTGTCGACTTCCAAGAAAAGGTCGTACCTCTACTCAAGAAGACAAAACCAGTCTGTGATCTGGCATTATGGGGATCATATAGGTATCCAGCATCACAATATCCCACCATGGTCTTATCTTGATTTTTCCGATAATAAACCATGATCTTTGGTGCCCTGAAGATATCTGAAAATGTTCTTCACACCAACCCAATGCCTCTTTGTTGGTGATGCACTGAATCTAGCCAATAAATTTACTGCAAATGATATATCGGGCCTGGTGCAGTTTGCTAGATACATTAGTGCTTCAATAGCACTGAGGTAAGCAAACTTAGGTCCTAATACCTCTTCATCATCACCCTTAGGTATAAATGGGTCTTTATATCTATCAAGAGATCTAACAACCATTGGTGTTTCCGATGGATATGCTTTATCCATATTAAATTTCGCAAGAATATTTTGGATATAAGCAGACTGATGAACAAGTATTCCTGAAGGAAGATGTTCAAGTTGTAAGCCCAAACATAATTTAGTCTTACCCAGATCTTTCAAATCAAACTTCGTCTTAAGATGATTACTTGCCTCATGTATTTCATGTGTAGTCCCAATGATATTCAGATCATCCACATACACAAAAATAATGCAAAATCCATTCTTAGATTTCTTAATAAACACACATGGGCAATCATTGTTGTTTGAGTAACCATTCCGAAGAAGGAATATACTCAGTCGGTTATAGCACATTCTTCCCGACTGCTTCAAGCCATACAATGACTTCTAAAGCTTTACGCGATACATGTTGCGATTAGCCTTTGGATTCGGAAGCTTCATTCCCTCGGGAACTTTCATATAAATATCCGAATCCAGTGACCCATATAAATATGCAGTCACAACATCCATTAGTTGGATAGACAAATTCATTTTCACTATCAGTGATATTAAATATCAGAACGTTGTTCCACTCATAACAGGAGAATATGTTTCATCATAATCGATGCCGGGTCTCTGCGTGAACCCCTGTGCTACAAGCCTCGCCTTATATCTCACCACCTCGTTGTTCTCATTCCTCTTACGAACGAAAACCCATTTTTCTCCCACGGGGAACACATGCCGAGGAGTGGGTATTACTACAATAAATACCTCTCTTTTTATGAGCGAGCGCAATTCATCCTCAATTGCTGCCTTCCATTTGGACCAGTCGGAGCGCTTCATGCACTCTGCCATGGACTTAGGTTCTCGATCCAAATCAAGGCCTTCTGCAATTCTAGAGGCGAAATAAATGTCGACAACTGTAGTCTTTCTATTGTATGATTCTCCTGAATCAATATAATTAATGGATATCTCATCAATACCTTTTGATCCTTCGTGATTTCCCTCAACAATTGGATCAAGGTATTCCGATGTCCCAACACCAAAATTGTGTGCACACTCATGCTGGGTTCTGGATGTCCAACATCCTTCAGGTGTCCTTCAACCCTAGGTTGAATATCAACATTTTGTTGACCTGCATTTACTATTTCACTGCACCACAATACTACATTCCCTACAGTCAGGTTGGTCGGGAATACAAGTTCCACCGATAGACAGTCGGTCAGGAAAGACTATTGCCGACCGATAGCGTCTGTTGGGGAAAGTCCAGACGGGAAAGCCCTTTCCCGACCGACATAGTTTTCCCGACCGACTGCTTGTCGGCTTCCTCATTCCCCTTTGACGCTTCTGCAAAGCCTTGTCCTTTATGTCCAGATTCCTCCCCCTCTTGGGTGGTTGAGTAGATCTATGGGTCACATCTACTCTCTCTGGTACATTCATAGCGGGAACATTTGATTTTGTGACACCTTTATAATTGATACGTCTCCGTCGTATCTACTTTTCCAAACACTTTTGCCCTTGTTTTGGACTCTAACTTGTATGATTTGAATGGAACTAACCTGGACTGACGCTGTTTTCAGCAGAATTGCCATGGTGTTGTTTTATGTGCAGAAAACAAATATTCTCGGAATGACCTGAAACTCCACGGAACATCTTAGAAAAAACAATAAAAAATCCTCACCAAAGATGAAGACCATGGGGCCCACACCCTTCTCACGAGGGTGGGGGGCGCGCCCCCTACCTCGTGGGCCCCCTGGAAACCCTCCGACGCCAACTCCAACTCTATATATTTGCTTTCGGAGAGAAAAAAATCAGAGAGAAGAAATCATCGCGTTTTACGATACGAAGCCGCCGCCAAGCCCTAAAACCTCTCGGGAGGGCTGATCTGGAGTCCGTTCGGGGCTCCGGAGAGGGGGATTCGTCGCCGTCGTCATCATCAACCATCCTCCATCACCAATTTCATGATGCTCACTGCCGTGCGTGAGTAATTCCATCGTAGGCTTGCTGGACGGTGATGGGTTGGATGAGATTTATCATGTAATCGAGTTAGTTTTGTTAGGGTTTGATCCCTAGTATCCATTATGTTCTGAGATTGATGTTGCTATGACTTTGCTATGCTTAATGCTTGTCACTAGGGCCCGAGTGCCATGATTTCAGATCTGAACCTATTATGTTTTCATGAATATATGTGAGTTCTTGATCCTATCTTGCAAGTCTATGGTCACCTACTATGTGTTATGATCCGGCAACCCCGAAGTGACAATAATCGGGACCACTCCCGGTGATGACCATAGTTTGAGGAGTTCATGTATTCACTATGTGCTAATGCTTTGTTCCGGTTCTCTATTAAAAGGAGGCCTTAATATCCCTTAGTTTCCAATAGGACCCCGCTGCCACGGGAGGGTAGGACAAAAGATGTCATGCAATTTCTTTTCCATAAGCACGTATGACTATATACGGAATACATGCCTACATTACATTGATGAATTGGAGCTAGTTCTGTGTCACCCTATGTTATGACTGTTACATGATGAACCGCATCCGGCATAATTATCCATCACTGATCTGGTGCCTACGAGTTTTCCATATACTGGTTTACGCTTATTTACTTTCCCGCTGCTACTGTTACAATCACTACAAAATACCAAAAACACTACTTTTGCTGTCTTTACTTTTGTTGCCGCTACCACCACTATCATATTACTTTGATACTAAACACTTTGCTGCAGATACTAAGTTTCCAGGTGTGGTTGAATTGACAACTCAGCTGCTAATACTTGAGAATATTCTTTGGCTCCCCTTGTGTCGAATCAATAAATTTGGGTTGAATACTCTACCCTCGAAAGCTGTTGCGATCCCCTATACTTGTGGGTTATCAATAATCAGTAAATGCATCTGGCAGATTATTTGCAATATATTGCAAATTTATAATCTCCCGAATCTCCATTTCAGACTCATTCGTACGTGGATCTAAGGATTGGATGCCTTTCACATCCCAATCTATTTCTCGGCATTCTTTGTGGTTATTCTCTCCCCTTAATGCCAGAAAATTGTCCTCATCAAGAAGGCAATCAGCGTACCGGGCTGTAAACAAATCCCCTGTCAGGGGTTCCAGGTACTTAATGATTGACGGAGAATTGTACCCCACATAGATCCCCATTCGTCTATGAGGGCCCATTGATGTACGCTACGGTGGTGAGATCGGTACATATACCGCGCAACCGAATTGCCGCAGATGGGAAATACTTGGCTGGTTTCCACGTACTAACTGCAACGGGGAGACCGTATGATATGCAATTGGTCGAATTTGTATCAATTCTGCAGCATGTTGATACGTCCATTTTGCATCATGCTTTTATATCGATATTTATTACATTATGGGCTGTTATTACATATTATGTCACAATACTTATGCCTATTCTCTCTTATTTTACAAGGTTTACATGAAGAGGGGGAATGCCGGCAGCTGGAATTCTGGGCTGGAAAAGGAGCAAATATTAGAGACCTATTCTGCACATCTCCAAAAGTCCTGAAACTTCACGGGAGCATGTTTTAGAATATATAAAAAATATTGAGCGCAAGAAGTACCAGAGGGGGGCCACCCACCAGCCACGAGGGTGGGGGGGGCGCGCCCTACCCCCTAGGCACGCCCCCTGCCTCGTGGGCCCCTTAGTGGCCCTCCGATGCCCATCTTCTTCTATATGAGGTCTTTCATCCGAGAAAAAAATCACAAGCAAGCTCACGGGACGAAACTCCGCTGCCACGAGGCGGAACCTTGGCGGAACCAATCTAGGGCTCCGGTAGAGCTGTTCTGCCGGGGAAACTTCCCTCCGAGAGGGGGAAATCATCGCCATCGTCATCACCAACAATCCTCTCATCGGAAGGGGGTCAATCTCCATCAACATCTTCACCAGCACCATCTCATCTCGAACCCTAGTTCATCTCTTGTATCCAATCTTTGTATCCAAACCTTAGATTGGTACCTGTGGGTTGCTAGTAGTGTTGATTACTCCTTGTAGTTGATGCTAGTTGGTTTATAGGGTGGAAGATCATATGTTCAGATCCATTATGCATATTAATACCCCTCTGATTATGAACATGAATATGCTTTGTGAGTAGTCACGTTTGTTCCTGAGGACATGGGAGAAGTCTTGCTATTAGTAGTCATGTGAATTTGGTATTCATTCGATATTTTGATGAGATGTATGTTGTCATCCCTCTAGTGGTGTCATGTGAACGTCGACTACATGACACTTCACCATTGTTTGGGCCTATAGGGAGGCAGTGGGAAGTAATAAGTAGATGATGGGTTGCTAGAGTGATAGAAGCTTAAACCCTAGTTTATGTGTTGCTTCATAAGGGGCTGATTTAGATCCATATGTTTCATGCTATGGTTAGGTTTACCTTAATACTTCTGTTGTAGTTGCGGATGCTCGCAATGGGGGTTAATCATAAGTGGGATGCTTGTCCAAGTAAGGATAGCACTGTTGGAAATATGCCCTAGAGGCAATAATAAAATGATTATTATTATATTTCCTTGTTCATGATAATTGTCTATTGTTCATGCTATAATTGTGTTATCCGGAAATCATAATGCATGTGTGAATACATAGACCATAACATGTCCCTAGTAAGCCTCTAGTTAACTAGCTCGTTGATCAATAGATAGTCACGGTTTCCTGACTATGGACATTGGATGTCATTGATAATGGGATCACATCATTAGGAGAATGATGTGATGGACAAGACCCAATCCTAAGCATAGCACAACATCGTGTAGTTCGTTTGCTAGAGCTTTTCCAGTGTCAAGTATCATTTCCTTAGACCATGAGATCGTGTAACTCCCGGATGCCATAGGAGTGCTTTGGGTGTACCAAACGTCACAACGTAACTGGGTGACTATAAAGGTATACTACAGGTATCCCCGAAAGTATCAGTTGGGTTGACACGGATCGAGACTGGAATTTGTCACTCCGTATGATGGAGAGGTATCTCTGGGCCCACTCGGTAATGCATCATCATAATGAGCTCAATGTGACCAAGTGTTTGGTCACGGGATCATGCATTATGGTACGAGTAAAGTGACTTGCCGGTAACGAGATTGAACGAGGTATTGGGATATCGACGATCGAATCTCGGGCAAGTAACGTACCGATTGACAAAGGGAATTGTATACGGGATTGATTAAATCCTCAACATCGTGGTTCATCCGATGAGATCATCGTGGAACATGTGGGATCCAACATGGGTATCCAGATCCCGCTGTTGGTTATTGACCAGAGAGTCGTCTCGGTCATGTCTACGTGTCTCCCGAACCCGTAGGGTCTACACACTTAAGGTTCGGTGATGCTAGGGTTGTAGAGATATTAGTATGCGGTAACCCGAAAGTTGTTCGGAGTCCCGGATGAGATCCCGGACATCACGAGGAGTTCCGGAATGGTCCGGAGGTGAAGATTTATATATAGGAAGTCCATTTTCGGCCATCGGGAAAGTTTTGGGGGTAATCGGTATTGTACCGGGACCACTGGAAGGGTCCCAGGGGTCCACCGGGTGGGGCCACCTATCCCGGAGGGCCCGATGGGCTGAAGTGGGAGGGGATCCAGCCCCTGGTGGGCTGGTGCGCCCCCCATGGCCCTCCCCCTGCACCTAAGGATGGAAATCCTAGGGGTGGGGGCGCCCCACTTGGCTTGGGGGGCAAGTCCCCCCCTTGGCCGCCCCCCTTGGAGATTCCATCTCCTAGGGCCGCCCCCCTAGGGGCCATATATATAGTGGGGGAGGGAGGGCAGCCGCACCAAGTCTCTGGCGCCTCCCTCTCCCCACGTAACACCTCTCTCTCTCTCGTTGGAGCTTGGCGAAGCTCTGCCGAGATCACCGTTGCTTCCACCACCACGCCGTCGTGCTGCTGGATCTCCATCAACCTCTCCTTCCCCTTGTTGGATCAAGAAGGAAGATACGTCTTCCCAACCGTACGTGTGTTGAACGCGGAGGTGCCGTCCGTTCGGCGCTAGGTCATCTGTGATTTGGATCACGACGAGTACGACTCCATCAACCCCGTTCTCTTGAACACTTCCGCTCGCGATCTACAAGGGCATGTAGATGCACTCCCCTCCCCCTCATTGCTAGATGACTCCATAGATTGATCTTTGTGATGCGTAGAAAAATTTAAAATTCTGCTACGTTCCCCAACAGTGGCATCATGAGCTAGGTCTATGCGTAGTTTCTATGCACGAGTAGAATACAAGTTGTTGTGGGCGTTGATTTTGTCAATTTACTTGCCGTTAATAGTCTTATCTTGATTCGGCGGCATCATGGGATGAAGCGGACCGGACCGACCTTACACGTACGCTTATGTGAGACTGGTTCCACCGACTGACATGCACTAGTTGCATAAGGTGGCTAGCGGTTGTCTGTCTCTCCCACTTTAGTCGGACCGGATTCGATGAAAAGGGTCCTTATGAAGGGTAAATAGAAATTGGCATATCACATTGTGGTTTTGGCGTAGATAAGAAACGTTCTTGCTAGAAACCTATAGCAGCCACGTAAAAACTTGCAACAACAATTAGAAGACGTCTAACTTGTTTTTGCAGCATGTGCCATGTGATGTGATATGGACAAAAGGATGTGATGAATGATATATGTGATGTATGAGATCGATCATGTTCTTGTAATAGGAATCACGACTTGCATGTCGATGAGTATGACAACCAGCAGGAGCCATAGGAGTTGTCTTAATTTATTTATGACCTGCGTGTCAACATAAACGTCATGTAATTACTTTACTTTATTGCTAAACCGTTAGCCATAGTAGTAGAAGTAATAGATGACAAGATAACTTCGTGAAGACACGATGATGGAGATCATGATGATGGAGATCATGGTGTCATGCCGGTGACGATGATGATCATGGCGCCCCGAAGATGGAGATCAAAAGGAGCAAATGATATTGGCCATATCATGTCACTATTTGATTGCATGTGATGTTTATCATGTTTTTGCTTCTTATTTGCTTAGAACGACGGTAGTAAATAAGATGATCCCTCACAATAATTTCAAGAAAGTGTTCCCCCTAACTGTGCACCGTTGCTAAGGTCTGTTGTTCCGAAGCACCACGTGATGATCGGGTGTGATAGGCTCTAACGTTCGCATACAACGGGTGTAAGCCAGATTTACACACGCAATACACTTAGGTTGACTTGACGAGCCTAGCATGTACAGACATGGCCTCAGAACACGGAAGACCGAAAGGTCGAACATGAGTCGTATAGAAGATACGATCAACATGAAGATGTTCACCGATGATGACTAGTCCGTCTAACGTGATGATCGGACACGACCTAGTTGAATCTGATCATGTATCACTTAGATGACTAGAGGGATGTCTATCTGAGTGGGAGTTCATTAAATAATTTGATTAGATGAACTTAATTATCATGAACTTAGTCTAAAATCTTTGCAATATGTCTTGTAGATCAAATGGCCCACACTAATGTTGCCCTCAACTTCAACGCGTTCCTAGAGAAAACCAAGCTGAAAGACGATGGCAGCAACTACACGGACTGGGTCCGTAACCTGAGGATTATCCTCATAGCTGCCAGGAAAGCATATGTCCTTGATGCACCGCTAGGTGAAGCACCTGTTTTCCCTGCAGAACAAGACGTTATGAACGCTTGGCAGACATGTAGTGATGATTACTCCCTGGTTCAGTGCGGCATGCTTTACAGCTTAGAACCGGGGCTCCAAAAGCGTTTTGAGCAACACGGATGTTGGATTTCGGGTTCCGGCAGACCCTTGAGGTTCGAACACTGGGGTGCGCGCAGAGATTTCGCCTCCTACCTACCTGCACCCCTCCGCATTGCTAAGATCTAAGCTATGGAAAGAACAACACAAGAGACATAGGGTTTATACTAGTTCGGGCCACTGTTGTGGTGTCATACCCTACTCCAGTGTGTGGTGTGGTGGATTGCCTCTTGGGCTGATGATGATGAACAATACAAGGAAGAACAGCCTCGCGAGGGTCTGTTCTTGGCTGGGGCGATGAACTGCTGGGAGGGGTTCAGTCACCCTTCTCTCTCTCTCTCCCTCTTCCTGGTTATTGATCTCGATCTCCCTAAAAACTCTCTCTCTCTCTACTTCTCTCTCCCAACCCTGTGGGTGGCTGGTCCTATTTATATAGGCCCTGGTCCTCTTCCCGAATATCGAGCAGGAAGGGAGCCAACAATGGCGGGCTAATTTGAAGGGGGACAGCTAGTACCAGCTATCCTGACAAAAGTAGTCTTCGCCTGCACAAAGCTCTGGTGGTGACGCCGTCTTGGGCTCCACGATGACCTCCGTCTTGCAGTCCTCCTGGTCTTGGTCTTGTTGCACCGAAATGCAACCTTTGCCTGATGCCTCGGTACTCCGCGGCTACGCTTGCCCCCTTTGCACCGAAGAGGAAAGGAGGACACTGCGCGGGCTGGCACCTGCCTGGCACCCTTGGTCGTCATGGCTTGCGTCACGGGCACCTCGTGAGGTACCCCGCCTTGATCTCTCCGCCTCCTCGCGAGCCAGCCTGATGAGGCCGTGCCTGAGGAAGCTCCGCGTCGTCCGCCCCACGAGGCTTGGCCCCTCGCAAGGGTCTTGGGTCTGTTTTGGTGAAGATGGGCCATGCTGGGGCCCCCTTTGAGCCACGCCGCAGGTCGCAGGCAGGCAAGTCTGGGGACCCCCGTTCCCAGAACGCCGACAGTAGCCCCCGGGCCCAAGGCGCGCCCGGACTTGGCCGTGCAGGGAGGCGGAAGGGCAAGAGCGAAGCGCCGCGGGCCCTAACAGCCTGCGGCCTTGGGCGCCGCGTGGCGGTTGATTCGACGCGAGCGCCTCCACTTCCCCATGGCGCCTCGGCAAGTTCACGGATTGGACGAGTCCCTGCATGCAAAGCGGGTCATGATTACCTGCGATCGTGGAGGTCGGTGGTTGGCCTTCACCGGCCATAAGTACGGAACGACGCGCGCCCTTCCAGTCCATCCCTCCTTGCTTCTCCTTCTTCCCGGTCCTTGCTCCGTATTGCTGCGATGGCTTCGATCCGCCGGTTCTCGACGCCAGAAAAGGGAAAGGCTCCCTGAGAGGAACCAGACCTGCTCCCGCCGAAGAAACGGCTCGTCCTCCATGGCTCGGACTAGGGGGTCCATCAGATGGTGTCGAGGCCTTGGTGCGAGCGGGCACCGCCGGGGTTCCCGCTTCCCTTGTACGCCCACATCGAGGGCCCTGAAGGAACTGATGCTGATCGCCACGGACGGCGCCGCCGTCGGTGCCGACGGGTCATGAAGGTGTGGGTCGTCCTCCCTGGGGTCCACACCGAGGGCTCCTCCCGAGAGTTCGTGCTCCATGTTGCCATGCCTCCTCAGTCTTGGATTCGCCTTCCTCCCTTCTTCGCCTCCATCATCCCGCAGGAAGAACTCCTGGAGCTTTGGCTACAGCACGTCGGCTGCTGCACCCTCGCGACCGAGGCAGAGGTCGCGGTCGTTGCCCCGGGCGAGGTCTTTTCATGACTCGGGCTGGGGCGAAATCGCCCGGGTTTGCAGGACAAGAGGCGCCTTCGCGATCCACTTGGAGTACGATGGTGCTTCGGTGGTGTTCTTCAAGGTCTTCGATGCGAACGGGCGCCGGCTGGAGTGCTGCCCCAGGGAAGGTGGCCAGGACCCTGCTGCAGCGAGGACTGGTGCCGCCAACCGCTCCCTTGGCGGCTCCTCAGGCGGTGGAGGCGTCGGAGGTTCCAGCGACTCCGGCGAGCTCTTCGCGACTCCGGAGATGAGCGACGACAGCAATGAGCCCCCGAGCCGGCGCCGCTCCTGGAGCAGGGCGGGCTCGTCAGGCCGCCGCCGACTCTGATCTGGATGGGGTTGGCGTCGGTGCTTGACGGCCCACTGTTGATGATGGCGTCTTTTGCAGGGGCGCGCGTAGTTAGTGTCCCTTTAGGATCTGTTTCCCTGCGAGGAATCAAAGACGCGTCCCGTGGGGGCTTGTAAGGTGCCTGTGATCCTGTTTTGTTAATATAAGCCTTGCCGTAGAATTGTGCGAGTTGCTCATTCCGTCTTAGCTCAGTCCTCCCTTTCGAACCTCACGAGGGCTTGGTGCTCTGCACTGACAGGTCCCAGTCCCAAGGCGGCTTCAGCCGTCGCTGGTATGCCAGGTCGCGATGCCGTGGTCAAGGCCAGGAGGTGAGCGACCCGGAGTCCGGTAAGAGCCCCTAAGTCGCGATGCTCGGGAGGTCCCCTTTGGCGCTCAAGCAGCTGTCGTTCGGTGAGAAAGGAGAGCGGCGTCGCTAACACGGGATTGCATTAGGTGCAGGGATGGTGCCACGGTAGCTGGCGCTTCCGGGTGGTGACTTATCTTGAGAATCAGAGCCGCTCTCTGGTGTGTCGCCGGGTCCGTGCATCGGCAGGCACGAGGTTGCTCGGCGAGGTCCTCGTGTGTCCCTCCCCTCTCGCCATTGCTCCCCTTTCTGCTCTACGTCCTCGGGTCCCGGCCCTCGAGCGAGTCTCAGCCGTCGCTGGTATGCCAGGTCGCGATGCCGTGGACAAGGCCAGAGGGTGAGGGCTGGAGAGCCAGTAGGAGCCCTGAGTCGCGATGCTCAGGCACCCTCCCTTTAACGTGCAAGCGGTTCGCGCGGATGAGAGTGGAGGAGACACCGCAAGGGCCTTGCCTGACGCAGCTCCTTTAAGAGATCCTGTAGACCCATCAGAGAAAGAACAAGGGGTTGCCATGACAATTGACAGTCAGCCGTTGGTTGCTTCCGAGGGGTAATGAGGCACTGAAGGCTTGACGAGGTGGCGCCATGCGGGGCTGTCACGGCCAAAGCTCAGCCATCCAGGTTTGTCGGCGTTGCAGGGACGGACCCATGCGCAAGCGTCGTGCCGTTTGGGAGCAGTTCCGTCAGTTGAGCGGGAAACTTGGTCAAGCACATTAGCCGCGAAGGAGTGGATTCATTCAAATAGATGCTGGGAAGGCGGACATCACTGGGTCAGGCCCGAGCGACTTGGGGATCGTGCAGCCCGAGGGGCGCCCCCAACAAGGTAAGCTAACAACATGAAATAAAAGAGATACACGCCGCAGGGACGGACCCACGCGGCCTGGGAATAATGCAGCCCTGGGGGGCGCTCCCAGCTGGAAGTGAAACTTGAAAGATGTCACCTGATGACGTTGATGATGAAGGGGTGTTGGTGTAGCAGACTCGGTGGGCTGCGGAAGCCGATCCTCACGAGCCCCCAGGCCCAGGGGCATCGGGAGGCTCCGGAGGCGCTAGCGGCTCCTCGCGGACCATCTCCACCTCCACCAGGGATGCGGAACGCCTGGCCTCTTGTGCCTCCGTGGCGCCCCTCATGAGGCGTTGGTACGTGGCAGCCGCGTTCGGCAAGTCGTAAGGCATGCGAACGTAGCTGTGGGGTGGACCTCCGCAGCGCCCCACTCGCGAGGGCCAGAGGCGCTCCAGAGAGGTGACTCGGTTGAGCCCCGGTATGTCGACGTAGACGCGCAGCCCACCATCCTCGCTTGGATGGGGAGCCGCTGCTGGTAGGCGGCGGCCGCCTTTCATGACTCTTGACTCCTGTAGCTCATGAATGGCCTTGCTGACGAACTCCTGAGGGTCTGGCTTTCCTTGCCTTGCTCCTTCTTGAGGGAAACGTGCTTCGAAACACGCCTCCATGTGGTGCCCAAGCGCCTCCCTCGTGACCCTAGCTAGGTCGGTGGCCCTCCAGGGGAGAGCCCCCGAGCCCTGCCTGAGGAGGGCGCCGGGCGCGCTTTCCTATGCGATGGAAGGAGGTTCCCCCTGGGCAGGCACGGGCCCAGAGGGGCCGGGCAGGACGATGTCTTCTTCTTCTTGGGGGCGGTCTCGGGAAGCCTCATGCTTCCGCGATCCGGGTCTTCCAGTGACGCGGCCTGAAAGGCTCGTTCCAGGGAACACACCGCGTCCTTCTCTTCACAGGGCATCGTAATGACTCCGCCGCTTCCTGGCATCTTGAGGACGTTGTAGCCGTGGTGAGTTACGGCCATGAACTTGGCCAGCGCTGGGTACCCAAGGATGGCGTTGTACGGCAGGCGAATGTGAGCGACGTCAAAGTCGATGAGCTCGGTGCGGTAGTTGTCGCGCGCCCCGAAGGTGACAGGGAGGCAGACCTGCCCAATTGGGACCGTGGAGCCGTCGGTGATTCCGGAGAAAGGCTTGGTTGGCTGAAGTTGGCTGTAGGGCACTTGGATATTGTTGAATGTTTCCACGGACAGGACGTTGAGCCCTGCCCCGCCATCGATGAGGGTCCTGGTGACCACCACATTGCTGATGATTGGGGAACAAAGCATCGGGAGGACTCCGGCTGTAGCCGCGCACTTGAGCTGATCTGCTGAGCTGAACGTGATGGCGCACGCCGACCACCCGAGAGGGCGCGCAGCTTCGAGCCTGGGGAGGACTGCATTCACTTCGCGGGCGAACTGCTTGAAGATGCGTTGAGAGGCTGGGGCTTGAGCCCCGCCCAGGATGCAGGCGATCGCACGCGGCTCCTGGAAGCCCCCAGCCCCCTCGTCCTGGTGGCGGTCCTCGTTTCTCCTTGGCTGTGGCGGTAGCGGAGGGAGGCCTGCGTTGCCTTGCGGGCAATCCTCGCGAGGCTGATCCCTCCAGTCTCCCTCGCGAGGCAGGTCTTGCCAGCGATCCTCGCGAGGTTGATCGCGCCACCCTTGGCGCGGGCCACGGTCTTCCCAGCGTCCTGCATTCCTTCCTCCTCCTCGACCGTAGCCCCGGTCACTGCGGTCGGGGCGACGGCCGATCCTTCCTTCTCGCACGGCTCGGAGCTCTTGACATTCGTTGGTGTTGTGGGTGTGGAGGTCGTGGTACACACAGTACCGACTGCCCTTGGAGGGTTCGGGCTGATCTCTGCCCCGCTTGGTGTCTGGTTCTGTCGCGAGCACGGCAGCCCCCTTGCGCTTCACATCCTTGGCCTTGGGCTTCTTCTCTTCTGGGTCTGCGGCAGGCAGCTCGAGGAGGGAGAGACGCCCTTCCTCAGCCCTGGCGCACTTGGTTGCCAAGTTGAATAGCTCCAAGGAAGTGCACAGGTCTTCATGCATCGCCAGCTCCTCCTTCATCTTGACATCGCGCACGCCGTCGGAGAAGGCCGAGATGATGGCCTCCTTAGTCACCTTGGGAATCTTGAGGTGTGCGTTGTTGAAGCGCTGGATATACTTCTGCAGGGTCTCCCCGGGTTGTTGCTTGATGCGGCGCATGTCGCTCACGGCGGGTGGCCGGTCGCGAGTACCTTGGAAGTTGGTGATGAAGCGGGTGCGCATCTCGTCCCAGGAGGAGATCGTGCCTGGGGCCAGGTTCAGGAGCCACGTGCGGGCCCCGTCCTTGAGCGCCATGGGAAACCAGTTCGCCATGACCTTCTCGTCTTTGTTGGCAGCTTCGATGCCCAGCTCGTAGAGCTGGAGGAACTCCGCAGGGTCGGCGTGCCGTCGTAACGAGGAAGCAGGTCTGGCTTAAACTTGCCGGGCCACGCGACGCTGCGTAGCTCGGTGGTGAAGGCGCGGCAGCCTGCTGTGGCCATAGGAGGCCTTGGGTGACGGAGAGCTTGGTCTTGCATGTCCCCACCCGCTGCAGCTGGGAGCAGCGCGGGGTCTTGATGTGCGGGAGCAGGAGCATGGTCGTGACGTGCTGGAGCAGGGAGCGCCCGGGCAGCTTCTTGCGGGCGAGAGACTTCTTGGCAGCTCTGCTCTTGCCGCGCTGGCACCTGACGGCGCGGGTTCTGCCCAGGGACCATGCGCCTTGGAGCCATGGCACCTTCCTAAGGAGGAGGCGTCCGGGGCGCCGCCGAAGCTTCGTCGCCCGCGCGAGGTGGGGTGCGGTGCAGCGGAGCGGACGGCGCAGGAGAGCCCCCTGCGGCGTGGACGACCTCGGCGACGCGGTCGAGCCATTATTCGTAGACGTCGTCGATGGGACGGTAGCGCAGGAGCTCGTTTGCCGCGATGAGCGCAGCTCGAGCCTCCATGGGCGCACGGAGCACGTGGGACGAAGAACCAGCTGGGGTGAGCGAGGGAGTTGCGGTGCGGCCGTCTTGCCGCACGAACGGATGCTGAGGCGATGCTTGCTGCTCGTCCCCCGCCGGGCCGGTGGCGGCGTTGATGGCAGGTGACGGGGAACGGCGAGGACGCCCGCCGACAGGGGCCGTTTGGGCGACGCGGGAAGCGAGGGCGGCCTGGCACTCGGCGCGGGCCCGACGAGCGTCAGACATGGGCACGATGGTTGAAGGAGAACGGGGTGGTGGAAGACGAATTCCGGCACACCCCTACCTGGCGCGCCAAATGTCGGATTTCGGGTTCCGGCGGACTCTTGAGGTTCGAACACTGGGGTGCGCGCGGAGATTTCGCCTCCTACCTACCTGCACCCCTTCGCCTTGCTAAGATCTAAGCTATGGAAAGAACAACACAAGAGACACAGGGTTTATACTGGTTCGGGCCACCGTTGTGGTGTAATACCCTACTCCAGTGTGTAGTGTGGTGGATTGCCTCTTGGGCTGGTGATGATGAACAATACAAGGAAGAACAACCTCGCGAGGGTCTGTTCTTGGCTGGGGCGATGAACTGCTGGGAGGGGTTCAGTCACCCTTCTCTCTCTCTCCCTCTTCCTGGTTATTGATCTCGATCTCCCTAAAAACTCTCTCTCTCTCTACTTCTCTCTCCCAACCCTGTGGGTGGCTGGTCCTATTTATATAGGCCCTGGTCCTCTTCCCGAATATCGAGCAGGAAGGGAGCCAACAATGGCGGGCTAATTTGAAGGGGGACAGCTAGTACCAGCTATCCTGACAAAAGTAGTCTTCGCCTGCACAAAGCTCTGGTGGTGACGCCGTCTTGGGCTCCACGATGACCTCCGTCTTGCAGTCCTCCTGGTCTTGGTCTTGTTGCACCGAAATGGCAACCTTTGCCTGATGCCTCGGTACTCCGCGGCTGCGCTTGCCCCCTTTGCACCGAAGAGGAAAGGAGGACACTGCGCGGGCTGGCACCCGCCTGGCACCCATGGTCGTCATGGCTTGCGTCACGGGCACCTCGTGAGGTACCCCGCCTTGATCTCTCCGCCTCCTCGCGAGCCAGCCTGATGAGGCCGTGCCTGAGGAAGCTCCGCGTCGTCCGCCCCGTGAGGCTTGGCCCCTCGCGAGGGTCTTGGGTCTGTGTTGGTGAAGATGGGCCGTGCTGGGCCCCCCTTTGAGCCACGCCGCAGGCCGCAGGCAGGCAAGTCTGGGGACCCACGTTCCTAGAACGCCGACAACGGAGCATATGAGATGTTCCAAGAGCTGAAAATGGTTTTCCAAGCTCACGCCCGGGTCGAGAGATATGAAGTCTCCGACAAGTTCTACAGTTGTAAGATGGAGGAGAACAGTTCTGTCAGCGAGCACATACTCAAAATGTCTGGGCTGCATAACCGCTTGTCTCAGCTAGGAGTTAATCTCCCGGATGATGCGGTCGTTGACAGAATCCTTCAGTCGCTCCCACCTAGCTACAAGAGCTTTGTGATGAACTTCAATATGCAGGGATGGAAAAGACCATTCCCAAGGTATATTTAATGCTGAAATCAGTGGAGGTGGAAATCAAAAAGGAACATCAAGTGTTGATGGTGAATAAAACCACTAAGTTCAAGAAAGGCAAGGGTAAAAAGAACTTCAAGAAGGACGGCAAGGGAGTTGCCGCGCCCGGTAAGCAAGCTGCCGGGAAGAAGTCAAAGAATGGACCCAAGCCTGAGACTGAGTGCTTTTATTGCAAGGGAAACGGTCACTGGAAGCGGAATTGCCCCAAGTACTTAGCGGAAAAGAAGGCCGGCAATACCAAAGGTATATGTGATATACATGTTATTGATGTGTACCTTACCAGCGCTCGTAGTAGCTCCTGGGTATTTGATACCAGTGCAGTTGCTCATATTTGTAACTCAAAATAGGAACTGCAGAATAAACGAAGCCTGGCGAAGGACGAGGTGACGATGCGCGTTGGGAATGGTTCCAAGGTCGATGTGATCGTCGTCGGCACGCTACCTCTGCATTTACCTACGGGATTAGTTTTAAACCTCAATAATTGTTATTTAGTACTAGCTTTGAGCATGAACATTGTATCTGGATCTCGTTTAATGCGAGATGGCTACTCATTTAAATCTGAGAATAATGGTTGTTCTATTTATATGAGAGACATGTTTTATGGTCATGCCCCGCTGGTCAATGGTTTATTCTTATTTAATCTCGAACGTGATGTTACACACATTCATAGTGTGAATGCCAAAAGATGCAAGGTTGATAATGATAGTCCCACATACTTGTGGCACTGCCGCCTTGGTCATATTGGTGTCAAACGCATGAAGAAACTCCATGCAGATGGACTTTTGGAGTCTCTTGATTATGAATCATTTGACACGTGCGAACCATGCCTCATGGGTAAAATGACCAAGACTCCATTCTCTGGAACAATGGAGCGAGCAAACAACTTATTGGAAATCATACATACTGATGTGTGCGGTCCAATGAGCATTGAGGCTCGCGGTGGCTATCGTTATGTCCACACCCTCACTAATGACTTAAGTAGATATCGGTATGTCTACTTAATGAAACACAAGTCTGAGACCTTTGAAAAGTTCAAGGAATTTCAGAGTGAGGTTGAGAATCAACGTGAGAGGAAAATCAAGTTCTTACGATCAGATCATGGGGGAGAATATTTGAGTCACGAATTTGGCACGCACTTAAGAAAATGTGGAATAGTTTCACAACTCACGCCGCCTGGAACACCACAGCGTAATGGTGTGTCCGAGCGTCGTAATCGCACCCTATTGGATATGGTACGATCTATGATGTCTCTTACCGATCTACCACTATCATTTTGGGGTTATGCTACAGAGACTGCCGCATTCACTTTAAATAGGGCTCCGTCGAAATCCGTTGAGATGACACCGTATGAATTGTGGTTTGTCAAGAAACCTAACCTGTCGTTTCTGAAAGTTTGGGGATGCGATGCTTATGTCAAGAAACTTCAACCTGAAAAGCTCGAACCCAAATCGGAAAAATGCGTCTTCATAGGATACCCTAAAGAAACTATTGGGTATACCTTCTATCTTAGATCTGAAGGCAAGACATTTGTTGCCAAGAATGGATCCTTTCTAGAGAAAGAGTTTCTCTCGAAAGAAGTAAGTGGGAGGAAAGTAGAACTTGATGAAGTATAGCCTCTTGAACCGGAGAGTGGCGTAGCTCAAGAAATTGTTCCTGAGGTGTCTGCACCGACTAGGGAGGAAGTTAATGATGATGATCATGAAACTTCAGATCAAGTTGCTACTGAACTTCGAAGGTCCACAAGGACGCGTTCCGCACCAGAGTGGTACGGCAACCCTGTCCTGGAAATCATGTTGTTGGACAATAGTGAACCTTCGAACTATGAAGAAGCGATGGCGGGCCCAGATTCCGACAAATGGCTGGAAGCCATGAAATCCGAGATAGGATCCATGTATGAAAACGAAGTATGGACTTTGACTGACTTGCCCGTTGATCGACGAGCCATAGAAAATAAATGGATCTTTAAGAAGAAGACAAATGCGGATGGTAATGTGACCATCTACAAAGGTCGGCTTGTCGCTAAGGGTTATCGACAAGTTCAAGGGGTTGACTATGATGAGACTTTCTCACCCGTAGCGAAGCTGAAGTCCGTCCGAATCATGTTAGCAATTTCCGCATTCTATGATTATGAGATATGGCAAATGGACGTCAAAACGGCATTCCTTAATGGTTTCCTTAAGGAAGAATTGTATATGATGCAGCCGGAAGGTTTTGTCGATCCTAAGAATGCTGACAAGGTGTGCAAGCTCCAACGCTCAATCTATGGGCTGGTGCAAGCATCTCGGAGTTGGAACATTCGTCTTGATGAGATGATCAAAGCGTTTGGGTTTACGCAGACTTATGGAGAAGCCTGCGTTTACAAGAAAGTGAGTGGGAGCTCCGTAGCATTTCTCATATTGTATGTGGATGACATACTATTGATAGGAAATGATATAGAATTCCTGGAAAGCATAAAGGCCTACTTGAACAAGTGTTTTTCAATGAAGGACCTTGGAGAAGCTGCTTATATATTAGGCATCAAGATCTATAGAGATAAATTGAGACGCCTCATTGGTCTTTCACAAAGTACATACCTTGACAAGATATTGAAGAAGTTCAATATAGATCAGTCCGAGAAGGGGTTCTTGCCTGTATTGCAAGGTATGAGATTGAGCACAGCTCAATGCCCGACCACGGCAGAAGATAGAGAAAAGATGAGTGTCGTCCCCTATGCCTCGGCCATAGGGTCTATCATGTATGCCATGCTGTGTACCAGACCTGATGTAAACCTTGCCGTAAGTTTGGTAGGAAGGTACCAAAGTAATCCCGGCATGGAACACTGGACAATAGTCAAGAATATCCTGAAGTACTTGAAAAGGAGTAAGGATATGTTTCTCGTGTATGGAGGTGACGAAGAGCTCGTCGTAAAGGGTTACGTCGATGCTAGCTTCGACACAGATCTGGATGAATCTAAGTCACAAACCGGATACGTGTATATTTTGAATGGTGGGGCAATCAGCTGGTGCAGTTGCAAGCAAAGCGTCGTGGCGGGATCTACATGTGAAGCGGAGTAAATGGCAGCCTCGGAGGCAGCACAAGAAGCAATCTGGGTGAAGGTGTTCATTACCGACCTAGGAGTTATTCCCAATGCGTCGGGCCCGATGACTCTCTTCTGTGACAACACTAGAGCTATTGCCCTTGCCAAGGAGCCCAGGTTTCACAGGAAGACCAGGCATATCAAGCGTCACTTCAACTCCATTCATGAAAATGTTCAAAAAGGAGATATAGATATTTGCAATGTGCATACGGACCTGAATGTCGCAGATCCGTTGACTAAACCTCTTCCTCGATCAAAACATGATCAACACCAAAACTCTATGGGTGTTCAATTCATCACAATGTAACTAGATTATTGACTCTAGTGCAAGTGGGAGACTGTTGGAAATATGCCCTAGAGGCAATAATAAAATGATTATTATTATATTTCCTTGTTCATGATAATTGTCTATTGTTCATGCTATAATTGTGTTATCCGAAAATCATAATGCATGTGTGAATACATAGACCATAACATGTCCCTAGTAAGCCTCTAGTTAACTAGCTCGTTTATCAATAGATAGTCACGGTTTCCTGACTGTGGACATTGGATGTCATTGATAACGGTATCACATCAGTAGGAGAATGATGTGATGGACAAGACCCAATCCTAAGCATAGCACAAGATCGTGTAGTTCGTTTGCTAGAGCTTTTCCAGTGTCAAGTATCATTTCCTTAGACCATGAGATCGTGTAACTCTCGGATGCCGTAGGAGTGCTTTGGGTGTACCAAACGTCACAACGTAACTCGGTGACTATAAAGGTATACTACAGGTATCCCCGAAAGTATCTGTTGGCTTGACACGGATCGAGACTGGAATTTGTCACTCCGTATGATGGAGAGGTATCTCTGGGCCCACTCGGTAATGCATCATCATAATGAGCTCAATGTGACCAAGTGTTTGGTCACGGGATCATGCATTACGGTACGAGTAAAGTGACTTGCCGGTAACGAGATTGAACGAGGTATTGGGATACCGACGATCGAATCTCGGGCAAGTAACGTACCGATTGACAAAGGGAATTGTATACGGGATTGATTGAATCCTCGACATCGTGGTTCATCCGATGAGATCATCGTGGAACATGTGGGAGCCAATATGGGTATCCAGATCCTGCTGTTGGTTATTGACCGGAGAGTCGTCTCGGTCATGTCTACGTGTCTCTCGTGTTGAGGAACGTTGCAGAAAACAAAAATTTTCCTACGGTTTCACCAAGATCCATCTATGAGTTCATCTAGCAACGAGTAATCGGATGCATCTACATACCTTTGTAGATCACGAGCGGAAGCGTTCAAAGAACGGGGATGAGGTAGTCGAACACGACGTGATCCAAATCACCGGAGATCCTAGCACCGAACGGACGGCACCTCCGCGTTCAACACACGTACGGTCAGCGTAACGTCTCCTTCTTCTTGATCCAGCAAGAGGGAAGGAGAGGTTGAGGAAGATGGCTCCAGCAGCAGCACGACGGCGTGGTGGTGGTGGAGCTGCAGTACTCCGGCAGGGCTTCGCCAAGCGCTATGGAGGAGGAGGAGGTGTTGGAGAGGGAGAAGGAGGCAACCAAAGGCGTGGATGAAAAGCCCTCCTTCCCCCACTATATATAGGAGGGCCAAGGGGGAGGCGCCGGCCCTAGGAGATCCAATCTCCTAGGGGGGCGGCGGCCAAGGGAGGTTTCCCTCCCCCCCAAGGCACCTAGGAGGTGCCTTCCACTAGTGGGACTCTTCCCTTTTGTGAACCCTAGGCGCATGGGCCTCTAGGGGCTGGTGCCCTTGGGACATGACCGAGACGACTCTCCGGTCAATAACCAACAGCGGGATTTGGATACCCATGTTGGCTCCCACATACTCCACGATGATCTCATCGGATGAACCACGATGTCGAGGATTCAAGCAACCCCGTATACAATTCCCTTTGTCAATCGATATGTTACTTGCCCGAGATTCGATCGTCGGTATCCCAATACCTCGTTCAATCTCGTTACCGGCAAGTCACTTTACTCGTACCGTAATGCATGATCCTGTGACCAAACACTTGGTCACTTTGAGCTCATAATGATGATGCATTACCGAGTGGGCCCAGTGATACCTCTCCGTCATACGGAGTGACAAATCCCAGTCTTGATCCGTGTCAACCCAACAGACACTTTCAGAGATACCCGTAGTATACCTTTATAGTCACCCAGTTACGTTGTGACGTTTGGTATACCCAAAGCACTCCTACGGTATCCGGGAGTTACACGATCTCATGGTCTAAGGAAAAGATACTTTGACATTGGAAAAACTCTAGCAAACGAACTATACGATCTTTAAGCTATGTTTAGGATTGGGTCTTGTCCATCACATCATTCTCCTAATGATGTGATCTCGTTATCAATGACATCCAATGTCCATAGTCAGGAAACCATGACTATCTGTTGATCAACGAGCTAGTCAACTAGAGGCTTACTAGGGACATGTTGGTGTCTGTTATTCACACATGTATTAAGATTTCCGGATAACACAATTATAGCATGAATAAAGACAATTATCATGAACAAGGAAATATAATAATAATGCTTTTATTATTTCCTCTAGGGCATATTTCCAACAGTCTCCCACTTGCACTAGAGTCAATAATCTAGTTACATTGTGATGAATCGAACACCCATGGAATTCTGGTGTTGATCATGTTTTGCCCTAGGGAGAGGTTTAGTCAATGGATCTGCTACATTCAGGTCCGTATGCACTTTACAAATATCTATGTCTCCATCTTGAACATTTTCACGAATGGAGTTGAAGCGACGCTTGATGTGCCTTGTCTTCTTGTGAAACCTGGGCTCCTTGGCAAGTGCAATAGCTCCAGTGTTGTCACAGAAGAGTTTGATTGGCCCCGACGCATTGGGTATGACTCCTAGGTCGGTGATGAACTCCTTCACCCATATTGCTTCATGTGCTGCCTCCGAGGCTGCCATGTACTCCGCTTCACATGTAGATCCCGCCACGACGCTCTGCTTGCAACTGCACCAGCTTACTACCCCACCATTCAAAATATACACGTATCCGGTCTGTGACTTAGAGTCATCCAGATCTGTGTCGAAGCTAGCGTCGACGTAACCCTTTACGACGAGTTCTTCGTCACCTCCATAAACGAGAAACATTTCCTTAGTCCTCTTCAGGTACTTCAGGATATTCTTGACCGTTGTCCAGTGTTCCCTGCCGGGATTAATTTGGTACCTTCCTACCAAACTTACGGCAAGGTTTACATCAGGTCTGGTACACAGCATGGCATACATAATAGAACCTATGGCTGAGGCATAGGGGATGACACTCATCTCTTCTATATCTTCTGCCGTGGTCGGACATTGAGCTGAGCTCAATTTCACACCTTGTAATACAGGCAAGAACCCCTTCTTAGACTGATCCATATTGAACTTCTTCAATATCTTATCAAGGTATGTGCTTTGTGAAAGACCTATGAGGCGTCTTGATCTATCTCTGTAGATCTTGATGCCTAATATATAAGCAGCTTCTCCAAGGTCCTTCATTGAAAAACTCTTATTCAAGTAGGCCTTTATGCTGTCCAAGAGTTCTATATCATTTCCCATCAAAAGTATGTCATCTACATATAATGTGAGAAATGCTACAGAGCTCCCACTCACTTTCTTGTAAACGCAAGCTTCTCCATAAGTCTGCGTAAACCCAAACGCTTTGATCATCTCATCAAAGCGAATGTTCCAACTCCGAGATGCTTGCACCAGCCCATAAATCGAGCGTTGGAGCTTGCACACCTTGTCAGCATCCTTAGGATCGACAAAACCTTCCGGCTGCATCATATACAATTCTTCCTTAAGGAAACCATTAAGGAATGCCGTTTTGACGTCCATTTGCCATATCTCATAATCGTAGAATGCGGCAATTGCTAACATGATTTGGACGGACTTTAGCTTCGCTACCGGTGAGAAAGTCTCATCGTAGTCAACCCCTTGAACTTGTCGATAACCCTTAGCGACAAGCCGAGATTTATAGATGGTCACATTACCATCCACGTCTGTCTTCTTCTTAAAGATCCATTTATTTTCTATGGCTCGCCGTTCAATGGGCAAGTCAGTCAAAGTCCATACTTCGTTTTCATACATGGATCCTATCTCGGATTTCATGGCTTCTAGCCATTTGTCGGAATCCGGGCCCGCCATCGCTTCTTCATAGTTTGAAGGTTCACCGTTGTCTAACAACATGACTTCCAAGACAGGGTTGCCGTACCACTCTGGTGCGGAACGTGTCCTTGTGGACCTTCGAATTTCAGTAGGAGCTTGATCAGAAGTATCTTGATCATTATCATTAACTTCCTCTCTAGTCGGTGCAGGCACCTCAGGAACATTTTCTTGAGTTGCGCCATCTTCCAGTTCAATAGGTAATACTTCATCAAGTTCTACTTTCCTCCCACTTACTTCTTTCGAGAGAAACTCCTTCTCTAGAAAGGATCCATTCTTGGCAACAAAGATCTTGCCTTCGGATCTGAGGTACAAGGTATACCCAACAGTTTCTTTAGGGTATCCTATGAAGACGCATTTTTCCGACTTGGGTTCGAGCTTTTCAGGTTGAAGTTTCTTGACATAAGCATCGCATCCCCAAACTTTTAGAAACGACAACTTAGGTTTCTTACCAAACCATAATTCAAACGGTGTCGTCTCAACGGATTTCGACGGAGCCCTATTTAAAGTGAATGCGGCAGTCTCTAAAGCATAGCCCCAAAAAGATAGCGGTAAATCGGTAAGAGACATCATAGATCGTACCATATCTAATAGAGTGCGATTACGACGTTCCGACACACCATTACGCTGAGGTGTTCCAGGCGGCGTGAGTTGTGAAACTATTCCACATTTTCTTAAGTGTGTGCCAAATTCGTGACTCAAGTATTCTCCTCCAAGATCTGATCGTAGAAACTTGATTTTCCTGTCACGTTGATTCTCAACCTCACTATGAAATTCCTTGAACTTTTCAAAGGTTTCAGACTTGTGTTTCATTAAGTAGACATACCCATATCTACTCAAGTCATCAGTGAGGGTGAGAACATAACGATAGCCACCGCGAGCCTCAACACTCATTGGACCACACACATCAGTATGTATGATTTCCAATAAGTTGGTTGCTCGCTCCATTGTTCCTGTGAACGGAGTCTTGGTCATTTTACCCATGAGGCATGGTTCGCACGTGTCAAATGATTCGTAATCAAGAGACTCTAAAAGTCCATCTGCATGGAGCTTCTTCATGCGTTTGAAACCTATGTGACCAAGGCGGCAGTGCCACAAGTACGTGGGACTATCATTATCAACCTTACATCTTTTGGTACTCACACTATGAATATGTGTAGCATTACGCTCGAGATTCATTAAGAATAAACCATTCACCATCGGAGCATGACCATAAAACATATCTCTCATATAAATAGAACAACCATTATTCTCGGATTTAAATGAGTAGCCATCTCGAATTAAACGAGATCCCGATACAATGTTCATGCTCAAAGCTGGCACTAAATAACAATTATTAAGGTTTAATACTAATCCCGAAGGTAAATGTAGAGGTAGCGTGCCGACGGCGATCACATTGACCTTGGAACCATTCCCGACGCGCATCGTCACCTCGTCCTTTGCCAGTCTCTGCTTATTCCGCAGCCCCTGCTTTGAGTTACAAATGTGAGCAACTGCACCGGTATCAAATACCCAGGAGCTACTACGGGTACTAGTAAGGTACACATCAATTACATGTATATCATATATACCTTTCGTTTTGCCGGCCTTCTTGTCTGCTAAGTATTTGGGGCAGTTCCGCTTCCAGTGACCACTTCCCTTGCAATAAAAGCACTCAATCGCGGGCTTGGGTCCATTCTTTGGCTTCTTCCCAGCAGCTTGCTTGCCGGGCGCGGCAACTCCTTTGCCGTCCTTCTTGAAGTTCTTTTTACCCTTGCCCTTCTTGAACTTAGTGGTTTTATTCACCATCAACACTTGATGTTCCTTCTTGACTTCTACCTCTGCTGATTTCAGCATTGAAAATACCTCAGGAATGGTCTTTTCCATCCCCTGCATATTGAAGTTCATCACAAAGCTCTTGTAGCTTGGTGGAAGCGACTGGAGGATTCTGTCAATGACCGCATCATCCGGGAGATTAACTCCCAGCTGAGTCAAGCGGTTATGTAACCCAGACATAGTGAGTATGTGCTCACTGACAGAACTATTTTCCTCCATCTTACAGCTGAAGAATTTGTCGGAGACTTCATATCTCTCGACCCGGGCATGAGCTTGGAAAACCATTTTCAGCTCTTCGAACATCTCATAAGCTCCATGTCTCTCAAAACGCTTTTGGAGCCCCGGCTCTAGGCTGTAAAGCATGCCGCACTGAACGAGGGAGTAGTCATCGGCACGTGTCTGCCAAGCATTCATAACGTCTTGGTTCTGTGGGACGGGTGCGTCACCTAGCGGTGCTTGTAGGACATATTCTTTCTTGGCAGCTATGAGGATGATCCTCAGGTTCCGGACCCAGTCCGTATAGTTGCTGCCATCGTCTTTCAGCTTGGTTTTCTCTAGGAACGCGTTGAAGTTGAGGACTACGTTGGCCATTTGATCTATAAGACATATTGCAAAGATTTTTAGACTAAGTTCATGATAATTGAGTTCATCTAATCAAATTATTCAATGAACTCCCACTTAGATAGACATCCCTCTGCTAGTCATCTAAGTATAACATGATCCGAGTCGACTAGGCCGTGTCCGATCATCACGTGAGACGGACTAGTCAACGTCGGTGAACATCTTCATGTTGATCGTATCTTCTATACGACTCATGCTCGACCTTTCGGTCTTCTGTGTTCCGAGGCCATGTCTATACACATGCTAGGCTCGTCAAGTCAACCTAAGTGTTTGCATGTGTAAATCTATCTTACACCCGTTGTATGTGAACGTTTGAATCAAACACCCGATCATCACGTGGTGCATTGAAACAACGAACTGTCGCAACGGTGCACAGTTAGGGGGAACACTTTCTTGAAATTATTATGAGGGATCATCTTATTTACTACCGTCGTTCTAAGTAAACGAGATGTTAAACATGATAAACATCACATGCAATCAAATAATAATAGTGACATGATATGGCCAATATCACATAGCTCCTTTGATCTCCATCTTGGGGCTCCATGATCATCTTGTCACCGGCATGACACCATGATCTCCATCATCATGATCTCCATCATTGTGTCTCCATGAAGTTGCTCGCCAACTATTACTTCTACTACTATGGCTAACGCGTTTAGCAATAAAGTAAAGTAATTTACATGGCGTTTCTCAATGACACGCAGGTCATATAAAAAATAAAGACAACTCCTATGGCTCCTGCCGGTTGTCATACTCATCGACATGCAAGTCGTGATTCCTATTACAATAGCATGAACATCTCATACATCACATATAGATCATTCATCATTCATCACAACTTTGGCCATATCATATCACAAAGCACTTGCTGCAAAAACAAGTTAGACGTCCTCTAATTGTTGTTGCAAGTTTTACGTGGCTGAAGTAGGGTTCTAGCAAGAACGTTTTCTTACCTACGTGAAAGCCACAATGTGATTTGACAACTTCTATTTACCCTTCATAAGGACCCTTTTCATCGAATCCGCTCCAGCTAAAGTGGGAGAGACAGACACCCGCCAGCCACCTTTATGCAACTTGTGCATGTTAGTCGGTGGAACCGGTCTCATGTAAGCGTACGTGTAAGGTTGGTCCGGGCCGCTTCATCCCACAATACCGTTGAAGCAAGATAAGACTAGTAACGGCAAGAAAGTTGACAACATCTACGCCCACAACAAATTGTGTTCTACTCGCGCAAGAAGAACTACACATAGACCTAGCTCATGATGCCACTGTTGGGGAACGTTGCAGAAAACAAAAAATTTCCTATGGTTTCACCAAGATCCATCTATGAGTTCATCTAGCAACGAGTAATCGGATGCATCTACATACCTTTGTAGATCACGAGCGGAAGCGTTCAAAGAACGGGGATGAGGTAGTCGAACACGACGTGATCCAAATCACCGGAGATCCTAGCACCGAACGGACGGCACCTCCGCGTTCAACACACGTACGGTCAGCGTAACGTCTCCTTATTCTTGATCCAGCAAGAGGGAAGGAGTGGTTGAGGAAGATGGCTCCAGCAGCAGCACGACGGCGTGGTGGTGGTGGAGCTGCAGTACTCCGGCAGGGCTTCGCCAAGCGCTATGGAGGAGGAGGAGGTGTTGGAGAGGGAGAAGGAGGCAACCAAAGGCGTGGATGAAAAGCCCTCCTTCCCCCACTATATATAGGAGGGCCAAGGGGGGGCGCCGGCCCTAGGAGATCCAATCTCCTAGGGGGGCGGCGGCCAAGGGAGGTTTCCCTCCCCCCCAAGGCACCTAGGAGGTGCCTTCCACTAGTGGGACTCTTCCCTTTTGTGAACCCTAGGCGCATGGGCCTCTTGGGGATGGTGCCCTTGGCCCATGTAGGCCAAGGCGCACCCCCTACAGCCCATGTGGCCCCCCGGGGCAGGTGGACCCACCCGGTGGACCCCCGGGACCCTTCCGGTGGTCCCGGTACAATACCGATAACCCCGAAACCTGTCCCGATAGCCGAAATAGCACTTCCTATATATAATTCTTTACCTCCGGACCATTCCGGAACTCCTCGTGACGTCCGGGATCTCATCCGGGACTCCGAACAACATTCGGGTTATTGCATATACATATCCCTACAACCCTAGCGTCACCGAACCTTAAGTGTGTAGACCCTACGGGTTCGGGAGATATGTAGACATGACCGAGACGACTCTCCGGTCAATAACCAACAGCGGGATCTGGATACCCATGTTGGCTCCCACATACTCCACGATGATCTCATCGGATGAACCACGATGTCGAGGATTCAAGCAACCCCGTATACAATTCCCTTTGTCAATCGATATGTTACTTGCCCGAGATTCGATCGTCGGTATCCCAATACCTCGTTCAATCTCGTTACCGGCAAGTCACTTTACTCGTACCGTAATGCATGATCCCGTGACCAAACACTTGGTCACTTTGAGCTCATAATGATGATGCATTACCGAGTGGGCCCAGTGATACCTCTCCGTCATACGAAGTGACAAATCCCAGTCTTGATCCGTGTCAACCCAACAGACACTTTCGGAGATACCCGTAGTATACCTTTATAGTCACCCAGTTACGTTGTGACGTTTGGTATACCCAAAGCACTCCTATGGTATCCGGGAGTTACACGATCTCATGGTCTAAGGAAAAGATACTTTGACATTGGAAAAACTCTAGCAAACGAACTATACGATCTTTAAGCTATGTTTAGGATTGGGTCTTGTCCATCACATCATTCTCCTAATGATGTGATCTCGTTATCAATGACATCCAATGTCCATAGTCAGGAAACCATGACTATCTGTTGATCAACGAGCTAGTCAACTAGAGGCTTACTAGGGACATGTTGGTGTCTGTTATTCACACATGTATTACGATTTCCGGATAACACATTTATAGCATGAATAAAGACAATTATCATGAACAAGGAAATATAATAATAATGCTTTTATTATTGCCTCTAGGGCATATTTCCAACATCTTGAACCCGTAGGGTCTACGCACTTAAGATTCAGTGACGCTAGGGTTGTAGAGATATTAGTATGCGGTAACCCGAAAGTTGTTCGGAGTCCCAGATGAGATCCCGGATGTCACGAGGAGTTCCGGAATGGTCCGGAGGTGAAGATTTATATATAGGAAGTCCAGTTTCGGCCATCGGGAAAGTTTCGGGGGTAATCGGTATTGTACCGGGACCACCGGAAGGGTCCCGGGGGTCCACCGGGTGGGGCCACCTATCCCGGAGGGCCCCATGGGCTTAAGTGGGAGGGGAACCAGCCCCTGGTGGGCTGGTGCGCCCCCATGGTCCTCCCCCTGCGCCTAGGGTTGGAAACCCTAGGGGTGGGGGCGCCCCACTTGGCTTGGGGGGCAAGTCCCCCCCCCCTTGGCCGCGCCCCCCCCTTGGAGATCCCATCTGCTAGGGCCGGCGCCCCCCTAGGGGCCATATATATAGTGGGGCGGGAGGGAGGGCAGACGCACCAAGTCTCTGGCGCCTCCCTCTCCCCATGTAACACCTCTCTCTCTCTCTCTCTCTCGCTGGAGCTTGGCGAAGCCCTGCCGAGATCACCGTTGCTTCCACCACCACGTCGTCGTGCTGCTGGATCTCCATCAACATCTCCTTCCCCTTGCTGGATCAAGAAGGAGGAGACGTCTTCCCAACCGTACGTGTGTTGAACGCGGAGGTGCCGTCCGCTCGGCGCTAGGTCATCGGTGATTTGGATCACGACGAGTACGACTCCATCAACCCCGTTCTCTTGAACGCTTCCGCTCGCGATCTACAAGGGTATGTAGATGCACTCGCCTCTTCCTCGTTGCTAGATGACTCCATAGATTGATCTTGGTGATGCGTAGAAAATTTTAAAATTCTTCTACGTTCCCCAACAAGCACCCAAGCACCGGTCCACCCACATATCAAATTATCAAAGTACCCAACGCGAATCATATGAACGTGATGAAAACTAGCTTGACGATAATTCCCATGTGTCCTCGGGAGCGCTTTCCTTCATATAAGAGTTTGTCCAGGCTTGTCCTTTGATACAAAAAGGATTGGGCCATCTTTCTGCACCTTATTTACTTTTATTACTTGTTGCTCGTTACAAATTACCTTATCACAAAACTATATGTTACCGATAATTTCAGTGCTTGCAGAGAATACCTTACTGAAAACTGCTTATCATTTTCTTCTGCTCCTCGTTGGGTTCGACACTCTTACTTATCGAAAAGGCTACGATAGATCCCCTACACTTGTGGGTCATCAAGAATCTTTTCTGGCGTCGTTGCCGGGGAGTGAAGCGCCTTTGGTAGGGAAAAATTTATATAATGTGCTGAAATTTACTATCACTTGTTACTATGGAACATAATCCTTTGAGGGGCTTGTTCGGGGTATCTTCACCCAGACCAGTAGAGCCAAGAGTTGCTCCTCAATCTACTGAACCTACTAAAAATGTTTACTTTGAAATTCCTTCGGGTATGATAGAGAAACTGCTAGCTAATCCTTTTGCAGGAGATGGAGCATTGCATCCCGATTTACACTTAACCTATGTGGATGAAGTTTGTGGATTATTTAAGCTTGCAGGTATGCCCGATGATGTTATCAAGAAGAAGGTCTTACCTTTATCTTTGAAGGGAGATGCATTGACATGGTATAGGCTATGTGATGATATGGGATCATCGGACTATAAGCGATTGAAATTGGAATTTCACCAAAAGTTTTATCCTATGCATATTGTTCATCGTGATCGTAATTATATATATATTTTTTGTCCTCGCGAAGGAGAAAGCATCGCTCAAGCATGGGGGAGGCTTAAGTCAATGTTATATTCATGCCCCAATCATGAGCTCTCAAGAGAAATGATTATTCAAAATTTTATGATCGGCTTTCTCTTAGTAATTGCTCCATGCTCGATACTTCTTGTACTGGATCTTTTATGATGAAGACTATTGATTTCAAATGGGATTTATTGGAAATAATTAAACACAACTCTGAAGATTGGGATCTCGATGAAGGTAAGGAGTCAGGTATAACAGCGAAGTTTGATTGTGTTAAATCTTTTATGGATATCGATGCTTTCCATGAATTTAGCACTAAATATGGACTTGACTCTGAGATAGTAGCTTCTTTCTGTGAATCATTTGCTACTCATGTTGATCTCCCTAAGGAGAAGTGGTTTAAATATAATCCTCCTATTGAAGTAAAAGTAGTTACACCTATTAAAGTTGAAGAAAAGACTATCACTTATAATGATCCTGTTGTTCCTACTGCTTATGTTGAGAAACCACCTTTCCCTGTTAGAATAAAGGATCATGCTAAAGTTTCAACTATAGTCAACAAAAATAATATTAGGACACACAAACCCCCTGAGAAAGTTAAAGTTGAACCTAATATTGCTATGGTTAAAGATCTCTTGGCCGATAATATTGATGGGCATGTTATTTACTTCTGTGATGAGACTGCTAGAATTGTTAGACCTGATACTAAAAATAAACATAGACCTGTTGTAGGCATGTCTGTTATTTCTGTTAAAATAGGAGATCGTTGCTATCATGGCTTATGTGATATGGGTGCTAGTGCAAGTGCAATACATCATTCCTTATACAAAGAAATTATGCATGATATTGCACCTGCTGAGATAGAAGATATCGATGTTACCATTAAGCTTGCCAATAGAGATACTATTTCACCCATTGGGATTGTTAGATATGTTGAAGTCTTGTGTGGGAAGGTTAAATACCCTGCTGATTTTCTTGTTCTTGGTTCCCCACAAGATAGCTTTTGACCCATTATATTTGGTAGACCCTTCTTGAATACTGTTAATGCTAAGATAGACTGTAATAAGGATATTGTTTCTGTTGGTTTAGGGGATATGTCTCATGAGTTTAATTTTTCTAAATTTAGTAGACAACCCCATGATGAGGAATTGCCTAGTAAAGATGAAATAATTGGTCTTGCTTCTATTGTTGTGCCCCCTACCGATCGTTTAGAACAATATTTGCTAGACCATGAAAATGATATGTTTATGAACGAAAGAAGGGAAATAGATGAAGTATTCTTTAAACAGGGACCTATTCTGAAACACAACTTGCCTGTTGAAATCGTAGGGGATCCCCCTCCACCCAAGGGTGATCCCGTGTTTGAGCTTAAACCATTGCCTGATACTCTTAAATATGCTTATCTTGATGAAAAGAAGATATATTCTATTATCATTAGTGCTAACCTTTCAGAGAAGGAGGAAGAGAAATTATTGAAAACTCTGAAGAAGTACCATGCTGCTATTGGATATACTCTTGATGATCTTAAGGGCATTAGTCCCACTCTATGTCAACACAAAATAAATTTGGAGAAAGATGCCAAACCAGTTATTGATCACCAACGACGGCTGAATCCTAAGATGAAAGAAGTGGTAAGAAAGGAAATATTAAAGCTCCTTGAGGCAGGTATAATTTATCCCGTTGCTGATAGTCAGTGGGTAAATCCTGTCCATTGTGTCCCTAAGAAGGGAGGTATTACTGTTGTTCCTAATGATAAAGATGAATTGATCCCGTAAAGAATTATTATAGGTTATAGGATGGTAATTGATTTTCGCAAATTAAATAAAGCTACTAAAAAAGATCATTACCCTTTGCCTTTTCTTGATCAAATGCTAGAAAGATTATCCAAACATACACATTTTTGCTTTCTAGATGGTTACTCTGGCTTCTCTCAAATACTTGTGTCAGCTGATGATCAAGCAAAGACCACTTTTACTTGCCCTTTCAGTACTTTTGCTTATAGACATATGCCTTTTGGTTTATGTAATGCACCTGCTACCTTTCAAAGATGCATGATGGCTATATTCTCTGACTTCTGTAAAAAGATTTGTGAGGTTTTCATGGACAATTTCTCCATTTATGGATCCTCTTTTGATGATTGCTTGAGCAACCTTGATCGAGTTTTGCAGAGATGTGAAGAAACTAACCTTGTCTTGAATTGGGAGAAGTGCCACTTTATGGTTAATGAAGGTATTGTCTTGGGGCATAAAATTTCTGAAAGAGGTATTGAAGTTGATAAAGCTAAAGTTGATGCTATTGAAAAGATGCCGTGTCCTAAGGACATCAAAGGTATAAAAAGTTTCCTTGGTCATGCCGGTTTTTATAGGAGGTTCATTAAGGACTTCTCAAAAATTTCTCGGCCTCTGACTAACCTATTGCAAAAAGATATTCCTTTTGTCTTTTATGATGATTGTGTATAAGCATTTAAAATACTTAAGAAAGCCTTGATTTCTGCGCCTATTGTTCAGCCACCTGACTGGAATTTACCCTTTGAAATTATGTGTGATGCTAGTGATTATGCTGTAGGGGCTGTTCTAGGACAAAGAGTTGATAAAAAATTAAATGTTATTCAATATACTAGTAAAACTCTAGACAATGCCCAAAGAAATTATGCTACTACTGAAAAAGAATTCTTAGCAGTTGTATTTGCATGTGATAAGTTCAGACCTTATATTGTTGATTCTAAAGTAACTATTCACACTGATCATGCTGCTATTAAATATCTTATGGAAAAGAAATATGCTAAACCTAGACTTATTAGATGGGTTCTCCTACTACAAGAATTTGATTTGCATATTATTGATAGAAAGGGAGCTGAGAACCCCATTGCAGACAACGTGTCTTGGTTAGAAAATGTTCTTGATGATCCACTACCTATTGATGATAGCTTTCCTGATGAACAATTAAATGTCATAAATGCTTCTCGTACTGCTCCATGGTATGCTGATTATGCTAATTACATTGTTGCTAAATTTATACCACCTAGTTTCACATACCAGCAAAAGAAAAAAAATTCTATGATTTGAGACATTACTTCTGGGATGACCCACATCTTTATAAAGAAGGAGTAGATGGTATTATTAGACGTTGTGTACCCGAGCATGAACAGGAACAGATCCTACGCAAGTGTCACTCTGAGGCTTATGGAGGACACCACGATGGAGATAGAACTGCACACAAGGTATTGCAATCCGGTTTTTATTGGCCTACTCTCTTCAAGGATGCCTGTAAGTTTTTCTTATCTTGTGATGAATGTCAAAGAATTGGTAATATTAGTAGACGCCAAGAAATGCCTATGAATTATTCACTTGTTATTGAACCATTTGATGTTTGGGGCTTCGATTATATGGGACCGTTTCCTTCCTCTAATGGGTATACACATATTTTAGTTGCTGTTGATTATGTTACTAAGTGGGTAGAAGCTATTTCAACTAGTAGTGCTGATCATAACACCGCTATTAAGATGCTTAAAGAAGTTATTTTTCCGAGGTTTGGAGTCCCTACATATTTAATGTCTGATGGTGGTTCACATTTCATTCATGGTGCCTTTCATAAAATGCTTGCTAAGTATGATGGTAATTATAGAATTGCATCTCCTTATCACCCGTAGTCTAGAGGTCAAGTAGAATTGAGTAACAGAGAGCTAAAATTAATTTTGCAAAAGACTGTTAATAGATCTAGAAAGAATTGGTCCAAGAAACTTGATGATGCATTATGGGCATATAGAACTGCATATAAAAATCCTATGGGTATGTCTCCGTATAAAATGGTTTATGGTAAAGCATGTCACTTACCTCTTGTATTAGACATAAGGCATATTGCGCTATTAAAGAGCTCAACTATGACTTTAAACTTGCTGGTGAGAAGAGGCTTTTTGACATTATCTCACTTGATGAATGGAGAACCCAGGCTTATGAAAATGCCAAGCTGTTTAAAGAAAAAGTTAAAAGATGGCATGAGAAAAGGATACAAAAGTGTGAGTTTAATATAAGTGATTATGTGTTGCTATAGAACTCCTGTTTAAGATTTTTTTTGCGGTCAAACTTCTCTCTAAATGGGAAGGTCCTTACATTATCGATGAGGTCTATCGTTCCGGTGCCATAAAAATCAACAACTTCGAAGGCACAAATCCGAAGGTGGTGAACGGTCAAAGAATCAAATATTATATCTCAGGTAATCTCATAAATGTTGAAACTAATATTATTGAAACCGTAACCCCGGAGGAATACATAAGGGACACTTTCCAGAATGTTTCAGACTCCGAAAAGGAATAGGTACGTGGTACGGTAAGTAAATCGACTCCAAAACAGTTCTAATGGCAATTTTTCTCCGTTTTGGAATATTTAAGAAAATAAATAAGAAGCAGACCGGAAAGGACACGAGGCTTCCACGAGGGTGGAGGGCGCGCCCCCCCTGCCTCGTGGGCACCTCATACGCTCTCCGGACTCCGTTTTCTTGCACGATACTTCTTTTGGTCGGTAAAAATTCATTATATAATCTCCCGAAGGATTTGACCACCGTATCACGCAAATATTTCCTGTTCTTGTTTTGAGCTGTTTTTGCTGCAGATTCGAAGCAAGATGTCTTCTCAAGAGCCAAGCGGGGAGAGTCGGGTGTCTCATCCGACACCGGGACCAAGAGCAAATAGTGATGCTGACCACTTTGGGCCATCAACGGAAGAAGAGATGGATGCCGACTTGAAAATGATAGATGTCATGGAAGAGGATCAAGAAGTTACTTCTCGTTTCCGATCTGGATTCACGATGGGGGAACTATAGAGCTCAGCCATCCCAAACTCGGTCGTCCCTTCCAATGTTAGATTTATTTCTTATGAAAATATAAAGAAGAGTGTTACTTGTTCTCCCGCAGCTATGCAACATCCATGGGTGAAAGGAGCTTTAGCCGTCACTGGCAAGCCCCGAAAAGAAATAATGGGCCTCAAGCAGCAAGTCAATAAGCTTGAAGAAGAGAATCGTATCTTGAGGGGCATCATCCTCAAGAATATCACATCACCACCCCCGAAGAAGGAGACATAAACACATGGGTATGGGCACTCCACTTGGCAACTGCCAAGCTTGGGGGAGTGCCCCGGTATCGTATCACCATCACACCTTTTATCTTTACCTTTTTCTTAGTTCGATCTTTTTGATAATATCTTGATCTAGTAGAATAAAGTTTTAGTATGATCTAGTTGTGAGTTTTGCTTTATGATCCTTCTATGTAATCGAGCCATGAGCTATATATAATAAAGATTAGTGTTGAGTCAAGGGCTTGATTATCTTGCTATGATCTTAAGGGAATAAAATAAAAGAGAAAGAATAAAAAGAAATAAAGAGATCATATGGATCTTATGGAGAGTAATGAGCTCACATATATAGAGTATGATGAATAAAAGTTGTTGAGAGTTGACAAACATAGTTTTGATCATCGTTGCAATTAATAGGAAGTAATAAAGAAAGAGAGATTCACATATAAATATACTATCTTGGACATCTTTTATGATTGTGAGCACTCATTAAAGTATGACATGCTAAATAGTTGACGTTGGACAAGGAAGACAACGTAATGGGTTATGTTTTTTACATCTGAGATAAATTATATTGTCATGGATCATCCAACATGTCGAGTTTGTATTTCTCTCTCATGCTAGCCAATTTCTTTGCACCAGGCAGAGATACTACTTGTGCTTCCAAATATCCCTAAACCCAGTTTTGCCATGAGAGTTCACCATATCTACCTATGGATTGAGTAAGATCCTTCAAGTAAGTTGTCATCGGTGCAAGCAATAAAAATTGCTCTCTAAATATGTATGACTTATTAGTGTGAAAAAAATAAGCTTTATACAATCTTGTGATGTGGAAAAAATAAAAGCGACATACTGCATAATAAAGGTCCACGTCACAAGTGACAATATAAAGTGACGTTCAACGCCATCACACATCATTAACAGATTTGCTTGAAAGTGAACTACTCACATATTGGTCGTCGCATATGAGAGTTACTCGGATTCAACATTCTCGCTCTTTCTTGGCTAATGTATGAAATTTGAAGGAATTTCACTGTCGCTCTGTATCACTAAGTCAAACTCACAACTGTGTCACCCTTTTTCTAGATACTTCCTCACATGTCCCACAACTACAACACTTCGCCTTCTTATGTATTTTTCATTCGCATTTTACCATGTTCATTGAACGCCACCGAATATACGACTTTGTAATCTTCAAGCGTTTGACATTTTAGACTTTTCACCACTTTCTCAGACTCTCCACACTGATTCCTAATAGGAATCCCCTACGGACGACACATTAGCTGGTTGGCCCATTTGGCGCGGTAGTCGCTGCTGCTCGTAATGATTGATGTACATTTGATTGGCTGATTTTCTTCATTTTTCATTTTCTTGTTGTATTTTTGTTGGGTTTATTTGTTTTCCATGGGTTTTTTTTTGTATTTTTGTATTTTTAATTTATTCTCCTCTATTTTTCTCTGTTTTCCTTTCTTTCTTCATTACATTTTGTTTTCTTTTTTGTTTCTTTCTGGTTTTTATCCTTTTTAACTCATGTCTACTTTTTTTATGTATACAATGTACATTTTTAGGGCACACGTGAATAAATGGTGGACATTTCTCTAAAATACATGTTTTGAACACTTTTCCAAAAACAGAGTAACATTTTCCAAATACAAGTTGTACATTTTTAATGGCACTAGTTTTCTTAACTGCACGAACATATTTTTACATTGTATAGATATTTTAAAAAAATTACGGACATTTTTTGGAACCACCTGAATATTTCTTCAAAATGTCACATACATTTTTCTAATCGAAATAAACATTTGTTTAACCTATGGGGAAATATTTTTATATTCTATAAACATTTTAGAAATGTCATGAACATTGTTGAATCACCGGAATTTTTCTTTATAATGTCACTTATATTTTTTTAATGGTATGGAATGTTTTCACATTAGGCAAACATTTTCTTTTTTACGATGTATACAACTTTTTTGAATGTACAAACCTTTTTTTTGAATTACGCAAACGTTTTTTGTACATTGTACGAATATTGTTTTAAATGGCACGTGCACTTTTATTATACAGATGAATTTTTTAATGTCACAGGCATTTTTCTTATGCATGATTAACATTTTTCTATACACATTTAACACTTTTATTTTGATGTAAAATCGTTTTTATAATATAAATAAATAGTATAAATTAAATGAAAAAAGGAGAAACAAAAATGTGAAGAAAAAAGGGGAAAGGATGAATGATATCAGTGTGAAATATTTTTTCCCTGTAGATTAAAGAAATGTAATTGGGCCGGCCAAGCAGCAGCTCAGACGATGCCTCAGGAACCGCTGCGGGCGACACATAGCCGTGCCCAAGGCCTGCAAGGGTTCGCGGTCGGCCTGAAATTGTTAGTGCTGGGGGTTGATCACATCGACCGAAATCGTTCGTTGAAATCACTAATTAAAGAGTACTTGTTGCAAAGAGCACTCTATTATTCCATGTCGTGACAAGTGGCGTGCATGTAGCACGCCATTTGTCGTAACCAGGAAATTTTCCTTTTTTCGTAGATCCGTTTATTCAAAACATTTTATCTTTTCAACCGTGCGTCCAAATCTCGAACCGTTTTCATCGTTGGATTCTCCGCGTCGAGATCTTCAAAACTAGATCCCATGTTGATAGGTTTTGACGAATTTTTTTTCACGAAAAAACCGGATGAAAAAAACCAGGCGAAAAAACCGCACCGGAAGCATGGTTTTTTTCCCTTTCCGAAAGAGGCACGTCCGTGCATCTCGCGAAATCACAACCGTGCCTCTCGTGGAAGCAAAATCGTGACTCTCGTGGAAGGAAAAAAAAACAGAAAACGCGTTTTTTTTTCGTTTCCGAGAGGCACGCCGTGACTCTCGCGAAAACACAACCATGCCTCTCGCAAAAGCAAAACCGTGACTTTCACGAAAGAAAAAAAAACAAAAAACGCGTATTTTTCCCTTTCCGACAAGCACGGCCATTACTTTCGCGAAACCACAACCATGCCTCTCGCGGAAGCAAAACCGTGACTCTCCCGAAAGAACAAAAAACAAAAAACGCGTTTTGTTTTTCCTTTTCCGAGAGGCACGGCCGTGACTCTCGCGAAAGTACAACCGTGCCTCTCACGGAAGCAAAACCGTGACTCTCGTGAAAGAAAAAAAAACAGAAAACGCGTTTTTTTCGTTTCCGAAAGGCACGGCCGTGACTCTTGCTAAAGCACAACCGTGCCTCTCGCGGAAGAAAAACCGTGACTTTCGTGAAAGGAAAAAAAAGAAAACACATTTTTTCGCGCAAAAAAAAATTTCAATTTTTTTTGGTCAAAAAGCTAAGAAGGACCGGGGGGAAACCAAAACGTCAAAAAAAACCAAAAAAACCGTTTAAAAAGCCGAAAACACGTGCGGAAAAATAATAAAAAAAAATCCGAAGAGAGCATCCAGAGCGCGACACGCGGCAAATGGTTGAGAGCGCGCTAAGTGGCGCTGATCGTTGCGAGGCTCCCGAAAGCACTCGTTAACTAGTTGCTCCCATCGTTCGTTCGTTCCGACCTTCAAGTGGAGTGATATGTTCGACGTTGGATCGCTCCAAATCTGACGTTCGATCAGTATTGGGGTGAAATGGGATCCAAATCCGAATCAACTCGAGACGTGGAGATGAAATTATACGTTCGATCAGTATTCAACGCTGAAATCGCTGTGGTTTTATGTTTCTTTTCTTTAACACACTAGACGTAGCGATTATTACATGGTGATCATGATCAGTTAGCTAGCTACAAAGAGACTGCGGCGGGAGGAGCGGAGTAGGAGCTGGCGCAGTCGGCAGCGGCGAAGGTGATGGCGCGCTTGTCCAGGTCGAAGCCGACGTGGAAGCCCTGCTGCGCGATGCTCCCGATCGTCGCCACCGCCGGCCCATCATCCGTCACCGCCGACATCGCCAGGCACACGGTCCCCTTCCGCGCCTCCACGAACGCGTTCCGCGCCGGCAGGGTGATCGCGGCGCCGCCGCCAAACCCCAGTGTCACCTCCGGGAGAAGCTTCGCCCAGGCCTCGGGCGACTCACCGGCCACGTCGTAGCACAGATCCACCAGCTTCTCCGGCGACTGCTTCCGCGGGAGCTTGATGCTCCGGGCGACCTCCGCCACAACCTGCTCCAGCAGCCCCTTGTCGAGGTACGTCAGCACCGTGCCGGAGTCGACGATGACGGGGGACCGCCTCGGCGGCACGACGGTCGAGTTCCCGACCTTGACGGACGCGAGCAGGATCGTGTAGAAGGCGTCCACCGCGGACGGGACCAGCGGCGTGGTCACCGCGCCCGGCTCCGTCACGGCGGCGCGGGCGCCGAAACTGAGGATGGAGGACGCGTCGACGAAGAAGGGCGCGAGGCAGTACGAGAACCTCCGCCCGAGCGACGTCGCGGCGCCGATCTGGTTCACCAGGGAGCCGCTCCCGGCGCCGAGGCCCACGTTGCCGGTCAGGCGGAACGCCTTGCCGGTCACGCTCGTGGCGCAGCCGAAGCTGACTCCGGGCACCTGCAGCTGCGGGCGTTCCCGGCATCCCACGCAGCCGCCGGGAGCGTCGTCGAAGGTGAATGTCTCGGTGGAGAGGATGCCGGCCGTCGTGGACCCGTCCGAGTACGTGGAGCGGTACCGGCAGAAGGAGTCGGCGCCGCAGGAGGTGCCGTAGATCGCGCGGCACGAGTCGGACCGGCAGCCCACGAGGCCGTAGGACGACGAGGAGGACGGGTCGAAGACGGCGCTCAGCGGCGCAGGGCCGGCGGTCCCGTTGCTGCATTTGAACCACACCACGTCGCTGCCGGTGTCGACCAGGGCGAGCATCCGGGTGCGCGGCGTGCCCACGTTGACGTACATCAGGTACTCGAACGGAGCGGACACCACCTCGGACACGGCGCCGCCAGGAGAGCCGCCGCCTGCGTACGAGCGCGAGCGCGCCCTGGAGCGCCGCACGGCGGCGAGCACGCGGTCGTACGAGGTCAGCGACGGGTCGTGGAACGGCGACTTGGGAGAGTCCCGGTGGATGAACTCCACGCTAAACCCGCCGCCGTCGCCGACGTACGCCGTGCACCCGCACAGCTGCGCTGTCAGGACGACGACAGCGAGCAAAAGAGCGCGACCCGCCATCGCGCCAAACTCTTCGTATCACTGCTGGCTAGCTCGGCTGATCGCTTGCTAATGGCGTCTTCTGCCGGTGCGTATTAATAGGGGGAGTAGGGAGGCGAATGCGGTATGCAAGGATTTGGCATGAATTGCCGATTTCCCGCAATATGCATGCGTAATGGCGAATTGGAGAGAGATTACTGGTTTTGAAGTCGGCAATTAAGTTCATTGCTAGTAAAAGATGATTAGTAGTTAGTGGTTGCTCCAATTTAGCACGAGCGGCAAGACAGGCAGCTGATTGATTTTTTTTCTTCGCCAAAAATATGTCATGACATTAGAATCTCTCGCAACGGTATAAAAATAATAATCCCGTTTTAGTATTTTCTTTTGCTCACCCACTTTTCTTTAGAAAGCCCCACTTTCTCTATTCGCAAAAAAGCCCCACTTTCTCTTCTAAGAGCATGTCTAGCAGATTATGTAAAACCTCGCTGGCCCTTATAATTCTGACCACTTTACAAGATCCGGTAAAAAAATTACTCGAGCAGATCCAGTAAAAAAGCCCGGCCCGTAAAAAAATATACTGGCGGCCCGTAAAATCCCAACTCCACCACTATATTTACGGGATAGAGGCCAATTTAGGGTTCCTATCCGGCATTTTCCCCACCCGCCTCCGTCGCAAATCCATCCACTCTGGCGGCAAACCCCCTACTTCGGTGATCGTTTCTCACGCACACACACGCAGCCATGGCGCTCGATGCATGCCAGAGAGCGCGACGCCCTCTCCCACAGCGGCGACCGGAAGGCGTGGAGCAAGTTCGACGAGATCGGGGAGGCGTTTTGGCCCATCACCAAGGGTCTCCGCGAGGCGGAGATCGAGCTCCATGAGACGAAAGAGGCGGTCATGGCCGGAGAAGACGGTGCCGCCACGTGGCTTGAGGCGGCCGAGGAGGGGCATGAGCTCGCTTACGTGCTCTACCGGTCGATGATCGAGCTCTACCTCAAGCCCTAGACTAAGATTAGGTTATCTAGATCGTCCTGCACCTGGGTGGGGTTCATCATCATCATCTTGTTACTTGATCTCAACATCCTGCTGTAACTTCAAGTTTCACCTGATCTTGTCACTTGATTTCATCCTGATAGATGATGTGGATCATTAGGCTAGATTAGATTGGTGGTCCTGCCTTCTCCTTTTGGCTCGAGGAGCTCCCGGTGTCGGCCATGGTGACGGTGGCCGGTGATGGCAGAGAGTAGCGGTGGTAATAGTAGATCGTGGGTGAAGTGGTGGGAGTACGACGTTGCGACGAACCTCGTGATGCGAACCGCCGGCCCACACCTCTTTATATAGTGCAGGTGACAGGGGCCCGTCACCATAGTGGGTTGAGCGCCCCCGATCAGGGCGCAGATCTAAGGGCCCGGTGGGCCGTTGGGCCCACACGGTGGAGATCATCCTAACATTCGCCCCCTTGATCTCTACTTTTACTTTTGACCTTATACTTTTACTTTACTCGTTTCATAACAGATCAATACATAGAATATGTTTCATCGTCACAGCTCAATTGCCGATAGAATCAGACAGCCACAATGTACCTCTCTGTTTTGAAACAAATTCTTTAACCTTGGGCCCTTTTATTGTCCGGAAATGTTAGACTATACCATAAAAACCATGTCGACTGTGTGTTCTTCGAACACACTGGGCGGTAAGCCTTTAATAAGCAGACCTGCAAACACTTGTCTGTTGCTTTTATGCTTCAAGCATTTCTACATAATTTCAGACTTTCTCCTTTACAACGCATGACACTGTGTCAGTGTGTTTGGCATCAACACTTGACTCGTTATCATAGGAGCGAAAAACTTAAAATGGTTATCGCTGTTGTCAACCATTATCAACTCCGGGTACAGGTCTCCTTAACCATTTTACATGTCCCTCGGCCTCATATCAAGCTAAAATATCTTTGCATCACATTGATGATAATTGTTTCATTCTTTGGAGCTTTTCCACACAAAAACCTCCAAGTATGAAAGTTAGCGACAATTGTGGATTTCGCTATACATTTCACAAGTCATGTCTTTGTACTCACAATCTTTTGAGAGCACTTATTTCTTTCAGCATGAGGCCGATATCTTTGACTCCATTCCAGTGATCTATATATGGACTGGACATTGCCAAAAACAACCCGGATATGTGAACTGTGTCAGGGCAATATATTGAGCTTCCAACAGCTGAAGCATATGGTACCATATCTGTTTCAATCTTTTCTCGTCAACTTTTGGAACACCATAGTTTCCACTTCCATTACCCTTGACTATAAGAACAGGCGTAGGTTTTCTCGCATGCATACTTTAGATACCTTTCTTAGCATGTCCATTCGACATCCCTAATACCCCTTTTACTCTTTTCTTCGTGAATCTCGATACTTATAACGAGAGACACTCTACCGAGAACATTCTTTTGAACTTTGAGGACATGAACTTCTTTTCTCCTCCTGCAGTAGGTTGACATCACCACTAGCAAGTAGGATGTCATCCACATGCACAGGATTAGGAAATGAATTTCCCATTCTATAACTTTGCAGGAATACAATTGTCCTCTCATTTTCTTTAACCCAAAACAACATTTGATTGCTTTAGTCCATAAAAGACTTCTTCAGGCAGTATCCCCTGTGTTCTTTACTTTCATCTGATGTAACTCAGATCATAATATCTTTCATCTGATGTAACTCAGATCATGATGTGCTACCAACATTCATTGTAATCTATTTAGTGCAAAACGCGCAAAAACCTTTCGATTTAAGTCGTGTTTTACACCTTTACACATTTCCTTTGGAGTCACATTGTCCTTGTAGACTCTTTACAGCCTACTGTTTTGGCTCCATTGGAAATTACTCATCAGTCCCAAACATCGTCGGGATTCACCAGTTTCATTTCATCTCACATAGTCTCTTATCATTTAGATAAGCAGACACTTCTCAAAGCTCGAATGAGCGCTTTAAATGAGGTGGGATCAACCTCCATTTGAATTTCACTAACATAGACTTTATAGTAATCAGAAGTATCTGATTTTCTCATTCCTTGAGACCATCAGTGTCTCACGTACTAGCACTTCTTTAATATAGGGATGTTGTTGCTCTGTCATTGCAACAGGCAAACTAATTTTATAGTCTTTCATTTCCGAGAGGCAATAGATTTTACAAGGACCTGTATCACAAGATCCATGTTTACTCATTCATCCTTTATAGAGCTAACAACATGCTCCCCCAGATTACTCCATCTTCACTAAAAATGGCGTATCTTTAAACTTTATAATTTGGGTTTATTCTGTTAAAACTTTCTTCTTTATGGCACTTTAAGCACCGTCTTAGTATTCCTTACTCTGCTTTCGGAACTATAAAAGATCCAGAAATACAACTATTTATTTCTCCCCCTCGAAATGTGGCAAGAACTTTTCTGTCACAATTTTGAAAACCCATTCATAACTCTTCTGAATTGAGAAAACTTTGATTATCTACTTCATTTATCTGATTACTTCATACGTAATGAAGTTATCTGTTAACTGGTATGGGAGTACTTTTTCCTCATTCCATTTCAGAAACTCAACAGAGTTCTTTATCATTAGTTCTTTTGCAAGTCACACTTGCATATCATTCTTATCTTTAGTTTCGTCTGTAACTTTTATTCTTTTCGGATTTATTGAGTGCTTAATGATCGTTAGACATAAGATGTATGGTTGATACTAGGAAAGCATAATAGCTACTCTATACTTTTCTCCCAGAGTGGGACACATTAAAAGCACATGAGTCATCATGTCTTTCTCCTGTCATATAGGATAAGTCTGAGAAAATTTCTGCCGCCATACGGGTTACACAGGGATTTTCCAAAAAATTTCTGCCATGCGGGTTTCATCATAATCATCTTTCCCGCCATGCGGGTAATTCCCTGTAAGGAACATAAATGCCAGAATTGGCTCTTTTGACTGCATATACAATCATCAAACTTATAAATAAATCCGAATGCTCTTTGACACACATGCTTGATCCGACGTTGGTCAAATTAAACACGCATGTTGCTTGTTTTATCTCAAATCATGTTGACTGATAAATCTTCTTTATATAGAATACATGAAAGACATTCGTCAACCAAGACTCTCAATGATCTATCTGTTTTCTTCTCTTGGATTAATATCCAAGAATTCTTTTCTTTTGAAGCCATTCTTTAGGGAGAACATACTCCCTCATGTCAAGACCTTTCTTTCATCTTTCGGGTCACAAGTACCCAGCCATTCGCTTTCACGAATGAAAGCATGGGAAAATTTTAGTCTGAGAAAACTTAGCCAATAATCAACAATAATGAGCATAAAAATAACCCTACGTTGGTCTGGTTAAAAAATATGCACATTAAACTTTTGCAAAACTTCCTTTTTATACTCTAAATCACAGTTGTGGTAGAATTAAAATAAAACTTATTCTTCTACATAACTCATAAACAATGTGATGATAGTATTTCTATTAAACAACTTTGCTAAGAAATAATTATCATCATCAACTTTATTGCAACGGAAACAAGAAATATATATTTATCTAGTTCAAGAGCATTTCTTCATCTTTAACTCTTCTCTGAAAAATGATCACTTTGATACAAAATTTATCAGAGATTTAAGCTTTGAACATTAGACTCATAGAATTATAGTACTGTTATCATCAACGTTGGTCAGAAAATAACAATGCCATATTTTAACTTTAAAAGAAATATCTTTCTTTTATCATATCGGAAACTATCAGCATCTTATTTCACCCACAGGGGAAAACATTGATAAGAACAGTTCTTCCAATTAAATTTTTCCGTTGGTTCCAATTTAATTGGAGGATAAAATTTTCTTCTTCGCAGCGGAAACTTTAAATATTCTATGCAGAAACAATTCTCCACTCTTTTACTCTCGAAGCAATTTTAACCGGTTGGTTCAAAAAAGCATTAGAGAAGCAACAATTTAATCTTTTACTTTAGTTCTATTCACTTTTAAAGGAGCAATTTTATTTTTATTTGCAGCGGAAAAGCATGAATAGAAAACTCATGAACTTTATATTCTTTACAGAAACATTTCTTTGACCAAATAAAAAATGCATGAACTTTATTATTTTCTTTGTAAAATTCATGAACATTTCTTTTTCTGAAAATTTCCTATTTTTTTATTTTCAGAAACTCATTCTGTTTACTTTTCTATTTTCTAAACAAATATTTTCGTTGGAAAAAATTTGCATAGAAAAACTGTTTGAAATCTGCCCAAAAACTGGACAAAAAACATCAAAATTGTGCTCTGTGTGTGGGCCGTTTCTTTCACGCCGGCGGTCCACAGCCCGCTCAGCGCGTCGCTTTGCGGCCTACTGCTCTTGGCCCACGGCTAGCTGGCGAGCGTCGCTTGTTCCCCGCGGTGAGAAACCGGCCCACGGCCTGCTCGCCTGCTCCCTTTCCGGCCTAGGGGCCTAGCAGCGAGCTAGGGTTTGCTGCCTGACCGTCGGATTCCATCCGACGGTCCAGCGCGCAGATCGGCTGAACAAAATGCCCGATCCAGCGCCGCTCGAGAGAACCCTATCCATTTCCTCTTCTCTCGCCTCTGTGCGCCTCTCTCCCGTACGCCGAGCCACCGCGCCGCATCGGACATCGGCGACGGCGACGAGTTCCACCGCTGCGCGCTGGCCTCTTTCCCTTCCTTTCCTCCCTCCATTTCTCCCTTCCGCAACGAACCTCGTGTGGCAGAGAGAGAGAGGGACGCGATTGCGCCCTCCTCTGCTCCCCTTTGCGCTCGACGGCGCCCTTCTCTGGTGGAGTAGCGGCGAGGCACGGTTGCGCCGGTCGCCGGCGTCGGCAGCAAACCACCGCGCCACGCGAGCGACCTCCCCTTTCCTTTTCTTCCTTCTTTTTCTGTGGCAAAGAGAACGAGAGAAGGAGAGTGTCGCGGCGCCGCTGCGCCCCCTCTGCCCCCCTTCCCATCTGCGTCGTTGCCATCCCCTTCGCCGGTTGCGTGTTCGCCTCGCGGTGAGCGCGCCGCCGTCGAACGGTTTGGCCGCGGTGCCCCCTTTTCCTTTTTTTATTCTTCTTCTTTTGACGCCTCGGCTTACCGATGCGCGTCCGGATTGAGAGGAACGGCGCGTCCTTGTGGCGGCGCTCTTTGTCGGCGAGCTCAAGGCCCTGCCCGGTGAGTTTCTTTGCCCTGTCTAGAGTTCTTGGGGGGAAAGGAGGATCTTTCTTTCTCTGTATATGCTTTGTACCGAAGATCTTAGCCTAACATGCTCTGAAACCATTGATAGATGTTGTGGATCATTAGGCTAGATTAGATCGGTGGTCCTACCTTCTCCTTTTGGCTCGAGGAGCTCCCGGTGCCGGCCATGGTGACGGTGGCCGGTGATGGCAGAGAGTTGATCGTGGGTGAAGTGGTGGGAGTACGGCGTTGCGACGAACCTCGTGATGCGAGCCGCCGGCCCCCACCTCTTTATATAGTGCAGGTGACAGGGGCCCGTCACCCATAATGGGTTGAGCGCCCCCGATCAGGGCGCGGATCTAAGGGCCCGGTGGGCCGTTGGGCCCACACGGTGAAGATCATCCTAACACATCCTGCTTCGATAGTAAATAAAATTATTTTGGCCTAACCCATGCTGCAACGACTATTCCTTCAAATTTTGAATAGTGATTGAGTCTTCAAGGCATGGCTGGGTTGCAGGTTGATAGAAAGATTCTTTATGCACAATGATTCTAACCATCCTACCTCAAAAAAATAAAAATGATTCAAACCATCCACAACTTCCCCTCAATATAAACATTTAATTAGACATGAGAACAATGAACTATCAAATAAGTAACTGAATATTTTTTAGGTTTCAACATTAACAGATATTCTAAAACATTCACCGACATAGTTCATGATTCATTTCAACACATAATAAACACCTACCCTTGAGGCATATCGAAAGATGGCCTAACAGGTAACTAACTGAAAATTTTATACAGAGAGTCCATGACATGTAAGACGAGGAGTCGACGGCGACAGAGAATACAAATACCTTCGTCGTGCGCGCAGTTATCTGGTCGAGTGATCGCTCCTTGTTTTGTCACACTCATCTGCCAACACAAATCGTTTGGCTCTCCGGCAGGGTGATCACGGCGCCGCCGCCAAACCCCAGCGTCACCTATGGGAAAAGATTCGCCCATGCCATGGTCTCGCCGGCCACGTCGTAGCACAGATCCACCAGCTTCTCCGGCGACTGCTTCCGCGGGAGCTTGATGCTCCGGGCGACCTCCGCCACGACCTGGTCCAGCAGCCCCTTGTCGAGGTACATCAGCACCGGGCCGGAGTCGCCGATGACAGGGGACCACTTCGGTGGCACGACGGTCGAGTTCCCGATCTTGACTGACGCGAGCAGGATCGTGTAGAAAGCGTCCGGCGCGGAGGGGATCAGCGGCGTGGTCACCACGCCCGGCTCCGTCACGGCGTCATTTAAAAAAAATACTCGCTAGTTTCATAATATAGTGCATATAGATTTTTAAAAAGTCAAACATCATAAACTTTGATCGAATTTATGGAAAAAACATTCATCTAGAACGCCAAACTTATATCATTAGAACTTTCATACATACTTTATATGTTTGATATTATAGCTATAAATAGTATTTTGGAATGGAGGGAGTATCTCTAAAAACTTATATCATCATAAACTATATTTTAGAATGGAGGGAGTGTCTTTAAAAACTTGGTCAAATTTCATAGTACTCCCTCCATTTTAAAATATAGTGCGCTCGCGCTTCCTGAGGTCGAACTTTGATCATAAATTTAACGAATGAGACCGACTACGGCGGGAGAAAAAGTTACATAATTAAAAACTTCTTTCGAATACGAATTCACTGATATAATTTTTGCTCTCGCCGCAATCGATCTTGATAGTTAAATTTACGGTCAAAGTTGAAGCACGAGGATACAACACTATATTGTTGTGGAATGGAGGGAGTAGTGCCTATCGACTCGACTGCCATGAGAGCGCAGTCATGCCGTCGGTCAATTGCTCGGTGTTTTGTCTCCGCGGTCACACTCACCTGCCAACACAGATCGTTTCGCTCTGCGCACACGCCATGCCCATGCGCGCGCTCTCTCTTCCTCTCCCGTCCCGTCACCTCAATCCAATCCGCGGGCCGGCTCTTGCTATTCTTCTTCCCCTTTCAAATACTCTACTCCACAGCACACGCTCGGTGTCAAGCACTCAAGCCTATTCATTTCTCCTCGGTCCTCGCCACCACACAAGTGAGTGAGGGAAGAGCTAGATACCACCGTCGCCGCCCGCCCAGCACCAGGATGGCGACCACCACGACCACCGCGCTGAGCATGAAGCTCCTGGTGGACACCCAGGCCCGGCGCGTGCTGTTCGCGGAGGCGAGCAAGGACGTGGTGGACTTCCTCTTCTCCCTCCTCGCGCTGCCCGTCGGCACCGCCGTCAAGCTGCTCGGGAAGGAGGCCATGGTCGGCTGCGTCGGCAGCCTCTACGGCAGCGTGGAGAAGCTCGACGGCACCTACGTCCAGCCCGGCGCCGCCAAGGACGCGCTGCTCCACCCCGCCGTCCTCTCGCCGTCGGCCAGCAGCAAAAGCTCCCTCCTGGGCATGCCGCCGCCGCCGTGCCCACAGGCGAAGGCGTTCTACAGATGCAGCAGGCAGTGCAACTGCTACAGCGACGGATATGACGGCAGCAGCAGCCAGCAGGCTAGATGCAACAGCTGCCGGACTTACATGACGGAGAGTTACGGCACCTACTGTCCATCGTGTAAGAACCAGATGACCACGGCCTTCACGGTCGTGCCGTCGGCCGCGTCCGGAGGCGAGGTGGCGCAGGCGGCGGGCGGCGTCAGCGGGAAGGGGTTCGTGCAGGGCATCGTGACGTACACGGTGATGGACGACCTCACGGTGACGCCCATGTCCTCCATCTCCAGCATCACCCTGCTCAACACCTTCGCCGTCAGGGACCTCAGCGCGCTCCAGGAGAAGACCGTGCAGCTCCGCTATGACCAGGTGATTATGAATCTCATCAGCAGTATCATACTCCATTCGATATGTCTTCGTTAACCATGTGCATCAATCAATCAATCGTCACGTTGCATTTCCTCTAAATTTTGCAGGGTCTGGAGATCCTCAAGGCGTCGCTGCAGTCCAAGACCGTGCTCACCGACGTTTTCCTGAAGCCCCCCAGCAGCGCTTGAAACGCACGGTCCTGCGCCTGACATGCTCATCGACATGGGAAAGTAGCTCGATGTGTCTAGCTAAATTAGGTTGATCTTTTGTGCGGCCATCAGAACTATCTAACGGTGGCATCTTTTGGTAATGTCAAGTGTCCGATGGTACTATGGTAGTAGTTAGATGCTCGTAGTCCAGCTTAAGTTATCAGTTGCTCCAGGTTGTACTAGTACTTATGTGTTGATGCTTGATGTATGCGTTTGCATCGCAGGTAGGGGTATCATCTTCTGTTGGTTCTCAAAATGTTTTTTCATGCGTATCTCGTATGTGTCGACCTGTGTAGCAAGCATGGTTCATTTCCTCTTGTGCGCCCACTGGGAGGCCTAAAATCATCCATGGCAGGTGCGTGGGAATGTGAAGGTCGTGTAAGCGTTGCTTATTCTTGCAGCTTGGTTCACCATACAAACATGTCATACGCCAGGGTAATTTCGGCAATGCCCATCCTAGCATAGCTCACCTTGTCAACACAACAAGGCCACAATAGGCGACCGCGAAATTACTAGTGTGGTGATATTTACCATAAGACGTGCAAATGCTTTTGCCGACACCCGCGTGGATTAGCCTTTCTTGCTGAACTGACAAAAAAATTTGTCCTATGGAAATTTACAGAGCGAAATAAATTGAACAAAGTTAGCGATAGTAACATTAAGGTCCATCAACGAAATCAGCAACTTGCTGAAGCGTGAACGGTACCCATGCACTTACCCCTGCCTCAAAATTAAAAATCCATGCAATCACCCATCGGCCAGAAAACACCCGGCTGAAGCTTATTAAAACACAAAACAAACTCATATGACATGCTCGCAAAGTCGCAAGTGTAAGTGCTTCATTTCCACTCCAATCAAGTACCTCAAGATATTCTGGCAAAACAATGACGAGTTGGAATATAGTACTACTAACACAAACACACTGCGTGTCTAGATTGGGCACTGGCTACATATTGCGCCCAAACATTTTATTCTTCCGAGCCGACACACGCCCATACATCATTCAGAGACCATATGGAAGATATGGTAATGGCTCATGCAGATCCCAGGAAACGACCCATCCAAGTAGAGAAGCGGGACCATGCCAGGTCAATGGCTCCCTGATTCTCATCAGTCAAACCCATGCCCTTCCTCCTCTTGACGGCCTCAGGCGATGCGTTCATGAAGGCATGGGAGCATCCAGGGTATATGTGGACTTCATGTGCCACTCCAGAAGCCTTGAGCTTCTCCTCCAACGACTTGGCCGCCTGAAACATCACACACATAGCAATGTCATGTATTTCTACTTCAAAATTAAGTACTATAATTATCCAATGATAATAAGTACTATATGCACATAAAGGTTAAATCAGCTGCTACAAACCCATTAGCCGGTCTGTCACATGTCACATATCAATAGATAGTGAGACAGCAGGACCATAGGTAGGTTAATTTATGCATCTTTCGAATTATAGTTACACCGATGTGTATGAAACACAATGGATAAAATAACTACCAAAAAGTAAACTGATTCGCCATTTGCCACATGGAAGGAATTAAGAGCCTGTTTTCCAGTTTATGATTTCGTACAGAAAACAAATAGACCTGGATACTGTTTCACAACAACGAGACCGAAAAAGCAACATGAACCTATGGAAAGTAGCAATGAACAGAAACGGAAAGGTAAAGAAAGGCCTTACGGTAACATCTGCAAACCCAACAAAACTGTCAAGCTCCCCAAAATGAGCCTGGATTGGAGCCTGGGCCTTGGAAGCATCAGCAAGCTCCGAAGATGGCGTCCCGTAGAAAGCAACAACAGCATCAACCTCTGGGACCAAAACTCCACTTGCAATTGCCAAAGCACCTCCCATGCAATAACCAGTAACACCAACCTAACACAATAGAAGAAGAAAAAGGTAGGCAAATCATTACAATGTGTACTGTTTTCAACAGAACATAAAAATGACATATATATGTTGCTATTTGTCCATAACAAATTAACGACAGAATATATATGGTACACAAGCATATTTATTGTCCTACATTCGTACTAGTTACTTGGTCAGAGTTTATTGGCACACATGGAATAAATTTATAAACTAGACAGTCCAACTCTTCATAAGGTACACATTAGCACAAATTAAATGGTCGAAGAAATCTATAATCCACACCAAAGAGACATTCAGCCTATGAAACATTTGACTAATGTGTAATACCACGATTTTGCCATTTTAGTCAACACGGCAAATACAACTAGGTTTAAAAAATAAAATCTTACTATTACCTCCATTTGATTTGTCATGTTAGAACTGATCAGATGAATGTATAATTGTATACGCAAATAAAAATTTATACAAGATGTCAAGTGTGACAGAAATGCCCCAAGGTTCTAAGTTCTAACCGACTAATTGATTCTTTGATGCTTCCCGAAAATTCAAAGCTTACGACTGCCTCCATCCGATTGTCATGTTAGAACTGATCAGATCAAAGTACACGCTAATAAAAATTTATATAATTTCTCAAGTGTGAAAGTAGTGCCCCAAGGTTCTTCTCACCGATAATTGATTTTATGATGCTTCTTCGATGAAAATTGCCACTCATACACTCACATCTGACATAATCTGATTTTTTAACAGAAAATTACATCTTAGATAGCTAATAGGCATGTCTAACAAATTTAGTTAACTACCAAAATCATGCAACAAGACTTGTGCAACCAACAAACAAAATGTATACTCACATGTCACATGTCAGATATTGCTGCATGGAGGTAGCACAACAAATATACCGAAAGGATAAAGACAGCAGCACTTGCATTTTCACTGATCTTGTGTTACTGATCAATTGATTTAACACACTGGAGTTTACTACTGCAAGAGGCTCAATCAACATATTCGGATCAGATGGCAAATAGGCAGAAGACATCACACTTTCTACCTACTAATCATAATGATTATCATGTTACCCACAATAGCACAATTTGAGTAAGAACATCATACAGAGAAAATCTTGAAATTTAAACAAAGTTAGATAAAAAAGAGTACCTTGGGTGATCCATTTTCCTTCAGCCATTTAACTGAAGCCTGAATATCCTTGATTGCACCCTGCCAGTCTAGTCCTTCCATCAGATGTTGTGCTTCAGCTACCTCCAAAGCAACCTTCCCACGGTACAAACTGAAAATAAATAAATAAATAAATATGTAAACACAAAAAGCAGTTGACTGAGCAATAATATTCTGAGGAAGTAGTGAGTAGTGACACTCTATGAAGCATCCGTTTCATAATACTTTATCTTGAACAAAAGAAATGGTGCAAAGCAAGGAGCGCATTATATCATCATACTCTGGAATAAGTGCTCTGTATCCATCGCCGATCTGGGAAATATGGATGGCATGATTCTTGACCTCATAGTCAACACCCCACCACTCTTGCAACACTACAACTCCAGGAGCGTTTTCTTTGCCAACAACATAGGCATCAAACGTCTGAAGAAACACAACATAACATCAGTTTATCAGTAAGATGTACCAAGATACAGAGCAAAAGCACCGACATTATGGGCATGCTTGATTTTCTACAGAAAAATTGGCTAGCCCGTGTGTTTGGCATGCCATTAAGTGGCAACTTTGTGAGAGGTGAAATTGGAGCGCACTGCATCCAGAAAATCTGTCTGGTTACGCAGAGGGTTAATTAGTGGCATAAATCTGGGTATCTACTCCAAGACAAGATGTTCCGTATGGTACTTACATTACATTTCCCGACATCTATGAGACTCTGAGTGGCCTAATAAATTACAATCCACCGAGAAGGTGCAAATAAGATGAAAACCGCTACTCGCCTAGAAGGGATAAGGCATCCTCGAACCCTCGATGCGCGCCCTCGCGCAACAACAGAGAGAAGGGAGGTGGGGGTCTCACCGTGTCCTCGCGCTGGATCTGGATCTTCTGGAACTGGCTGGCGGCATCGGAGGCCATGGCGGCTCGGGGCTGGAAGCGGGACGAGTGCAGGGGCGAGCGGCGGAGGGGGAGCAGGGAGGCGCTTCGGAGCAGTAGTCGCGCTGTGGCCATCGGCGCTCCGCTTTACCCTGCGTTTTCTAGAGTCTGCTGGTCCGTCGCCACCACTGCGGTACTGGATGACGACATAGTGGGCTTGGTCCGACCAGATGATGAGGCCGATACGCTTATTTCCCAGGCCCAGTGAGGCGAGCAGAGCTAAAAAAAAAGGTAAATATTAAGAGTTGTTGCCCCTAAAAAAACATGTTAAGGCCTCCTTTAGTAGGAATTTCATAGAAATTGTAGAGGATAGGATTTTTATAGAATTTTTTTTTCTTTAGAGCTCTTTGGTTCATAGGAATGGATTCCTATTCCTATATAGGATTGGTTTCTATCCTCCGCATTTCATAGGAAAATAAAAAAGAGCCTAGACTCAATGAAAAAATTCCTTTGGTGTCAATCAAATGACATCTTGTTTCCTATTCCTACTCATAGGATTTGAGATACATGTCATTTCATTTTCTACAAGATTCCTATTTTTATGATAATCCTATCCTATGAACCAAAAGAGGCCTAAGTATTACGAGTTCACACACAAGCAAAAGCACAAGAATTGAATTTTAGGTCGTTCTTTGGGTGACCAGCCCGCACTATTTTTTTAGTTGTAAACTTGTAATCTAGCTCGTTTTATTGACCAATAAACTTGGACACAATAGAAACAGCTCCGAGCATTCGATTTTTTTTCGAGCATGCGAATTCGAGGCTTGTCCTTCTTGGTTGAAACGAACTTCAGTGAAGTCCATCTTTCGTTGATTGATCTCTGAGGGAATGGTGCAATGGTGGGAGCGGCTAACATTGTTTCATGGCATTGACAACCTCCGAGCATGTTTCAGTTGTAATCTAGCTTGTTTTATTGAGCAATAAACTTGGACACAATAGAAATGTCTGGAGAGTTCAGGACCCATAACTGGCATCCTAACTTTAAATAAAAATAGCTCCGAGCATGCGAATTCGAGGCCTGTCCTTCGTGGTTGAAACGAACCTCAGTGAAGTCCATCTTTCGTTGATTGATCTCTGAGAGAATAGTGCAATAGTGGGAGCGGCTACCATTGTTCATGGCACTGACTACTTCAACAGTCAGACGCAATAAAACAGCTACGCACTTGAAGATCAACTGCAAGAGCGAGATTTGTTGCAAAAGCGAGCTCTATGAACATTTTTTTTTTCAAATTCATGAACATTTTTGAAACCCAGAAACATGTTTCAAATTTATTATATTTTTTGAAATTTTGGAACATTATTTTGAAATCCCGAACGTCTCAATCGGATCGGGAATCGTTAACATTTGTTCTTAAGTTTTTTTTGGGACAATTTTTTTTGAAGTTAAGAATCAAAAACAAAACAAACAAAAAACAGGGGCGCCCCGCTCCGCACATGGCCCAGCTCAAAGCTCGAGCTGGGCACGTTTGCTCGCTGAGCGCCGAGTATTTAACAAAAAACTACCACATTTCATGGAACCGTATCTACAAACTATCACTTTACAAATTTGTGCCGAAAACTATCATTTTTTGTCTAATTATTGACTAAAACCTACCATGTCGGGAAAGTGCCCGATTCGCCTCTTCTAAACACCTTTCTAACAGGATGGGCCCACCTGTCAGCACTAATCTTCTTCCTCCTCTCTCTCTGGCATTTCGTCAAACACTTCATGTGCACTCCGCCGCTCTGCTCCGCCCTCCCTCCTAGCCGAGCCGTCTGCTCGCCTTGGCCATGGCGGCCGTCGTCATGCCAAGGCCTCACCACCCGCCGCTCGGCCCTGCCGCCTGATGCCGTGGTCTCGGACCCAAGGCACTAGGTTCACGCCGGTGATGGGGTTGATGGGCCGGCGCCCGCTCGCCACCTCGAGAAGCAGGCCGCCGAAACCGAACGCGTCGCTGGCCGTGGTGGCCTTGCCAGTCACAGGTGAGCTCCAGCGCCATGTAGCCCAACGCCCCGACGACGCGGGTCGTGGCAGGTTTCCGCGCCGTGCTCGTAGAGGCGCGCGAGGCCGAAGTCGCCGAGCCGCGCGCTCATGTCCGCGCCCAGCAGCACGTTGCTGGCCTTGACGTCACGGTGCACCACCACCTGCTCCCACCCCTCGTGCAGGTACACCAGCCCGGACGCGACGCCCTTGAGGATCCTCACACGCTGCTCCCACGTGAGCAACGCCGGCGACGGGGACACGCCGACGCTAGTGCCCGCACCGGCACGGGCACTGCCGAACAGGTGCGCGTTGAGGCTGCCGTTGGGCATGAAGTCGTAGACCAGAAGCAGGTCTTGCCCGCACTTGCACCACCCGCGCGGCTTGACTAGGTTCCGGTGCCGCATGCGCCCGAGGCTCGCCACCTTGGCGACGAACTCGCGCATCCCCTGCGACCAGTTGCTTGAGATCCTCTTGATGGCCATCGTGTCGCCAGAGCGCCCGAGCGGGGGTGGCGAGGCCTTGGCACGACGGCGGCCGCCATGGCCAAGGCGAGCAGGCGGCTCGGCTAGGAGGGAGGGCGGTGCAGGTGGCGGGGCAGAGCGGCGGAGTGCACACGAAGTGTTTGAGGAAATGCCAGAGAGAGGAGGAAGAAGATTAATGCCGACATATGGGCCCATCCTGTTAGAAAGGCGTTTAGAAGAGGCAAATTGGGCACTTTCCCGACATGGTAGTTTTTAGTCAAAGATTAGACAAAAAATGATAATTTTTGGCATAAATTTGTAAAGAGGTAGTTTGTAGACACGGTTCCACGAAATGTGATAGTTTTTTGTTAAATACTCGTGAGCGCCGCATGCTGCGAGGTCCCAGCCTCACGTATTGATTGGGTTTTGCCGTTCGGGTTCGTTCTCCTTTTCCTCCCATCCCGCAGTCCCGCTCGGTGGAGGAGCAGCCGCCGCCGCCATCCACCAGATGGCAGATGCCGCCCTTCTTCTTCCTGCTCGAGCTGGCCGCCCTCTCCCCCCCACTCCTCCAGGATCAAGTTGACCAGACGCCGCCACCTTCCCGAGCAGCCGCCAAAATTCCTTTGTGTTTGGTTAATGACTTGTAATACAAAGCCAACGTTTAGTTTCTACTGATTCATGTGTTTAGTTAACGATTTGTGGAAATGGGGATGGTTCCTTATTTATCGGGGTACAAAATGAGAAGCCTGGCTTAGAATGTTGATTCTCATGTTATTCAAAAATGTTGGATCTTCCACCGAATTTTATAGCGTCAGCTTTGTGTGAAGTAAACATTGAGTAAAAACAACTAGAATAATTGAATGGATCTCCTGAATATAGGGGAGATGTGGCAAAAAATAATTTATGATCATTGGTTCTGAATATTGTATTTTCTTGACTGCTAAGCTTATGGTTCATTACCAGCGTGTCAAATATGACGTTGAGAGGCAACTTCTTTTCTGCCATTGAAACAACAACATGGCTGCTGTGTTGATATTAGAGTATGTCAATCTTTTTGTCTCTCAGATTCTGAATGCATTACTCCAATTCATAATAAGATCCAAAATAGCTCCCCGAGAATAATGTCAATTTAGGCAAGATATTTATGCAATTGAAAACTACTCCCTCCGTTCACAAAAATAAGATCTTAATTTTTCTGAATCAGATGTATACAGACACATTTGAATGTGTTTGTTCACTCATTTTGGTCCGTATGCAGTCCATATTAAAACATCCAACATCTTATATTTTTGAACGGAGGGTGTATTAGTTTGGACCTAGAGGAATCCTTCGACTTTCTCAAGGATGTCCGAATGCAATTGGGTCCATTTGACTTTTGGTTATGTTATGTTTCTGTTAGTAATTTAAGTATATTTCGTACCACGGGTATCTGCATTTTAGTTAGTGCTGAAATTACTTGTAAAAGCCAGCACTAAATTTAGATGCAAAACATTTTTTTTTTCCGATAGTGCTGCTACGGATTCATGTTTGTGAATAACAGTTATTGTAAAAGAACAGTTATTGTAAAAGAAACTAACTATGTCCTACTAAGTTTTGATGACCATTTGGCTTTGCTTGTGGACATCCCTATTCTTTTGGTCTGGGCATATCCTCTCCCCAAAATCATGGAAGCTAGAAACACGAAATGCCATACACATACACATTCTCTTATTTCGGGCTCCCTTTGTTTTAGGTGGACAAATTGGCGGCGGAAGACGACCTGGTTCCTTCTTTGATCAAGAAAGTGGAGTCGTTGAGCGAATCCTGCATGGCGGCCCAAAAGGAGCTGAAGGATGTTCGGGTTCAACTCAAAGATGCCAAGCTCCGTGTTCGAAGGACAAAGCGCAAGTTGAAACTGTGCAAGGAAAGGGTGTCTTCCAGCGAGAAGAAGGTTACTAAGCTGCGGGCGGAGCGCTCTGCCACGGGTAAATCTTTGTATGCACTGGGTGAGTCGGTCGAGAGAGTGCTGCACATTCTTAATACTCTTAGGGCATATCTAGAAGAACCCCTATCCTAAAACTGCCAAATCGTCGCTGGGTGTAGGTTGATCGGCTTGAAGGGTTGAAGTACGTGACAGCAATAGCTTTTTTGCTCGTAGATGAACTCAGTTGCTTTTACAACTTCGTCAGCGAAGGTTATCCGAAGCTTGCCCTCTTGCCTATGCGTGCAGCAACACTATTAGTTAATCGCTGTGATTGAAGAACAGAAAGGCATATTCCGCTGTTTTTTTATCAGGCAATAGAACTTACAATGCATGGCATTTGCTTGCCCCAAACCCAAATGGAAGCCCTAATTCTGATGTAAATACTCTGTAAGTTCCACTAATTGGAATTACCATCTTCCACGGGATTAGAGGTGTTGTGTCCTGGTTAATTAGCTACTCTGCAAGTTCCAATCGCTGCAACTAACACTAAGTACAAGAAAGCCAGGGCTGAGGCCGGCTACTAGTTTAATCATGAGCTAGCTACCAGTTGGCAGTGAAAAATATTAGCTACTGATTGAAATTCTGGGTTTGTACTAAGTTAAACTTGTTTAAGTTTGACCAGGTCTATTGAAAATATATTAACTTCGACCAAGTCTATAGAAAATATATTTACGACTAGAACATCAAATTAGTCGCATGAAATTCTTTATGAACTATATTTCCTACTATCTGCATTTACCCCTCCTACGACTTTGCATGTGGCGCCCTCCATGAGGGCAAGTCCTGTAGGTGACCCAATTATGTCCCACATCGTTATTCTATGGGGGAAATGCAAAAAAACACGTTTCCAGCAGTGCCTCGGTCATCCTCCCCATTATCTCCGCGCCCCGGTTTCTCTCCCCCAACTCCCCCATCTATCATGAACCGGAGGGCACCCCGATCCATCCATGAGCAGCGCGTTGATGCCAACCTCCGCCCAGAAAAGTTCCTTCCCGCTGGCATGCTCTGTGTCGCCTAGAGATGAGCTAATTACACGATAGTACCATATTTGGGGCGGTGGTGATGAATTGGTACCACTTTTGAAAATTTTTACGTGTCAGTACCACGTTTGGGGCGAACCGTTGCAAATCACTCTAAACTTCGTATTTCTACGTATTGACGCTGGAACTGACCGCCTGGGCCCGCGCGTCAGCTGCCACGCTGGCGAAACGGCCCCCGACCGCTCGCTCGATACGTGCGGTCTGGCTCGAACCGGACCAGCCCGTGCTCTGTCTCTCCCTCTCCTTTCTTCTCTTCCTCTGTTCGTCGACGAACCCTAGCTCCGTCCTGCGGCTGTACGGCGATGGCGGCGGCGACCCCGGGCGGTGTTGGAGGCGGCGCAAACATTCCCCTCTTCGGCAGCGGCGCAGCAGGAGGAATCGAGGGGAGATTTCCAATCGAGGGCGGTGACGGCTACTCGAGCTCTGAGTATTCCAGCGACGACGACGAGTTCATGGAGCCCGCACTGTCCATGGATCAGCGGGTACGACTGTCACACCAATGGGTGGTGAACCCTAGCAGTAGCCACGAGCTGACCCACGGGCTCGGCGGCGTCCTGTAAGTTTCTGTTTCTGTCTTTGTCTTTTTCTTGTTCTCATTTATTTGCTAATTAGGGTTATAGTGTACTGATTCAGCAAAGTGCATGTGAATTGTAGTTTATATGAAGACATATGGAATTTTAGGATCATTTTGACAATAATGATCTGTTAGAGAGGAAGTTAATCTGTTCAGATGTGACATATCTGAATATGATTGCATTGATGGAAACACAAGGCTATAGTATTGATAAATTTTTTTTGCGGGTGATATAGTATTGATAATTCACTGTTGTTTTACATGGAGACCCCAGGAGAGCAGGGTTTGGAATTGGTTGATAGTAATGTTAAACTACAGTTGATCAAGAGGCAGAATGAGGAGAGTTTGGTTCTTAACTTGCTATTTAGGGCTTGTCCACCAGTTGTCAGTGTACCACAAAAGGGTTTTGTAGAGAAGCAAAAATTAGCTGCAATTGTTTATTCTGAGCCTATGGTTTATGATCTGGCTGATCCTCCTGTGTATGCTGTTGATCAGCAATGTGTAGCTTATGAAGGTCAGAGTAGTTGCTCTATTGTAGTTGTAGGCCCTGCTGTTTTAACACAAGAGAGCAGGAGTGTTTTAAATCCAAAGTTAAAAGAAGTTGTGGAAGAAGAACAAGATGGCTATGATGGCAGTTATGCATCTTCATCTGAAGGGCAATATGACAATGACACTAAGCCTTATTATATTGGGGATTTAAGGCCTAACTATAATGAGGAAATGAATGATGCTGAAGACATGGAGATGGAAGAGGGAAACAGACAGAGAGAGGAAGAAGTACAAGAACAACATGAGGAAGAAACAGAGGATGAAGAATCAGAAGAAGAAACAGAGGAGGAAGAACAAGTGCATTATGAGGGTGACACAAATGTAGATGAATTATTTGATTTGGAGGATGATGACCCTGTTGTTCCAGAAGAGGAAGAAAAAATATCCGTGCCACCAAAGAAGAAGCAGAAGCTGCAAGTAAGGAGGGGACCAACTACAAGGTCACATTCCAATGTTTTAGAAGAAGTGCAACCTGATTGGAAACCATCATTAGATGAAGAAGATAATAGTTTACTGAAGGACAGTGAAGATGATGGGTTTTAGCCACTAGCATTTGTGCTACCTGAAAGAAGGAAGAGCAGGGCAAAGAAGAGGCCACCTAGAGTATGGTACAATGAGGATTTGGAGCAACCACACCAACAACTAAAACTGCAAATGTGTTTCAAAGATCAACATCAATTCAGAGATGCTTTGTTGAGCTTGCACATCACTCAGTGCAGAGACTTCAAGTATCACAGGAACTCAGATAAGAGGATCATTGTGCATTGCAAGAATTCACAATGCAAGTTCTGCATTGTGGCAGCTGTTATAAAAGGGGAAAACACATTTGCAATTAAGAAGATGAGATTACAACACACTTGCCCTAGTTCTACTGAAACAACCAGGGTAAGTGCCAAGTGGCTTGCAAAGTAATATGAGCCATTATTCATATCTGATGTCACTACTAGCATACATACACTTATTGATGCCTGCATGGAAAAGTATGGTGTGGATGTGCCCAAGGCTATGGCATATAGGGCAAAAAACCTAGCTGTTGAGGCTGTGTTGGGAGATCATAAGAAGCAATACCCAAGGCTGAGAGACTATGCTCAGACAGTCATGGATACAAACCCTGGGAGTAGAGTTGTAGTCAGCACTGTAACTCCAAGAGCCACTGAAAAAATCCCACATCCAGGACCCAGATTCCATGCCATGTTTTACTGCATCAATGGAGCAAGGGAGAGATTTCTACAGGGGTGTAGACCATTCATTGGTTAGTTTATTTTAGCTTGTACACTACTTGGATGTTGTTAGTTTCAATAGCTTGCACATATAAATGCATTTAACATGTTATGTTTACTTCCTGTTTTAGTAATTGATGGATGTTTTATCAAGCTAACCACTGGTGCACAAATCCTTGCTGCCACTGGTAGAGATGGCAATAACAACATATACCCACTGGCATTTGGCATTGTTGGACAAGAGGACAAAGCAAACTGGTGCTGGTTTCTACGCCAACTGAAAATTTGTCTTGGAGGAGAAGTTGGACAGTATGGTCCATATACTATAATGTCAGACATACAGAAGGTATGTCTATCCACCTTGCATTGCCTGCTAAATATGTGTTTACATGTGTATTAGACAGTAGCTTAGTTGTTTAAATTGTGTGCACCAGGGGCTACTGTTTGCAGTTGATAGAGTTTTTCCTAACAGTCATCAAAGATTCTGCTTAAGACACATATATGCAAACTTCCAAAATGCTGGCTTTAGGGGGGAAGACCTTAAGAAGTGCATGGATAATGCCAGTTATGCATATAATAAACACAAATTTAATATAGCAATGGATGATCTCAAAGCTGAGAGTGAGGAAGCTTGGAAGTGGCTTAGTGCAATACCCAAGAAAACCTGGGCTAGGCATGCATTTGACACAAATTCCAAGACTGACTTGGTTGTCAACAATTTGTCTGAGGTGTTTAACAAGTACGTCCTAGATCATAGGAAAAAACCAATAAGAACTATGTGTGATGGCATAAAGGATAAGCAGATGGTTAGGTGACACATGAATAGAGAGAGTGGAAAGGAAGCTAGATGGGAGATCACACCACATTACAGTGAGAAGTTGGAGATTGAGAAGGAAAGGGCCAGGTACTGCAAACCCATTCAAGCAAGTGTTAACTTGTGGCAAGTAACTAGTGGGGAGCAAACACATGCTGTCAATTTGGAACTTGAAACCTGTGGTTGCAGAAAGTGGGACCTCAGTGGAGTCCCATGTAACCATGCCATCTCAACAATTAACAAGGCAAAAAGGTTTCCAGAGGACTTTGTAAGCAAATTTTCCAAGAAACCATATTACTTAGCTGCATATGAACCAATGATATATCCTGTACCTGGTGAGCATGACTAGACAAAGACCCCAGGTCCAGACATAGAACCACCAACATTTAAAGTCAAGAAAGGGAGAAAGAAAGAGAAGAGGATAAAGGGAAAATGTGAAGTTCCAAAGCCAAAGTCCACCTCCAGAATGGGGACAATAATTTGTAGCAATTGTGGATTACAAGGGCATAAATACACAAGCTGCCTTAAACAGTTGAAACCTGAGTTGGCCTTAAGAAAGAACAAACATGTGGTAAGCCCCTTTGAACTAGTTCTTCACTTTGACGTTTCTATAAATTACCTTTGTCCCTTGTACATTTCTTACTTGTAGTATTATTAAGTGTGTTTCCTTTGAATTATTTTCCAAGCCTGCTGCAAGGAATTCATAAGGAAGAGGTGTTGCTCCTACAGCTCCTGTAGCAAAACCTAGAGCTACTTCAGCAACACCTAGTGCTCCTCCTCCAACAACTAGAGCTCCTGCACCAACAACTAGAGATCCTGCACCAACACCAAGAGCTGGAAGAACTGGAAGTGCTACTGGTAGAGGTGGTGGAAGTGGTGCTGGTAGAGGTGCTGGAAGAAGGGCTGGTGGTGGAAGAGGATCTGGAAGAGCATCTTTTAGTGCTCAATCTTTTGCTGGGAGAGGTGCTCATTCTTCAAGGCCTTTCTCTGCCCCAAGGCAGTATGGTGCCTCAACTTCTAGTGCTCCTCCTCCACCAATTGATGGCACACACACTGGATGGATGGCCTGGTTCAATGCTAGTAGAGGTGGCAGAAGGTGATGCAAACTTCTGCTGATGCTACAATGTGCACCTACTACAATGTGGAATGTTATCTTCTGGTTTGATGTCACTCCAGTAATTACTGCTGATGCTTTATTTTGGTTTCATGCCACTGCAGAAACTTGTGCTGATGATACATTGTGCTTTATTTTGCTTTGATGATACAGCAGCAACTTGTATTCATGGTACAATGTGTATTATTTAGAGTTTGATGCCACTACAATGTGTTTTCTTTTGGGTTTGATGCCACTAAAGCAACTTGTGCTGATGCTAATGGATATCTTGATGGTTCTGTTGGGGATAACTTGATGGTTCATGGATTGATGCCACTTTGGTGGATAACTTGATGTTGAGCCTGCGGTGCCTCGGGGTCGACGGAGCCACCTAAAACTAACCTTTAGGGTTTACGGTGCCTCGGTGTCGATGGAACCACAAAAACCTAAGCATTAGGGTTTACGGTGCCTCGGGGTCGACGGAACCACCTAAACCTAACCTTTAGTGTTCACGGTGCCTCGGTGTCGACGGAGCCACCAAAACCTAACCATTAGGGTTTACGGTGCCTCGGTGTCGACGGAGCCACCTAAAACTAAGCATTAGGGTTTACGATGCCTCGGTGTCGACGGAGCCACCTAAACCTAACCATTAGGGTTTACGGTGCCTCGGTATCGACGGAGCCAACAAAACCTAACCATTAGGGTTTACGGTGCCTCGGTGTCGACGGAGCCACCTAAAACTAAGCATTAGGGTTTACGGTGCCTCGGTGTCGACGGAGCCACCAAAACCTAACCATTAGGGTTTACGGTGCCTCGGTGTCGACGGAGCCACCTAAACCTAACCATTAGGGTTTACAATGCCTCGGTGTTGACGGAGCCACCAAAACCTAACCATTAGGGTTTATGGTGCCTCGGTATCGACGGAGCCACCTAAACCTATCCATTAGGGTTTACGGTGCCTCGGTGTCGACGGAGCCACCTAAAACTAAGCATTAGGGTTTACGGTGCCTCGGTGTCGATGGAGCCACCAAAACCTAACCATTAGGGTTTATGGTGCCTCGGTATCGACGGAGCCACCTAAACCTATCCATTAGGGTTTACGGTTCCTCGGTGTCGACGGAGCCACCTAAAACTAAGCATTAGGGTTTACGGTGCCTCGGTGTCGACGGAGCCACCAAAACCTAACCTTTAGGGTTTACGGTGCCTCGGTGTCAACGGAACCACCTAAAACTAAGCATTAGGGTTTACGGTGCCTCGGTGTCGACGGAGCCACCTAAAACTAAGCATTAGGGTTTACGGTGCCTCAGTGTCGACGGAGCCACCAAAACCTAACCTTTAGGGTTTACGGTGCCTCGGTGTCGACGGAACCACCTAAAACTAAGCATTAGGGTTTACGGTGCCTCAGTGTCGATGGAGCCACCTAAACCTAACCATTAGGGTTTACGGTGCATCGGTTTCGACGGAGCCACCTAAAACTAACCATTAGGGTTTACGGTGCCTCGGTGTCGACGGAGCCACCTAAACCTAACATTTAGGGTTTACGGTGCCTCGATGTCGACGGAGCCACCTAAACCTAACATTTTGGGTTTACGGTGCCTCGGTGTCGACGGAGCCACCTAAACCTAACCATTAGGGTTTACGGTGCCTCAGTGTCGACGGAGCCACCTAAAACTAACCATTAGGGTTTACGATGCCTCGGTGTCGATGGAGCCAACTAAAACTAACCATTAGGGTTTACGGTGCCTCGGTGTCGACGGAGCCACCTAAACCTAACCTTTAGGGTTTACGGTGCCTCGGTGTCTTCCAATGCTAACATAATCATCTAATATAAAACCTAGTGCATTAGAAATCATAATATGAAGTCTAGCAAACATAACATAGAATATCTGATCCATCTTCCAATGCATGATATATCATCATTTCAAGTTTAGCAAACATAACACACAATAGTTACTGGAGTTCAACATATTATAGGGTACACAACCATTGTTCACAATACATAGTGGAGTTTAGATGCATAGTTCATCCTTTTCTCACAAAAGGATGAAACTCATATTTACTACATACATACACAACCATAGTTCATCTTAGACAAGTTCACATTTAGTAGAGCCATACACTACACAACCATCATGCCCAAAAGGTCAGCATTGCCCACTAGTCTCATATTCATTTTCTTCACTTCTCTAAGATGGCCTAGATCCCCTTGATCTTCTCCTTCAGCTTCTCCTCTGCCTTCATCAGCTCAGCAAACTGAAGCTCTAGCTGCCCCATCTCTTCACCATGCTTTTTCCTTTCCCTTAAGCAAATCAGCAACCTGAAACTTCAACTCTAGCTTATCTTGGGTGAGCTTCTCCTCAGACTTTCTGAGCTCTGCATTCTTCAACTCCAAGTTCATCTTAGCATCAATAAGCAATTGCTTGTCTATAATATGCTTCAACTTCAGGTTATGGATGACTGTAGCTTGAGCTCTTGTCAGGTTCAGTAGCACTTCATAATTCTGCTTAAGCTTCTCAGACTCTGCATCTTTCTTTGCCATCTGTGCATTCCTATCAGCCACCAGTTCACTTCTACATTCATGCTGATATGTAATGGCAGACTGCAGATGTCTGAAATCCACCACTCTGTCCTCCTGGAAGGTCATAAGCTCATGAACATCTTGGACTAGCTTGTCATAGTTGGCCTCCAGCTTGTTCTTCTCTTCTATCAGATGGTGGATAGTGAAAGAACTTTCAAGATTATCATTCACCCTAGCACTCTTGCTATCTTCAACCATTGCCCACAACTTCAACAATGCATTTTGCATTTTTGGGGGCCACTGCTAATCAACCCATTCAACAAACACACAATTCTGCCCTTCCTGCAAAAACAGCAAAAAGATAAAAATTAAATAAGTTAGTTCATACCACAGGTAAATAACTAGTGCAAAGCAATAGCATTGTTTTTCCTTTTATACATTGGTAATAATAGCACCATTAAGCTACACTGGTAATTTAGATGTACCTACCCACTAAATAACAGCATGACAAATTAAAGCACCACTCACCTACAGATTTGAACTAAAGTTTGCTAATCAGCTACAAAACAAGAGCAATCTCAAACTTCAAACTTGGTGAACTACCAAAGCATATGGAGTACATACTATCCATTCAACTAAATATTTGTAGCATTGACATACATAACAACAGGTGCATCCCAACATAAAAAATAACAATTCACTCAATATTTAGTTCCAAACAGGAGCACAAATGTAACAGCAACATAATTAACAGTGCACTGTAATTGAACTACATAAAAATCCCACTAAAGCAACATAAAACCTATAGAAGTCCCAAACTGAATATTTAACATGATAGCAACAACAATGCCACTGCAAAATAGTGTTAACCACTGTCATTAAACTACACAAGCTACTGTTGTTGCAAAAGTTAATATGCCCTAATAATCAGGTATTGTAGTCATGTTCAATATGCCACTATCAACCTAAATAGAATATCCCACTATCAGCCAAAATTCATACCGGCTCTGCACATGCTAAGAACCTTCTCCCAGTGTCTGTTCCTTCAAATGCGACAAACCTCTCAGATGGCTTGCCGTGCTTCTCACATGGCGACATCGTGTCCATCTCAAGCCCCTGGTAATCTGGATCTTCAACGCTGAAAGGGACCTGCCGAACCTCATAGAAACAAAATGCCAAAATCAAAACCCAGCGAAATCAACCAAATCAAAAAGCCCCAAATCTGAAACCCTAACCCTAAACCTAGATCAAAGAAAATCACCTGGTTAAGCCCGTCCATGGATGAGGTCGAGTGCATGTACGGCAGGCTGGACGTGTCGTCACTGCTTTCGTCTTTGAAAACCATGGCGGGTGGCGGTGGTCCGGTCCGGCAACGCTGCGGGCGGCAGAGGAGCGAGGAGGGGGGCACGAGCGAGGAGGAAGAGAAGAAAGGAGAGGGAGAGACAGAGCACGGGCCGGTCCGGTTCGAGCCGGACCGCACGTATCGAGCGAGCGGTCGGGGGCCGTTTCGCCAGCGTGGCAGCTGACGCGCGGGCCCGGGCAGTCAGTTCCAGCGCCAATACGTAGAAATACGAAGTTTAGAGTGATTTGCAACGGTTCGCCCCAAACGTGGTACTGACATGTAAATTTTTTCAAAAGTTGTACCAATTCGTCACCACCGCCCTAAATGTGGTACTATCGTGTAATTAACTCCCTAGAGATTCATAAACATGGCAGACTGCAGATGTCCGAAATCCACCACCCTGTCCTCCTGGAAGGTCATAAGCTCATGAACATCTTGGACTAGCTTGTCATAGTTGGCCTCCAGCTTGTTCTTCTCTTCTGTCAGATGGTGGATAGTGAAAGAACTTTCAAGATTATCATTCACCCTAGCACTCTTGCTATCTTCAAGCATTGCCCACAACTTCAACAATGCATTTTGCATTGTTGGGGGCCACTGTTGATCAACCCATTTAACAAACCCACAATTCTGCCCTTCCTGCAAAAACAACAAAAAGATAAAAATTAAACAAGTTAGTTCATACCACAGGTAAATAACTAGTGCAAAGCAATAGCACTGTTTTTCCTTTTATACATGGGTAATAATAGCACCACTAAGCTACACTAGTAATTTAGATGTACCTACCCACTAAATAACAGCATGACAAATTAAAGCACCACTCACCTACAGATTTGAACTAGAGTTTGCTAATCAGCTACAAAACAAGAGCAATCTCAAACTTCAAACTTGGTGAACTACCAAAGCATATGGAGTACATACTATCCATTCAACTAAATATTTGTAGCATTGACATACATAACAACAGGTGCATCCCAACATAAAAAATAACAATTCACTCAATATTTAATTCCAAACAGGAGCAAAAATGTAACAGCAACATAATTAACAGTGCACTGTAATTGAACTACATAAAAATCCCACTAAAGCAACATAAAACCTATAGAAGTCCCAAACTGAATATTTAACATGATAGCAACAACAATGTCACTGCAAATAGTGTTAATCACTGTCATTAAACTACACAAGCTACTGTTGTTGCAAAAGTTAATATGCCCTAATAATCAGGTATTGTAGTCATGTTCAATATGCCACTATCAACCTAAATAGAATATCCCACTATCAGCCAAAATTCATACCGGCTCTGCACATGCTAAGAACCTTCTCCCAGTGTCTGTTCCTTCAAATGCGACAAACCTCTCAGATGGCTTGCCGTGCTTCTCACATGGCGACATCGTGTCCATCTCAAGCCCCTGGTAATCTGGATATTCAACGCTGAAAGGGACCTGCCGAACCTCATAGAAACAAAATGCCCAAATCAAAACCCAGCGAAATCAACCAAATCAAAAAGCCCCAAATCTGAAACCCTAACCCTAAACCTAGCTCAAAGAAAATCACCTGGTTAAGCCCGTCCATGGATGAGGTTGAGTGCATGTACGACAGGCTGGACGTGTCGTCACTGCTTTCGTCTTCGAAAACCATGGCGGGTGGCGGTGGTTCGGTCCGGCAACGCTGCGGGCGGCAGAGGAGCGAGGAGGGGGGCACGAGCGAGGAGGAAGAGAAGAAAGGAGAGGGAGAGACAGAGCACGGGCCGGTCCGGTTCGAGCCGGACCGCACGTATCGAGCGAGCGGTCGGGGGCCGTTTCGCTAGCATGGCAGCTGACGCGCGGGCCTGGGCGGTCAGTTCCAGTGTCAATACGTAGAAATACGAAGTTTAGAGTGATTTGCAACGGTTCGCCCCAAACGTGGTACTGACATGTAAATTTTTTCAAAAGTTGTACCAATTCGTCACCACCGCCCTAAATGTGGTACTATCGTGTAATTAACTTCCTAGAGATTCATCCATGTATGCTATTAGAACCTCTCACTACTTTTCCATGTATGCTATTAGAACCTCTCACAACTTTCATTCCGATCACATGTGGTGTTGGTCTAACTTCATCGTAATCTGTTGCAGTCTTCCATGAAAGGCTCAAATTTCGGGATCAATTAACTAATCAGCCCGTTGAATCTCTCGGATTATGATCTCGAGCGCTCGATCATCCACCAGAAGGGCATTATGGGACATGTTGGACACCTTAACCATCCTAAAATCCTCACCACCATGGCTCCACGACGTCTCCACCGCCACGGCGCTCACCAGGTTCACCACCCCGTCGCCGTCCCCGGCGACCACAAACGGCGTCACGTCGAAGTCATCCCCGGGGAACACTATCCTTTCCGGCGTCCCCACCCCGACCCCGACGACAGAGGTCACCGGCACCCCAGGATGCGGCAGCTCCCTGCCGAACAGCGGCAGCACGCGGGACTCGTACGGCCCGACGGCCTCGCCGAACCCAATGGCGACAAGGTAGTCCGCCATGTCGCCGGCCGAGTAGTTCCTGCTCTTGGTGGTCACCAATGGCGTCGCGGCCCCGAAGGCAGCCGGGCTGGGCAGTCTCCACAGGCTGCTCTGCTGGCTCCTGCCCTGCCGCAGCAGCGCGCGCGGGTCTATGAACGGCAGGCCCAGGTTGTTCCCGGAGACCAGCGTCTGCATTCCCCTGACGAGGCCGCCCCACGGGGCGGCGATGGGAACGAAGCGCCCCACGAACCGTCGGCGCCAGGCCAGCGGCTGGCGGACGAGGAACTGGTGCGCCAGCAGGCCGCCGAAACTGTGGGTGACGATCACCACCGGCCTGCCGCCATTGAGCCCGCTCGCCCTCTCGACTAGGCTCTTGAGCGCCCAGAAGAAGGCGTCGCCGACCCTGGACGGGCGCCCCACCGGTGCGGCGGCGTACCGGAAGTCGTAGGGCGCGCCGAACATGGTCTCGCCGTCGCGGTACCCCGTCTTTTCCAACCGCTCGACGAACGTGCTCATGTAGGAGAAATTCCTAGGAAAATCGAGAAGTTCCAGCCGATTTTGATTCAGAGTTGGGAACACGACACGATTGAGCAATCCATAGCTACTTACTTGCGGTCAGGATCGGGGTAGCGGAAGGCTTGGGTGGAGCCGAAGAAGGGGACGCGCGTCTCCACGCCGGCGACGTTGGAGTAGTCGTCAGCGGCGGGGTCGTACACGGAGCGCATCTGCTCCGCGAAGCACGGCACGTTGGCGGGGTCCTGGAGGGCGGAGTAGTTGAGGTAGAGGCGGAACCACCCCTCCCCCTTGCGCGCCCCGCAGCACGGCGACGACGGCCGGTAGAGCTCGGTGAGCCGCGCGTCCAGCTCGTTGGTGGCGTAGCCCGGCACCAGGACCACGGGGTGCAAGCGCGGCGCCGCTTGCACCGCTGCTAGTGCCACTGCCAGTAGTAACTGGGCAAGAAGCAACGGGATCGCCATGACCATGAATGGGCTGATGGAATGGTGAAAACTGAGTACTCCTTTTACCCAATTCCAGCACATTTTATACGCGAAGCTTCCCATGTCGCTCGCTCGTATCCATCAGTTTTTTTTTTTGAGACAATCGTATCCATCAGTTATTAAAGAATCAATTACACTGGTGGTGCTATAGCTTAGCATAAATGGTCACTTTGGTGCTAGAAGTTGTGGTGTACATTGAAGTTGTGCAAAAACTTGACATTAACGTGCAAATACGGTGCTTATCTTGTTTATGTACGGAGTAGGTGCTGACTAGGCGCATGGAGCCCACTATCAGCCACTCGACCAAAGAGATGGGGCATGTGACCTGATTTTTTCAAAAACACCCTCGAAATATTTTTTCAAAAAAAATCCCTGTTGACTGGGAAGATTTTGTCATCGCCTCTATGAGAAGTGGGTCCCGCATGTCACCTGAGACAGAGAACTGAATGACAGATGTGGCCCTGTGGGGATCGAACACACAACATCATCAAGGCAAACGAGCACACAAACCACTGCACCCATTAAGTTTTCTTCGGCCAGTACAGGAAAAAATGTAATATGTATTTTTAATCACAGCGCGGGCGGATGTTAAATGGGCTGCAGATCTTGCGGCTTCTTCTGCACCTGTTAGTTTTTATGTTTTTCCTGTAGAAAGTATCAAAATTATAAGTGTTTTGAAAAATCTAAATTATAATCTCAGTAATAAACATAACAAACAAATTTTTGTGTTTATAAATATTGTACATGCAAACAGAATAAATTATTTTATAAATTTGTTCACATATTATTTAAAAAATATGAATTATAACAGTATTTACATAATTTAGAATTAGAAAAAATTAAATTACAATTCATAAAATTATTTTAGGTATACAGCATTTCAATAATTATATGCACGTTTTTATAGTTCAATGTTTTGATAAGTAAAAGTAATCATAATTTATAATTTAAACTGGTCATATGAATATTCATTTTCTATAATTTAAATATAAGCCGTGACTGTATAATATTTAAAATATTTTAATTTTATGAAATGTCCGTATTAACTAAATAATTTTTATATCATGCACAGATGTATATTTAAATGCTATTATATTTACTAATAATCATTTTCATGTATAATATTTGTATCACACAAATATTTGAACATATTTCTATTAATTATGTTTTACAAATAGATTTTAAAAAGGAACAGGTGTACAATGGGCCGCACTATCTGCAGCCCATAAAAGCTCCTCATGCTTCCAGTTTAGTACATATAGCTTTCTTATCCGAATTAAACAATATAGATCTTGTTGGCGTACTGGTTATCCGTGTTGTGGCTTGTTGTCGAACATGGCTTCGAGTCCAGGAGGACTCAGTTTTGATTTAATTTTCACTCTTGTCTGATAGGTGGGACCCGCTCCTCATAGTGCTGAAAAAATGCCACTCTCCCACGTCAACAGGGGCTTTTTGTGAGTATATATATATATATATTTCGAGAATGTTTTTGAAAAAAATCAGGTCACATGCCCCATCTCTCTGGTCGAGTGGCTGACAGCGGGCTCCATACGCCTAGTCAGCATATACTCCGTACATAAACGAGATAAGCACCGTATTTGCACGTTAATGCCAAGTTTTTGCACCACTTCAATATACACCATAATTTTTAGCACCAAAATGACCGTTTACGGCAAGTTATAGCACCACCAGTGTAATTGACTCGTTATTAAATGTGGATGATTGATGAGTGCGGTGTTTCTACTCCCGAGCTCATCTACATCTACCCTGACGAAAAGAATCAAAACAAATACTCTACAAAAATGACATCAAGTTTACGTGAGGTGCGCTTTAAGTTTCAACTAATTTGGACATCTGAGCAACCCTCACGCATAAGTTGAAATTTAAAGCGAACCTCACGCATAAAATTATCTATCGCACAAAAAAATTAAGTATATATATATATATATATTTCGAGAATGTTTTTGAAAAAAATCAGGTCACATGCCCCATCTCTCTGGTCGAGTGGCTGACAGCGGGCTCCATACGCCTAGTCAGCATATACTCCGTACATAAACGAGATAAGCACCGTATTTGCACGTTAATGCCAAGTTTTTGCACCACTTCAATATACACCATAATTTTTAGCACCAAAGTGACCGTTTACGGCAAGTTATAGCACCACCAGTGTAATTGACTCGTTATTAAATGTGGATGATTGATGAGTGCGGTGTTTCTACTCCCGAGCTCATCTACATCTACCCTGACGAAAAGAATCAAAACAAATACTCTACAAAAATGACATCAAGTTTACGTGAGGTGCGCTTTAAGTTTCAACTAATTTGGACATCTGAGCAACCCTCACGCATAAGTTGAAATTTAAAGCGAACCTCACGCATAAAATTATCTATCGCACAAAAAAATTATTTTTTTAGTATTTGTTTTGAATTTTTTTCTACGCGGGTGCAGATGAGCCTGGACATCTAATTATATTTTCGGATGATCGAGTACAATACTAGTTGTTGACATTCTGCTTGTGTGGAGGCCCAAGGGGCACTGGATGTGGACCGGCAACTTCAACGGTTCAACCTACTGGTTGTTGAGCAAAATCCCCTTGCATACACATTTAACTAAAAAATTATCATGGCATAGATCAAAGTCTTTGTTTTTTGTGAATCAGCATAGATCAAAGTCAACCATATTCTCTGTCCAATTTGGTTATTACTTGGAATGGGAGCACCAATTCGGGGCCAAGATGGACAGGGTTCGGGTGAACTGAATTGAGTGTGGGATTAATCCAATGCTCATGCTATGAACAGTAAATTTGGAAAAATATAAAAAAATATTTTTTTTGATTTTTTTTGAGGTAAACTTTGAAGAATGTTTGGAGTGCATGCAAAAATTCATCATGAAATCACATCGGCGCAAGGCGTGGTTAAAAAAATGAAATCAATACTCTGAAAATGTTACTTTCAAATGCATCATGGAGCTCTTAATTTGTTTTTTTTTTGCACGACTTGCTCCAATGGTATTTCATGATGAAAATTTGCATGCAATTCATACATTTCTTAAAGTTTGCCACAAAAAATATTCAGATTTTTTTGATTTTTTCTATTTTTTTGAATTTACTGTTGAGAAAAAGGGTTTCCCCGCTTTACATTGTAAAGCAACGTCCAACCGATACAACCAGCTTGCTGGGGCCGCAGCACAAACAAGCCCAAAAGAAAATGTACATGTTTTGAACTGTTGTTAGCACTGAGGCCCTGCTCCTCCTGCCGCCGCCGGCAACCCGCGCTCTCCCCCGCCACCGCCGGCCACCGGTCGCGCCTCCCCGGCCCGCCTATCTCCCCCTCCCCTGCGCTCCCGTCGCCCCTCGAGGCGGCGGAGCGCCCCATCTGCTCCTCCCGTCTCGACCCGCCCTCCTCCTCCTCCTTCCCCCTTCGCCGCTGCCGGTAGCGGCCTCCGGCATGCCCGGGTGGCGCCGGCGACGGCGAGCGTCCCTTCCCCGCGCGCCCGGAGGGGGAATCAGGGCTCCCTCCTGCCCGACAGTGGTGCTCTTTGGCTGACGGCGGTGGGGCTCGACGGCGGAGTCCGGCGGGCCTCGGGTGCCCTCATCGTGGCGGCGTGGTCGTTGGCTGCGGGGAGAAGTTGTGGGCTGCTGGTCGGCGGCGCCCGCTCAGCCCAGATCTGGGCCCTTTCGGGCCCCATCTGGGCTGGGGCGGGCTTGCGGGTCCAGGCGCGTTGGCGTGGCTCCCTGGTGGTGTGGAGAGTCGGCGGTGGCTGTGATGGTGATGGCTCCGGTGGCCGGCGTGGCTGCAGGGACTGTCTGGACCCGTTTGGGTCCGGCCGGGCCGGCGTGGCCTGGCAAGTCCCTGTCGCTACGTCCGTGGTGGCACAGGCTGGTGGGCGGCATGTTGGGCGGTGCGTTTCCGTTTGTCTGAGGTGGCGGTGGTGGTTTCGGGGCGGGAGAAATCTCTGGCGGCTCGTTCGCCACCGGTGCGACTACGCCCGTGCACTACTAGGGAAAATCTTATACACAGAATCTTAGCAGCAGCGCGGTCTAAAAATAGACGCTACTGCTAATTAGCAGCAACGAGCTTTAGAAAAGAGCGCTGCTAATGACTGAGTAGTAGTAGCGCTCTAGGTGAAAAGAGCGCTACTACTATAATTGCCACGGTGTTGCCTCCAGGCTAGATATAGTAGTAGCGCCCTTCCAGTGGACGCGCTACTGCTAAAGAACTTAGTAGCAGCGGTTTTGCTCAAAACTCGCTGCTGGTAAGTATGACCGCAACTAATTAAGTTTAGTCCCATACTGCTAAACGAACAAGGTGTTTACCACCTTAAATATGTTGCTTCTCAACCTATCTCGAGCACTTGGTCTTCACTGAACTATATGTGTATGATTTGTGGTTGCAATATGAATTATCGCCTGTACCTATACAGGTACAGTGAGGATTCATGTTGACTATTTAGATTATACACAAAAAGATCAATGATGACCAATGTATATTTTTGATGTTTTTACTAAACAAAAGAAATAACTGCTTCCATTAGCAGTAGCGGTTTTTCCCAAAACGCGCTGTAGATAAGTTAGCTATAGCGCGTTTTCTGTACGTGCGCTACTGCTAGTTCGAGTTAATCACCCCCCGCATCAAAATTTCGCTAAGTCCTCCTTTCCCCCCACCGGCCTGTTCCCCTACTACCTGTCGCCGCCGCCCGAGCCCGAGCGCGCCTGCGCCCTCACCGCCGCCGCCGCCGCCCGCCCTCAACCTCACCGCCACCGCTCTCGACCACACTGTCGCCGCCCTCGACCTCACCGCCGCCGCCCTCGACCGAGCCCGCCGAGCCCGCCGCCCAGGACCGCCGCCCTCCCGATCCCGAGCCCGCCCTCGCCGCCCCTCCGTCGCCGAGCACCTCCCCGCCACCGTCTCTCCCTCTGTAAGCCCCCCACCCCTCCCCAACCCCCTCTCTCTTTGCTTAGTTAGTAGATGATTTTAGTAGTAGTAGATGTTAATTTAGGGTTCATAGATAATGATTTTTAGAAGTAGTGGATATTAATTACTAGTAGTGATGGTAAACTAGTTGTATAATTAGCAGTAGTACATGTTAATTAGTAGTAGATGTAGTAGTTAGATGTTAATTAGTAGTAGTAGATGTGCTAGTTTCTTTCTATTTATAGTAAGTTTATATTTAGTAAGAACTAGTTGAATTAATAGAAATAATTTAGTTTTAGTTGAACTAGTTAAGTTTTAGTTGAACTAGTATAGTAAGTAAATTAATAACTAGTTGAACTACTTCATTTTTAGAAAGAACTAGTTTTTTCTTTTTATACTAAGTTTATATTTAGTAAGAACTAGTTGAATTAATAGAACTAGTTGAATTAATAGAACTAGTTGAACATGCCATATTTGGTGTTATTTTTTAGTTTAAGCAATTATTTCATGTTTTGGTTACACCTCCGAGTGGCCTACGTTTTGCCGGAGTGTTGATTAATTTCCGTTCCGGCAAATTTCAGGCGCTCGATATGTCCTTTTTTAGCAAAGGTCATGCCGGATTTTTCCGTGAATTCTGGCATGACTTGTGCTAGAATATGTGGGAAATATCGAGTGGCCTGGATTTTCTTTGAAAAATAATGATCTAATTTAGGTTTTTTAGTACATATATTTAATTGTACAAGTTTAATCTTTGAATTATGAACGTAGGAAATGTCGTACTCGGACGACGACAGTCTCCCGGGGGAGTGCAATTGGTGCCACGATGATCGAGGTATGTGCGACAGGTTCGTTGAGCTGGATGAATATCGGCGCTTCAGCATTAAGCTCGAGGAGACCTTCGATGTTGAAACGGTACGCAACAACGATAAGTGTTTTTTTTTCATAATTAAGCATGACTTCAACTATTTCAACGTCTAATTTTCATCTTTTACAATTCGACTAGATTATCCCATGCCATGCAAGACGCTATGTCTTGGAGAGGATGGGTTTTGAAGACCATGAAAATTTTCAAACAAAGAAAATACGCTATGTTTTGAGGACCCATCATGATATCGATTTTGAAGTAAATCTGTATAATTCTCAGAGCGTAACCCATTTTGGTTGTCAAAATTGGGAAGCACTTTGCAAAATGTATGGTTTTTATGAGGGTATGATTGTCACCATGGATCTTGGTCATCCTGACATCGAGGAAGACAATATGGACATTTGGGTCCTTGTTGATACGCTTCCGATTCTACCGCAATGTGAGTTTCTCAAACATAGTTATTAACTAATTTATATTGTTTATTTCAAAATAGTTGACAGCTTACTTCCATTGACAGCTTATTTTGAATCTTCAAAGAATGTGCAGAAGATGGTAGACAAAACCCACTACACTGATGGCTCCGAATTAACTTATAAGGAGAAAAATTATCTGATTGCTTATTGTACTTTTTTTGAGAATTACAATACCTATTATCGAACTCCTCCAAATTATGGTGAATACGTGCCACTAGTGCACGTGTTGAACCACGATAACTTCTATGGAGATACCCTGGTAAGATATTTTACTATTATGACATCCGTGCATTTTTTGCATACTTCTAAAACTAGTACATCATTGCTAACTACGAAGTTATTACTATGTTTTTCAGCAGAAAATCTCGATGGATTGTGTGCCTCATCTGATGTATTACAATGGTCGCCTTGAAGTTCTGAACCTACAGCCAGGTCATCCTACGGATCTCACCTGTGCATATCGAATTTCTGAAACCGGTGAACACATGCTAATCAAAGAGTGGAAAAAAATGTTTGGACATTCGTAAGGAGGTTCTTGGAAGCAACATTAAGCGAAAGGCAAGAATTGGAGACAGGATAATCTGCATTCTCCATAATGGAGAGCAAGGGGCTATCTTGTTTTTTGCTATTTTACCTTAGAGAATATAGTAGGTCCTAAGAGAATGTAGTAGGTCCTATGAGGTACAATATGTTTATAATGTGATACAATGTGTTAGAGTTGAAGATGTCAGGAGTACTTGTGATTACGACTAGTGACCGATGATATGATGATGATGATAAGTTGTTAATGATATGATGATGATATTTATTATATCATTGGGTGAAAGAACCGCGGATTAGTTTCAAGTGGATGTCCGTCCACTTGAAACTAGTTCACACGGTTCTTTCACCCCGTGATGTAATAACTCATTATGATATAAAAACAATTTGTAAATTCCTGTTGTATGAAAATTTGTGTAAAGGTGTACGAATACAACATGAAATAAAAAAGAAATAAAATACGAAATAATAGTAGCAGCGCGGGCAGAGAGAAGCGCTACTACTAATTACCAGCAGCGCTCCTCCTGGAACTCGCTGCTACTAAGTCGATTTAGCCGTAGCGTGGGTGGAGGCACGCTACTGCTATTCGTTAGTTGTAGCGCCTTATCAGTAGCGCACCACCCCGCGCTACTGATAGGTCTAAAACCCGCGCTGCTGCTAGCCTTTTCCCTAGTAGTGGTGGGCGTTACCGGACCCTCCTGAGGGGCGTCGGTGATACCCCTTCCCCATTGCCATCTGTGTACCGGGGGAAACCCTAGGACTTGTCCGGGCAACAGCGGCGTCCTCGTCTTCCTGAAGATGTTTGGTATGCGAGGCTTCGGAGTGCTTGGCGGGCGGTGGTACTTCTCCGAAGGGTGTAGCGGGTGTCGGCCATCTTTGCTTAGTTGAACTGCCGGTGTTGGCATTTGTTTCTTTCTTCCTTCTTATTTTTTCTTTTTTGAATTTACTGTTTATAGCAGTAGAATTTGAGCTCGGGATTAGAGGGATAATTTTGATGCATTGTTTGCTTTGTGGAGGATGTGCATCCCAAAGAAGAATGGGGGAATGTGTTGGAAATATGCCCTAGAGGCAATAATAAAATGGTTATTATTATATTTCTTTGTTCATGATAATTGTCTATTGTTCATGCTATAATTGTGTTATCCGGAAATCGTAATACATGTGTGAATACATAGACCACAACACGTCCCTAGTGAGTCTCTAATTGACTAGCTCGTTGATCAAAAGATAGTCATGGTTTCCTGACTATGGACATTGGATGTCATTGATAACGGGATCACATCATTAGGAGAATGATGTGATGGACAAGACCCAATCCTAAGCATAGCTCAAAGATCGTGTAGTTCGTTTGCTGTAGCTTTTCTGAATGTCAAGTATCATATCCTTAGACCATGAGATTGTGCAACTCCCGGATACCGTAGGAGTGCCTTGGGTGTGCCAAACGTCACAATGTAACTGGGTGCCTATAAAGGTACATTACAGGTATCTCCGAAAGTGACTGTTGGGTTGGCACGAATCGAGACCGGGATTTGTCACTCCGTATGACGGAGAGGTATCTCTGGGCCCACTCGGTAATGCATCATCATAATGAGCTCAATGTGATCAAGTGGTTGATCACGTGATCATGCATTACGGTACGAGTAAAGTGACTTGCGGTAACGAGACTGAACAAGGTATTGGGATACCGACGATCGAGTCTCGGGCAAGTAACGTACCGTTTGACAAAGGGAATTGTATACGGATTGATTGAATCCTCGACATCGTGGTTCATCCGATGAGATCATCGTGGAGCATGTGGGAGACAACATGGGTATCCAGATCCCGCTGTTGGTTATTGACCGGAGAGGCTTCTCGGTCATGTCTGCATGTCTCCCGAACCCGTAGGGTCTACACACTTAAGGTTCGGTGACGCTAGGGTTGTAGAGATATTAGCACACGGTAACCCGAAAGTTGTTCGGAGTCCCGGAGGAGATCCCGGACATCACGAGGAGTTCCGGAATGGTCCGGAGGTAAAGATTTATATATAGGAAGTCCAGTTCATCCATCGGGAAGGTTTCGGGGGTCACCGGTATTGTACCAGGATCACCGGAAGGGTCCCGGGGGTCCACCGGGTGGGGCCACCTATCCCGGAGGGCCCCATGGGCTGAAGTGGGAGGGGAACCAGCCCCTAGTGGGCTGGTGCGCCCTCCCTTGGGCCTCCCCCCTGCACTTCGGGTTAGAAACCCTAGGGGTGGGGGGCGCCACCCTTGCCTTGGGGGGCAAGGCACCCCCCTTGGCCGCCGCCCCCCTAGGAGATTGGATCTCCTAGGGCTGGCGCCCAACCTAGGCACCCTATATATAGTGGAGGGGAGGGAGGGCTGCGCACCCAAGCCCCTGGCCTCTCCCTCTTCCTCCCGTGACACTCCTCCGTCTCCCAGCGCTTGGCGAAGCCCTGCCGAGATTACCGTTGCTTCCACCACCACGCCGTCGTGCTGCTGGATCTGCATCAACCTCTCCTTCCCCCTTGCAGGATCAAGTTAGAGGAGACGTCTTCCCAACCGTACGTGTGTTGAACGCGGAGGTGCCGTCCGTTCGGCACTAGGTCATCGGTGATTTGAATCACGTCGAGTACGACTCCATCAACCCCGTTCTCTTGAACGCTTCCACGCGCGATCTACAAGGGTATGTAGATGCACTCCTCTCTCCCTCGTTGCTAGATGACTCCATAGATTGATCTTGGTGATGCGTAGAAAATTTTAAAATTCTGCTATGTTCCCCAACAGTGGCATCATGAGCTAGGTCTATGCGTAGTTACTATGCACGAGTAGAACACAAAGCAGTTGTGGGCGTCGATATTGTCAATTTGCTTGTTGTTACTAGTCTTATCTTGATTCGGCGGCATCGTGGGATGAAGCGGCCCGGACCGACCTTACACGTACGCTTACGTGAGACTGGTTCGACCGACTGACATGCACTAGTTGCATAAGGTGGCTAGCGGGTGTCTGTCTCTCCCACTTTAGTCGGATCGGATTCGATGAACAGGGTCCTTATGAAGGGTAAATAGAAATTGGCAATTCACATTGTGGTTTTGGCGTAGGTAAGAAACGTTCTTGCTAGAAACCTATAGCAGCCACGTAAAAACTTGCAACAACAATTAGAGGACGTCTAACTTGTTTTTGCAGCAAGTGTTTTGTGATGTGATATGGCCAAAGGATGTGATGGATGATATATGTGATGTATGAGATGATCATGTTCTTGTAATAGGAATCACGACTTGCATGTCGATGAGTATGACAACCGACAGGAGCCATAGGAGTTGTCTTTATTTATTTATGACCTGCATGTCAACATAAACGTCATGTAATTACTTTACTTTATTGCTAAAGCATTATCCATAGTAGTATAAGTGATAGATGACATGACAACTTCAAGAAGACACGATGATGGAGATCATGGTGTCATGCCGGTGACAACGATGATCATGGAGCCCCGAAGATGGAGATCAAAAGGAGCAAATGATATTGGCCATATCATGGCACTATTTGATTGCATGTGATGTTTATCATGTTTTACGTCTTATTTGCTTAGAACGGCGGTAGCTTAAATAAGATGATCCCTCGTAATAATTTCAAGAAAGTGTTCCCCCTAACCGTGCACCGTTGCGAAGGTTCGTTGTTTCGAAGCACCACGTGATGATCGGGTGTGATAGATTCTAACGTTCGAATACAACGGGTGTAAGCCAGATTTACACACGCAATACACTTAGGTTGACTTGACGAGCCTAGCATGTACAGACATGACCTCGGAACACAGAAGACCGAAAGGTTGAGCATGAGTCGTATAGAAGATACGATCAACATGAAGATGTTCACCGATGTTGACTAGTCCATCTCACGTGATGATCGGACACGGCCTAGTTAACTCGGATCATGTTATACTTAGATGACTGGAGGGATGTCTATCTGAGTGGGAGTTCATTGAATAATTTGATTAGATGAACTTAATTATCATGAACTTAGTCTAAAATCTTTACAATATGTCTTGTAGATCAAATGGCCCACGTTGTCCTCAACTTCAACACGTTCCTAGAGAAAACCAAGCTAAAAGACGATGGCAGCAACTATACGGACTGGGTCCGGAACCTGAGGATCATCCTCATAGCTGCCAAGAAAGGTTATGTCCTAGAAGCACCGCTAGGTGACGCACCCGTCCCATAGAACCAAGACGTTATGAACGCTTGGCAGACACATGTTGATGATTACTCCCTCGTTCAGTGCGGCATGCTTTACAGCTTAGAACCGGGGCTCCAAAAGCGTTTTGAGAGACACGGAGCATATGAGATGTTCGAAGAGCTGAAAATGGTTTTCCAAGCTCATGCCCGGGTCGAGAGATATGAAGTCTCCGACAAGTTCTTCAGCTGTAAGATGGAGGAAAATAGTTCTGTCAGTGAGCACATACTCAAAATGTCTGGGTTGCATAACCGCTTGACTCAGCTGGGAGTTAATCTCCCGGATGACGCGGTCATTGACATAATCCTTCAGTCACTTCCACCGAGCTACAAGAGCTTTGCGATGAACTTCATGAAGGAAATATGCCCTAGAGGCAATAATAAAGTTATTATTTATTTCCTTATATCATGATAAATGTTTATTATTCATGCTAGAATTGTATTAACCGGAAACATAATACATGTGTGAATACATAGACAAAAAGAGTGTCACTAGTATGCCTCTACTTGACTAGCTCGTTAATCAAAGATGGTTATGTTTCCTAACCATGAACAAAGAGTTGTTATTTGATTAACGAGGTCACATCATTAGTTGAATGATCTGATTGACATGACCCATTCCATTAGCTTAGCACCCGATCATTTAGTATGTTGCTATTGCTTTCTTCATGACTTATACATGTTCCTATAACTATGAGATTATGCAACTCCCGTTTACCGGAGGAACACTTTGGGTACTACCAAACGTCACAACGTAACTGGGTGATTATAAAGGAGTACTACAGGTGTCTCCAAAGGTACATGTTGGGTTGGCGTATTTCGAGATTAGGTTTTGTCACTCCGATTGTCGGAGAGCTATCTCTGGGGCCCTCTCGGTAATACACATCACATAAGCCTTGCAAGCATTGTAACTAAGATGTTAGTTGTGAGATGATGTATTACGGAACGAGTAAAGAGACTTGCCGGTAACGAGATTGAACTAGGTATTGGATACCGACGATCGAATCTCGGGCAAGTAACATACCGATGACAAAGGGAACAACGTATGTTGTTATGCGGTCTGACCGATAAAGATCTTCGTAGAATATGTAGGAGCCAATATGGGCACCCAGGTCCCGCTATTGGTTATTGACCGGAGACGTGTCTCGGTCATGTCTACATTGTTCTCGAACCCGTAGGGTCTGCACGCTTAAGGTTACGATGACAGTTATATTATGAGTTTATGCATTTTGATGTACCGAAGGTTGTTCGGAGTCCCGGATGTGATCACGGACATGACGAGGAGTCTCGAAATGGTCGAGACGTAAAGATTGATATATTGGAAGCCTATGTTTGGATATCGGAAGTGTTCCGGGTGAAATCGGGATTTTACCGGAGTACCGGGAAGGTTACCGGAACCCCCCGGGAGCTAAATGGGCCATAATGGGCCTTAGTGGAAAAGAGAAGAGGCAGCCCTACATGGGCTGTGCGCCACCCCCTTCCCCTAGTCCTATTAGGACTAGGAGAGGTGGCCGACCCCCCCTCTCTCTCTTTTCCCCCTCCGCGAATCCTATTCCAACTAGGATTGGGGGGGGGGGGAATCCTACTCCCAGAGGGAGTAGGACTCTCCTGGCGCGCCTCCTATGGCCGGCCAGCCTCCCCCCTCTAGTCCTTTATATACTGAGGTAGAGGCACCCGAGAACACACAAGTTGATCCACGTGATCTATTCCTTAGCCGTGTGCGGTGCCCCCAGCCACCATAGTCCTCGATAATACTGTAGCGGAGTTTAGGCGAAGTCCTGCTGCTGTAGTACATCAAGATCGTCACCACGCCGTCGTGCTGACGGAACTCTTCCCCGACACTTTGCTGGATCAGAGTCCGGGGATCGTCATCGAGCTGAACGTGTGCTCGAACTCGGAGGTGCCGTAGTTTCGGTGCTTGATCGGTTGGATCGTGAAGACGTATGACTACTTCCTCTACGTTGCGTCATCGCTTCCGCAGTCGGTCTGCGTGGGTACGTAGACAACACTCTCCCCTCTCGTTGCTATGCATCACATGATCTTGCGTGTGCGTAGGAAATTTTTTGAAATTACTACGAAACCCAACAGTGGCATCAGAGCCTAGGTTATTTATGTTGATGCTATATGCACGAGTAGAACATAAGTGAGTTGTGGGCGATATAAGTCATACTGCCTACCAGCATGTCATACTTTGGTTCGGCGGTATTGTTGGACGAGACGACCCGGACCAACCTTACGCGTACGCTTACGCGAGACCGGTTCCCCCGACGTGCTTTGCACACAGGTGGCTTGCGGGCGACTGTCTCTCCAACTTTAGTTGAACCAAGTATGGCTACGCCCGGTCCTTGCGAAGGTTAAAACGGATTCTATTTGACAAACTATCGTTGTGGTTTTGATGCGTAGGTGAGATTGGTTCTTACTTAAGCCCGTAGCAGCCACGTAAAACTTGCAACAACAAAGTAGAGGACGTCTAACTTGTTTTTGCAGGGCATGTTGTGATGTGATATGGTCAAGGCATGATGCTGAATTTTATTGTATGAGATGATCATGTTTTGTAACCGAGTTATCGGCAACTGGCAGGAGCCATATGGTTGTCGCTTTATTGTATGCAATGAAATCGCGATGTAATGCTTTACTTTATTACTAAGCGGTAGTGATAGTCGTGGAAGCATAAATATTGGTGAGATGACAACGATGCTACGATGGAGATCAAGGTGTCGCGCCGGTGACGATGGTGATCATAACGGTGCTTCGGAGATGGAGATCACAAGCACAAGATGATGATGGCCATATCATATCACTTATATTGATTGCATGTGATGTTTATCCTTTTATGCATCTTATCTTGCTTTGATTAACGGTAGCATTATAAGATGATCTCTCACTAAATTATCAAGATGTGTTCTCCCTGAGTATGCACCGTTGCCAAAGTTCGTCGTGCCCAGACACCACGTGATGATCGGGTGTGATAAGCTCTACGTCCATCTACAACGGGTGCAAGCCAGTTTTGCACACGCAGAATACTCAGGTTAAACTTGACGAGCCCAACATATGCAGATATGGCCTCGAAACACGGAGACCGAAAGGTCGAGCGTGAATCATATAGTAGATATGATCAACATAACGATGTTCACCATTGAAAACTACTCCATCTCACGTGATGATCGGTTATGGTTTAGTTGATTTGGATCACGTAATCACTTAGAAGATTAGAGGGATGTCTATCTAACTGGGAGTTCTTAAGTAATTTGATTAATTGGACTTAAACTTATCATGAACTTAGTACCTGATAGTATCTTGCTTGTTGATGTTGATTGTAGATAGATGGCTCGTGCTGTTGTTCCGTTGAATTTTAATGCGTTCCTTGAGAAAGCAAAGTTGAAAGATGATGGTAGCAATTACACGGACTGGGTCCGTAACTTGAGGATTATCCTCATTGCTGCACAAAAGAATTACGTCCTGGAAGCACCGCTGGGTGCCAGGCCTGCTGCTGGAGCAACACCAGATGTTATGAACGTCTGGCAGAGCAAAGCTGATGACTACTCGATAGTTCAGTGTGCCATGCTTTACGGCTTAGAATCAGGACTTCAACGACGTTTTGAACGTCATGGAGCATATGAGATGTTCCAGGAGTTGAAGTTAATATTTCAAGCAAATGCCCGAATTGAGAGATATGAAGTCTCCAATAAGTTCTATAGCTGCAAGATGGAGGAGAACAGTTCTGTCAGTGAGCATATACTCAAAATGTCTGGGTATAATAATCACTTAATTCAGATGGGAGTTAATCTTCCAGATGATTGCGTCATTGACAGAATTCTCCAATCACTGCCACCAAGCTACAAGAGCTTCGTGATGAACTATAATATGCAAGGGATGAACAAGACTATTCCCGAGCTCTTCGCGATGCTGAAAGCTGCGGAGGTAGAAATCAAGAAGGAGCATCAAGTGTTGATGGTTAACAAAACCACTAGTTTCAAGAAAAAGGGCAAAGGGAAGAAGAAGGGGAACTTCAAGAAGAACGGCAAACAAGTTGCTGCTCAGGAGAAGAAACCCAAGTCTGGACCTAAGCCTGAAACTGAGTGCTTCTACTGCAAGCAGACTGGTCACTGGAAGCGGAACTGCCCCAAGTATTTGGCGGATAAGAAGGATGGTAAGGTGATCAAAGGTATATGTGATATACATGTTATTGATGTGTACCTTACTAGAGCTCGCAGTAGCACCTGGGTATTTGATACTGGTTCTATTGCTAATATTTGCAAATCGAAACAGGGACTACGGAATAAGCGGGCACTGGCAAAGGACGAGGTGACGATGCGCGTGGGAAACGGTTCCAAAGTCGATGTGATCGCGGTCGGCACGCTACCTCTACATCTACCTTCGGGATTAATATTAGACCTAAATAATTGTTATTTGGTGCCAGCGTTGAGCATGAACATTATATCTGGATCTTGTTTAATGCGAGACGGTTATTCATTTAAATCAGAGAATAATGGTTGTTCTATTTATATGAGTAATATCTTTTATGGTCATGCACCTTTGAAGAGTGGTCTATTTTTGATGAATCTCGACAGTAGTGATACACATATTCATAATGTTAAAGCCAAAAGATGCAGAGTTGATAATGAAAGTGCAACTTATTTGTGGCATTGTCGTTTAGGTCATATCGGTGTAAAGCGCATGAAGAAACTACATACTGATGGACTTTTGGAACCACTTGATTATGAATCACTTGGTACTTGCGAACCGTGCCTCATGGGCAAGATGACCAAAACACCGTTCTCCGGTACTATGGAGAGAGCAACAGATTTGTTGGAAATCATACATACCGATGTATGTGGTCCGATGAATATTGAGGCTCGTGGCGGATATCGTTATTTTCTCACCTTCACAGATGACTTAAGCAGATATGGATATATCTACTTAATGAAACATAAGTTTGAAACATTTGAAAAGTTCAAAGAATTTTAGAGTGAAGTGGAAAATCATCGTAACAAGAAAATAAAGTTTCTACGATCTGATCGTGGAGGAGAATATTTGAGTTACGAGTTTGGTGTACATTTGAAAAATTATGGAATAGTTTCGCAACTCACGCCACCCGGAACACCACAGCGTAATGGTGTGTCCGAACGTCGTAATCGTACTTTACTAGATATGGTGCGATCTATGATGTCTCTTACTGATTTACCGCTATCGTTTTGGGGTTATGCTTTAGAGACGGCCGCATTCACATTAAATAGGGCACCATCAAAATCCGTTGAGACGACGCCTTATGAACTATGGTTTGGCAAGAAACCAAAGTTGTCGTTTCTTAAAGTTTGGGTCTGCGATGCTTATGTGAAAAAGCTTCAACCTGATAAGCTCGAACCCAAATCGGAGAAATGTGTCTTCATAGGATACCCAAAGGAGATTGTTGGGTACACCTTCTATCACAGATCCGAAGGCAAGACATTCGTTGCTAAGAATGGATCCTTTCTAGAGAAGGAGTTTCTCTCGAAAGAAGTGAGTGGGAGGAAAGTAGAACTTGACGAGGTAACTGTACCTGCTCCCTTATTGGAAAATAGTACATCACAGAAAACTGTTTCTGCGACATCTATACCAATTAGTGAGGAAGCTAATGATGTTGATCATGAAACTTCAGGTCAAGATACTACTGAACCTCGTAGATCGACCAGAGCGAGATCCGCACCAGAGTGGTACGGTAATCCTGTTCTGGAAGTCATGCTACTAGATCATGATGAACGTACGAACTATGAAGAAGCGATGGTGAGCCCAGATTCCGCAAAGTGGCTTGAAGCCATGAAATCTGAGATGGGATCCATGTATGAGAACAAAGTATGGACTTTGGTTGACTTGCCCGATGATTGGCAAGCGATTGAGAATAAATGGATCTTCAAGAAGAAGACTGACGCTGATGGTAATGTTACTGTCTACAAGGCTCGACTTGTCGCAAAAGGTTTCGACAAGTTCAAGGGGTTGACTACGATGAGACCTTCTCACCCGTAGCGATGCTTAAGTCTGTCCGAATCATGTTAGCAATTGCCGCATTTTATGATTATGAAATTTGGCAGATGGATGTCAAAAATGCATTCCTGAATGGATTTCTGGAAGAAGAGTTGTATATGATGCAACCGGAAGGTTTTGTCGATCCAAAGGGAGCTAACAAAGTGTGCAAGCTCCAGCGATCCATTTATGGACTGGTGCAAGCCTCTCGGAGTTGGAATAAACGCTTTGATAGTGTGATCAAAGCATTTGGTTTTATACAGACTTTCGGAGAAGCCTGTATTTACAAGAAAGTGAGTGGGAGGTCTGTAGCATTTCTGATATTATATGTGGATGACATATTACTGATTGGAAATGATATAGAATTTTTGGATAGCATAAAGGGATACTTGAATAAGAGTTTTTCAATGAAAGACCTCGGTGAAGCTGCTTACATATTAGGCATTAAGATCTATAGAGATAGATCAAGACGCTTAATTGGACTTTCACAAAGCACATACCTTGACAAGATTTTGAAGAAGTTCAAAATGGATCAAGCAAAGAAAGGGTTCTTGCCTGTGTTACAAGGTGTGAAGTTGAGTCAGACTCAATGCCCGACCACTGCAGAAGATAGAGAGAAAATGAAAGATGTTCCCTATGCTTCAGCCATAGGCTCTATCATGTATGCAATGCTGTGTACCAGACCTGATGTGTGCCTTGCTATAAGTTTAGCAGGGAGGTACCAAAGTAATCCAGGAGTGGATCACTGGACAGCGGTCAAGAACATCCTGAAATACCTGAAAAGGACTAAGGATATGTTTCTCGTATATGGAGGTGACAAAGAGCTCAGCGTAAAAGGTTACGTTGATGCAAGCTTTGACACTGATCCGGACGATTCTAAATCGCAAACCGGATACGTGTTTACATTAAACGGTGGAGCTGTCAGTTGGTGCAGTTCTAAACAAAGCGTCGTAGCGGGATCTACATGTGAAGCGGAATACATAGCTGCTTCGGAAGCAGCAAATGAAGGAGTGTAGATGAAGGAGTTCATATCCGATCTAGGTGTCATACCTAGTGCATCGGGACCCATGAAAATCTTTTGTGACAATATTGGTGCAATTGCCTTGGCAAAGGAATCCAGATTTCACAAAAGGACCAAGCACATCAAGAGACGCTTCAATTCCATCCGGGATCTAGTCCAGGTGGGAGACATAGAGATTTGCAAGATACATACGGATCTGAATGTTGCAGACCCGTTGACTAAGCCTCTTCCACGAGCAAAACATGATCAGCACCAAAGCTCCATGGGTGTTAGAATCATTACAGTGTAATCTAGATTATTGACTCTAGGGCAAGTGGGAGACTGAAGGAAATATGCCCTAGAGGCAATAATAAAGTAATTATTTATTTCCTTATATCATGATAAATGTTTATTATTCATGCTAGAATTGTATTAACCGGAAACATAATACATGTGTGAATACATAGACAAAAAGAGTGTCACTAGTATGCCTCTACTTGACTAGCTCGTTAATCAAAGATGGTTATGTTTCCTAACCATGAACAAAGAGTTGTTATTTGATTAACGAGGTCACATCATTAGTTGAATGATCTGATTGACATGACCCATTCCATTAGCTTAGCACCCGATCGTTTAGTATGTTGCTATTGCTTTCTTCATGACTTATACATGTTCCTATAACTATGAGATTATGCAACTCCCGTTTACCGGAGGAACACTTTGGGTACTACCAAACGTCACAACGTAACTGGGTGATTATAAAGGAGTACTACAGGTGTCTCCAAAGGTACATGTTGGGTTGGCGTATTTCGAGATTAGGTTTTGTCACTCCGATTGTCGGAGAGGTATCTCTGGGGCCCTCTCGGTAATACACATCACATAAGCCTTGCAAGCATTGTAACTAAGATGTTAGTTGTGAGATGATGTATTACGGAACGAGTAAAGAGACTTGCCGGTAACGAGATTGAACTAGGTATTGGATACCGACGATCGAATCTCGGGCAAGTAACATACCGATGACAAAGGGAACAACGTATGTTGTTATGCGGTCTGACCGATAAAGATCTTTGTAGAATATGTAGGAGCCAATATGGGCATCCAGGTCCCGCTATTGGTTATTGACCGGAGACGTGTCTCGGTCATGTCTACATTGTTCTCGAACCCGTAGGGTCTGCACGCTTAAGGTTACGATGACAGTTATATTATGAGTTTATGCATTTTGATGTACCGAAGGTTGTTCGGAGTCCCAGATGTGATCACGGACATGACGAGAAGTCTCGAAATGGTCGAGACGTAAAGATTGATATATTGGAAGCCTATGTTTGGATATCGGAAGTGTTCCGGGTGAAATCGGGATTTTACCGGAGTACCGGGAAGGTTACCGGAACCCCCCGGGAGCTAAATGGGCCATAATGGGCCTTAGTGGAAAAGTGTAACGCCCTCGATGCGGCTATATCTCCCACGTGTCGAGGCACGACTTAGAGGCATAACCGCATTGAAAGCAATGTCGCAAGTCGGGAAATCATTACACATCCCATGTACATAAATAATATAAAGGGGAGAAACGTAGTTGGCTTACACTCGCCACGTCACATCAAAGTACATAAATAACATCCATCATACAAATCACTCATGGCCCGACTACGGTGCCAAAATAGAAAAGACCCCCAACATGCGACAAGGCCCTGAATCGATAACCCCAACTAGGCACCACTACTGATCATCCGGAAAAGACACGTAGTATCGCTGAGAGTCCTCGTCGAACTCCCACTTGAGCTCGTAATCGTCAACCGGAGCAGAAACACCTGGACCTGCATCTGGAGTTGTAGTATCTGTGAGCCACAGGGACTCAGCAATCTCACACCCACGCGATCAAGACTATTTAAGCTTATAGGACAGGTACGGCAATATAAGTGGAGCTGCAGCAAGCGACTAGCATATATGGTGGCTAACTTATACGCAAATGAGAGCGAGAAGAGAAGGCGAAGCACGAGCGAGAAGCTAAAGGAACATCCTGCGCAAGCATAACTCCAACACCGTGTCCACTTCCCGGACTCCGCCGAGAAGGGGCCATCACGGTAACACACACGATTGATTCATTTTAATTAAGTTTAGTTAAAGTTATCTACAACCCGACATTAACAAATTCCCATCTGCCCATAACCGCGGGCACGGCTTTCGAAAGATCAATCCCTGCAGGGGAGTCCCAACTTAGCCCATAACAAGCTCTCACGGTCAACGAAGGAATAGACCTCCACCCAAGACACACCGATCAGACTCGGTATCTCGGTACAACAAGATGATTCGACAGGTTAAAACAAGTCCAGCAACACCGCCCGAATGTGCCGACAAATCCCGATAGGAGCTGCACATATCTCTTTCTCAGGGCACACTCAGATGAGCAATCCGTACAACTAAAACCAGCCCTTGAGTTTCCCCGAGGTGGCGCTGCACAGGGCTCTAGTTCGGACCAACACTCAGAGGAGCACTGGCCCGTGGGGGGGCTAAAATAAAGATGACCCTCGGGCTCCGGAAACCCAAGGGAAAAGGGGGGTAGGCGGCAAATGATAAAACCAATGTTGGGCATTGCTGGAAAAGCTTTAATCAAGGCGAACTATCAAGGGGTTCCCATTATAGCCCAACCGCGTAAGGGACGCAACAATCCGGGAACATAACACCGATATGACGGAAAACTAGGGCGGCAAGAGTGGAACAAAACACTAGGCGAGAGGCCGAGCCTTCCACCCTTTACCAATTATATAGATACATTAAGATAACATAGCAATATAATGATATCCCAACAAGTAAATAAATGTTCCAACAAGGAACGGCTCCAATCTTCACCTGCAACTAACAACGCTATAAGAAGGGCTGAGCAAAGCGGTAACATAGCCAATCAACGGTTTGCTAGGACAATGGTAGGTTAGAGGTTCAATCATGCAATTGGGAGGCTGACAAGCAAGTGGTAGGCATCGTAGCAGTGGCAAAGCAAAAGAGCGAGCAAACTAGCATAGCAAAGATAGTAGTGATTTCGAGGGTATGATCATCTTGCCTGCAAAGCTGTCAGTGTTGACTGGATCCTCAAAAGCACACTCAACGGGCTCCTCGTTAGCGAACTCGTCTCCCGGCTCTACCCAACAACGCAAACAAGCAACAAGAACACAATCAACCACGTGCAAGGGCAACAATAATATGCAAAGACGGTATGCTATGCGGGATGCGATGCGGGATGCAAAATGCAAGACGTTACAGAAAATGCATGAACTTGGCCTCAACCTGGAAAACCAAGTGTGCCACTGGATGAAAGAAATCACCTGAAAACGATATAAAGATCATAGGAATCGGAGCTATGGTTTGGAAATGGCAAGCGTTTTAAGATATGACACCGGTCTGCGATTTACAGCAAGTAGGCATCTAAATGCAACGAAAAGAACATGCTACAGCCACCAAACATGAAAACAAAATACGTGGAAGTGATGTACACAATATGGTTAACAAAACACTAGCACTGAGCCATAGGCAAATTCATCCATTAAGAGGTTCAAACAAGCATGGCAAAAACGCAAACGCAAAACAGATTCCAGACTTAGTGAAATTAACACTAGCCTGAAATTTCAGATCACGAAGCCCTCTTCGGAGCAGCAAAACAACATGAAACGAAACCTGAACATGACAACTAAGAACATGGCATGGAGCTACTCAACAAGCTTAACAAAACACCCAAAGTGACCTGGGGCCAAAAGGGTTCACAAAATACTCTACCGAGCTCACAAACATAGCTCGAACGCAATCAGTTTTCAGACTTAGTGAAAACTGAGACATGCAGACATTTAACTCACGAAGGCATGTAAACGAGCTCGATGCACTCACTACGGTGCAAGTCATGGCAAAGCAAGCATATATCCAGAAAGAAGGCACAATATGCTAGCTACACATGGCAAGAACAAAGGCATAGCATGCATGGAACACTAACGGTAGCATCGGCAAAATCGCAAACAAGTTGACGATCTGCCCAGATTAACAACGAAGCAAAAGTTGAGCTCGATTGAGTCAACCTAGAGCACTCCACATATGCAAACAAAGACATGGATGGATAGAGAATAACATAAATATCAAAACTCCCTTACTGATCATCCTCAAAAGAGGCATGGATCACTAGGAAACAAGCTGGACATATAGCATCATGAACTAAAATATCCCAGACTTAGTGAAAATCACTAAGTCCCTGAAATCAGCAATCTCAGGTACCTCTCTTCGCAAGCTTGCACAAGACAACACACACATCCTAAAAATGCATGGGTGGCACCTCTGGAAAGAAGATAAAATGCTTAACAATTCATCCCAAAGGGGCACAGGCATATCATGCACGAATTAAACATGGCAAAAATGACAAAAAGTGTATGATGAACTAACGGATCTGCAATTTAACTCACGAAGCCTCCTACTAACAGCATTTTGGGAATCAAGATGACCTCAAATGCAAATGATGCAATGGAATGAAATGATGTACATGTCGAGGCGAAGATTTTGATATATCGTATGCCCAAAACGGAGCTACGGTTGCGGAGATACAAGCAGTCAAAGAATGCATAAAAATCTAGGAGTTAGGGTTTCGGGGGAGAGGGGGTCAACCCAGATCCAGATCCAGCGCACGGAAACCGAGGCACCGCCCGAGTTACTGTAGCAGCCGGAGGAGCTCGCCGGAGCCGGAGCTTGGGGAGGAGGCCGGCGAGGCGGGGCGAGGCCGGCGCGGCGGCGGTCGGCGGCGTCCCGCGGCGGCGCGACGAGGAGGCGGCGGGGCCGGCGGTGCGGGGGCGAGGAGAGGCGGCGGCGGCTGGCGCCGATGCGGGCGGAGGCGGGGCGGCGCCGGCGACGAGGGCGGCGGGCGGCGGCGGCCTCGGGCGAAGGAGGAGGCGGGCGGCGGCGATGCGGCCTCGGGCTCCGCGCCGGGGCTGTCGGTGGCGGCGGCGGAGGTGCCACGTGGCGGGCGCGGGTAGGCTGGCGGCGGCGGGCGGACATTGTCCGGTCGGATCCGGACACGTCCGTCGGTGGGGGGGGGGGGGGGGTTTGATCTATTTTTTTTTGGAGGAGGACGGGGAGGAAGACGAGATCCGAAAAAGGGGGGCCTTTAAATAGGCATAAGTGGAGCTATGAGTGTCCAAATGAGGTGCGGTTTTCGCCCACGCGATCGTGATCGAACGATCTAGGACATGGAGAAGAGTTTGGTGGGTTTTGGGCCAAATTTGGGGGGTGTTGGTCTGCAACACACACGAGGCCTTTTCGGTCCCTCGGTTAACCGTTGGAGTATCAAACGAAGTCCAAATGATACGAAACTTGACAGGCGGTCTACCGGTAGTAAACCAAGGCCGCATGACAAGTTTCGGTCCAATCCAGAAATGTTTGAACCCCACACATGAAAGAAAGCTAGAAATGGCCACCGGAGGAGAACGAAGCGCCGGAATGCAAAACGGACAACGGGGAAAATGCTCGGATGCATGAGATGAACATGTATGCAAATGCAATGCACGAGATGACATGATATGAGATGCACGAAAACGAAAACAACACACGGAGACAAAGACCCGAACCCGAGAAATAAATATAAGTTAGCGCCGGAAACGGCAAGAGTTGGATACAAATATGGAAAGTGTATCTGGGGCGTTACAACACTCCACCACTACGAAAAGATCTCGTCCCGAGATCTAGGACTGAAAGAACTCTGGGTACTCAGAACGGAGGTGATCCTCGCGTTCCCAGGTAGCTTCACGATCGGAATGGTGTGACCACCTTACTTTGAGAAATTTAATTGACTTGTTGCGAGTCTTGCATTCAGTCTCTTCAAGAATAGCAATTGGGTGCTCACGATAAGAGAGATCTTCTTGGAGCTCAATGTCCTCGAAGTTGATGGTGCGGTCAGGAGTCTTGAAGCACTTTCGAAGCTGAGAGACATGGAACACATCATGAACATTTGCAAAGTTTGAAGGAAGCTCAAGTTGATAGGCGAGGTCGCCTCTCTTGCTGACAATCTTGAAAGGTCCCACGTATCTAGGGGCAAGCTTCCCTTTGATACCGAAGCGACGAGTACCTTTCATAGGAGAGACACGGAGGTAAACATGATCTCCGATCTCGAAAGCCAGATCACGATGCTTACTGTCATAGTAGCTCTTCTGGCGGGATTGGGCTGCTTTGAGGTTATCACGAATGACCTTGCACATTTCTTCTGCCTCTGTGATCAGGTCATTACCCAGCAGCTGACGTTCACCGGTTTCAGACCAGTTGAGAGGGGTACGGCACTTCCTGCCATATAGAATTTCAAAGGGGGCCTTGCCCGAACTTGCTTGAAAGCTGTTGTTATAGGAGAATTCAGCATAAGGAAGACAATCCTCCCACTTCATGCCGAAGGAGATCACACAAGCCCTGAGCATATCTTCAAGAATCTGGTTGACACGCTCGACTTGACCGCTTGTTTGAGGATGGAAAGCAGTGCTGAAGCGGATGTTGGTGCCCATGGCCTTCTGAAAAGAATCCCAAAACTTGGAGGTAAAGATGCTGCCACGGTCTGAAGATATCACTTGAGGAATACCATGCAGAGAGACAATGCGAGAGGTATAGAGTTCCGCCAATTGAGCTGAAGTGATCGACTCTTTGATAGGCAGAAAGTGAGCCACTTTGGTGAGCTTGTCGATGACGACGAATATAGCATCATTGCCACGCTTGGACTTTGGAAACCCAGTCACGAAGTCCATTTCAATGTGGTCAAACTTCCATTCTGGAATGGCAAGAGGTTGCAGGAGACCTGCTGGCCTTTGGTGTTCTGCCTTCACTCTTCTGCAGACATCACACTCGTTCACGAATTGAGCGATCTCGCGCTTCATTCGAGTCCACCAATAAGCTTGCTTGAGATCCTGATACATCTTCGTACTACCAGGGTGGATGGAGAGGAGAGAGTTGTGAGCCTCGTTCATGATCACTTTACGAAGTTCACCTTTGGGCACAACAATTCGATCCTCGAAGAAGAGAGTGTCCTTGTCATCAAGGCGGTAACACTTGTACTTGGACTGACTCTTGGCAATCCCAATCTTCACCTTTTTCACCATAGCATCAAGAAGCTGGGCTTGGCGAATCTGGTCTTCTAAGGTAGGAGAAACTTGAAGGTTGGCGAGGAAACCTTGAGGAACAATTTGCAGATTAAGTTTGCGGAAAGCTTCACAAAGCTCGGGTTGATAGGGCTTGAGAATCAGACTGTTGCAATATGCTTTTCTGCTCAAAGCGTCAGCAATCACATTAGCCTTGCCTGGAGTATACTCAATACTCGGATTATACTCTTGAATCATTTCGACCCATCGAGTCTGCCTGAGGTTGAGATTAGGCTGGGTGAAGATGTACTTGAGACTCTTGTGATCAGTGAAAATGTCCACTTTCCTTCCCAATAGAAGATGTCTCCAAGTCAACAAAGCGTGCACAACTGCCGCCAACTCGAGATCATGAGTGGGGTAGTTCTTCTCATTAGGCTTCAACTGGCGAGAGGTATAAGCAACAACTTTCTTCTCTTGCATCAGTACAGCACCGAGACCTTGGAGAGAGGCATCACAAAAGACCTTGTACGGTTTGGATTCATCAGGCGGAGTCAGAACTGGAGCAGTGATCAACTTCTCTTTCAAAGTGTTGAAAGCAATATCACACTCCGGAGACCAAACGTACTTGACGTGCTTCTGAAGAAGATTTGAGAGAGGCTTGGCGATCTTAGAAAAGTTTTCAACGAATCTTCTGCAATAGCTTGCGAGACCGAGGAAACTGCGGAGTTGCTTCACGTTCTGAGGAGGTTCCCAATTCACAATTGCAGACACCTTCTCAGGATTCACGGAAATGCCCTTGGCAGAGATGATATGACCAAGATAAAGAACCTCATCGAGCCAAAATTCACACTTGGAGAACTTGGCGTAGAACTGATGTTCCCTGAGCTTGTCAAGAACCAAACGCAAGTGCTTGGCATGATCTTCCTTGTTCTTCGAGAAAACCAGAATGTCGTCGAGATAGACCAAAACGAAGTCATTGGTGTAGGCGTTGAAGATGAAGTTCATCATGCGAGAGAACGTCGGAGGAGCGTTGGCGAGGCCAAAAGACATGACGGTGTATTCATATGAACCAAAGCTTGTTCTGAACGCCGTCTTGGGAATATCTTGTTCACGAATACGAATCTGATGATAACCCATACGGAGATCAAGCTTGGAGAATACTTGGGCACCTTTGAGTTGTTCGAACAGCTCATTGATGTTGGGAAGTGGGTATTTGTTCTTGATGGTCTTCTTGTTCACTGGACGGTAATCAACACAAAGTCGACTCGATCCATCCTTCTTCTTCACAAAAAGAACACCACAACCCCACGGAGAAGTACTAGGCCGGATGAGACCCAATCTTTCTTGCTCATCGAGTTGTTTCTTCAACTCCTTCAACTCTTCGGGGCCGAGCTTGTAGGGACGTTTGCACACAGGTTCCGTACCGGGCTCAAGTTCAATAACAAATTCAACCGGCCGGTTTGGAGGCATCCCTGGGAGTTCTTCTGGAAAAACGTCTTGATACTCACAAACAACCGGAATCTGCGAAATAGCATCCAATTCACCCTTCTCATTGAGAGAAAACAACCGGATGGTATTATCCCGAGCAGCAAAGACAATTACATCCTCAGACGAATGAGTCAGTTGAATCTGCCTGGCTGCACAATCAAGCTGAGCTTTGTGTTTAGATAGCCAGTCCATCCCAAGAATAAGATCAATGTCAGAATTACCAAGAACCACCGGAGAAGAGAGAAACTTGCAGTCGCCCAAAGTGATAGTAACATCTGGAACACACACTCGAGATGTCAAGAGGCTGGCCGGAGAGTCAATAGACAACGGTCTCGGCAACATTTGAGTAACAAAATCATGCTTGGAAGCAAAAGGTCTCGAGATGAAACAATGCGATGCACCAGTGTCAAAAAGAACTTTTGCAGGAATATCATTAACAGGAAGGTTACCCATGATGACATCTGAAGAATCCTCAGCCTGAGCTGCATTCACCATATTGACCTTGGCATGCTTGGGATTGTGCTTGACCATAGCTGTACTTGCCGATCTGACAGGAGGAGGAGGAGGAAGACGCCTCTGGTTGGTACACTTGTTGGCATAGTGACCCTTCTGTTGGCACTTGTTGCACGTGACCTCAGAAAGCGGACGGTGATACGGAGCACTCGATCTTGGAGCTTGAGACGAAGTCTTGTTCTGAAAGCCTGGGTTGGGTGGGTGGGAGAAACCACTGCCACCTTTTCTCTTCTGCTGATACGGCTGACGGAACAGAGGAGGAGGAAGCCAATACTTCTGCTGCTTGGCCACTTGAGTAGAGGAAGACGGAGTAACATCTCTGGCACGCTTCCTGGAAGCATCACACCTCAACTGAGCAGCCTCTTGCTTCAGTGCCATGTTGTAGAACTCATCGTATCTCAACGGCTCAAAGAGGACAAGAGCGAGCTGAATTTCCTCACGAAGACCACCCATGAACTGATAGATCATGCTCTTCTCATCAGGAACATCCTGCTTGGCAAAACGGGCGAGCTTCTGGAACAACTTGTTGTAGTCATAGACAGACAAAGAGCCTTGCTTCAGATTGCGGAATTCTTCACGCTTACTTTCAACCACACTTTGAGGAATGTGATGAGCGCGGAAATCTTGACGGAAATCATCCCAAGTGATCAAACGTCCACCTCTGGAATCCTTGTACTGCTGGAACCACTCTGCAGCCTGATCTTTGAGTTGGAAGGAAGCGAATTTCACAAAGTCCTCAGGCCTGACGTTGCTGCACTCGAAATGCTTACACAGATCCACAAGCCAATCGTCAGCATCGGTTGCCTCAACACAATTACTGAAAGTCTTTGGCCCGTTAGCAAGGAACTGGTTGAGTGTAGCAAAGTGACCCTGGTTGCTGCCTTGATTCCCTTGACTGCCTTGATTGCGCTCTTGGAGAATTTGCATGATCAGCTGAGTGTTTGCATTGGTTGCGGCCATCACAGCTTGCCATGCCTCTGGAGGAGGTGGAGGCGGTGGTGGATCAGGATTCGGAGTCGTGCGCGTTGGAGGAGCCATCCTGAAGAGGTTGACCACCATTAGCACATTGACAGATAAATATTGAAGCTGAATCCAATGGAATGAAAAATTGCAACATATAGTCTTCACATCCGAACAAAATGAACGAATGCATTTCTCTTGAAGTGGTCACATATTCCTAAATTGCGAAGCCACGAAGAATCAGGTAGAAGGGGTACATCAACGGGGGATGGAATCAACATATGACGTCGAAGCAAAACGAATGCCACAACTCGAAATAAAACCAAGGGTTGGCTTGCGGAATAAGCCGGAACAAATACATGATAGAAATTTCGTCCGAAGTTTTCGTGGTGGGACCTACACGGGCTCGATCGTACAGCACCATCATGTACAAGGCAGTGCACATGACATACGAAGCGCCCCCGAGTCAGCATAGCCAAGGACTCTTTAAGACACAACGAGATCACTGTAAAATCGACCGTGAATAGGCGAACCACTAGACGTCGAACCCCAATTTCATATCATACATCTGTCGGAAAGATATCCTAAGGCTACTTGAATTCCCACCTATGAAATTCCCGAAATTTTCCCGGTTATGCAATCAGGTGTTGGGGATACAGGGGAGCATAATATCTCACTCAAGCTAGCAATCCTACATCCAGCTGTATCCATCCTTCAACACATAACCAAGAAACCTTCGGAAACCATCTATCTCAACCTTCGAAAAGCATCCGTTATACAAGTTATGGCGATACTCCCGAACTCCCGCCCCAGTACTGGGTGGCGTCGAGGTTATCTCACCAACAAACTGCATAAAGGAGATTTTCGATGTCGCGCACAAATCTCAAGTATACCAGAATTGCAATGATAAAATTGTGACGACAACACCTCGGAGCTCAACTCCCCGGGACACTGCCACAACCCCTAAAGACAGGAGGCACCAAGAACAATGTTCTCGTCACAAAACCATCGGAACAAAACCAAGATACTCGCGTGATCCTAAATTTTTTTTTTGTGAAATTTGAGAAGAGAAGAGTCAAAACTCTACGTCAGGATGCCTTACCAGAGCGATGAGGAGACTGGGAAGTAAAAAGAATTCCTAAGCTCTCCGATATATAATTCCTAAGGACTCAAAACATTTTTCTAGACACAACTCGGCTGCTAAAAAACGATCAAGCAATGGGGCTCCTAAGGTCGGGGAAGGCTCTGATACCAACTTGTAACGCCCTCGATGCGGCTATATCTCCCACGTGTCGAGGCACGACTTAGAGGCATAACTGCATTGAAGGCAATGTCGCAAGTCGGGAAATCATTACACATCCCATGTACATAAATAATATAAAGGGGAGAAACGTAGTTGGCTTACACTCGCCACGTCACATCAAAGTACATAAATAACATCCATCATACAAATCACTCATGGCCCGACTACGGTGCCAAAATAGAAAAGACGCCCAACATGCGACAAGGCCCTGAATCGATAACCCCAACTAGGCACCACTACTGATCATCCGGAAAAGACACGTAGTATCGCTAAGAGTCCTCGTCGAACTCCCACTTGAGCTCGTAATCGTCAACCGGAGCAGAAACACCTGGACCTGCATCTGGAGTTGTAGTATCTGTGAGCCACAGGGACTCAGCAATCTCACACCCACGCGATCAAGACTATTTAAGCTTATAGGACAGGTACGGCAATATAAGTGGAGCTGCAGCAAGCGACTAGCATATATGGTGGCTAACTTATACACAAATGAGAGCGAGAAGAGAAGGCGAAGCACGAGCGAGAAGCTAAAGGAACATCCTGCGCAAGCATAACTCCAACACCGTGTCCACTTCCCGGACTCCGCCGAGAAGGGGCCATCACGGTAACACACACGATTGATTCATTTTAATTAAGTTTAGTTAAAGTTATCTACAACCCGACATTAACAAATTCCCATCTGCCCATAACCGCGGGCACGGCTTTCGAAAGATCAATCCCTGCAGGGGAGTCCCAACTTAGCCCATAACAAGCTCTCACGGTCAACGAAGGAATAGACCTCCACCCAAGACACACCGATCAGACTCGGTATCTCGGTACAACAAGATGATTCGACAGGTTAAAACAAGTCCAGCAACACCGCCCGAATGTGCCGACAAATCCCGATAGGAGCTGCACATATCTCTTTCTCAGGGCACACTCAGATGAGCAATCCGTACAACTAAAACCAGCCCTTGAGTTTCCCCGAGGTGGCGCTGCACAGGGCTCTAGTTCGGACCAACACTCTGAGGAGCACTGGCCCGTGGGGGGCTAAAATAAAGATGACCCTCGGGCTCCGGAAACCCAAGGGAAAAGGGGGGTAGGCGGCAAATGATAAAACCAATGTTGGGCATTGCTGGAAAAGCTTTAATCAAGGCGAACTATCAAGGGGTTCCCATTATAGCCCAACCGCGTAAGGGACGCAACAATCCGGGAACATAACACCGATATGACGGAAAACTAGGGCGGCAAGAGTGGAACAAAACACTAGGCGAGAGGCCGAGCCTTCCACCCTTTACCAATTATATAGATACATTAAGATAACATAGCAATATAATGATATCCCAACAAGTAAATAAATGTTCCAACAAGGAACGGCTCCAATCTTCACCTGCAACTAACAACGCTATAAGAAGGGCTGAGCAAAGCGGTAACATAGCCAATCAACGGTTTGCTAGGACAATGGTAGGTTAGAGGTTCAATCATGCAATTGGGAGGCTGACAAGCAAGTGGTAGGCATCGTAGCAGTGGCAAAGCAAAAGAGCGAGCAAACTAGCATAGCAAAGATAGTAGTGATTTCGAGGGTATGATCATCTTGCCTGCAAAGCTGTCAGTGTTGACTGGATCCTCAAAAGCACACTCAACGGGCTCCTCGTTAGCGAACTCGTCTCCCGGCTCTACCCAACAACGCAAACAAGCAACAAGAACACAATCAACCACGTGCAAGGGCAACAATAATATGCAAAGACGGTATGCTATGCGGGATGCGATGCGGGATGCAAAATGCAAGACGTTACAGAAAATGCACGAACTTGGCCTCAACTTGGAAAACCAAGTGTGCCACCGGATGAAAGAAATCACCTGAAAACGATATAAAAGATCATAGGAATCGGAGCTATGGTTTGGAAATGGCAAGCGTTTTAAGATATGACACTGGTCTGCGATTTACAGCAAGTAGGCATCTAAATGCAACGAAAAGAACATGCTACAGCCACCAAACATGAAAACAAAATACGTGGAAGTGATGTACACAATATGGTTAACAAAACACTAGCACTGAGCCATAGGAAAATTCATCCATTAAGAGGTTCAAACAAGCATGGCAAAAACGCAAACGCAAAACAGATTCCAGACTTAGTGAAATTAACACTAGCCTGAAATTTCAGATCACGAAGCCCTCTTCGGAGCAGCAAAACAACATGAAACGAAACCTGAACATGACAAGTAAGAACATGGCATGGAGCTACTCAACAAGCTTAACAAAACACCCAAAGTGACCTGGGGCCAAAAGGGTTCACAAAATACTCTACCGAGCTCACAAACATAGCTCGAACGCAATCAGTTTTCAGACTTAGTGAAAACTGAGACATGCAGACATTTAACTCACGAAGGCATGTAAACGAGCTCGATGCACTCACTACGGTGCAAGTCATGGCAAAGCAAGCATATATCCAGAAAGAAGGCACAATATGCTAGCTACACATGGCAAGAACAAAGGCATAGCATGCATGGAACACTAACGGTAGCATCGGCAAAATCGCAAACAAGTTGACGATCTGCCCAGATTAACAACGAAGCAAAAGTTGAGCTCGATTGAGTCAACCTAGAGCACTCCACATATGCAAACAAAGACATGGATGGATAGAGAATAACATAAATATCAAAACTCCCTTACTGATCATCCTCAAAAGAGGCATGGATCACTAGGAAACAAGCTGGACATATAGCATCATGAACTAAAATATCCCAGACTTAGTGAAAATCACTAAGTCCCTGAAATCAGCAATCTCAGGTACCTCTCTTCGCAAGCTTGCACAAGACAACACACACATCCTAAAAATGCATGGGTGGCACCTCTGGAAAGAAGATAAAATGCTTAACAATTCATCCCAAAGGGGCACAGGCATATCATGCACGAATTAAACATGGCAAAAATGACAAAAGTGTATGATGAACTAACGGATCTGCAATTTAACTCACGAAGCCTCCTACTAACAGCATTTTGGGAATCAAGATGACCTCAAATGCAAATGATGCAATGGAATGAAATGATGTACATGTCGAGGCGAAGATTTTGATATATCGTATGCCCAAAACGGAGCTACGGTTGCGGAGATACAAGCAGTCAAAGAATGCATAAAAATCTGGGAGTTAGGGTTTCGGGGGAGAGGGGGTCAACCCAGATCCAGATCCAGCGCACGGAAACCGAGGCACCGCCCGAGTTACTGTAGCAGCCGGAGGAGCTCGCCGGAGCCGGAGCTTGGGGAGGAGGCCGGCGAGGCGGGGCGAGGCCGGCGCGGCGGCGGTCGGCGGCGTCGGCGGCGGCGGCGTCCCGCGGCGGCGCGGCGAGGAGGCGGCGGGGCCGGCGGTGCGGGGGCGAGGAGAGGCGGCGGCGGCCGGCGCCGATGCGGGCGGCGGCGGGGCGGCGCCGGCGACGAGGGCGGCGGGCGGCGGCGGCCTCGGGCGAAGGAGGAGGCGGGCGGCGCCGATGCGGCCTCGGGCTCCGCGCTGGGGCTGTCGGTGGCGGCGGCGGAGGTGCCACGTGGCGGGCGCGGGTAGGCTGGCGGCGGCGGGCGGACGTTGTCCGGTCGGATCCGGACACGTCCGTCGGTGGGGGGGGGGGTTTGATCTGTTTTTTTTTTGGAGGAGGACGGGGAGGAAGACGAGATCCGAAAAAGGGGGGCCTTTAAATAGGCATAAGTGGAGCTAGGAGAGTCCAAATGAGGTGCGGTTTTCGCCCACGCGATCGTGATCGAACGATCTAGGACATGGAGAAGAGTTTGGTGGGTTTTGGGCCAAATTTGGGGGGTGTTGGGCTGCAACACACACGAGGCCTTTTCGGTCCCTCGGTTAACCGTTGGAGTATCAAACGAAGTCCAAATGATACGAAACTTGACAGGCGGTCTACCGGTAGTAAACCAAGGCCGCATGACAAGTTTCAGTCCAATCCGGAAATGTTTGAACCCCACACATGAAATAAAACTAGAAATGGCCACCGGAGGAGAACGAAGCGCCGGAATGCAAAACGGACAATGGGGAAAATGCTCGGATGCATGAGATGAACATGTATGCAAATGCAATGCACGAGATGACATGATATGAGATGCACGAAAACGAAAACAACACACGGAGACAAAGACCCGAACCCGAGAAATAAATATAAGTTAGCGCCGGAAACGGCAAGAGTTGGATACAAATATGGAAAGTGTATCTGGGGCGTTAGAAAAAGAGAAGAGGCAGCCCTACACGGGCTGTGCGCCACCCCCTTCCCCTAGTCCTATTAGGACTAGGAGAGGTGGCCGACCCCCTCTCTCTCTTTTCCCCCTCCGCGAATCCTATTCCAACTAGGATTGGGGGGGGGAATCCTACTCCCAGAGGGAGTAGGACTCTCCTGGCACGCCTCCTATGGCCGGCCAGCCTCCCCCCTCTAGTCCTTTATATATTGAGGTAGAGGCACCCTATAACACACAAGTTGATCCACGTGATCTATTCCTTAGCCGTGTGCAGTGCCCCCAGCCACCATAGTCCTCGATAATACTGTAGCGGAGTTTAGGCGAAGTCCTGCTGCTGTAGTACATCAAGATCGTCACCACGCCGTTGTGCTGACGGAACTCTTCCCCGACACTTTGCTGGATCAGAGTCCGGGGATCGTCATCGAGCTGAACGTGTGCTCGAACTCGGAGGTGCCGTAGTTTCGGTGCTTGATCGGTTGGATCGTGAAGACGTACGACTACTTCCTCTACGTTGCGTCATCGCTTCCGCAGTCGGTCTGCGTGGGTACGTAGACAACACTCTCCCCTCTCGTTGCTATGCATCACATGATCTTGCGTGTGTGTAGGAATTTTTTTGAAATTACTACGAAACCCAACACTTCAATATGCAGGGGATGGAAAAGACCATTCCTGAGGTATATTCAATGCTGAAATCAGCAGAGGTAGAAGTCAAAAAGGAACATCAAGTGTTGATGGTGAATAAAACCACTAAGTTCAAGAAGGGTAAGGGTAAAAAGAACTTCGAGAAGGACGGCAAGGGAGTTGCCGTGCCTGGTAAGCATGCTGCCGGGAAGAAGCCAAAGAATGGACCCAAACCCGAGACTGAGTGCTTTTATTGCAAGGGAAGTGGTCACTGGAAGCGGAACTGCCCCAAATACTTAGCGGATAAGAAGGCCGGCAACACTAAAGGTATATGTGATATACATGTAATTGATGTGTACCTTACCAGTACTCGTAGTAGCTCTTGGGTATTTGATACCGGTGCGGTTGCTCACATTTGTAACTCAAAACAGGAGCTGCGAAATAAGCGGATACTGGCGAAGGACGAGGTGACGATGCGCGTCAGAAATGGTTCCAAGGTCGATGTGATTGCCGTCGGCACGCTACCTCTACATTTACCTACGGGATTAGTTTTAAACCTCAATAATTGTTATTTAGTGCCAGCTTTGAGCATGAACATTGTATCAGGATCTTGTTTAATTCGAGATGGCTACTCATTTAAATCCGAGAATAATGGTTGTTCTATTTATATGAGAGATATGTTTTATGGTCATGCTCCAATGGTGAATGGTTTATCCTTAATGAATCTCGAGCGTAATGCTACACATATTCATAGTGTGAATACCAAAAGATGTAAGGTTGATAATGATAGTCCCACATACTTGTGGCACTGCCGCCTTGGTCACATAGGTGTCAAACGCATGAAGAAGCTCCATGCAGATGGACTTTTAGAGTCTCTTGATTACGAATCATTTGACACGTGCGAACCATGCCTCATGGGTAAAATGACCAAGTCCGTTCTCAGGAACAATGGAGCGAGCAACCAACTTATTGGAAATCATACATACTGATGTGTGTGGTCCAATGAGTGTTGAGGCTCGCGGTGGCTATCGTTATGTTCTCACCCTTACTGATGACTTGAGTAGATATGGGTATGTCTACTTAATGAAACACAATTCTGAGACCTTTGAAAAGTTCAAGGAATTTCAGAGTGAGGTTGAGAATCAACGTGACAGGAAAATCAAGTTCTTGCGATCAGATCGTGGGGAGAATACTTGAGTCACGAATTTGGCACACACTTAAGAAAATGTGGAATAGTTTCACAACTCACGCCGCCTGGAACACCTCAGCGTAATGGTGTGTCCGAACTTCGTAATCGCACTCTATTAGATATGGTGCGATCTATGATGTCTCTTACCGATCTACCGCTGTCATTTTGGGGCTATGCTTTAGAGACTGCCGCATTCACTTTAAATAGGGCTCCGTCAAAATCCGTTGAGACAACACCGTATGAATTATGGTTTGGGAAGAAACCTAAGCTATCGTTTCTAAAAGTTTGGGGATGCGATGCTTATGTCAAGAAACTTCAACCTGAAAAGCTCGAACCCAAGTCGGAAAAATGCGTCTTCATAGGATACCCTAAAGAAACTGTTGGGTATACCTTCTACCTTAGATCCGAAGGCAAGATCTTTGTTGCCAAGAATGGGTCCTTTCTAGAGAAAGGGTTTCTCTCGAAAGAAATAAGCGGGAGGAAAGTAGAACTTGATGAAGTATTACCTCTTGAACCGGTAAGTGGCGCAGCTCAAGAAAATGTTCCTGAGGTGCCTGCACCGACTAGAGAGGAAGTTGATGATGATGATCATGAAACTTCAGATCAAGTTGCTACTGAACTTCGTAGGTCCACGAGGACACGTTCCGCACCAGAATGGTACGGCAACCCTGTCCTGGAAATCTTGTTGTTAGACAACTGTGAACCTTCGAACTATGAAGAAGCGATGGCGGGCCTGGATTCCGACAAATGGCTGGAAGCCATGAAATCCGAGATAGGATCCATGTATGAAAACGAAGTATGGACTTTGACTGACTTGCCCGATGATCGGCGAGCCATAGAAAACAAATGGATCTTTAAGAAGAAGACAGACACGGATGGTAACATAACCATCTATAAAGCTCGGCTTGTCGCTAAGGGTTATCGACAAGTTCAAGGGGTTGACTACGATGAGACTTTCTCACCCGTAGCGAAGCTGAAGTCCGTCCGAATCATGTTAGCAATTGCCGCATTCTATGATTATGAAATATGGCAAATGGACGTCAAAACGGCATTCCTCAATGGTTTCCTTAAGGAAGAATTGTATATGATGCAGCCGGAAGGTTTTGTCGATCCTAAGAATGATGACAAGGTGTGCAAGCTCCAACGCTCGATTTATGGGCTGGTGCAAGCATCTCGGAGTTGGAACATTCGTTTTGATGAGATGATCAAAGCGTTTGGGTTTATGCAGACTTATGGAGAAGCCTGCATTTACAAGAAAGTGAGTGGGAGCTCTGTAGCATTTCTCATATTGTATGTGGATGACATACTGTTGATGGGAAATGATATAGAATTCTTGGAAAGCATAAAGGCCTACTTGAACAAGTGTTTTTCAATGAAGGACCTTGGAGAAGCTGCTTATATATTATGCATCAAGATCTATAGAGATAGATCGAGACGCCTCATTGGTCTTTGATAGAGTACGTACCTTGACAGGATATTGAAGAAGTTCAAAATGGATCAGTCAAAGAAGGGGTTCTTGCCTGTATTGCAAGGTACGAGATTGAGCACGGCTCAATGCCCGACCACGGCAGAAGATAGAGAAAATATGAGTGTCGTCCCCTATGCCTCGGCCATAGGGTCTATCATGTATGTTATGCTGTGTACCAGACCTAATGTAAACCTTGCCGTAAGTTTGGTAGGAAGGTACCAAAGTAATCCCGGCATGGAACATTGGACAGCGGTCAAGAATATCCTGAAGTACCTCAAAAGGACCAAGGAAATGTTTCTCGTTTATGGAGGTGACGAAGAGCTCGTCGTAAAGGGTTACGTCGATGCTAGCTTCGACACAGATCTAGATGACTCTAAGTCACAAACCGGATACGTGTATATTTTGAATGGTGGGGCAGTAAGCTGGTGCCGTTGCAAGCAAAGCGTTGTGGCGGGATCTACATGTGAAGCGGAGTACATGGCAGCCTCGGAGGCACCACAAGAAGCAGTCTGGGTGAAGGAGTTCATTACCGACCTAGGAGTCATACCCAATGCGTCGGGCCCGATGACTCTCTTCTGTGACAACACTGGAGCTATTGCCCTTACCAAGGAGCCCAGGTTTCATAGGAAGACCAGGCATATCAAGCGTCGCTTTAACTCCATTCGTGAAAGTGTTCAAAATGGAGACACAGAGATTTGTAAAGTACATACGGACCTGAATGTAGCAGATCCGTTGACTAAACCTCTCCCTAGAGCAAAACATGATCAACACCAGAACTGCATGGGTGTTCGATTCATCACAATGTAACTAGAATATTGACTCTAGTGCAAGTGGGAGACTGTTGGAAATATGCCCTAGAGGCAATAATAAAATGGTTATTATTATATTTCTTTGTTCATGATAATTGTCTATTGTTCATGCTATAATTGTGTTATCCGGAAATCGTAATACATGTGTGAATACATAGACCACAACACGTCCCTAGTGAGTCTCTAGTTGACTAGCTCGTTGATCAAAAGATAGTCATGGTTTCCTGACTATGGACATTGGATTTCATTGATAACGGGATCACATCATTAGGAGAATGATGTGATGGACAAGACCCAATCCTAAGCATAGCTCAAAGATCGTGTAGTTCGTTTGCTGTAGCTTTTCCGAATGTCAAGTATCATATCCTTAGACCATGAGATTGTGCAACTCCCGGATACCGTAGGAGTGCCTTGGGTGTGCCAAACGTCACAACGTAACTGGGTGACTATAAAGGTACATTACAGGTATCTCCGAAAGTGTCTGTTGGGTTGGCACGAATCGAGACTGGGATTTTCACTCCGTATGACGGAGAGGTATCTCTAGGCCCACTCGGTAATGCATCATCATAATGAGCTCAATGTGATCAAGTGGTTGATCACGGGATCATGCATTACGGTACGAGTAAAGTGACTTGCCGGTAACGAGACTGAACAAGGTATTGGGATACCGACGATCGAGTCTCGGGAAAGTAACGTACCGATTGACAAAGGGAATTGTATACGGATTGATTGAATCCTCGACATCGTGGTTCATCCGATGAGATCATCGTGGAGCATGTGGGAGCCAACATGGGTATCTAGATCCCGCTGTTGGTTATTGACCGGAGAGACTTCTCGGTCATGTCTGCATGTCTCCCGAACCCGTAGGGTCTACACACTTAAGGTTCGGTAACGCTAGGGTTGTAGAGATATTAGCACACGATAACCCGAAAGTTGTTCGGAGTCCCGGATGAGATCCCGGACGTCACGAGGAGTTCCGGAATGGTCCGGAGGTAAAGATTTATATATAGGAAGTCCAGTTTCGGCCATCGAGAAGGTTTCGGGGGTCACCGGTATTGTACCGGGACCACCGGAAGGGTACCGGGGGTCCACCGGGTGGGGCCACCTATCCCGAAGGGCCCCATGGGCTGAAGTGGGAGGGGAACCAGCCCCTAGTGGGCTGGTGCGCCCCCCCCTTGGGCCTCCCCCTGCGTTTAGGGTTAGAAACCCTAGGGGTGGGGGGCGCCACCCTTGCCTTGGGGGGCAAGGCACCCCCCTTGGCCGCCGCCCCCCTAGGAGATTGGATCTCCTAGGGCCGGCGCCCCCTAGGCACCCTATATATAGTGGAGGGGAGGGAGGGCTGCGCACCCAAGCCCCTGGCCTCTCCCTCTCCCTCCCGTGACACTCCTCCGTCTCCCAGCGCTTGGCGAAGCCCTGCCGAGATTACCGTTGCTTCCACCACCACGCCGTCGTGCTGCTGGATCTGCATCAACCTCTCCTTCCCCCTTGCAGGATCAAGTTGGAGGAGACGTCTTCCCAACCGTACGTGTGTTGAACGCGGAGGTGCCGTCCGTTCGGCACTAGGTCATCGGTGATTTGAATCACGTCGAGTACGACTCCATCAACCCCGTTCTCTTGAACGCTTCCGCGCGCGATCTACAAGGGTATGTAGATGCACTCCTCTCTCCCTCGTTGCTAGATGACTCCATAGATTGATCTTGATGATGCGTAGAAAATTTTAAAATTCTGCTACGTTCCCAACAGAATGGATTTCCATAACCTACATGCAATCATATCAGCAATGCTTGCAAAACAGGTATGGATGCTCTTAGCCCATCCCGAAAACTTTGTGTGCCGGTGTTTTGAAGGGGAAGTATTATTTAGATAGTGGGTCTTTCACGTGACAAAGCATTAGTACTCTCAAGAGAGGTCTTATTTGAAGAGTTGAGATAGACACGAATATTAAAGATTGAGGATCATTGGATTCCGGGTAGCCCGACCATGAAAATTCCAACAAATAGCGGTGGTATCTTGCTTCGGGCAGTAGATGAATTAATATGTCCCGTCATTGGAAATTGGACGATCTTCTTCTGAAAGATAACTTCAACCTACTGGATGTTGAGTGTATTCTAAGAATCCCCTTGAGTATACATTTAACTAAAAAAAATATCATGACATAGATCAAAGTCAACCATATTCTCTGTCTAATCTAGAATGATGCGTGATGCATGTATGATTAGTGCACAATTATAAACAAGTGTGTCATAAGTTACGATCCACCTTAAAAACATAAAGTTGTTGCACGTCTTAAAAACATGCAGTTGCGAACCTGCCTTTATAGAATCACAACATAATTTGATCTACGACTAATGGCGTGAAAGAAGCCTAGTTGAGACCCACCTTGTCCCATGAAAATAGAAAAAAATAGCAAAAAAATGAAGAACAACAACAACAAAAAAGAAAAAAAATCAAGAATGAGAAAAGGATAAAAATATAATAATAAAACTGATTGTATGTGGACTTTTAAAGCATGAAGCTTGAAAGAGTGTACCAATGTCCAAATTAAACAGTACAAAAAGTATCACGTTCACAATGTGAAGTAGCATCCTGTAGAAGAAAAATAGAAAACAGTAGCTGTTTTTTTTTACAAACTCCGAAACTTTTTATTGAACCGTCAGAATATTTACATGAATGAAAGAAAGACCATCAGGCTGGTCAAATCAAACATGACGACCCAGGGATAAAGCAGCTGGTAGCATCGAACCAACGAGCAAAAGCTCGCGAAAAAGGCCCATTAACAAGACCGCTGCACGGTGAACGATTGAACAAGGACACAACAACACACGAATGTCAGAATGCTTTTGATCCAACGGCTGTCCAGGTGAATGAGACCATAACTACAACTGAGCTGAGTTGTAGCAAAACCGATTACCTAATCAGCCCGTTGAATCTCTCGCATGATGATCTCAAGCGCTCGATCATCCACCACAAGGGCATTATGAGACATGTTGAGCACCTTGACCATCCTAAAATGCCCACCACGGCGGCTCCACGGCGTCTCCACCGCCATGGCGCTCGCCAGGTTCACCACCCCGTCGCCGTCTCCGGCGACCACAGACGGCGTCGCGTCGAAGTCATCCCCGGGATACACTATCCTTTCAGTTGTCCCCACCCCGACCCCGATGACGGAGGTCACCGGCACCCCGGGATGCGGCAGCTCCCCGCCAAACAGCGGCAGCACGCGGGACTTGTACGGCCTGACGGCCTCGCCAAACCCGATGGCGACGAGGTAGTCCGCCACGTCGCCGGCCGAGTAGTTCCTGCTCTTCGTGGTAGCCAACGGCGTCGCGGTGCCGAAGGCGGCCGGGCTGGGCAGTATCCATAGGCTGCTCTGCAGGCTCCTGCCTTGCCGCAGCAGCGCGCGCGGCTCGACGAACGGCAGGCCCATGTTGTTCCCGGAGACGAGCGTCAGCATCCCCAGGACGATGCCGCCCCACGGGGCGGCGATGGGCACGAACCGCCGCACGAACCGCTGGCGCCAGGCCAGCGGCTGGCGGACGAGGAACTGGTGCGCCAGCGGGCCGCCGGCGCTGTAGGTGGCGATCACCACCGGCATGCCGCCGTTAAGCCCGCTCGCCCTCTCGACGAGGCCCTTGAGCGCCCGGAAGAAGGCGTCGCCCACCCTGGACGGGTGCCCCACCGGCGCGACGGCGTACCGGAAGTCGTAGGGCGCGCCGAACATGGTCTCGCCGTCGCGGTACCCCATCTTCTCCAACCGCTCGATAAACGTGCTCATGTAGGAGAAATTCCTTGAAAAATCGAGAAATTTCAGCCGATTTTGATTCATAATTATGGGCACGACACGATTGAGCAATCGATAGCTAGTACTTACTTGCGGTCAGGATCGGGGTAGCGGAAGGCTTGGGTGGAGCCGAAGAAGGGGACGCGCGTCTCCACGCCGGGGACGTTGGAGTAGTCGTCGGCGGCGGGGTCGTACACAGAGCTCATCTGCTCCGCGAAGCACGGCACGTTGCCGGGGTCCTGGAGGGCGGAATAGTTGAGGTAGAGGCGGAACCACCCCTCCTCCTTGCGCGCCCCGCAGCCCGGCGACGACGGCCGGTAGAGCTTGGTGAGCCGCGCGTCCAGCTCGTTGGTGGCGTAGCCCGGCACCAGGACGACGGGGTGCAAGCGCGGCGCCGCTTGCACCGCTGCTAGTGCCACTGCCAGTAGTAACTGCGCAAGAAGCAACGGGATCGCCATGGATGGGCCGATGGAATGATCAAAGTTAATTCAGAGTCGTACTCCTTTTGTCCAATCTGCAGATGGTGGTAGGCGAGATGGGTGTTGATTGGGGGCTTGCGACCAATTCACATTTTATACACGAAGCATCCCATGTCGCTCCTATCCACAATGCGCATCAGTTGGTCCATGTGGATTAAAGTACAGTAGTAGTTCTTGACATTTTGCTTGTGAGACCCAAGGGGCACCGGATGTGAACGTCTGCTTAGGAAAATCACTAGTAATTCTTTGATTCTCCTCTAAACAAGGAAGACTAGGCATGGTACCAAGGTCCTTTGGACACGTCCATGTTTTTTATGTTTGAATAGAAGGCAGCGTTTGACACTTGAAATATTGACCACGCGGATGTCTGCACAGAATCATTTTCGAGGATTTCGTGAAGACTTCGTTATGAAGTGACGGAGGGATCGTACCATTTGAGCCTTTTCTTTTTTAACATGGATCAGTGGGTACTACCTCCGTCCTGATTTATTGGTCCATTTTATATTTTGTGTCAAAGTTTGACCACATATTTGACCGATAAAATATAAATCGTATCCCATAAAAATCATATTGATGGGTTTGTATTTGAAAGAAGTTTGCAATGATATTATTTTTGTGGTATATAACATATATTTTGCTAGTTAAATCTAACATCAAAGTCCGACACAAAATAAAAAAAGGACAAATAAACCTGAACTGAGATAGTACTTTCTTTTAAAAAAGGAGTATCCTAATTTTTTTTCGAGATCAAGAGTATGATACATGCGTGTGAATATTTGCAGGACGGGCTTTACGGAGCCTTTTAAAAAAACATCGAAAATTATATTTAATAGTTATAAAAAAATAAAAAATAAATCCATAGAAACTTATACTTCCTCAGTTCCTAAATATTTGTCTTTTTAGAAACGGAGGGAGTATGTGCTCCGCACGAACATGTGAAAAATTGGATGAGGAAGTGTGTGTGTGTGCGCGCGTGCGCGCGTGTGTCTTCCTGAAAAAATAAATTCCTTTAGAAAATTATATTTGAAACCGCTTGGCCTCCATTGGCTGTTTCGGTCTTCTTACTACCATAGTTTGCAACACACGTAGCACACATTAGAAGACACTAGAGGGAATAACCGTTCCAACACAACAAAAAGCAGCCTCTAACGTGGAAATCCATAACTGGACACGAGCTCATATCATGCTGGGTGAACAATAAATTTGAAATATATATAAAAAACTGATTTTTTTTTACATCAAACATTAACTAGTTTTCTATGTGCGTGCAAACATTCATAACAATATGACATTGGGGGAGCTCGGGGTCGAAAAGATAAAATTAGTGCTAAAAAAAAGTTGAACCTTCCTCAAAAATTGGATTTCCCCCCCTAGAGATCCTCTGATGTCATATCCCCAGGACGATGCCGCCCCACTGGGCGGCCGTGGGCACGAACCACTGGCGCCAGGCCGAAGCTGTGGGTGGCGAGCACCACCGGCCTGCCGCCGTTAAGCCCGCTCACCCTCTCGACGAGGCCCTTGAGCGCCTGGAAGAAGGTGTTGTCGACCTTGTACGAGCGCCCCACCAGCGTGACGACGTACTGGAAGTCGTAGGGCGCGTCGAACATGGTCTCGCCATCGCGGTACCCCCATCCTTTCTAGCCTCTCCACCAACGTGCTCATGTAGGAGAAGTTCCTGAGCATTTTTTTGATTTGATATCACCAGCTCATGAGGAAAACTGAGAAATTTCAGCCGAGTTTATTCAGAAATAATTGATTGCTACTTACTTGCGATCTGGATCAGGATAGCGGAAGGCTTGGGTGGAGCCGAAGAAGGGGGCACACGGCGGTGGGGTCATACACGGAGCTCATTTGTTCCACGAAGCACGACACGTTGCCAGGGTCCTGGAGGGCAGAGTAGTTGATGTAGAGGCGAAGCACGACACGTTGCTAGTGTCCTGGAGGGCAGAGTAGTTGAGGTAACAGGATAACTTGGAGTTGTATCTCGACCTCTTACAACTAAAACCGGATACTTATTAAAACACACGCAGATAACAGAAAAATACATCCGGTGATCGCTTTCTCTCAGGGGGACGAGGAGAGGATCACCGAGCGGTATTATTGATGTACATATGTACAAGATGATACCATATAATACTCCGCTCTTCTACTGCTACAAAATGATGGCTGCAAGAAGATGTAGTCTTCGATAGGATAAATTTCTCCCCCTTGTTCTGGCATTTCTACAGTATAGTCCACATATACTACCTCTTTCCTTTGATACCGATGCATATCTATTGTGTAGATCTAATGTAAGTCTTACGAGTATTTCGGATGAGTACCCATGGTTGCTTTCCCATTTCGATTCCTTTACAATACTGGGCTGGCCCATTTCTAACGTTTCTTCACGCTTGCTCGCTCGTTGTTTGGTGTGCTCGCTACTACGGTTTTGTTTGTTTCATTTTTTCATTTTTTTGTTCTTCCTTTCAGTTTTCTTTCTTTTCCCCTTGTTTTCTTTGGTTTTTCCTGTTTTCTTCGTTTTTCATCAGTGTTCTCTGTCTCTTTCTCAATTTTCACTATTTTTTCTTTTCTTTCCCATTTTCTTTGTGTTTCTTAGATTTTCTTTGTTTTGTTGGGTTTTTTCTTTTTCTATTACTTTGCTTTTCTTCGTTTCTTTCTTGTTTTTTTGTTTTTCTTTGTGTTTTTTTGGTTTTCATTGTTTTCATTCTTTTGCATTCATTTTCTTTGGTTTTTATTTTTCCTTTTTTCCTTTTGGTTTTGTGTTGGTTTTTTCTTTCCCTTTTCATATAGAAAAGGAACATTATTTTATAGAGGATCAACATTTTCTGAACACATGAAACATTTTTCATATACATCTGAACATTTTTTGTGTACACGTTGAACATTTTCTAAATATCTTATTAACATTTTCCCAAACATATGTGTTGATGTGTATTTTATCGTTCATACACATTACACATTTTGGTATACATATAAACATTTTTTATATCCCTTTAACATTTTTCATATATAACATTTTTTCAAAAATATATTTTGAGGTAAACATTTTATCATACACGTTGTACATTTTTCTTATACATCAAGAAATTTTTAATATACATGTTTAACATTCAAATGCATGATCAACGTTTTTTGAATTTTTTTTATGTCTACTTGTTTTTCATACACCTTGTACATTTTTTCATGCACTAGGAACATTTTTTATACTCCCTCTGTTCCTAAATATAAGTCTTTGGAGAGATTTCACTATGGACCACATACGGAGCAAAAAAGTGAATCTACACTATAAAATGCATCTATATACATCCGTATGTGGTTCATAATGGAATCTCTACAAAGATTTACATTTAGAAACGGAGGGAGTACATGTTTAACATTTTTAAATACATGTTTTCAATGTCTATTTTTTCATACATGTTGTACCTTCTTTGTATACATCTGGAACATTTATTTATGCACATTTACAAAAATCATGATTAACATTTCAAATGTATGTGTTTGAACTTTTATTTGTGGGTATGTGTTTGGTTTTTTAATATCTCTACATTTTTTGAATTGACGCTACAAATTTTTAACATTGCGTTAACATTTTCAAGAAAATTTCAATATGTTTAAGTTTTGGAATGCTTGTATTTAAAATATTTTTTGAAATATAAACAAATTTAAATGGAAAAAGAAGAACGAAGGAACGGAAATTGGAAGAAGCGATCGACTCGCTTCTGGGCTTGCCCATTATATGCATCCTTGATGCGACTGCCTTCCAGCTCGCACTAAGAGCATTTCTAGCAGAGCGGAAGTGTAAAATAACCACCATTTTACAGGACTGCACGATAAAACGTACTCCCTCCATTCGGAATTACTTGTCGCAGAAATGTCTAGATACATCCATTTCTGCGACAAGTAATTCCGAACGGAGGGAGTACAAACTAGGTCTCGTAAAATGGTCCGTCCTCTAGCCACCATAATTTCAGTTTTCTCTCCTCATTTTATAGTTTCCTCTATCCATTGGATGACTTGGTGGGAGAAAATTTCGGCCCCAACCGCTCTCCTCGTAGCCGGCGTCACCGGCTATACGGGATCTATTTTGTCGACACACACGTTAACCTATAAAAACATTGTAAATACATGTTAAGAGTATTCCGTAAAACTTTTATTTTTGCAGGGAATTTGTGAGAGCTTTATTTAACGAAAGCATTCGTCGAGCAGTCCGTCAACAGACTACTGATCAGGAAGCTTGGAGTAAAGTCTAACCAGCTATCAGTCACTGTAAGCGTCAACCCACGCTTATCACAGGCTCACTATTTTATAAGACGAACTTTTACGGGATGTGCCACAAATTCTAAGCGACGCATAGGCTCACTTGTATATTCCTGGTCAAGCACAGATGCAGCGACAAGCTTTCTGTGCTCCCTATCCCCCAAACTTTCTGTGATCTTGACACTGCTATGAGCCAATCCTTTGCGTGGCGCGAGGGACGCTACTACGTTTGTAAGAGCGACGGCGGCGCATGGCGTCGCGAACGCTCGCTAGAGCCGCTCGGGGGCTTCCACCCTCCATCTCCTCCGGCCTTGAAGGGCCTCGTGCTCAACGATGCCGGCAAATCCGGTCAAGCAGAGAGGGCCCTCGACTTGTTCGACGCAATGCCTAGCAAGAACCAGGTGGCCTGGAACGCCGCGCTCGTCGACGCCGGCCGTACTTCTTCAGTGAGATAGATGCCCAAGAAGAACGCGGCCTCATACACCACCATGATCGGGGGCCTGTCCCATGCCAGGGCAATCACCACGGCGCGTGTCTCTTCGACCAGCTACCACTGGATGGGCATAGTGTGTTCACCTGGACGGCCATGCTGTCGTGCCATGTCCACAATGGTGAGCCCGATAGAGCTGTTGAGCTTTTTGCAGTCCTCTACGGTGAGCTCTTTGCGCGCAAGGTTCTGCCCAACGCCCACTTCTTCAGCTCGTTGCTCAACGCCTGTGTTGCCCTCGGGTCGCTGTCCATGGCGGCACAGCTCCATTCGCTCATCGTCAAGCTCTTGGACCAAGGGAGCAAAGATTGCATCTTTGCTTGGAATGCGTTGATCGATGGATGTGCATGCAAAACTGGGTGCACTGTCTGACGCCGAGAAGGTCTTCCATGGGATGCGGTACAAGGACATCTCTTCATGGAACACCATGATGAGTGGATACTCATGGCATAAGCTCGACAGCAAGGCTCTTGAGCTCTCCACATCTATGAGTAACAAGGATTCATTCTCATGGAACATCATAATGTCCTGCTTGTTGGAGAACCGCCGTGGAGAAGACGCACTCCGCATCTCCGTCCATTTGGTGGGACTGGAAGGCAATGTCAAGCCATGCGTTTCCACATACACAACTGTTCTGCAGGTCTGCTCGGTGCTGGCGTTGCTTGTTTTGGGGAGGCAAGTCCATGCACGCACGGTGAAGAACAGTCTTTGTCGCAGCAGCAGTGCCTTCCTCTGCAATTCTCTGATCAGCATGTACAGTAGCTGTGGCATGACTTGGGATCTGCAGCAGGTGTTTGATGAAACAAGAGTAAGAGACACCGTATCATGGAACTCAGTGATACAGGGACTTGGCCAGAATGGTCTCAAGCAAGCAAGCACTGGTGGTCGCAGAGCGTGCACTCGAAGGAGAAAGTTCCAGAGAAAAACATATTTTTTGTTGGAGAGTGGCCACTGGAACCCTGGCGACAAAAGAAGAGTAAATGGAACCAGACTTTGGAGATTGATAGTGTTTGCAATGTGTGTGGATGCGATGAAGAGGATGAATTTCATGCCATGATAGCTTGCACAAAATGTATAGCCTTAAGACATGATATCAGAAGTTCATGGTTGCTGCTGAGGGAAGGCAAATTTCGAAACATGGGGGTGGGTTGGCTTCAGAACTTATTGGATCCATGTAACTCTGTAACTCGGACGCGGATCCTTTCATCGCTGCTTTGGTGATGCTGGTTCTTAAGAGATGATTGTGTTCATAATCCTAGCAAAGAAACAATCAAGAGACCTGTGGCCTTTCTCACGCAGTTTGAGCTTGAGTTACATAACGGTGGCCCTGACAGAACAATTGGGAAGATTGTTGTTGCACCGACTCCATCAGAGCCTGTATTGTCTGGGTTGCAGCGAGTGGAAGCTTGCCTGATGGAACTGAGATAAATCATTGGGTTGTGCCTCCTATCAGTCTGGTAAAACTGAGCTCCGATGCATCATCCATGGCGGAGACGGGACAGAGCTGGGTGGGACCAGCTACGGGAGACCACAGGGGCCAACCCTTCTTTTCTCTCCGCCGAAGCCTAAATTCGTGCAATGATGTTCGGGAGGCTGAAGATGTTGCTGCTCTAACGGGGCTGAATACGCTGTCGACCATGTACAGGGGGGCCGTTATCCTGTAGATGGATTGTTCAGTACTGGCAAAGGATCTGGTTCTTGACGCACTGTCCAAGCCTGCCTGGTTAAACAATTATGAAGGTCTTCTCTTCATATCAAATTTCACCTTGCCAAGAAAGATCCGAACATGCTGCTCATGGGCGGCTCATGCCAGATTCCATGGCGATTAATCAATCGGGCTTGCCTATGTCTCAGTCGATACTATATTCGTGAGGTCTTATGTAAACATTCATGCAAAAGTAATATCTTCCTTTTCCTTTTTATATGTTATGTCACTTGCATGGGATTTTTCTTTTTTTGAGAAATCACTTGCACGAGACATGGTTAAGTCTTAGTCGATTGATATGTGGCCACACATTAATCGATTAATGGTTTTGAATGTTCCTCGAGGTCTTCGTGATGTTCTGATTTCTGACTGTAATTGGGCCTCAGAGTAATCTAAAGAAAATATTGCAAAGAACAATAAGTTCACGAAAAGCAACTGCATAATCCGTATGTTTATGTACCCGTCAAAAAACAAAAAGTCGTATGTGGTTTTTTGCGAGAAAACCTTTCGATCTATTTATAATATGCCATGGCAGTACAAAGAACACTAGAAATACAAAAATAACATCTAAGTTAATTTATAAACCACCTAGCAACGACTACAAACACTGGAGCGAGCTCAAAGCGCGTCACCATCATCGCCCTTCCTTCACCGAAGTTGGACAAAACTTATTGTAGTAGACAGTTGAGAGGGCGTTGTGTTAAGGTCATATGAGACCAGCGCACCAGAACATCAACTACCACCGATGACGAGAAGCGTAGAACGGAAAGATCCAATGTGTAGACACACGAACGAACAACTGGATCCACGGAGATCTATCGAAGGTCAATACCGACTGAATCCCATGAGATCTGTTGTAGAGACATCTCCACACGCCCTCTGACGATGCTAGACACACCGTCAAGACGGGAGCAAGGTGGGAGGACTTTATTCCATCTTCAGGGAGCCGCCGCCACGTCCTCCTCAACATGACACAAACTCTAATAGACCTAAAAATACCTAAAATGAAGCAGGAACCCTCCCGCCGGCAAGGTCGAGGTCCACAACACCTCCATGGCCCTAAAGCCACCGGAGAAGAGGCAGACTGGCAATGGTGCCGACAGGAGATTGAGGAATCCTAGTCGCGTGTGGACTCAAGGAGAAGAAGGGGTACGCATGCCAGCCAAAGGCATCAGTCGTATGTGTATGTCTGCATCTATTATCAGGTAAGTGTTAATTGTCTCACCAATTATCACTTGTAAAATTTTCATATCATATCTCTTAGACATGAACCTAGGAATAGGGCAGGTTCGTGTGGTTATTTCAGGGAGAAAAGTATGTTTTTGTCCCTCAAGTTAACAAAAAGTCAACATCTGGTCACTCGTTTTTTTGTCGACATTCAGTCCCTCATTTTTAAAAACATAGTAGTACTATAAATCAAGAAGGCGAGAGTACCGGTGGTGGCAACGACTGGACAGAGAGGGGAGGGGGGGGGGGCAATGAGTTGTGTCCGGGAAGAAGGCCAATTTTTTGAAGGACCGATGTCGGCGTCTTCGTGGCAATGCTTCAAGGAGGTTATAGGTAGCCTCGCCTCATTCTTTTTTTTTTTACATTCATCCCGCCTTTTCCCCTTCAATTCCATGAGTCCCCCTCAAAGCTTTTAAACCACTTAGATTTGGGGAAATTATGGGGAATGTGGGGGCTGGCCTTGGCAAACCTAGTTTGCCAAACGAGATTCGGGGATTTCTATGGTTTTTGTCCCCTCCTATAGGATAATCCTCTATAAACCTTCATGAATCTCTTCTACCAAACAAGGCCAAAAGAACCCGTTGTTTTATGGGTGAATTAAACATACTTGGTGCAGACAAACTTGTAGGCTTTTCTTTTTATCACGATTTGAATGGACATGTCATTGGAATACATTTTTTGGTTACTTCCTTGTAATAATAGAAGATAGACGTGTCACTAAAATTTCGTGTTTTTTCTTTCTATTTTGACGTTTTTATAGCCCTCGTATGTTTAGTAGAACCCTTCTTGGAATTGCCAACACCAGTGTGGCTATGGTTGCGCTCATGCCGGTACGACCTGGCTCTCCAACAGGTCGAATCCTATTCGCTGCCCACAAGCGGCAAATAGGCACCATGATGGCCACTGGCAAGCCGAGTTAGGCTGGCCCAATTTTGGGCCTTTTATCGCCTATTCCTGTTCGATGCAACTTTTCTGTTGTGTTTTTTCTTTTTCTTTTCCTAATGCAAACAATTTTTTAGCGTATGGTGAAAATACTTTTAATATATGATGAGTATTTGTAATACATAGTAAACATTTTCTTATTGTGCATTGAACATTTTTAATATACAACGATTTTTTTAATAATAGGGTGACCATTGATCGAAGATTTTTTAAATATATGATGAACCTTTTTTAATATACAATTTTTTTAACACACACCGAACAATTTTGTAAAATATATTATTATTTTTAATAGGTTTCTGAAGGCCTGTTTGGCATCACTCCGCTCCATACTCCCGCTCCTGGAGCTGGCGGAGTTGAAGTTAAAAATTATGGAGCGGGGGAACAGGTGCTCCGCAGATCCTCGAATTTTAGGGAGCAGCTGGATTGCCGAACATCTCTTAAATGTCTAGCGTTGACATCCTCCTCCGTCACTAGGTCCACATGGAAAGCAGCCCAAAATATCTTAGAGAGACAGGGAACCAATAACCACCAAGTGCACATGGTAAACAGCCCAAAAAGTGGCGACATGCCCCGTCCCTCGGTCCCACCCAACAGCCCAGCGGAGTGAAGGAAGTGAGTAAAGGCAGATCGGATGTGCAGGCAGGGAATACTGCACGAGAACTTGCGCTCAGTGCACGAGCGACGCTTCCCTGCCTCTCAATCAACTACTCCTACGTTTAATAAACAAAAGAAAAGAACGTATGCGCGCAGCAAGTGTTGAAAATCATCCCCAATAATTCGATCGTTCTCTCCATCCATCCGCTGCAGCTAGATGAGGTGAGGTGGCGCAAGGGCACCCACCCGAATTGGTATCGCCAACATCAGGCCTCCACCTGCGCATGCCACGTAGCGGCGGATACGCTGCCATTATCTGCAAATGGCAAAACTAATCTCAATCACCGAAAGCACCAACCAAAACCCTCAAAATCAGTCGGCAACAGCGACCCGCCGTGCCGACATGGATAAAGTCGCGACGACGCAACCACCTTCTCCAATTTTAGTATAAACCCAGCACGCACCCCCTGCGCAGGAGCAAATCCTATGCGCAGCTCCGCCGCAGCCAATCCCGCGCCCCACCTCCACTTGGCAGAGCTCAACAGCTTTCCCCCTCCTCGCTCCTGCCTTCCCTTCCTCGTGAGGCGGGCCGAAACGGCTCTGAGGCGACGCGCACACTGTCATTCATCCCGCAGATCCACGCAGAACCAACTCCATTCTTTACAGATCCCGGAGCGGATTTCGCACGGGAACCCACCGCCCACAAGCCGCCGCGTGATCCTGCTCCTGCTCCTCGTCGTCGTCCTAGGGGCCATGGGGAACAGCATATACAAGTTCCTGTGCGGGGTCTGCTCGGACCTCTCCGACGCCGCCTTCCAGCCGCACGGCGCGGACGCCTCCGTCGCCGCGCTCGGCCGCGACATCCTCGAGTTCCAGCGCACCAAGCAGGTCCCCGAGGGCCTCAGCCGCCACGTCGTCTCCTCCGCCGCCGCGCAGGCCAACTGGTACGTACTATAATTCCGCTTCCCCTTTGATTGATTTCCTTGCCGAGCTCCCTCCGGCAAATTCGTGCTCGGAGTACCAGTAGTTTAACTCGGAGCTGACGACGAGCCTGTCAAAGACCGATTCAGAGACGACGGCCTGGCTAGCTCACTGTCGAACGTGGATGCGAAGGCTAGCTTCGAGCGAGGTGTCCAATTCCGAAAGCGACCTGATCTGGAAGAGAAATTGAGTAAAAGAAATTAGGTAGCACTTGTTAAAAGGACAAAAGAAACTAGAATTTTGTTAAGGATTTTCATTTTTGTTTTACTTTCTTTTTACGGGTAAACCGGTAAAGGGAACGAGATAACTAATTAACTACCATACTCACTGGTAAACCATACAATTAAGAACTCGGTGCTATTACTGAGATGTTTCCTAGCAATTGCTAAGGCTTGCAGCAGGAGCTACTGAGATGTTTCCTGGAATTGATTGTGAACATTCGTAGAAGAAGCTTGTTCATAGTATCAGTGTAAAAAAATGCTGCCACGATGATCATTTCTTACAAAGTTGAAACCGCTGATGTGAAGGTACAAGAAGCTGCAAGTGGCATGGAAGAAGGCGAGGCCAGCCCCGACCACGCCGGAGGAGGCCGGCCGCCTCGTGGTGCTGACGCTGAAGAACCACCAGAAGGCGGACGTCGACGGCCTGCTCGCCTTCTACGGCCTCCCGCACCCGAACGAGGCGGGATCGGCGCCGCCGCCCGCCGCCGGTCACCACGCCCCTCCGGCCCAGCACAGCGCCCCCGCGCACAAGCCGCAGGGCGTCAAGTTCGAGCTGCACACGCTCCCGGTGGACGCCAAGGCGGTGGCGGACGGCGACACGGTGACGGTGTACGTGGACACGAATGACGCCCCCAGCGAGATCAAGAAGGCCGCGGCGGAGCGCACCAAGGCGCGCGCCGCCAGGAACTACCCCACGGCCGACGCGCTCCAGAAGACCATCGCCGCCGCGGGATACAGAATGGTTCCCAACGCCAAGGGCGTTGAGGTGCTCGCCAAGAAGTACAGGATCAGGCTAAGGTAACAACTATGTACACTTGTACAGTACTATAATTGATTCAGTGATCAAGATCGGCTAGCTTGTGTGAACAAGTTATGAAATGAGATGAAATGGGATGTGATGCAGTGGGATCGACGCGCCGGAGAGCGCGATGCCGTACGGGAAGGAGGCCACGGAGGCGCTGCTGAAGCTGGTGGAGGGCAAGTGCCTGACGGTGCACGTCTACAACACCGACCGCTACGGCCGGTCCGTCGGGGATCTCCACGTCGGCGGGGTCTTCGTGCAGGTGAGAACCCATACCTTCAGAGCAGTTCGCCTGTTGGAAACAACTTGAGAATAAGAACTGCAGCATCAATTTCTTGCCATCTACGGCATGTCAGCTTGCATTCTTGCAGTTGAAAACAGCAGTGTTACGCATGGTAGAAGCGAACTTGAACAAACTGTTGCTTCTGCATTCCGCAAGGAACGCGTTCAGAAACAGCTGCCTTTTCTGAAAGTCAACCGCTCTCCAAGAACTTCAGAAGATAACAAATCCCCTCTTGCTTTGTCCGCAGGAGCAAATGCTGAAGAAAGGCTTCGCGTGGCACTACACCGCCTACGACAAACGCCCGGAGCTTGCCAAGGTAAAATCATCACCAGTCCACATACAGATACACGCATTACCCACTGATCACCTGACAGTAAAAAGAACCATGGAGATATTCTGAAGTGATATGGAATCAAACCATGAAGTTGCTGACAGAAACTAATCCCCTCTTTGACCCACCTGCAGTGGCAGAGCCAGGCGCAGGCCGCGCGCAAGGGCCTGTGGGCGGCGTCCAAGCCGCAGGAGCCGTGGGAGTACAGGAAGGCCAAGCGCAACGGCAACGCGTGATCCATTTCATCTCGACGCATATGTTGTAACTGTTGTGTGTATGTGCTGTGACCATGGACAGCTGATTGATTGATTCGTGGCCTGCTGCACCGCAGATCCGTAGCCCAGAGCAGCGCTCGCGCCACTGTACTTTTTACAGGCTAGGTGTAGTGAAAACTGAAAAGTCTAGCTGAGCTAGCGCGGGGTCGTGAAGCAGAGGAGGCCGGGGCACATTGAGATTGGTTGGTGTCATTGTGTTGTTGTTGTACCTGGTGATTAATTTGTGTGATTGTGGTGTACATCTCTTACTTGGATTGGACTGTTGGTGTTGTTTTTGAACAGAAAAAGGCTGATTCATAGGCTGCTGTTGTCAGTTCAGTCGAACGCAGAATGCTAATAAACTTCTGTTTTTGCCACTAGTATTATACTCCCTCCGTTCCTAAATATAAGTAGATTTGAATATGGACTACATATGGATAAATATAGACACATTTTACAGGGTAGATTCACTCATTTTGCTCCGTATCTAGTCCATATTAGAATCTCTAAAAAGACTTAGGCCTCCTTTGGTTTTGGTTTGAAGGAATTTTGTAGGAATTTCATAGAATATGATTTCTATAAAAAAAAATTCCTTTAGAGCCTTTTACTTTGTAGGAATGGAATCTATTGCCATGAAGGAATTCTTCTTATCATTCACATTTCATAGGAAAATAAACATTAACCTAGACTCAATGGAAAAAAATTCTATGATATGAATCAAATAACATCTCCTTTCCCATTCCTACTCATAAGATTTGAGATACATGCCATCTCATTTTCTATGACTTTTCTATTCTCATAATTTTTCTACTCTATAAACCAAAGGAGGCCTTACATTTAGGGCCTGTTTGGTTTCAAATAAGTCACTAACTTATAAGTCAAAAAGTAAAAAAAGTGACTTATTTTGCCAAACAGACCCGACTTATAAGTCACCCCAACTTATAAGTCATAAGTTGCTCCACCCCAACTTAAAACTTATAAGTCACCCCCTTTTACGTGGGTCCCACCACCTTTACATAAAAAAACAAGATGGGAAGGTGTGATCAGGTGACTTATAAGTCAGATGACAACCAAACAGACGTGACTTATAAGTCACTGGTTTTAAGTCACCTAACTTATAAGTCAGGTGACTTATTGAAACCAAACAGGGCCTTAGGAACGGAGGAAGTAATAACTAATGAGCATCTGCAACCACGTTGGATTAATTTGGTGTCCTATATGTCCGTGGCATTCGAGCGTGTCCGTTTTGAGCCATTATTTATCTGTGCACTGCATACAACCATGTCCCCCAAATTGTCCGGACACATATATGTGATTAGTGGGATGAAGAGAGAAAGAGAAAAGAAAGAATAAAAAAAGAGAAAAGATGGTCAGAGGTGGGCCAAATCCGATGTAACGGACTGCCCTAACACTCTCATCTCCTCCCCACTTATGGGGGTTTAGGGGTTTGTGGATAGCCCAAACATATGAGAACGAGATAAAGATACTAGTTGGATGGCATTTTTTTCTTCTCTTCCATATTCGGATTGTCCACCCAAACATACGAGAACGGTTTAAGGGCTCAGGCAATGGATGCTCTAAGAGCATTACTAGTAGTACCCCTAAACCCTCAAACCCTCATAAATAACCGCTTTTTTGCGGGTTGCAACAAAAAAACGCAAAGACTAGAACCCCTAAACCCTCAAACCCTCAAAAAAGTAAGGGTCCAACCCTCAAACCCAATTTTGAACCGTAGAAGTGAGGGCTGGAGGGGGGCGCTCGACCCCAGCCCGCACTCCCTTCCCCCGTCGCGCGGGAGGGAAGTTTCCCTTCCCAACCTCCCGCCTCCCGGCCTCCCGCCCGCCGGCCGTCGCCCGCCGCCAATCCGGCCGGCCCCCCGCCTCCCCTCGACGCCGCCGCCGTCCCACCCGTGCGCCACGCTCCCCGCCGCCGGATCCGCCCTTCCCCGCCTCCCCTCGACGCCCCCCGCCTCCCGCCCCGCGCCCCGGCCCCCGGCCCCGACCTCCCGCGCCGCCGCCTCCCGCCTCGGCGTCCCGCCCCCCGGCCTCCTGCGCCGCCGCCCCCCGCCCCCGCCCGCCCGCATCAGCCTTCGGCCCCGCCCCCCGCCCCCCAGTCGCCTCCCGCCCCCAGCCGCCTCCTGCCCCCCAGAGGCCAGAGGCAGGCCGGCCTCCTCGAGCCGCCGCGCCAGACGCCCCCGCCTCCCCTCGACGCCGGCCGTCGCCCGCCCCCAACCCGCAGGTATGCTTCCTGTTCTTCCTTTTTGTTTTATTTTTTTCCTTTTTGATTCATTGTTGGCACTCACAATTTATTGTTTGTTGTATTGTGTAGATGGAGGTGAACAACAACGACATGGACTCGTTGTCCGATTCGTCGGGTTGGTCGTCATCCGACGATTCGGACATCGACGAGTTGTTGCAAGACGACGACGTCGAGATGATGAGCCTCCTCATCGACGTGCAATCCTTTGAAAACCGCGTGAGGCTGATGGATCAGAGGAGAGGGTCGAAGATGGGGCGAGTCACCATCTACCGGAACCGCGCTCTCGGACACGAGCATTTGATAGAAGACTACTTCGCAGAGGTACCTACATACCCTCCTCGTCTCTTCCGCAGAAGGTACCGAATGCGGCGTAGTTTGTTTGTGAAGATTGTCAACGATTGTGAGGCCGCCTCCTATTACTTTAAACGTCGTAGATCCGCCGCCGGTATCACGGGGTTTAGTGCATATCAAAAGATATCGGCGGCAATGCGGGTACTCGCTTATGGCATACCCGCGGATTATACCGACGAGTATCTTCGCATTGGGCAAGATACAACCATGGAGTCAGTCCGTAGGTTTGCCAAGTTGGTCATTCGGCTGTACGGTGAGCAGTATCTTCGGGCACCAAACGAGGAAGATACAAAGAGATTAATGGAAATGAATGAAAAAAGGGGATGGCCGGGGATGCTAGGTAGTCTTGACTGCATGCATTAGAGGTGGAAAAATTGCCCAAAGGCATGGCACAGAATGTATTGCGGTAAAAGTCGTGATGCTACCATTGTGCTTGAGGCCGTAGCATCTCAGGACACATGGATTTGGCATGCATTCTTTGAGTTGCCGGGAACACTCAATGATATCAATATCCTCAATAGATCTCCTTTGTTCAAAAGATTAATTTCTGGGGATGCTCCAGCTTGCAACTACAAAATCATGGACAATGAGTACTCAATGGGATAGTATCGCACCGATGGCATCTATCCCGAATGGGCAACTCTTGTGAAGTCCATCAAGGAGAAAAATGGGGTGCCCTTAACAAGAAAAGAGGCTCATTTCACCAAGGCACAATAGGCAGCCCGCAAGGATATTGAGAGAGCTTTCGGTGTTTTGCAAGCAAGGTTTGCCATAGTTCGTGGTCCAGCTCGGTTTTGGGACAAAAAAACCTTGATGAACATCATGAAATGTTGTGTGATTCTACACAACATGATCCTAGAGGATGAAAGAGGGTTAAACCTCCCTTGTTTCTATGACAATGTTGGTACCTGTGTGCAACCGGAAAGAAATCCTTCTCGCATACACGCTTTTCTTCAAGCACATCGTGAGATTGGGGATGCAACCACTCATGGTCGGCTCCGGGATGATCTAATAAAGCACCACTGGCAGTTGGATGGGTGGCGCATTGGCCCATGATGTATCTTTGTTTTACTTTTCTATGTCATATTTGATTCGAACAATTAGTGTAATTTGCTCAAACATTGTTGTAATAATTTGAATGATTATTGTTTTATTCGATGTTGTAATAATAACTAGAATGATTATTGTTTTATGTCAAATGTGATGGAATTTGTGATATGTCATATGATGAAATGTGATGAAATGTGTGATATATGAAATGACAGTTTTAAAGGTTGGGGTTGACGCAAAGACTAGAACCCTCAAATCCAACCCTTAAAGCAGTTTAAGGGTTGGGTTTAAGGATTCTAGTCTTCGCCTCTATTTTTCAACCCTTAAAAGTGTCAAAAAGTGGCATTTCTCAATCGTTAAAACGGCTACAAGGGTTTGAGAGTTTAGGGGTTCTACTAGTAATGCTCTAAAAGTATCAAAGTTCATCAGAACCATTGGCTCTAATAACATGTGGGGCCAGCCTATTAGCACATGTATTATTAATCGGAATACTTCATGCCTAAGGCACGACTGGGCGGGAACCTTTCCAATGCATAGCTCGGCTCAATTATATCCAGCACTTGTTAGAAGCCGAGGTGGTTTCGGTCTCCTCGGATTCGGGCTGACATCAAAACTTTGACTACAAAAGATGATTTCGTTGAACCATTTTTCAAGAGCGACAACCAATTTTCAAAACCGACGACCGAAGATGAATTGACCGCTCAGGTGAACAGAGGTGCATCCAAATTTGAAGACCGGTTCAGGTGTTATTGACCTGTCCCGGCTAGGAGGCCTTTGACCATGTCGTTTTCTGGCTTGGTGGCCTGAGCTGAGGACTCCCATAGTCGGTTCCAAAGTGGGCCACATCGCGTGGCTCATGATGCATAAACAGAAGGATCCAGAAAACTTGATGTATACTAAAGAAGCTAGATTCATAGAAGACTTAGTGCCCTTGTACATGCCGACTAGGATATTGTAACCCTAAACCCTCCGTATATCTATATAAACCGAGGGATTAGGTATGGGTGTTTACATGTATTCTTTAGTTACTCCAACGCAATAAACACAAGCAAAATGTAGGGTATTATCTCATCAAAGAGCCCAAACATTAGTAAAACCTGACGTACCTGTTACCGTTGTATCTAGACGCTTAGCTTAGGATCCCTACCTCGAGATCTGTCGGATTTAGCTCCGTCACATATGTCTCGGCATGGCCCAACACGCCTATAAAAAGGTCTGGCATGACATGACCCATATCGTACCTTCTATAAAAGGATTGTGTCGTGCGAGCCTGAAGTCCTCGACTCGGGGATCGGCCTAGCACGTGACTAAAAAGGCCGGCATGGTCCGGCATGCCTGTGGGCTGACCTTCTGGGTCGTTTCGGCCTTCCAAGCCATCCGTGTTTTAAATTTTAGTAAAATATAAAAAAAATGAGAAAAAATAAAATACAGAAAAATCTTAAAATCAATACAGAATACAGAAGAATCTAGAAAACTAAAGATACAGACAAAGAAAAATACAGAAAATCTGAAAAAAAATAGAAATATAAAATATTAAGAAAAAGATACAGAAAATGTAAAAGGGATTCTTGCCGGACCGGCCTTTTTTTTGAGAAATTGCCGGACCGGCCTTAAGGCTTGACTTCAGGAATGGGCCTTGATCCATGGCGAGCCGAAGGCCACCCCGGCCCTTTTATTTGCCTGCCATGCCGGGCCAAAATCTATGCCCGCGGGCCGGTCTTAAAAACACGGCCTGGCCAGCTTTGCCCTTAACCAATGATTTTCAGGGAAGTACAGTAGCACGAGCATCCTCGGCCGAAGCAGCAATGGAGGAAAAGTCGACCCAGAAAGCGGCGGCGGCGGAGGAGGAGAACCCCTCGCCGGAGTTGTGCCTGAGGATCCCCGGGGACTACGCCGTCGGCTCCATCCCCACCGTCCTATACGTCCCCGACTTCATCTCCGAGACCGAGCAGTCCCAGCTCCTCCACCATGTACTGGACCAATCCTCTCCTTCCTTTCTACTACTCGCCCGATCCCCTACTTTGGTTTCGCTTTCTCCTGTCTTGCTCGTGTGGTCTGAGGCTCTCTCCGGTGGCGGATTCCGTTGCAGGTATACCAGGCACCGGCGCCCAAGTGGAAGATTTTGAAAAACCGGCGGCTCCAGAACTGGGGTGCGTGTTGCCGGCTGCAGTCCCTGAATTGAATCCCTGCTTGGAAATTTGCGCTATTCTTTTCTTTTCTTGCCTCTGGGAAAGTGTTGATTTGGTCGACCTGTGCTGTGCAGGAGGAGTGGTGCACGAGAAGGGGCTACTGCCGCAGGCATGTGAGTATTCATCAGCATTGTAATGTTCAGCACAATTTTGTGGATTCTGTGTCATGCTTTACATAACTGAAGTGCCCCCATGTGGTTTTACGGAGATACTTCAGGGATTCGTTGTTCCTTCATAATTTGGCTGCGATAAGCTTGCTAACGTAGTATGGATGCCCTCAGCCCTCTCTAGAATCCTTAGAATTGACGAAATCTCCGTCAGAGGTTGAGGAAAGAGACATGAAAGAAGATCTCATGTTCTCAGTTTTGAGAGATAACAAGAACTATTCGTATCATCATCTGTTCTCTCTTTCCATCAGTCAAATAAATCTGTTAAAATGGTTTGCTCCTTTGTTTAATTTGTTTTGCTGCTTCAGTTATAATGCCCCGCAACAGAGCACATGTTTTTGTTCAAATCACATTTCTTTTGGTCTATTACATAATTTAAGGTTTACTATTGGTCTATCATCCCTGCATCGCAGGCATGGTTTTATCATCGGGCAGACAGAAATTTATTTTAGATGCCCCTACCCCCTCTGTAATCCATACAATGGCAAAATCGCTATGAGTGTTTGTGGTAGAGACATGTAAAAAGATCTTGTGTGCTCAGTTAAATAAATTGCAAAAGCAATATGCAGTGTCTTATGTTCTCTCTTTCTAATAGTGAAACAAAAATGTTTATTTTTTATTTTTGACAAACAATTGCATTGGGCTATTCATTGTTAATGAGAGAGCTGGGAAGATCTCAACTCTGGGAGATTACAGAGATAGGAAACATAGAAAAGGAAGACATGAAAAGAGGGGATGTACAGGAGAGCAAAGGGCAAGAAACAGTAGCTACCTGGGCTGAGATGCTCGATCAGCGACCACGCCGCCAGCTGGTACCAGTCTACCAGATACTGTTCGCGTAGGGGCATTGCACAAGCATGTGATCCCCAACAACAGATTGTTCCTTTGTGATCCCCAACAGTTGATTGCGTGCTCTTTTTGTGTACATTATTGTTTTTGGTCTATTGCATCATAAGGATTAATCCCATGTTTTCATGCAATTTTCTGGCTGGTATCTATGCATGCTTGGCGTTGTACAGAAGACAAAAAAAGCGTTTTCTCAGGAACTAAAAATATGATGAGTGCTTAAAATTACATACAGTGTACATTCTTTTTTACTTTAGTTAGGTAGTCATCAGTTTTTAGCATTGAAATTACATTCATTTGTCTAATATTGCAGTACCTCCATGGCTTACAAAGATAACTGACAGAATCTGCCAGTGGACTGGTTTATTTCCTTCAGCAATCAATCATGTTCTGATTAATGAGTATCATCCTAATCAAGGGATCATGGTCAGTAATCATCAGCTCCATATTGTTCATTTCTCTAGTACATCTTCTATGGTTTGCGCTTCACTGAAGTACAATAACACTGCACCTTTCAGCCACATCAAGACGGCCCTGCCTATTTTCCTGTTGTCGCTATCATATCCCTTGCTTCACCGGTTGTGCTTGATTTCACACCCCACGGAAAGCTCAGAGGGCTTGAACATACATATCTCCAAAATATACAAACTGATGAGCCACAGGAGAGTAATGGTTCCTATAAGGTTGAAGGCACAAAGGAAGCTGGTCCTGCTTCGTCACTTCTACTAATGCCCTGCAGCCTGTTAATATTCAAAGATCAGGCTTATACAGGTTAGCCCCGTAGTTTCTTTCATGAATTAGCTTGATAAAAACCTCTTCAGATTATTTTGTTGGCAAAACTAGGCTTTAGTTATTTATATTTTCATGACATTTGCAGACTTCCTACATGGTATACAAGACAATGAGCTGCATAATCTAGACAAGGTGAAACTTTTGCCCACTGCAAAGCACCCCGAATACGCGCAAACTAATAATCAACTTTATTTGCATTCTACAGGTTGCAAATATCTCACAGTGCCCGCAATTCAAGCATCTAAGCTATGATTACAGCCCAGGCAAAGCAGATAGCAGTGCTAGCTCTGAGCCAAGTGGCACCTTCCACAGGACCACCACAAGAGTCTCGTTGACGTGCCGGCTAGTGTTGAAGGTACACAATAAGCTGTTCAAATTCTAGTATCCGTATGGCCTGCTTACATCAGCGTAGCCAGTGGGACAACAGTGAGAAAGAACTGTGGTAGATACAGAGAAGTATGCTAGCAAATCAGAGGATGAGAGGAACACACCAATCTGGCCGGTATGTGCCTTTTGATCATTTAGCATTCCAGAATGTGAAATCACGATGTATCCCCTTGGCGGACAGGGTTCAGTTGTGCTGCCGTTTATCCAGAATGTAGAAAGTATGCATGGATTTTCTTGAATGTAATGACAGAATGAACTTTTAATCCTGCTAGTAATTTCTGAATATACTGCATGGGATATAGCTGCACTGATGGTTAAGATTATTTGAGTTTGGCAGAACCAGAACATTTATGTATATATAAGTAAGTAGAGATCATTCCAGACATGGTTTGTTTTGTGATGAAAATCTTTGGAGAAATATGTTCATGATCCTGTCCAAATAGTCTTTTGTTTTTCTTCCATGAACGGGCAAATGACGGAACATTTGCATGCAAAAACTGTAGTGAAATTCAGAAAAAAAATAATGAAATTCATGAAATGACATCGTGCTTTCATTTAAGGAAACTTTTTTGAAACAAAGAATGAAAAGGGGGAACTAGAAGCCACTTTGCCGGACCCTGATAAATCCCGAATGTTTGGATTTTAAGCATGTCATCCCGAACGGTTTTTCATGTCAATTTTAGTTGACGTGAGGTGGCAACTTTAGTTGTTAAAACATGGCAACATTGTCCCAGTTCATTTTTTTTTGTCAGAAAATTGCCATGTTTGCCAACCTCGCATGAACTAAAGTTGCCATGAAAATCGTTCGGATTGCCATGCTTAAAATCCGAATGTTCGGGATTTATCATTTCCGTATTCTTTTAGGAGAAATTGCAGCGTGAGACTTTGAACCCGGGCCAGCAACAACAACCTTTGTGCTGTCTACCTTTGCACCAAGGCCAACTTACCATTTCAGGAAATTTTCATGGTCTGTTTAAAAAGAATCATAAATTCCCTCGCTCATGTTGTTGTGATCAAGAGATACTGTGTACTGTAAATAAGAGTTGATTACACTTTCGACTATGTAGTCTCACCATAGCGGTAATTTGCACCATACTTTTCTGGGGTGGAAAAATACTCCCTTTGTAAACAAATATAAGACCGAGTATTTTAGAAATGGGTCGTCATAATAGCTATGTTTTTGTTTTCTTTCTTTCTCTCGGAGCTTGAGGATACATACATACATACATATGGGGCTAGTGGGACTTTTTTTTTACCAACCGCAATCTTCAAGACGGTGGTGAAGGTCTATTGTAATTCCATGGGCCTCACGATGGAATTTTGATTACAAGTAATTAATCTAATGGGTATGGAGGCTATGATAATGAAAATGGCTATGGAAATGTGATTTCATTTTTTACAGGGTATTTTTTAGGGGATTTTTACAGGGTATGAAGATGTGAAGTTGATGACGGCTGCGACGGCCCGGTCCCAACATGGCTTTAGAACCGTGCAAGCCCACGTACACGAATATACGGCCCATGGGCTATGTCATACGTCCCACCACCCGCATCCGCCTGCACTGAAAAAAAAAAGCCCAGTTCGGCTCGAACGCCGCGCCGCCGCACCCACACGCTGCTGGCTGACCGGTCCTTGCCCGGCGCCGGCGAGCCTCCCTTGCTGGCCCCACGCGACGAGTGGGCAGCCCGGCTCCACGCGGCGCGCGCCCGAGGGTGTTCCGCCAGTCCAAGCGCCTGGTGGCATGTACGCCTCTCACACTCGCAGGCTTCTTCGCCGCGACAGGGGAGCCCGTGCCCATGGCGGCGCCGCCAGGAGGCGCGCGTCGACGCCTCTGTTGTGCTTCGTCGGCGCCATCCTCCTCGTCGCGGCCTCTCGCCACACCCTGCTCCCCAAGGTATTGATATAATCTCAGAAGCTGAATGCCTGAATCCCATCCCCAGCGGCGCCAAAGATTTTTTTTTTCTGTATGCCTCGATTGGCTGTTGATCCTTCCCTAGGGTATCAGTAGCATTGCAGATCCAGTTGCCGAAGAACTGTGCTGCATTGACTGAATCATTAGCTAATTCCATGTCTTGATTTCCTTCTTGCGAGGGAAGGTGCCATTTCTGGGCTCCTTTTGGAGAGTTTCATTGGCATCTGGTGCTTACATTCCCATGCCCAAATTTTACGGTGTAAAGTATGAGCTGCACACGCTCCCTGTAAGGCCTCCCTGTCTTGGTGTCTCCTTCTGCATTGGCCCCGAAGGCATATTGCTCACAGATTTGTGTGGTAGCTTCTTAGGTGGATGCGAAGGCGGTGGCCGACGGTGACACAATCACAGTGTATGTTGACGCGGCTGACCCTCGTGAGTCCAGCAACGTGCCCCGTGAAGTTCAGCAAGCCGCCGCAGAGCGAACCAAGGCGCGGACGGCCAAGAACTATGAGAAGGCTGATATGCTACATAAGATCATAGTGGATGCCGGATATAGGTAACTTCAAAAATTAACATCAGGCAACTGTCTATTTCTGTGCGGTCTCACCTGCTGACAGTTCTGAAGCTTCTTCTAAGTGCAGGCAAGTTCCTGACTTGACAGGGAAACATGTTCTCGCGAAGAAGTACCGGATCAGGCTAAGGTTTGTCCCACATCTTGGTCCCAATGGATGGTCAAGGGCTTTGTTTGTTCTTATTGGACTGGAGTTGAGATATTATAGAACGAAACGATGCAATGCAGAGGGATTGATGCACCAGAGAACTCGATGCCTTATGGTAAAGAGGCAAAAGAGGAGCTGGTGAGGCTGGTGAAGGGAAGAACCTTAAAGGTTTCCATATGTGATACTGACCGGTACGGTCGATTAGTTGGAGATGTTGTCTGCAATGGTGTCTTCGTGCAGGTATTATGTCATACTCTATTGTCACGTCAGAGTCACCTTTTCGAGGTCTGTTATGCTGGAAATAACCTATGCAAGTACTGAATTATGTATGCTCCATGTGCTGTTTGGTTTTCTTATTAAAAGATCAATAATCATGAAACTGCACATTTACAGTACATGAAACTGTATGTATTTAAGATTTTGAAAATTCTCAGAACTTTCACCAGAACATAAATCGAATCAACAAGCCTCAAATATTACTATTAAATTCTGCACGAAACATGATGTATTTCCTCGTATGAAGATACATGCATACATGCATACTTATGGGCCTGTTAACCATTTTGCGACTTTTCAACTAAGAAACAATCAAGTTTTCATATCTTGCTTTTAAAACAGGAACACATGCTGAAGAAAGGCCTCACATGGCACTACTCTGCGTATGATCGACGGCCTGAGCTCGCAGAGGTAAGCAATGTGACTTGCTTGGCAGCTTCGGTTCACATGACTGAAGAGCAGTATAGCGCACTCTGAGCATTTCTTCAACCTACCAACTACCATATATATACACTTGAAAAGACCTTGACAGACTGAAATTTGTTCAGTGGGAGAAGCAGGCGTGGGTGAGCGGGTTGGGCCTGTGGGCGCTGCCGAACCCTGAGAAGCCATGGGAATGGAGGAAGGAGAAGCGCGCGAGGAAATGGTGAATCATCCGTGACTCGTGCCCAAAGATCTCTAGACGACTAGACGAGAACAGTAGCTTCGAACACTGTATAATGTTTACTCTGTACCTCAACACTTGCATGCTGCAACAGCCTCTGTAGATTGCAGCAGGGAGCATCGATTTGTGTAAGCTCCAATTGGGGACGCATTCTCTTGTTTGCATTAGACTGTTGTAAACTTATAATGATTTCTGTAAACCACGATGTGATGATCAGTTGGTATTAATGGATTGATACTGCTATGTAGCCAAATGTTTCCAGTCTAAAAAAATAGTTACAGAAAGGCAATTCTACTCAAGAAACAAATGGTTAACAAAAGATACAATTTTCAGGATCCATGAAAGACCACTTGCCAAGACCATGACCCCAAATTTCAAGAGAGAACAAAAAAAAAATATTGTGTTGAATGCGGTCAGGTCGTGCTGAACAATCAACAAAATTCTATTCTGCGTCCTCTTCCGCGTCCAGTGCGAAATTCTATTTCCGTCAGGGGCCAGACCGACGGTTAGGGAGCGTCAAACCCGAACCTGGCGAGAGACCGGCACGGCGGCACGAGCGCCGTCGAGCGGCTGCGGGAGCAAGCACCAAGGGAGGACACCGTGGTGGATCGTCCACTCCGCCGAAGACCTTCTTCCACTCCTACCGGCTAGGTACGCCCAACTCCCCAAGCCCTAAGTGCGTAGATAGATTGGTCAAGGATTTTTTTGTTCCACCGCCCCAAATCTTAATTTCGTCAACTATCTCGAAATGTATCTCTTCCTTTTCCCAGTGCTGATGCAGGTTATTACTGGTGTCTAGTGTTGTTGGCTGCGTACGTTATTGTTCCTTCGACATTACCGTGTGTGTGTGCATGAATCTTTCACCCACGAGGAGCTAAGATGAATTACTTTTCTTCTGCTTTTTCGACCGTGAGACTCTGTTGTGTGCAATGATCTGGTTCCTTTTTCAAGATCATCTGTATTGCGTCAGTGTGGCGCTTGCTATTCCTTTGGCCAGTTCAGAACGTAGCATGATTAACTTGCTGGCGCCTGATGCTGATGTGCTGTAGGTGTCGTGTGACTGTGACCTGTACAAGAAGCTGACTCGGGATCGTTTGATGCGCTGTGACCATGCAGCAGCAAGCGCAGGGGGTTTCCAGTGGCATGTACAGATACATGCACCGCTGCGAGAGTGGAGTTAATATTCATGATGTCTTTGTCGAGAGGAGTGCATTCCGGGTGCTGTTTTCATATGTCGGTGCGATATTTCTTCTTGCGAATGTTTGTCGTACCTTGTTGTCACTGGTAGTTTTCTCAGAATCATTCGCAAAAGTCAAAACCCAAGTATGGCTGATTGATTTTTCACTATTCCGCTGCTCGAATCAGGTGTTCATATGTTTTCATGAGCTTTTGGGGCTCTTAGCAATAAAGATGCAGATGCAAAGAAATGTGTCAGGTTCCTAAAAAAGTCATATTAGAAATGCCGTACTGATGATGCTATCATCAAACTGTGGTTTACATTCAGGTGGTGTAGGTTAACGGAATTTTCATGCATTCGATTGTCCCACTCTAATGACTTGCAGTGCTTAAATGTTTCAGGAGAGTTTATGCCTTGGCTCCTTTTGGAGTGTTCCGTTTTCTGCTATCGCCGCTAAATGCTTGCAATACAAGCCTGTGAAGAAAGGTTGGGCGCTGATGCTGTTTCTTCTTTATCCCATTTTTGAGCTTTGCATGCGAACTTTCACCTTAAGGTTGCATAACAATGAGATACTCTTGTTTATCAACATCCGCGTTGAAAATGCTTATATTTGCAGAGTCGTTAATGATTATGCCAAATTTCGGGATTCAGCTAGAACAACACTTTTGGAGGTATGAAAGAACCATTCTGGAGTCATTCATGTGTACATCGAGATTCCACTCTTGCTGTCAGCATTTGTCACTCTTCAAACATTTATAACATTGCAACAACACTTCAACAATTGCAAACAGATATATGGAATTAAAGGCTTTGGATACCTAATGAAATAAGTAGTAATTGGCACTTTAGCAGAAATAAAGTACTGCTGTCTTGTTTGTACTTATTTAGTGACAAGATTTGCAACAGATTAGTTGTTTTGCGTTAACTAGAAATTATCATTGCCTGATTGCTTATTGCCGTTTCCATTATTCTATTTCATAATATAATACAAAGTACAGAAAGCAGAGGACGAAGTACTGCTCTCTTGTCAGTACTTGTTAGTGACAAGATTTGCAATGGATGAAGTTGTTTTGCGTCAGCTAAAAATGATCACTGTCTGATTGGCTTCTTGCCATTTCCATTCTTTTATTATATTATTACAAGGTACAGAAAATAGAGGCTTCTTCATCCTTTTATCTCTTTTACATCTATGTTATCTTTCGTAGTGGACTAGTACATCGCAAGTTTGTGCCCATCAGCAAGATCCTAAAGCCGGTGCTGAATGAGTGTGTGACCCCTGTTACATGCTACTGGAGCTTGGCATTGCTTTTACGCGATGAAGACGAGATCATGCTCGTTTTTCAGGTAACTCTTGCCTGCTTTCAATTGATTTTTAAATGCAATGTCAGGAACCTGTGGTCTGAAAGAGCCTAATGTGCAGAACCTGCGTCCACCCATCAAACTGTTGCTCCCAATCTGGAAAGCTCTGTGCGCATTCACAAACTCCAGCAGCATTAGCCCTTCCATGCTTCTTCGAGAAGGTGATTGGCATAAGCATGTTGATCGAGATGGTGCTGTGGATTCCTGAATAGTTCCCTGAAGACCTCTCTCTCTGCCGAGTGACAACAGGATGTTCAGTTGTGTCACCACTAACTGAAGATAAATTGTCAAGTGGAGGATTTTGGTGATACCAACAGGGGTCTGAGCCTCTGATCCTTTCGGTCGGTCCGACCGAATTATTTCTCTTTACCTGCAGAAGAAACTGAATGCTCCACTTGTAACTTTGGCCTGGCCATGTGGTATTTCTGTCCACTGAAGGAGATTCACAACAGAATGTACCACAATGCTTTTTTCAGTTCCTAGTTGGGAATCCATGTTCTGGGGTGCAGATGTAGTGACACTGTAAGGATGGTCCAACTGCTGATGATAAAATCTTGGACACTTGCATGCAGTCATATCCGCTGCAGTAAATTTCTTTTTTTTTCTTTTTTTCCTTGGAGAAGATGTGAAAATATAACAGATTGGATCATCAGGCTACAGCTTACCAAGATGAAACATTAAGCATCTACTGAGCGTTCTGGCTCGCCGCTGCACTGTGCCTGTACATCATTTTTTGTTGATCAGAGCAACAACCGCGCCCAGTGGATCTCAGGATCTGCAGGTGGAGATGTGTAGTGTAATTGACATTGACGGCGGCTGTTTCCAAAGAGCTCAGCAATCAGGTCATCATCATGCCAACCATGCCATCATAATCCTCATCATGAAGAACTCTTTGAGTTAGCATGAACCGTACAATGCTCCTTCTTGCAAGTGTTTGTTGTGCCTTGTTGTCGAAGGTACTATGACCGAGCTTCTGTTATTTCGCTCATGCGCTCTGGTTGCTACATGGCCAATTTATCTCATGAGTTTCTTAGGCTCCTAGCAACACGGATTCAGACGTGTTTTAGTGACAAGATTGACAATGGATCAAGTTGTTTTGTGTTTTATTTTGAAGTAAAATCACGGCACGTATTTTGGAATCGGAGGGAGTAATTTTATCTCTTTTACATCTATGTTATCTTTCACAGTGGACGAGCGCATCGCAAGTCTGTGCCCATGGCAAGATCCTAAAGCGGGTGCTGAACGAGTGCGTGGCCCCTGTTACCTGCTACTGGAGCTTGGCATTGCTTCCACGCGACGAAGGCGAGATCACGACGCTCGTTTTTCAGGTAAATCCCGCCTTCTTTCACTGATTTTTGAAATGTACTCTCAGGAACCCTGTGGTCTGAATGAGCAGAAACTGCGTCCGCCGGTCAAAATGTTGGTCCCAATCTGGAAAGCTTCGTGCGCATTCACAAACTCCGGCACCACTAGCCCTTCCGTGGTTCTTCGAGAAGATGATTGGCATAAGCATGTTGGTCGAGATGGTGCTGTGGACTCGTGAATAGTTCCCCGAAGACTTCTCTGCCGAGTGGCAACGGGATGTTCAGTGCTGTCGCCACTAACTGAAGATCAATTGTCAGGTGGAGGATTTTTCTGATGCCAGGGCTCTGAGCCTCTGACTCTTTCGTCTGACTGATGGATTTATTTCTCCTTGGCTGCTGAGAAACTGAGTGGCCCACTTGTAACTTTGGCCTGACAGTGTGGTATTTCTGTCCACTGAGGAAGATTCACAACAGAATCCATGTACCACAATGTTTCTTCAGACCCTACGTGGGAATCCATGTTCTGGGGCTGCAATGCAAATGCAGCAACCCTGCGAGGAGGGGTGCAACTGCTGATAATAAAACCTTACCCGTTTGCATGCAGTCATATCTGTTGTGCTGAATCATGAATGTCTTTTCTCCTCTTTTTTTTTCATTGGAGAAGATGTGAAAATCTGATGATCTGGATCATCATCTGCTTAGTGCTTAGTCGTGCGTGCAGGGGCTGCCACCAATCGCTTTCGCTCGCCGCTACATCTGCGTGTATTGTATAACACCACTTTTGTCAAGCAGGCCAACAACCGCGCGCAGGGGATTTCAGGATGTACAGATGGAGATCTGTAGTATTGCATGGCAGTTTTTATCCTTTTCTTTTTGCGAGAATACCTGACAGTGGCCGTTTCAAAAGAGCTCACCAATCAGGTCATCGTCATGCCAACCATTTGCCATCATCATCATGATGAAGGAACTCTTTTGAGTTAGAACGAACTGAACCAGACAAACCACGAGGTAATAATATCTCAAGCACCTGTGTTTAATCTGCACCCCACAGCTCCAGAAATATATATGTGATTATTCTTTTGGTGTCACCGACGGACAGAAGCGGATCCGACCGACACACACGCATACACGGGTCTGCGTCACTGTCGACGCGGGGCATGAGTATGCGAGCGCAATCATGCCTCTGTCTGTCTCTGCAATGCGATGTGCTTCTCCTAGTCTATATACTCTAGAGATGGAATTCGGTGTAGGATAAGGCACCCAGCGAGCTTGCATTATTGTTTTCTCCGGTTCTATACTAGTGGCGGATCAGGGTCAAGTCGTCCCCCTCTTCTTCTTCTTCATCTTCCACTTCTTCACATGATGACATGACATGGCTTGGAGCATGTCCCTTGGTCACTCATTTTGGATCCCGAGTCCATGGGCGTGGTCCACTCATTTTCTCGTGGCATTCGGCGGGTAGAGAGCCTATAGAGGGGGAAAGCCCAATCACACCACTGGATCAATCTTCAGTCGTTCCTCTCACTGTTTTAAAAAACACGAGGCTAAGGGGCAAGTACCCTCCGTTAAGAGCATCTACGCCTCAAATCATCCCTCATATGCCCACGAACGCGTCCCGCCAGGAGTGAGAAGGAAAAACATGACCTAATCGGATCTCTCATATCATCTCTATATGTCCGACTGTCTAGAAACCTTCATATGAGGATGATATGAAGGCTCGCAAACATGCTCGGGCATTCCACCACATAAGACGCGGCCCCACCTCAGACCATCTTTTCTCTTTCTTTATTCATTTTTTATTTCTCTTTCTTCATCTTCACAAATTATGTGCAAGTGACCAGACATATCTCTCTATTCTTATAGAAAACAGAGTTGGTGATGATGGTGTGCCTATCATCCTGCAATAGGCCGTCCGATCTATATATAACGGATAGGAAGCAAACTATGACAATTTATCAGCACTCCTCTCCATATTTGCAAATATGGTCTTCACTCGTTTTTTTTCTCTCTTAGAAAATAAACTACTCATACAAATGCATCTTGATGTTTCGTGCAACGCACGGACATCTTGCTAGTTTAAGAGAATAAAAATGAATAGTGTGACTACGTGGACGGATAAATAGGGACTCAAAACGAACACGCCCGGCCACCACGGGAGTTTAAGGGGTCAAATTTGCAATGTCCGACTATAGATGCTCTAACTTCGCGTAACAAGGTGGGGACATCCAAACCCAGGTGGCCCTCACTGTTCGCCCCTCTCTTAATTTTGGCATGGTGGACGGTAGTGGCGTGCGCATCGATCGACGACCATGTAACACACACACCGCTCGATTAAAACACTTGAGAAGTGCCCCCGCGCGCACAAGCCGGACGACCGTTGTGTGTGCGGTAGCGTCACGTGGCAACACAGAGAGCACCAGATCGGCATTGTACTGCTTGTTTCTGATATAGCCCACCATTCACGACAGACGGGATCAGATCGGCATGCTGGACGATCTGATCGGCGTTGCTATACAGACGACAAGATTACAGCCGACGGCTGCACGATCCTACGTGGAGGGCCAGCAGTGAGTGTGCACGCAGGAGGTTATTTGTTTTCTTTTTTTAGCTGATGCTGGTGCTGTTGGAGAGGAACATCGTTTGCAGATCGTGCGTAAAGTGTCGTCCCTGAAGCAATTTCCATTCGCGAGTGTAGCATCGGATCGGAGAGACAGGCGGACGGGGACATGGCCGTCCGTTCCTCCTCCTCACAGGTCAAATGAGCGGCTAGCATCGCGTCTTGGGTGCAAAGCGTCGGTCGGTCGCTCGTCGTGTCGTGTCGTGTCGTGTGAATTGAAACCTAAACTGCACGTAATTAACTAAGCTGCCGTTTGGGAGTCTCGTAAATCTAGAGGCTAGACGTGCACGCATGGAGTTTAAGATCCTATTACCAGATGGTCCGCCCCTAATTCTTGGTACTCGGCAAATCAGTGACATAGCAATGCGGACGAGACTTGCCTGCTTTCCCGGTGTGCGCTCATCCATGCTTCCGCATACATGGTATGATTTGATTGAAATAAAATAAGGCTCAGTCCCATCCTCTTAAAATCGACGCGGACTAGACTTGCCTAGCAACGCACATGTTTGAGCTGCATACGTGCATGACTGTTAGGACGGATCTAATTAAAAAATAAAACGGAACGGGATCACGGGATTGCTCGATGGAGTGACCGATCGAGACAGTGCATGCCCGTTATATTAGTTGACGCATGCGCACACGCCACCTTAACCAGTGTACTAATCCATCATTAATCAGTTATCTAATGATGCAGGGTCCGTGCCCTTCGTCGATGGTTCGTCGACGTTTGGGATTAGAGCAATTGGGCGGGTCCAGCATGAGCTGGGGCTGGGACTGGGAGTACTGAGCATACAGTAGGAGCCTTTGTACGCTCAAAGCATTGCGGCATCCGACCTGTACAAGTGCAAGTCGAAGGTTAAGGACACGCATACATACGACCGAACCTGTCGTTTCTTATATTTTGGTACTGTCTGGTAAAACTGGTTTCTTTCACCTTTCCTTTCGGAGGGAAAAACTCATGATCTATTCATCATCTATCAAGTCAATACAAAGAATACTAGAAGTACAAATTACATCTAGGTACATTGACCATCTAGAGACGACTACAAACACTGGAGCAAATCGAAGGCGCGTCTCCGTCGTCATCTCTTCCTCATTGGAGTCAGGCAAACCTTATTGTAGTAGACAGTCGAAAAGTCGTCGTGCTAAGACCCAATAGAACCAGCACACCAGAACAGCAACCGCTGCCGATAAAGAGAAGTGTAGATCGGAAGGATTCAACCTAAAGACACACGAGCACGAACCAACGAAGACCAGATCCACCAAAGACAAAACGCCGACCGAATCCCGTGGGAACCGTTGGACAAACACCTCCACACACCTCCGATGACGCTGGACGCACCACCATAATGGAGACTAGACGGGAAGTACCTTATTCCAACTTAAGGCAGCCGTCACCATCTCGTCTTCCTAAGCAAGACACAAACCCTAAATGAACACAAAAGAACATAAAAAATAGAGCAGGAACCCTCCTGTCGGCACGTGCCGAGATCCACCACGCCTTCATGACCCTAAGACCATGAAAGACGAAGCCCTGCGCCGGTGCCGGCGGGAGGCACAAAATCCTCAAACACCTCGCGCGAGAGAGGCATGAGGTGGAGGTCGAGACGTACGTGACTTGTACTCCCTCTGTTTCTAAATATGTCTTCTTAGAGATTTCAATATAGACTACATATGTATGTTTATAGACGTATTTTACAGTGTAGATTCACTTATTTTGTTTCCATATTGAAACGTTTCTTTCACCTTGTTGTAGTGTGATCATGGTGAGCAGCCAAGTTTGATAATGATGCAACGCTAAAAAGAAGGATCGATCGATGCATACCAATCATACATGTTTCTGACGGTCGTTATAGACCACATCCTAGCCGCAAGCAGTACCAAAATCTATCTGTCTGTCGAAGCAGTCGCTCCACGCCGATGGGTTGGCAGCGCAGAAGAGACGCACCTCTCTTCGACGGTGACAGGATTGAATTCGGCGACCAATTGGTTGGAGTATATACTACTGTGTGTTACATCACTTGATACAAACCGTGAAGATGCACACACAGCGACACATGGCATAGCCAAAGTCCAGGTCAGACGAACAAGCCACGATCGATCCTTCTGTCCGAGTCAACAGCTGTATTGTAGCAGTAGAAAAAACATCTCAGCAACGGACAGAACCAAGTCGCTGGTGAAGGATGCGACAGTACTCCAAAGCGGATCTGAAGCGTACGGGGATTCACATTCTACGCCGTTCCAAAGCGGATCTGAGGGCAGCGGGAAACCCGTTCGTTGCACACAAGTTTTCACCATCTTCTTATCGTCGAGGTTCGTCCCGGATTCGGGTTACTTAAGATAACCTTTCCGGTTAAACATGAATCCCACCATCATGCAGTACTACTATACTTGCATTTGGCGAGGGTGAGCTACTGAGCTGGTTGGGGCCAGAAAGAAGCAGTGAATTGTTCAAGATAGTATTTATTTTGTTGGGTCTCATCCGTGTGTCCTCATGGATGGGGTATACCTACGGCCGAATAGCCAAAAATGCACTTACTGGCTTACTGCTGGCCCTCGCTCCTCAGCATATGCCACTGCGGTCATTTTGGTTTCTACTCAAACATAAATACGTATTTGCATTCTTGTATTGCAGATTTGCAGCCATGTGCATTCACTCCTCACGACCTCACTACTCGGGGCTCAGCATGTACCACTGTATTGCGGTCATGTGCATTCACAGGACCATCGCACTTGTCACAGTGCCCATTTTTCCATTTCCATTTTTCTATTTTTTCTTCTCAGATGTCTGAATATGATTTTTTTTTTGCTTCGTTCCTCATGCGCTTTTTTTTTGCGAGAGCGTACAAATGGCAGCAAGTGCGAGGATGCAGAAAACAATTCCTGTGTGTGCAGGGAAAATGACAGGGGACTGCAGCCTGCAGAAAACATCCCAAAAAAGAGTGCAGAATACTTCTGCGTGCGGTTTTTCCTAAACAAGGCGTTTCTTTTTTCCTTTTCAGCTCACACAGTTGTTCGATCAGCGCCAAAAATATAATTCAGTTAGAGAGGAAAAGCACAGATTTGGCGTGCAGGCTGCAAGGGTTTTTTGATCTTTTGTTGGCCTGATAGACATTCTTTATTCCACGAATTCTGGACATGTCAGTTTCCAACACTGCTGAGCATTCATTTCCCAACTAACACACAAGTAGTATAGGAACAAATCAACTTTCCAGGATAACACTCGAGTTCAGTGGGTCTACTCAAGCTTGGATTAAAACTTTTTAAATAGAAAAGGAAAATAGAGAGAAGAAAAATGGATTAACACTTTTTTAACAGAAAAGAAAACAACAGATGACTTCGACTCTGTCAAATGGGAATTCATCATCGACCTCTTGCAACGAAAGGGCTTCCCTTGCAAATTCCGTGATTGGATTGCCGCTCTGCTTTGTTCCTCACGTTTCCCGCTCACTGGTATGCCCGGAACTCCCATCAAATATGGTCAAACATGGTCGCGGATTCTTGCTATTTCGTCCTCGCAATTGATCTGCTTCACCAAATATTTGACCTGGCAACTAGGAAGGGCCTCCTTCATAAGATTTGAGGACGAGTTGCTATGATGAGAACCTCCTTATACGCGGATGACGCGGACTTTTTCATGGCCCCTATCAAGAGACACATCGACAACCTCTCCGCCATTTTGAAGAGCTTCGGTGATGTCATGGGTGTATGCACCAACTTTCACAAGAGCTCGGTTGTGCCCATCCGGTGCTCCAACATTGACTTGGATCATGTCCTCGGTGGTGTTCCGGTGTCTAGAGCCACCTTCCAGATGAAATACCTGGGCCTCCACTCTCGGTCTGGCAGCTCAAGACTGGAGATTGTTGGAAATATGCCCTAGAGGCAATAATAAAATGGTTATTATTATATTTCTTTGTTCATGATAATTGTCTATTGTTCATGCTATAATTGTGTTATCCGGAAATCGTAATATATGTGTGAATACATAGACCACAACACGTCCCTAGTGAGCCTCTAGTTGACTAGCTCGTTGACCAAAAGATAGTCATGGTTTCCTGACTATGGACATTGGATGTCATTGATAACGGGATCACATCATTAGGAGAATGATGTGATGGACAAGACCCAATCCTAAGCATAGCTCAAAGATCGTATAGTTCGTTTGCTGTAGCTTTTCCGAATGTCAAGTATCATTTTCTTAGACCATGAGATTCTGCAACTCCCGGATACCGTAGGAGTGCCTTGGGTGTGCCAAACGTCACAACGTAACTGGGTGACTATAAAGGTACATTACAGGTATCTCCGAAAGTATCTGTTGGGTTGGCACGAATCGAGACTGGGATTTGTCACTCCTATGACGGAGAGGTATCTCTGGGCCCACTCGGTAATGCATCATCATAATGAGCTCAATGTGACCAAGTGGTTGATCACGGGATCATGCATTACGACATGAGTAAAGTGACTTGCCGGTAACGAGATTGAAAGAGGTATTGGGATACCGACGATGGAGTCTCGGGCAAGTAACGTACCGATTGACAAAGGGAATTGTATACGGATTGATTGAATCCTCGACATCGTGGTTCATCCGATGAGATCATCGTGGAGCATGTGGGAGCCAACATGGGTATCTAGATCCCGCTGTTGGTTATTGACCGGAGAGGCGTCTCGGTCATGTCTGCATGTCTCCCGAACCCGTAGGGTCTACACACTTAAGGTTCGGTGACGCTAGGGTTGTAGAGATATTAGTATGCAGTAACCCGAAAGTTGTTCGGAGTCCCGGATGAGATCCTTGACGTCACGAGGAGTTCCGGAATGGTCCGGAGGTAAAGATTTATATATAGGAAGTCAAGTTTTGGCCATCGGGAAGGTTTCGGGGGTTACCAGTATTGTACCGGGACCACCGGAAGGGTCCTGGGGGTCCACCGGGTGGGGCCACCTATCCCGGAGGGCCCCATGGGCTGAATTGGGTGGGGAACCAGCCCCTAGTGGGCTGGTGCGCCCCCCCTTGGGCCTGCCCTGCGCCTAGGGTTGGGAAACCCTAGGGGTGGGGGCGCCCCCCATTTGGCTTGGGGGGAAGCCACCCTTGGCCGACGCCCCCTTGGAGATCCATCTCCCTAGGGCCGGCGCCCCCCAAGGCCCCTATATAAAGAAGGGGGGAGGGAGCGCAGCCGCACCCCCTTGCTCTTGGCGCCTCCATCTCCCTCCGTAACACCTCTCCTCCCCGCTTGCGCTTGGCAAAGCCCTGCCGGGATCCTGCTGCATCCACCACCACGCCGTCGTGCTGCTGGATCTTCATCAACCTCTCCTTCCCCCTTGCTAGATCAAGAAGAAGGAGACGTCTTCCTAACCATACGTGTGTTGAACGCGGAGGTGCCGTCCGTTCGGCACTAGGTCATCGGTGATTTGAATCACGTCGAGTACGACTCCATCAACCCCGTTCTCTTGAACGCTTCCGCGCGCGATCTACAAGGGTATGTAGATGCACTCCTCTCTCCCTCGTTGCTAGATGACTCCATAGATTGATCTTGGTGATGCGTAGAAAATTTTAAAATTCTGCTACGTTCCCCAACAGTGGCATCATGAGCTAGGTCTATGCGTAGTTACTATGCACGAGTAGAACACAAAGCAGTTGTGGGCGTCGATATTGTCAATTTGCTTGCCGTTACTAGTCTTATCTTGATTCGGCAGCATCGTGGGATGAAGCGGCCCGGACCGACCTTACACATACGCTTACGTGAGACTGGTTCCACCGACTGACATGCACTAGTTGCATAAGGTGGCTGGCGGGTGTCTGTCTCTCCCACTTTAGTCGGATCGGATTCGATGAACAGGGTCCTTATGAAGGGTAAATAGAAATTGGCAATTCACGTTGTGGTTTTGGCGTAGGTAAGAAACGTTCTTGCTAGAAACCTATAGCAGCCACGTAAAAACTTGCAACAACAATTAGAGGACGTCTAACTTGTTTTTGCAGCAAGTGTTTTGTGATGTGATATGGCCAAAGGATGTGATGAATGATATATGTGATGTATGAGATGATCATGTTCTTGTAATAGGAATCACGACTTGCATGTCGATGAGTATGACAACCGGCAGGAGCCATAGGAGTTGTCTTTATTTATTTATGACATGCGTGTCAACATAAACATCATGTAATTACTTTACTTTATTGCTAAAGCGTTAGCCATAGTAGTAGAAGTAATAGATGACGAGACAACTTCAAGAAGACACGATGATGGAGATCATGATGATGGAGATCATGGTGTCATGCCGGTGACAACGATGATCATGGAGCCCCGAAGATGGAGATCAAAAGGAGAAAATGATATTGGCCATATCATGTCACTATTTGATTGCATGTGATGTTTATCATGTTTTACATCTTATTTGCTTAGAACGACGGTAGCTTAAATAAGATGATCCCTCGCAATAATTTCAAGAAAGTGTTCCCCCTAACTGTGCACCGTTGCGAAGGTTCGTTGTTTCGAAGCACCACGTGATGATCGGGTGTGATAGATTCTAACGTTCGAATACAACGGGTGTAAGCCAGATTTACACACGCAATACACTTAGGTTGACTTGACGAGCCTAGCATGTACAGACATGGCCTCGGAACACGGAAGACCGAAAGGTCGAGCATGAGTCGTATAGAAGATAGGATCAACATGAAGATGTTCACCGATGTTGGCTAGTCCGTCTCACGTGATGATCGGACACGGCCTAGTTAACTCGGATCATGTTTCACTTAGATGACTGGAGGGATGTCTATCTGAGTGTGAGTTCATTGAGTAATTTGATTAGATGAACTTAATTATCATGAACTTAGTCTAAAATCTTTACAATATGTCTTGTAGATCAAATGGCCCACGTTGTCCTCAACTTCAACGCGTTCCTAGAGAAAACCAAGCTGAAAGACGATGGCATCAACTATACGGACTGGGTCCGGAACCTGAGGATCATCCTCATAGCTGCCAAGAAAGATTATGTCCTAGAAGCACCGCTAGGTGACACACCTGTCCCACAGAACCAAGATGTTATGAACGCTTGGCAGTCACGTGCTGATGATTACTCACTCGTTCAGTGCGGCATGCTTTACAGCTTAGAACCGGGGCTCCAAAAGCGTTTTGAGAGACACGGAGCATATGAGATGTTCGAAGAGCTGAAAATGGTTTTTCAAGCTCATGCCCGGGTTGAGAGATATGAAGTCTCCGACAAGTTCTTCAGCTGTAAGATGGAGGAAAATAGTTCTGTCAGTGAGCACATACTCAGAATGTCTGGGTTGCATAACCGCTTGACTCAGCTGGGAGTTAATCTCCCGGATGACGCGGTCATTGACAGAATCCTTCAGTCGCTTCCACCGAGCTACAAGAGCTTTGTGATGAACCTCAATATGCAGGGGATGGAAAAGACCATTCCCGAGGTGTATTCAATGCTGAAATCAGCAGAGGTGGAAATCAAAAAGGAACATCAAGTGTTGATGGTGAATAAAACCACTAAGTTCAAGAAAGGCAAGGGTAAGAAGAACTTCAAGAAGGACGGCAAGGGAGTTGCCGCGCCCGGTAAGCAAGCTGCCGGGAAGAAGCCAAAGAATGGACCCAAGCCCGAGACTGAGTGTTTTTATTGCAAGGGAAGTGGTCACTGGAAGCGGAACTGCCCCAAATACTTAGCGGACAAGAAGGCCGGCAACACTAAAGGTATATGTGATATACATGTAATTGATGTGTACCTTACCAGTACTCGTAGTAGCTCCTGGGTATTTGATACCGGTGCGGTTGCTCACATTTGTAACTCAAAGCAGGAGCTGCGGAATAAGCGGAGACTGGCGAAGGACGAGGTGACGATGCGCGTCGGGAATGGTTCCAAGGTCAATGTGATCGCCGTCGGCACGCTGCCTCTACATTTACCTACGGGATTAGTTTTAAACCTCAATAATTGTTATTTAGTGCCAGCTTTGAGCATGAACATTGTATCAGGATCTCGTTTAATTCGAGATGGCTACTCATTTAAATCCGAGAATAATGGTTGTTCTATTTATATGAGAGATATGTTTTATGGTCATGCTCCGATGGTGAATGGTTTATTCTTAATGAATCTCGAGCGTAATGCCACACATATTCATAGTGTGAATAACAAAAGATGTAAGGTTGATAATGATAGTCCCACATACTTGTGGCACTGCCGCCTTGGTCACATAGGTGTCAAACGCATGAAGAAGCTCCATGCAGATGGACTTTTAGAGTCTCTTGATTATGAATCATCTGACACATGCGAACCATGCCTCATGGGTAAAATGACCAAGACTCCGTTCTTAGGAACAATGGAGCGAGCAACCAACTTATTGGAAATCATACATACTGATGTGTGCGGTCCAATGAGTGTTGAGGCTCGTGGTGGCTATCGTTATGTTCTCACCCTCACTGATGACTTGAGTAGATATGGGTATGTCTACTTAATGTAACACAAGTCTGAGACCTTTGAAAAGTTTAAGGAATTTCAGAGTGAGGTTGAGAATCAACGTGACAAGAAAATCAAGTTCTTGCGATCAGATCGTGGGGGAAAATACTTGAGTCACGAATTTGGCACACACTTAAGACAATGTGGAATAGTTTCACAACTCACGCCGCCTGGAACACCTCAGCGTAATGGTGTGTCCGAACGTCATAATCGCACTCTATTGGATATGGTGCGATCTATGATGTCTCTTACCGATTTACCGCTGTCATTTTGGGGCTATGCTTTAGAGACTGACGCATTCACTTTAAATAGGGCTCCGTCGAAATCCATTGAGACGACACCGTATGAATTATGGTTTGGGAAGAAACCTAAGTTGTCGTTTCTAAAAGTTTGGGGATGCGATGCTTATGTCAAGAAACTTCAACCTGAAAAGCTCGAACCCAAGTCGGAAAAATGCGTCTTCATAGGATACCCTAAAGAAACTGTTAGTTATACCTTCTACCTCAGATCCGAAGGCAAGATCTTTGTTGCCAAGAATGGGTCCTTTCTAGAGAAAGAGTTTCTTTCGAAAGAAATAAGTGGGAGGAAAGTAGAACTTGATGAAGTATTACCTCTTGAACCGGTAAGTGGCGCAGCTCAAGAAAATGTTCCTGAGGTGCCTGCACCGACTAGAGAGGAAGTTAATGATGATGATCATGAAACTTCAGATCAAGTTACTACTGAACTTCGTAGGTCCACGAGGACACGTTCCGCACGAGAGTGGTACGGCAACCCTATCTTGGAAATCATGTTGTTAGACAACGGTGAACCTTCGAACTATGAAGAAGCGATGGCGGGCCCGGATGCCGACAAATGGCAGGAAGCCATGAAATCCGAGATAGGATCCATGTATGAAAACGAAGTATGGACTTTGACTGACTTGCCCGATGATCAGCGAGCCATAGAAAATAAATGGATCTTTAAGAAGAAGACAGACGCGGATGGTAATGTGACCATCTATAAAGCTCGGCTTGTCGCTAAGGGTTATCGACAAGTTCAAGGGGTTGACTACGATGAGACTTTCTCACCCGTAGAGAAGCTGAAGTCCGTCCGAATCATGTTAGCAATTGCCGCATTCTATGATTATGAGATATGGCAAATGGACGTCAAAATGGCATTCCTTAATGGTTTCCTTAAGGAAGAATTGTATATGATGCAGCCGGAAGGTTTTGTCGATCCTAAGAATGCTGACAAGGTGTGCAAGCTCCAACGCTCGATTTATGGGCTGGTGCAAGCATCTCGGAGTTGGAACATTCGTTTTGATGAGATGATCAAAGCGTTTGGGTTTACGTAGACTTATGGAGAAGGCTGCATTTACAAGAAAGTGAGTGGGAGCTCTGTAGCATTTCTCATATTGTATGTGGATGACATACTGTTGATGGGAAATGATATAGAATTCTTGGAAAGCATAAAGGCCTACTTGAACAAGTGTTTTTCAATGAAGGACCTTGGATAAGCTGCTTATATATTAGGCATCAAGATCTATAGAGATAGATCGAGACGCCTCATTGGTCTTTCACAGAGTACGTACCTTGACAAGATATTGAAGAAGTTCAAAATGGATCAGTCAAAGAAGGGGTTCTTGCCTGTATTGCAAGGTACGAGATTGAGCACGGCTCAATGCCCGACCACGGCAGATGATAGAGAAAAGATGAGTGTCGTCCCCTATGCCTCGGCCATAGGGTCTATCATGTATGCTATGCTGTGTACCAGACCTGATGTAAACCTTGCCGTAAGTTTGGTAGGAAGGTACCAAAGTAATCTCGGCATGGAACACTGGACGGCGGTCAAGAATATCCCGAAGTACCTGAAAAGGACTAAGGACATGTTTCTCGTGTATGGAGGTGACGAAGAGCTCGTCGTAAAGGGTTACATCGATGCTAGCTTCGACACAGATCTGGATGACTCTAAGTCACAAACCGGATACGTGTATATTTTTAATGGTGGGGCAGTAAGCTGGTGCAGTTGCAAGCAAAGCGTTGTGGCGGGATCTACATGTGAAGCGGAGTAAATGGCAGCCTCGGAGGCAGCAAAAGAAGCAGTCTGGGTGAAGGAGTTCATTACCGACCTAGGAGTCATACCCAATGCGTCGGGCCCGATGACTATCTTCTGTGACAACACTGGAGCTATTGCCCTTGCCAAGGAGCCCAGGTTTCACAGGAAGACCAGGCATATCAAGCGTCGCTTCAACTCCATTCGTGAAAGTGTTCAAAATGGAGACATAGAGATTTGTAAAGTACATACGGACCTGAATGTGGCAGATCCGTTGACTAAACCTCTCCCTAGAGCAAAACATGATCAACACCAGAACTGCATGGGTGTTTGATTCATCACAATGTAACTAGAATATTGACTCTAGTGCAAGTGGGAGACTGTTGGAAATATGCCCTAGAGGCAATAATAAAATGGTTATTATTATATTTCTTTGTTCATGATAATTGTCTATTGTTCATGCTATAATTGTGTTATCCGGAAATCGTAATACATATGTGAATACATAGACCACAACACGTCCCTAGTGAGCCTCTAGTTGACTAGGTCGTTGATCAAAAGATAGTCATGGTTTCCTGACTATGGACATTGGATGTCATTGATAACGGGATCACATCATTAGGAGAATGATGTGATGGACAAGACCCAATCCTAAGCATAGCTCAAAGATCGTATAGTTCGTTTGTTGTAGCTTTTCCGAATGTCAAGTATCATTTCCTTAGACCATGAGATTGTGCAACTCCCGGATACCGTAGGAGTGCCTTGGGTGTGCCAAACGTCACAACTTAACTGGGTGACTATAAAGGTACATTACAGGTATCTCCGAAAGTATCTGTTGGGTTGGCATGAATCGAGACTGGGTAATTCTGCTCCAGTGGCTGTTCCCCTTATTACAGAAGCACTTAGTCTCGGGTTTGGGTTCAACCTTGGGTTTCTTCACTAGAGCAGCAGCTGAATTGTCGTTTCATGAAGTATCCCTTCGTACCCTTGCCCTTCTTGAAACTAGTGGTTTCACCAACCATCAACAATTGATGCTCCTTCTTGATTTCTACTTTTGTGGTGTCAAACATCGTGAATATCTCAAGGATCATCATATATGTCCCTGATATATTATAGTTCATCACGAAGCTCTAGCAGCTTGGTGGTAATGACTTTGGAGAAACATCACTTTCTCATCTGGAAGATCAACTCCCACTCGATTCAAATGATTGTTGTACTCAGACAATCAGAGCACAAGCTCAACAATTGAGCTTTTCTCCCTTAGTTTGCAGGCTAAGAAAATCGTCGGAGGTCTTATACCTCTTGACATGGGCACGAGCCTGAAATCCCAATTTCAGCCCTCGAAACATCTCATATGTTTCGCGATGTTTCAAAATGTCTTCGATGCCTCAACTCTAAACCGTTTAACTGAACTATCACGTAGTTATCAAAATGTGTATGTCAGATGTTCGCAACATCCACAGACAACGTTCGAGGTTCAGCACACTGAGCGGTGCATTAAGGACATAAGCCTTCTATGAAGAAATGAGGACAATCCCCAGTTTACGGACCTAGTCCGCATAATTGCTACTATCAACTTTCAACTAAATTTTCTCTAGGAACATAACTAAACAGTAGAACTAAAGCGCGAGCTACGACATAACCTGCGAAGACCTTTTGACTATGTTCAGGATAATTAAGTTCATCTTATGAACTCCCACTCAGATAGACATCCCTCTAGTCATCTAAGTGATTACATGATCCGAGTCAACTAGGCCGTGTCCGATCATCACGTGAGACGGACTAGTCATCATCGGTGAACATCTTCATGTTGATCGTATCTACCATACGACTCATGCTCGACCTTTCGGTCTCTTGTGTTCCGAGGCCATGTCTGTACATGCTAGGCTCGTCAAGTCAACCTAAGTGTTTCGCGTGTGTAAATCTGTCTTACACCCGTTGTATGTGAACGTTAGAATCTATCACACCCGATCATCACGTAGTGCTTCGAAACAACGAACTGTCGCAACGGTGCACAGTTAGGGGGAACACTTTCTTGAAATTATTATGAGGGATCATCTTATTTACTACCGTCGTTCTAAGTAAACAAGATGCATAAACATGATAAATATCACATGCAATCAAATAATAGTGACATGATATGGCCAATATCATATAGCTCCTTTGATCTCCATCTTGGGGCTCCATGATCATCTTGTCACCGGCATGACACCATGATCTCCATCATTGTGTCTCCATGAAGTTGTCTCGCCAACTTATTACTTCTACTACTATGGCTACCGGTTAGCAATAAAGTAAAGTAATTACATGGCGTTGTTCAATGACACGCATGTCATACAATAAATAAAGACAACTTCTATGGCTCCTGCTGGTTGTCATACTCATCGACATGCAAGTCGTGATTCCTATTACAAGAACATGATCAATCTCATACATCATGGTTCATCCGATGAGATCATCGTGGAGCATGTGGGAGCCAACATGGGTATCCAGATCCCGCTGTTGGTTATTGACCGGAGAGGCGTCTCGGTCATGTCTGCATGTCTCCCGAACCCGTAAGGTCTACACACTTAAGGTTCGGTGACGCTAGGGTTGTAGAGATATTAGTATGCAGTAACCCAAAAGTTGTTCGGAGTTCCGGATGAGATCCCAGACGTCACGAGGAGTTCCGGAATGGTCCGGAGGTAAAGATTTATATATGGGAAGTCAAGTTTTGGCCATCGGAAATGTTTCGGGGGTTACCGGTATTGTACCGGGACCACCGGAAGGGTCCCGGGGGTCCACCGGGTGGGGCCACCTATCCCGGAGGGCCCCATAGGCTGAATTGGGTGGGGAACCAGCCCCTAGTGGGCTGGTGCGCCCCCCTTTGGGCCTGCCCTGCGCCTAGGGTTGGGAAACCCTAGGGGTGGGGGCGTCCCCCACTTGGCTTGGGGGGAAGCCACCCTTGGCCGCCGCCCCCTTGGAGATCCATCTCCCTAGGGCCGGCGCCCCCCCAAGGCCCCTATATAAAGAAGGGGGGAGGGAGGGCAGCTGCACCCCCTTGCTCTTGGCGCCTCCCTCTCCCTCCGTAACACCTCTTCTCCCCGCTTGCGCTTGGCGAAGCCCTGCCGGGATCCTGCTGCATCCACCACCACCCCGTCGTGCTGCTGGATCTTCATCAACCTCTCCTTCCCCCTTGCTGGATCAAGAAGAAGGAGATGTCTTCCTAACCGTACGTGTGTTGAACGCCGAGGTGCCGTCCGTTCGGCACTAGGTCATCGGTGATTTGAATCACGCCGAGTACGACTCCATCAACCCCGTTCTCTTGAACGCTTCCGTGCGCGATCTACAAGGGTATGTAGATGCACTCCTCTCTCCCTCGTTGCTAGATGAATCCATAGATTTATCTTGGTGATGCGTAGAAAATTTTAAGATTCTGCTACGTTCCCCAACAGAGATTTCCATGTTGGGGAACGTAGTAATTTCAAAAAATTTCCTACGCACACACAAGATCATGGTGATGCATAGCAACGAGAGGGGAGAGTGTTGTCTACGTACCCTCGTAGACCGATAGCGGAAGTGTTATGACAACGCGGTTGATGTAGTCGTACGTCTTCACGGCCCGACCGATCAAGCACCGAAACTACGGCACCTTCGAGTTTTAGCACACGTTCAGCTCGATGACGATTCCCGGACTCCGATCCAGCAAAGTGTCGGAGAAGAGTTCCGCCATCACGACGGCGTGGTGACGATCTTGATGTTCTACCGTCGCAGGGTTTCGCCTAAGCACCGCTACAATATTATCGAGGAGTATGGTGGAGGGGGGCACCGCACACGGCTAAGAGAACGATCATGAAGATCAACTTGTGTGTCTAGAGGTGCCCCCCTGCCCCCGTATATAAAGGAGCAAGGGGGGAGGAGGCCGGCCCTAGGAGGGGCGCACCAGGGGAGTAGGATTCCTACTCCTAGTTGGAGTAGGTTTCCTCCTTTCCTAGTCCAACTAGGAGAAGGGGGGAAAGGGGGGAAGAGGGGAAGGAAGGGAGAGAGGGGCTGCGCCCCAAACCCCTTGTCCAATTCGGACTGGGTTTGGGAGGGGCGCGCGCCACCTCCTAGTCCTTCCCACTAAGGCCCATTAAGGCCCATTGCTTCTTCCTCGTATTCCCGTAACTCCCCGGTACCTCCGAAAATACCCGAATCACTCGGAACCTTTCCGATTTCCGAATATAGTCGTCCAATATATCGATCTTTACGTCTCAACCATTTCGAGACTCCTCGTCATGTCCCCGATCTCATCCGGGACTTCGAACTCCTTCGGTACATCAAAACTCATAATATAACTATCATCGAAACCTTAAGCGTGCGGACCCTACGGGTTCGAGAAGAATGTAGACATGACTGAGATATGTCTCTGGTCAATAACCAATAGCGGAACCTGGATGCTCATATTGGCTCCCACATATTCTACGAGATCGGTCAGACCGCATAACAACATACGGTGTTCCCTTTGTCATCGGTATGTTGCTTGCCCGAGATTCAACCGTCGGTATCTTAATACCTAGTTCAATATCGTTACCGGCAAGTCTCTTTAATCGTTTCGTAATACATCATCTCACAACTAACTCATTAGTTGCAATGCTTGCAAGGCTTATGTGTGTGCATTACCGAGAGGGCCCAGAGATACCTCTTCGACAATCGGAGTGACAAATCCTAATCTCGAAATACGCCAACCCAACATGTACCTTTGGAGACACCTGTAGAGCTCCTTTATAATCACCCAGTTACGTTGTGACGTTTGGTAGCACACAAAGTGTTCCTTCGGCAAACGGGAGTTGCATAATCTCATAGTCATAGGAACATGTATAAGTCATGAAGAAAGCAATAGCAACATACTAAACGATCGGGTGCTAAGCTAATGGAATGGGTCATGTCAATCACATCATTCTTCTAATGATGTGATCCCGTTAATCAAATAACAACTCTTTTGTTCATGGTTAGGAAACATAACCATCTTCGATTAACGAGCTAGTCAAGTAGAGGCATACTAGTGACACTCTGTTTGTCTATGTATTCACACATGTATTATGTTTCCGGTTAATACAATTCTAGCATGAATAATAAACATTTATCATGATATAAGGAAATAAATAATAACTTTATTACTGCCTCTAGGGCATATTTCCTTCAGTCTCCCACTTGCACTAGAGTCAATAATCTAGTTCACATCGCCATGTGATTCAACACTAATAGTTCACATCACCATGTGATTAACACCCATAGTTCACATCGTCATGTGACCTATACCCAAAGGGTTTACTAGAGTCAGTAATCTAGTTCACATCGTTTATGTGATTAACACCCAAAGATTACTAAGGTGTGATCATGTTTTGCTTGTGAGATAATTTTAGTCAACGGGTCTGTCACATACAGATCCGTAAGTATTTTGCGAATTCTATGTCTACAATGCTCTGCACGGAGCTACTCTAGCTAATTGCTCCCACTTTCAATATGTATCTAGATCGATGTTAGGGAACGTAGCAATAATTCAAAATTTTCTACGTACCACCAAGATCAATCTATGGAGTCATCTAGCAAGGAGGGAGGAGTGGATCTACATACCCTTGTAGATCGCGCGCAGAAGCGTTCAAGAGAACATGGATGATGGAGTCGTACTCGTCGTGATCCAAATCACCGATGATCCTAGCGCCGAACGGACGGCACCTCCGCGTTCAACACACGTACGGAGCAGCGACGTCTCCTCCTTCTTGATCCAGCAAGGGGGGAGGAGAGGTTGATGGAGATCCAGCAGCACGACGGCGTGGTGGTGGAAGTAGCGGGATTCCAACAGGGCTTCGCCAAGCGCTGCGGGAGGAGGGAGATGTGTCATGGGAGGGAGAGGGAGGCGCCAGGGCTTAGGTGAGGCTGCCCTCCCTTCCCCCCACTATATATAGGGCCAAGGGAGAGGGGGGGGCGCAGCCTTGGCCCTTCCTCCAAGGAAGGGTGCGGCCAGGGAGGAGTCCATCCTCCCCAAGGCACCTAGGAGGTGCCTTCCCCCTTTAGGACTCTTCCTTTCCCTTATCTCTTGGCGCATGGGCCTCTTGGGGCTGGTGCCCTTGGCCCATATAGGCCAAGGTGCACACCCCTACAGCCCATGTGCCCCCCCGGGGCAGGTGGACCCCCTTGGTGGACCCCCGGACCCCTTTCGGCACTCCCGGTACAATACCGATAATGCGCGAAACTTTTCCAGCGACCAAAACAAGACTTCCCATATATAAATCTTTACCTCCGGACCATTCCGGAACTCCTCGTGACGTCCGGGATCTCATCCGGGACTCCGAACAACTTTCGGGTTACCGCATACTTATATCTCTATAACCCTAGCGTCACCGAACCTTAAGTGTGTAGACCCTACGGGTTCGGGAGACACGTAGACATGACCGAGACGACTCTCCGACCAATAACCAACAGCGGGATCTGGATACCCATGTTGGCTCCCACATGCTCCTTGATGATCTTATCGGATGAACCATGATGTTAAGGACTTAATCAATCCCGTATACAATTCCCTTTGTCTATCGGTACAATACTTGCCCGAGATTCGATTGTCGGTATCCCGATACCTTGTTCAATCTCGTTACCGGCAAGTCTCTTTACTCGTTCCGTAACACATCATCCCGTGATCAACTCCTTGATCACATTGTGCACATTATGATGATGTCCTACCGAGTGGGCCCAGAGATACCTCTCCGTCACACGGAGTGACAAATCCCAGTCTCAATTCGTGCCAACCCAACAGACACTTTCGGAGATACCCGTAGTGCACCTTTATAGTCACCCAGTTACGTTGTGACGTTTGGCACACCCAAAGTATTCCTACGGTATCCGGGAGTTGCACAATCTCATGGTCTAAGGAAATGATACTTGACATTAGAAAAGCTTTAGCGAACGAACTACACGATCTTTGTGCTAGGCTTAGGATTGGGTCTTGTCCATCACATCGTTCTCCTAATGATGTGATCCCGTTATCAATGACATCCAATGTCCATGGTCAGGAAACCGTAACCATCTATTGATCAACGAGCTAGTCAACTAGAGGCTTACTAGGGACATGGTGTTGTCTATGTATCCACACATGTATCTGAGTTTCCTATTAATACAATTCTAGCATGGATAATAAATGATTATCATGAACAAGGAAATATAATAATAACTAATTTATTATTGCCTCTAGGGCATATTTCCAACAGTCTCCCACTTGCACTAGAGTCAATAATCCAGTTCACATCGATATGTGATTAACACTCAAGGTCACATCCCCATGTGACTAACACCCAAAGAGTTTACTAGAGTCAATAATCTAGTTCACATCACCATGTGATTAACACTCGATGAGTTCTGGGTTTGATCATGTTATGCTTGTGAGAGATGTTATAGTCAACGGGTCCGAATCTTTCAGATCCGTATGTACTTTGCAAATCTCTATGTCATCTCCCAGATGCAGCTACCACGTTCTACTTGGAGCTATTCCAAATGGTTGCTCCACTATACGTATCCAGTTTGCTACTCAGAGTCATTCGGATAGGTGTTAAAGCTTGCATCGATGTAACCCTTTACGCCGAACTCTTTATCACTTCCATAATCGAGAAACATGTCCTTATTACTCCAAGGACAATTTTTGACCGCTATCTAGTGATCCACTCCTGGATCACCTTTGTACCCTCTTGCCAGACATGTGGCAAGGCACACATCAGGTGCGGTACTTAGCATGGCATACCGTATAGAGCCTATGACAAAAGCATAGGGGACGACATTCGTCCTTTCTCTTTCTTCTGCCGTGGTCGAGCTTTAAGTCTTAACTTCATACCTTACAACTCAGGCAAGAACTCCTTCTTTGACTGATCCATCTTGAACACCTTCAAGATCATGTCAAGGTATGTGCTCATTTGAAAGTACCATTAAGCGTTTTGATCTATCCTTATAGATTTTGATGCTCAATGTTCAAGTAGCTTAATCCAGGCTTTCCATTGAAAAACACTTTCCAAATAACCCTATATGCTTTCCAGAAATTCTACATCATTTCTGATCCATAATATGTTAACAACATATATTCATCAGAAATTCTATAGTGCTCCCACTCACTTCTTTGGAAATACAAGTTTCTCATAAACTTTGTATACACCCAAAATCTTTGATCATCTCATCAAAGCATACATTCCAATTCCGAGATGCTTACTCCAGTCCTTAGAAGGATTGCTGGAGTTTTGCATACTTATTAGCATCTTTCAAGATTGACAAAACCTTCCAGTTGTATCACATACAACCTTTCCTCAAGAAAATCGTCGAGGAAACAATGTTTTGACATCCTATCTGCAAGATTTCATAAATAATGTAGTAATCACTAATATAATTCCAACAGACTCTTAGCATCGCTATGAGTGAGAAAGTCTCACCGTAGTCAACTCCTTGAACTTGTCGGGAAACTTCTTAACGACAAGTCGAGCTTTCTTAATGGTGACATTTACCATCATTGTCCGTCTTCCTTTTAAAATCCATCTGCACTCAACAGCCTTACGACCATCGAGCTGTTCTGCCAAAGTCTACACTTTGTTTTCATACATGGATCCTCTCTCGGATTTTATGGCCTCGAGCCATTTATCAGAATCCGGGCCCACCATCGCTTCTCCATAGCTCGTAGGTTCATTTTTGTCTAGCAACATGACTTCCAAGACAGGATTACGTACCACTCTGAAGTAGTACGCATCCTTGTCATCCCACGAGGTTTGGTAGTGACTTGATCTGAAGTTTCATGATCACTATCATAAGCTTCCACTTCAATTGGTGTAGGTGCCACAGGAACAACTTCCTATGCCCTGCCACACACTAGTTGAAGAGACGGTTCAATAACCTCATCAAGTCTCCACCATCCTCCCACTCAATTCTTTCGAGAGAAACTTTTCCTCGAGAAAGGAACCGATTCCAGAAACAATCCCTTATTGCTTTCGGATCTGAGACATGAGGTATACCCAACTGTTTTGGGTGTCCTATGAAGATGCATTTATCCGCTTTGGGTTCGAGCTTATCAGCCTGAAACTTTTCCACATAAGCGTCGCAGCCCCAAACTTTTAAGAAATGACAGCTTAGGTTTCCCTAAACCATAGTTCATACGGTGTCATCTCATCGGAATTACGTGGTGCCCCTTTTAAAGTGAATGTGGTTGTCTCTAATGCCTAACCCATAAACTATTGTGGTAATTCGATAAGAGACATCATGGTATGCATCATATCCAATAGGGTGCAGTTATGATGTTCGGACACACCATCACACTATGGTGTTCCAGGCTGTATTAGTTGTGAAACAATTTCCACAATGTCTTAATTCTGTGCCAAACTCGTAATTCAGATATTCATCTCTGTGATCATATCATAGATCTTTTATCCTCTTGTCACGACGATCTTTCAACTTCACCCTGAAATTACTTGAACCTTTCAATAATTCAGACTCGTGATTCATCAAGTAAATATACTCAACATCTACTCAAATCATCTGTGAAGTAAGAACATAACGATATCCACTACACGCCTCAGCACTCATTGGACTGCACACATCAAAATGTATTACTTTCAACAAGTTACTTTCTAGTTCCATTTTACTGAAAACGAGGCTTTCAGTCATCTTGCCCATGTGGTATGATTTGCATGTCTCAAGTGATTCAAAATCAAGTGAGTCCAAACGATCCATCTGTATAGAGTTTCTTCATGCATATCTACCAAAAAACATGGTTCGCATGTCTCAATCCTTTCAAAAATGAGTGAGTCCAAAGATCCATCAACATGGAGCTTCTTCATGCGTTTTATACCGATATGACTTAAGTGGCAGTGCCACAAGTAGGTGGTACTATCATTACTATCTTATATCTTTTGGCATGAACATGTGTATCACTGATCGAGATTCAATGAACCATTCATTTTAGGTGCAAGACCATTGAAGGTATTATTCAAATAAACAGAGTAACCGTTATTCTCCTTAAATGAATAACCGTATTGCGATAGACATAATCCAATCATGTCTATGCTCAACGCAAACACCAATCTCGATGGTAGAGGGAGCGTGCGATGCTTGATCATATCAACATTGGAAACACTTCCAACACATATCGTCAGCTCACCTTTAGCTAGTCTTCGTTTATTCCGTAGCTTTTATTTCGAGTTACTAACACTTAGCAACCGAACCGGTATCTAATACCCTGGTGCTACTAGGAGTACTAGTAAAGTACACATCAACACAATGTATATCCAATATACTTCTATCGACCTTGCCAGCCTTCTCATCTACCAAGTATCTAGGGTAATTCTGCTCCAGTGGCTGTTCCCCTTATTACAGAAGCACTTAGTCTCGGGTTTGGGTTCAACCTTGGGTTTCTTCACTAGAGCAGCAGCTGAATTGTCGTTTCATGAAGTATCCCTTCGTGCCCTTGCCCTTCTTGAAACTAGTGGTTTCACCAACCATCAACAATTGATGCTCCTTCTTGATTTCTACTTTTGTGGTGTCAAACATCGCGAATATCTCAAGGATCATCATATATGTCCCTGATATATTATAGTTCATCACGAAGCTCTAGCAGCTTGGTGGTAATGACTTTGGAGAAACATCACTTTCTCATCTGGAAGATCAACTCCCACTCGATTCAAATGATTGTTGTACTCAGACAATCAGAGCACAAGCTCAACAATTGAGCTTTTCTCCCTTAGTTTGCAGGCTAAGAAAATCGTCGGAGGTCTTATACCTCTTGACATGGGCACGAGCCTGAAATCCCAATTTCAGCCCTCGAAACATCTCATATGTTTCGCGATGTTTCAAAATGTCTTCGATGCCTCAACTCTAAACCGTTTAACTGAACTATCACGTAGTTATCAAAATGTGTATGTCAGATGTTCGCAACATCCACAGACAACGTTCGAGGTTCAGCACACTGAGCGGTGCATTAAGGACATAAGCCTTCTATGAAGAAATGAGGACAATCCCCAGTTTACGGACCTAGTCCGCATAATTGCTACTATCAACTTTCAACTAAATTTTCTCTAGGAACATAACTAAACAGTAGAACCAAAGCGCGAGCTACGACATAACTTGCGAAGACCTTTTGACTATGTTCAGGATAATTAAGTTCATCTTATGAACTCCCACTCAGATAGACATCCCTCTAGTCATCTAAGTGATTACATGATCCGAGTCAACTAGGCCGTGTCCGATCATCACGTGAGACGGACTAGTCATCATCGGTGAACATCTTCATGTTGATCGTATCTACCATACGACTCATGCTCGACCTTTCGGTCTCTTGTGTTCCGAGGCCATGTCTGTACATGCTAGGCTCGTCAAGTCAACCTAAGTGTTTCGCGTGTGTAAATCTGTCTTACACCCGTTGTATGTGAACGTTAGAATCTATCACACCCGATCATCACGTAGTGCTTCGAAACAACGAACTGTCGCAACGGTGCACAGTTAGGGGGAACACTTTCTTGAAATTATTATGAGGGATCATCTTATTTACTACCGTCGTTCTAAGTAAACAAGATGCATAAACATGATAAATATCACATGCAATCAAATAATAGTGACATGATATGGCCAATATCATATAGCTCCTTTGATCTCCATCTTGGGGCTCCATGATCATCTTGTCACCGGCATGACACCATGATCTCCATCATTGTGTCTCCATGAAGTTGTCTCGCCAACTTATTACTTCTACTACTATGGCTACCGGTTAGCAATAAAGTAAAGTAATTACATGGCGTTGTTCAATGACACGCATGTCATACAATAAATAAAGACAACTTCTATGGCTCCTGCTGGTTGTCATACTCATCGACATGCAAGTCGTGATTCCTATTACAAGAACATGATCAATCTCATACATCACATATATCATTCATCACATCCTTTTGGCCATATCACATCACATGGCATACCCTGCAAAAACAAGTTAGACGTCCTCTAATTGTTGTTTGCATGTTTTACGTGGATGCTATGGGTTTCTAGCAAGAACGTTTCTTACCTACGCAAAACCATAACGTGATATGACAATTGCTATTTACCCTTCATAAGGACCCTTTTCATCAAATCCGATCCGACTAAAGTGGGAGAGACAGACACCCGCTAGCCACCTTATGCAACTAGTGCATGTCAGTCGGTGGAACCAGTCTCACGTAAGAGTACGTGTAAGGTCGGTCCGGGCCGCTTCATCCCACAATGCCGCCGAATCAAGATTGGACTAGTAACGGTAAGCATATTGAACAAAATCAACGCCCACAACTACTTTGTGTTCTACTCGTGCATAGAAACTACGCATAAACCTGGCTCATGATGCCACTGTTAGGGAACGTAGCAATAATTCAAAATTTTCTACGTACCACCAAGATCAATCTATGGAGTCATCTAGCAACGAGGGAGGAGTGGATCTACATACCCTTGTAGATCGCGCGCGGAAGCGTTCAAGAGAACGGGGTTGATGGAGTCGTACTCGTCGTGATCCAAATCACCGATGATCCTAGCGCCGAACGGACGGCACCTCCGCGTTCAACACACGTACGGAGAAGTGACGTCTCCTCCTTCTTGATCCAGCAAGGGGGGAGGAGAGGTTGATGGAGATCGATCAGCACGACGGCGTGGTGGTGGAAGTAGCGGGATTCCAACAGGGCTTCGCCAAGCGCTGCGGGAGGAGGGAGATGTGTCATGGGAGGGAGAGGGAGGCGCCAGAGCTTAGGTGAGGCTGCCCTCCCTTCCCCCCACTATATATAGGGCCAAGGGAAAGGGGGCGCAGCCTTGGCCCTTCCTCCAAGGAAGGGTGCGGCCAGGGAGGAGTCCATCCTCCCCAAGGCACCTAGGAGGTGCCTTCCCCCTTTAGGACTCTTCCTTTCCCTTATCTCTTGGCGCATGGGCCTCTTGGGGCTGGTGCCCTTGGCCCATATAGGCCAAGGTACACACCCCTACAGCCCATGTGGCCCCCCGGGGCAGGTGGACCCCCTTGGTGGACCCCCGGACCCCTTTCGGCACTCCCGGTACAATACCGATAATGCGCGAAACTTTTCCGGCGACCAAAACAAGACTTCCCATATATAAATCTTTACCTCCGGACCATTCCGGAACTCCTCGTGACGTCCGGGATCTCATCCGGGACTCCGAACAACTTTCGGGTTACCGCATACTTATATCTCTATAACCCTAGCGTCACTGAACCTTAAGTGTGTAGACCCTACGGGTTCGGGAGACACGTAGACATGACCGAGACGACTCTCCGGCCAATAACCAACAGCGGGATCTGGATACCCATGTTGGCTCCCACATGCTCCTCGATGATCTCATCGGATGAACCACGATGTCAAGGACTTAATCAATCCCGTATACAATTCCCTTTGTCTATCTGTACAATACTTGCCCGAGATTCGATCGTCGGTATCCCGATACCTTGTTCAATCTCGTTACCAGCAAGTCTCTTTACTCGTTCCGTAACACATCATCCCGTGATCAACTCCTTGATCACATTGTGCACATTATGGTGATGTCCTACCGAGTGGGCCCAGAGATACCTCTCCGTCACACGGAGTGACAAATCCCAGTCTCGATTCGTGCCAACCCAACAGACACTTTCGGAGATACCCGTAGTGCACCTTTATAGTCACCCAGTTACGTTGTGACGTTTGGCACACCCAAAGTATTCCTACGGTATCCGGGAGTTTCACAATCTCATGGTCTAAGGAAATGATACTTGACATTAGAAAAGCTTTAGCGAACGAACTACACGATCTTTGTGCTAGGCTTAGGATTGGGTCTTGTCCATCACATCATTCTCCTAATGATGTGATCCCGTTATCAATGACATCCAATGTCCATGGTTAGGAAACCGTAACCATCTATTGATCAACGAGCTAGTCAACTAGAGGCTTACTAGGGACATGGTGTTGTCTATGTATCCACACATGTATCTGAGTTTCCTATCAATACAATTCTAGCATGGATAATAAACGATTATCATGAACAAGGAAATATAATAATAACTAATTTATTATTGCCTCTAGGGCATATTTCCAACAATCGAGACTTAGAGTCATCCACATCTGTGTCAAAACTTGCATCGATGTAACTTTTTACGACGAATCTTTTGTCACCTCCATAATTGAGAAATATTTCCTTATTCCACTAAGGATAATTTTGACCGCTGTCCAGTGATCTACTCTTAGATCACTATTGTACTCCCTTGCTTAACACAGTGTAGGGTATACAATAGATCTGGTACAGAGCATGGCATACTTTATAGAACCTATGGCTGAGGCATAGGGAATGAATTTCATTCTCTTTCTATCTTCTGCCGTGGTCGGGCTTTGAGTCTTACTCAATTTCACACCTTGTAACACAGCCAAGAACTCTTTCTTTGACTGTCCATTTTTGAACTACTTCAAAATATTGTCAAGGTATGTACTCATTGAAAAAACTTATCAAGCGTCTTGATCTATCTCTATAGATCTTGATGCTTAATATGTAAGCAGCTTCACCGAGGTCTTTCTTTGAAAAACTTCTTTCAAAACACTCCTTTATGCTTTGCAGAATAATTCTACATTATTTCCGATCAACAATATATCATTCACATATACTTATCAGAAATGTTGTAGTGCTCCCACTCACTTTCTTGTAAATACAGGCTTCACAGCAAGTCTGTATAAAACTATATGCTTTGATCATCTCATCAAAGCGCATATTCCAACTCCGAGATGCTTGCACCAGTCCATAGATGGATCGCTGGAACTTGCACATTTTGTTAGCACCTTTAGGATTAACAAAACCTTCTGGTTGTATCATATACAACTCTTCTTTAATAAATCCATTAAGGAATGCAGTTTTGTTTATTCATTTGCCGGATTTCATAAAATGCGGCAATTGCTAACATGATTCGGACAGGCTTAAGCATAGATACGAGTGAGAAACTCTCATCGTAGTCAACCCCTTGAACTTGTCGAAAACCTTTTTGCGACAATTCTAGCTTTGTAGATAGTAACACTACTATCATCGTCCGTCTTCCTCTTGAAGATCCATTTAATCTCAATGGCTCGCCGATCATTGGGCAAGTCAATCAAAGTCCATACTTTGTTCTCATACATGGATCTCATCTCAGATTTCATGGCCTCAAGCCATTTCACGGAATCTGGGCTCATCATCGCTTTCTCATAGTTCGTAGGCTCGTCATGGTCAAGTAACATGACCTCCAGAACTGGATTACCGTACCACTCTGGTGCGGGTCTCACTCTGGTTTACCTACGAGGTTCGGTAGTAACTTGATCTGAAGTTACATGATCATCATCATTAGCTTCCTCACTAATCGGTCTAGTAGTCACAGGAACAGATTTCTGTGATGAACTACTTTCCAATAAGGGAGCAGGTACAGTTACCTCATCAAGTTCTACTTTCCTCCCACTCACTTCTTTCGAGAGAAACTCCTTCTCTAGAAAGGATCCATTCTCAGCAATGAATAACTTGCCTTCGGATCTGTGATAGAAGGTGTACCCAACAGTCTCCTTTGGGTATCCTATGAAGACATATTTCTCCGATTTGGGTTTGAGCTTATCAGGATGAAACTTTTTCATATAAGCATCACAACCCCAAACTTTAAGAAACGACAACTTTGGTTTCTTGCCAAACCACAGTTCAGATTGTGTCGTCTCAACGGACTTAGATGGTGACTTAGATGGTGCCCTTTTAAATGTGAATGCAGCTATCTTTAATGCATAACCCCAAAACGATGTTGGTAAATCTGTAAGAAACATCATAGATTGCACTATATCCAGTAAAGTACAGTTATGACGTTCGGACACACCATTATGCTGTGGTGTTCCAGGTGGCACGAATTTGTGAAACTATTCCACATAGTTTTAACTAAAGACCAAACTCGTAACTCAAATATTTGTCTCTGCGATCAGATCGTAGAAACCATATTTTTCTTTTTACGATGATTTTCCACTTCACTCTGAAATTCTTTGAACTTTTCAAATGTTTCAGACTTATGTTTCATCAAGTAGATATACCCATATATGCTCAAATCATATGTGAAGGTCAAAAAATAACGATACCCGCCACGAGCTTCAACACTCATCGGATCGCATACATCAGTATGTATTATTTCCAACAAGTCAGTTGCTCGCTCCATTGTTTCGGAGAACGGAGTCTTTAGTCATCTTGCCCATAAGGCATGGTTTGCAAGCACCAAGTGATTCATAATCAAGTGATTCCAAAACCCCATCAGCATGGAGTTTCTTCATGCGCTTTACACCAATATGACCTAAACGGCAGTGCCACAAATAAGTTGCACTATCATTATTAACTTTGCATCTTTTGGTTTCAATATTATGAATATGTGCATCACTACGATCGAGATCCAATGAACTATTTTCATTGGGTGTGTAACCATATAAGGTTTTATTCATGTAAACAGAACAACAATTTATTCTCTTACTTAAATGAATAACCGTATTATAATAAACATGATCAAATCATATTCATGCTCAACGCAAACACCAAATAACACTTATTTAGGTTCAACATTAATCCCGAAAGTATAGGGAGTGTGCGATGATGATCATATCAATCTTGAAACCACTTCCAACACACATCGTCACTTCACCGTTAACTAGTCTCTGTTTATTCTGCAACTCCCGTTTCGAGTTACTAATCTTAGCAACTGAACTAGTATCAAATACTGAGGGGTTGCTATAAACACTAGTAAAGTACACATCAATAACATGTATATAAAATATACTTATGTTCACTTTGCCATCCTTCTTATCCGCCAATCACTTGGGGTAGTCCCTTTGCAGTAGAAACACTTAGTCTCAGGCTTAGGACCAGACTTGGGCTTCTTCACTTGAGCAGCAACTTGCTTGCTGTTCTTCTTGAAGTTCCCCTTATTCCCTCTGCCATTTTCTTGAAACTAGTGGTCTTGTCTACCATCAACACTTGATGTTTTTCTCGATTTCTACCTTCGTTAATTTCAGCATTACGAAGAGCTTGGGAATCGTTTCCGTTATCCCTTGCATATCATAGTTCATCACGAAGTTCTACTAACTTGGTGATGGTGACTAGAGAATACTGTCAATCACTATTTTATCTGGAAGATTAACTCCCACTTGATTCAAGCAATTGTAGTACCCAGACAATCTGAGCACATGCTCACTAGTTGAGCGATTCTCCTCCATCTTTTAGCTATAGAACTTGTTGGAGACTTCATATCTCTCAACTCGGGTATTTGCTTGAAATATTAACTTCAACTCCTGGAACATCTCATATGGTCCATGACGTTCAAAACGTCTTTGAAGTCCCGATTCTAAGCCGTTAAGCATGGTGCACTAAACTATCAAGTAATCATCATATTGAGCTAGCCAAACGTTCATAATGTCTATATCTGCTCCTGCAATAGGTCTGTCACCTAGCGGTGCATCAAAGACATAATTCTTCTGTGCAGCAATGAGGATAAACCTCAGATCACGGATCTAATCCGCATCATTGCTACTAACATCTTTCAACACAATTTTCTCTAGGAACATATCAAAATAAACACAGGGAAGCAACAACGCGAGCTATTGATCTACAACATAATTTGCAAAATACTATCAGGACTAATTTCATGATAAATTTAAGTTCAATTTAATCATATTACTTAAGAACTCCCACTTAGATAGACATCCCTCTAATCTTCTAAGTGATCATGTGATCCATATCAACTAAACCATGTCCGATCATCACGTGAGATGGAGTAGTTTTCAATGGTGAACATCATTATGTTGATCATATATACTATATGATTCACGCTCGACCTTTCGGTCTCCAGTGTTCCGAGGCCATATCTGTATATGCTAGGCTCGTCAAGTTTAACCTGAGTATTCCGCGTGTGCAACTGTTTTGCACCCGTTGTATTTGAATGTAGAGCCTATCACACCCGATCATCACGTGGTGTCTCAGCACGAAGAACTTTCGCAACGGTGCATACTCAGGGAGAACACTTGTACCTTGATAATTAGTGAGAGATCATCTTATAAAGCTACCGTTGAGCTAAGCAAAATAAGATGTATAAAAGATAAACATCATATGCAATCAAAATATGTGACATGATATGGCCATGATCATCTTGCGCCTTTGATCTCCATCTCCAAAGTACTGTCATGATCTCTATCGTTACCGGCATGACACCATGATCTCCATCATCTTGATCTATATCAATGTGTCGTCACATGGTCGTCTCGCCAACAATTGCTCTTTGCAACTATTGCTATCGAATAGCGATAAAGTAAAGCAATTATTTGGCGCTTGCATCCTATGCAATAGAGAGACAACCATACGGATTTTGCCAGTTGTCGATAACTTCAACAAAACATGATCATCTCATACAACAATTTATATCTCATCATGCCTTGATCATATCACATCACAACATGCCCTGCAAAAACAAGTTAGACATCCTCTACTTTGTTGTTGCAAGTTTTACGTGGCTGCTACGGGCTGAGCAAGAACCGTTCTTACCTACGCATCAAAAACCACAACGATAGTTTGTCAAGTTGGTGCTGTTTTAACCTTCGCAAGGACCGGGCGTAGCCACACTCGGTTCAACTAAAGTTGGAGAAACTGACACCCGCCAGCCACCTGTGTGCAAAGCACGTCGGTAGAACCAGTCTCGCGTAAGCGTACACGTAATGTCGGTCCGGGCCGCTTCATCCAACAATACCGCCGAACCAAAGTATGATATGCTGGTAAGCAGTATGACTTATATCGCCCACAACTCACTTGTGTTCTACTCGTGCAAATAACATCAACACATAAAACCTAGGCTCGGATGCCACTGTTGGGGAACGTAGTAATTTCAAAAAAATTCCTACGCACACGCAAGATCATGGTGATGCATAGCAACGAGAGGGGAGAGTGTTGTCTACGTACCCTCGTAGACCGATAGCGGAAGCGTTATGACAACGCGGTTGATGTAGTCGTACATCTTCACGGCCCGACCGATCAAGCACCGAAACTACGGCACCTCCGAGTTTTAGCACACGTTCAGCTCGATGACGATCCCCGGACTCCGATCCAGCAAAGTGTCGGAGAAGAGTTCCGTCAGCACGACGGCGTGGTGACGATCTTGATGTTCTACCGTCGCAGGGCTTCGCCTAAGCACCGCTACAATATTATCGAGGAGTATGGTGGAGGGGGGCACCGCACACGGCTAAGAGAACGATCATGAAGATCAACTTGTGTGTCTAGAGGTGCCCCCCTGCCCCCGTATATAAAGGAGCAAGGGGGGAGGAGGCCGGCCCTAGGAGGGGCGCGCCAGGGGAGTAGGATTCCTACTCCTAGTTGGAGTAGGTTTCCTCCTTTCCTAGTCCAACTAGGAGAAGGGGGGAAAGGGGGGAAGAGGGGAAGGAAGGGAGAGAGGGGCCGCGCCCCAAACCCCTTGTCCAATTCGGACTGGGCTTGGGAGGGGCGCACGCCACCTCCTGGTCCTTCCCACTAAGGCCCATTAAGGCCCATTGCTTCTTCGTCGTATTCCCGTAACTCCCCGGTACCTCCGAAAATACCCGAATCACTCGGAACCTTTCCGATGTCCGAATATAGTCGTCCAATATATCGATCTTTACGTCTCGACCATTTCGAGACTCCTTGTCATGTCCCCGATCTCATCCGGGACTCCGAACTCCTTCGGTACATCAAAACTCATAAACTCATAATATAACTGTCATCGAAACCTTAAGCGTGCAGACCCTACGGGTTCGAGAACAATGTAGACATGACCGAGACATGTCTCTGGTCAATAACCAATAGCGGAACCTGGATGCTCATATTGGCTCCCACATATTCTACGAAGATCTTTATCGGTCAGATCGCATAACAACATACGGTGTTCCCTTTGTCATCGGTATGTTACTTGCCCGAGATTCGATCGTCGGTATCTTAATACCTAGTTCAATCTCGTTACCGGCAAGTCTCTTTACTCGTTTCGTAATACATCATCTCACAACTAACTCATTAGTTGCAATGCTTGCAAGGCTTATGTGATGTGCATTACCGAGAGGGCCCAGAGATACCTCTCCGACAATCGGAGTGACAAATCCTAATCTCGAAATACGCCAACCCAACATGTACCTTTGGAGACACCTGTAGAGCTCCTTTATAATCACCCAGTTACGTTGTGACGTTTGGTAGCACACAAAGTGTTCCTCCGGCAAACGGGAGTTGCATAATCTCATAGTCATAGGAACATGTATAAGTCATGAAGAAAGCAATAACAACATACTAAACGATCGGGTGCTAAGCTAATGGAATGGGTCATGTCAATCAGATCATTCTTCTAATGATGTGATCCCGTTAATCAAATAACAACTCTTTTGTTCATGGTTAGGAAACATAACCATCTTCGATTAACGAGCTAGTCAAGTAGAGGCATACTAGTGACACTCTGTTTGTCTATGTATTCACACATGTATTATGTTTCCGGTTAATACAATTCTAGCATGAATAATAAACATTTATCATGATATAAGGAAATAAATAATAACTTTATTATTGCCTCTAGGGCATATTTCCTCTATTCCAGTACCTTGAAGACAAGGCGGCCGACAAACTTGTCACTTCGGACGGACAAAACATCCCCACCATTGGGTGCACGACACTTGTCAAATCAGTCATTGCTTCCCAGGCAGTGTATGCCATCACGCCCCTCATCGTGCCACCGTGCTCTCTTCACAACATCAACAAATTGGAGAGGGCATTTCTCTGGTCTGGTTCGGATAAGACGACCGGTGCCAAATGTAAAGTGAATTGGAAGGTGGTCCGTCGCCCCAAGGAGTACAAAGGTCTTGGGGTTCTAGACACTGACAAGTTTGCTCAGGCCTTACGTCTTAGATGGCCTTGGTATGAATGAAAGACGCCAAACAAGCTATGGGTGGGGCTTGGGAACCCGTGCACGGAGGACGACATGGACTTCTTATATGCCTCAACGACCATCATTTGGGGCAACGGAGCCAAAACATCCTTTTGGGATTCCCCGTGGTTTTTTGGGCGGAAACCGTGGGACATTGCTCCTTTAATATACGATGCCTCCACGCGTAAGAATTGGAAAGTGCGTGAGGCCCTCGATGCAAATGCTTGGATTCTTAAGATCAATCGCAACACCGTCATTTCCGTTGCCCACATCTGCCAATTCTTCACGTTATGGATGTTGATGCATGATCTACACCTGGGTACACAAACTAACGATGTCATTATCTGCAAACATGCCAATAACGGGATCTACTCGGCGGCCATTGCATCCAAGGCACAGTTCCTCGGCTTGACGCTTTCGCCTATGGACTTTATGATCTGGAAGGCTTGGGATCCTCCCAAGATTAAATTCTTCGCTTGGTTTGCTATCCAAGACCGGATTTGGACTGCCGACAGATTAGAGCGGCGCGGGTGGGAAAACTGTAGGCTTTGCCCGCCCTGCAGGCATGAAGGCGTGGCGGGCGCGCACCTCTTCTACAAATGCCGTTACACCATTCGGCTATGGAACTCGGTCATCCTTGAATTCGGTCTTGCACACATGGACACCTCCTCTTAACACTTGGATGGATCCGTTTTGGAATGGCGAGACAAACAAACCAGCTTGCAAAACCCAAATCGACAAGCCTTGGCCTCCCTTACAATGTTGGTTTATTGGACAATCTGGAACGAGCGTAACGCCCGGTTCTTCCGTTGCAAGAGTGCACCGCGTCCGGTCCTCCTTCGTGCTATCATCGATGGCGCCAAGCTTTGGATTCTCACGGGTGCTAAAAAGCTGGGGTGTATTGTTGTGCGTGAGTAGTTGCCATGTTGTGTGTGTGGTCACTTGTAACATCCTAAAACTCTTCTCTCTTGTTTAATGAATGAGGCAAATCTTTTGTCTCCGTTTCAAGAAAAAAAGAGCAGCTATTTTTTTTCTTTTCGTTTTTCTTCTTCCTGTTCTTCTTCTTCTTCTTCCACAAATACTTGTCTTAACTTAGCATAAGATAGCTGACCACACATGCCATGTGGTACAACTATATTTTTTAACACAGTACAAACGCAAATGCTCATATACACGCGCATACGCTCACCCCTATGCACGCACACACGCACACCCTATCCCTATGAGCACCTCCGAAGGACTGAGCCGACATATCATCTTGAAATTTACGAAGTCACCATAGGCATCTCGTCATCGACGGGAACATCTCCTCCCACTGAATGCGCATCGCCGAAAATCTTAAAAATAATCCAAAAATAAATACTAGCACCAGAACTTGAACTCTGGTGAGCTATGGATACCACACCCACTCTAACCATCAAACCTGGGGTTGGTTCGAAAAAAAAAGAGGTGCACGTGTGGGTGCAAAGCGTCGGTCGGTCGCTCGTCGTGTCGTGTGAATTGTCACTGCTAGGCTGTATCCGGCAACATAAACTGCACGTAATTAATTAGGCTGCCGTTTGGGAATCTAGTAAATGCTAGACGTGCACGCATGGAGTTTATAATATCCTATTAACAGAAGATGGCCCGCCCCTAATTCTTGGTGCTCGGCCCACACACACACACACAGCGGCAGATGCTTCATCAGGTTCCCCGCAAAAAAAAAAGGAAAAAAAAGTGCTTAATCAATAGCATAGCAACGCGCATGTTTGAGCTGCATACGTGCATGGCTGTTAGGACGGATCTAACTAAAACGGAACGGGATCACGCCATTGTTCGGTGGAGTGACCGATAGAGACAGTGCAAGTGCATGCCCGTTATATTACTACTGTAGTATGTCACAGTACATCACTTGATACAAACCGCGAAGATGCAAACACAGCGACACATGGCATTGCCAAAGTCCAGGTCAGACGAACAAGCCACGATCGATCCTTCTGCCCAGGTCAACAGATCAACAACTATAATTGTATATAGTACTCTCTTCATCCGGAAATACTTGTCACTAAAATGAATAAAAGAGAATATATCTAGATGTATTTAGTTCTAAATACATTCATTTTTATCCATTTTGATGATAAGTATTTTCGGACAGAGGGAGTAGACAAAAACATCTCACCAACGGACAAAACCAAGCAAGTCGTTGCTGAAGTATGAAACAGTATTTCGAAACGGATCTGAAGCAGACGGGAAGGGGGATTCACATTCACGTGACCGTGGCAGCGGGAAACCCGTTCGTTGCACACAAGTTTTCACTATCATCATCAAACTAATCATAGAAGGTTCGTCTCGGATTCGGGTTACTTAAGGTAAACCTGCCCGGTTTAACATGAACCGCACCAGCTTACGGTACCACCAGTCCACTAATATACTTGCATTTGGCGAGTGTGAGCTGGTTGGGGCCAGGAAGAACCACTGAATTGTTCAAAATTGTATTTATTTTGTTGGGTCTCCTCATAGATGGGGCAACCTATGGCCGAAGGACGCAGCTCCTCGTGCCGTCAATCCACTAACATGTGGGCTCGGCCTCATGCGTCAATGAGCCAACGGCAGGGTGCAGTACGGCAGAGGAGCCGACTCCATGGCCGATAGCCAAAGATGCACTTACTGCTGGCCCTTACTCCTCAGCATGTACCACTGTATGTGTTGCGGTCATGTGCGGCCACAGTGCCATTGCACTAGACACAGCGAACACTTTCTGCTTCTGGAATTGATGTATCCCAACCAAAAAATTTCCATGTATTGCAGCCATGTGCATTCACTCCTCACGATCTCACGCTACTCAGGGGCTCAGGGCGGGCTCAGCATGTACCCACTGTACTGCGATCATGTGCATTCACAGGACCATCGCACTTGACACAGTCACACAGTGTCCTTTTTTTAAAAAAACAAGGCAAATGACTTGTCATTTTCCTTGATTAAGAAGAAGTGAGAATTGCTCGGTTAATTGACAGAAAACTTGACTAAAACCGATACAACCCAACTCGTAAAGACATGGGCACCACCGGCCAACCTGGCCATCGACATGGAACATAAGCCACGACGGCACGTACCAACAGATGGCCACACGAACGAACAATTGACAGCTCCGACTTTGACAACAAGCATCGCCAGGGAAATATGCAGGACTTGTGCCGACCGTGCCTCCTGACCACCGAGCGCCTGTCATCGTCACCACCTAGACTCGCTCCACCGTAGCTCCGACTTCAAAGCAACCAGGCAATCCACGGAGAAGCACCTCGGACACGCCGGGAAGATCCGACTACCGAAGTCCGAGCCGCGACCCAAGATCCTCTCGACGCCATCATCGTTGCCAAAAAGAGATCCATGCCCCCGAAACGGCCGCCTCAGCAAACCATGCGGCGAAGATGCCGCCAACCACTAGCCTCTAGTTGTAGTCGGCTCCGAGACGATGCCTCAAGGAGGAAGAAGACGTGAAGACGCCTTCATCGCCAAATCACGTAGATATGAGGTTTTCCTCCGGAGCCAATGCCATGGGGAGAGGAGAGGAGCAGCACACAGCAGCAACGCTTCCAGTCTCCCGCAAAGGCCGGAGATAGGATTTCTCCCGGTGAAGCTCGACCACCAACTACCCGAACCGGCCGGCCATGAACCCCCGCCCATCAAACCTCGCAGAGCACCAAGGGGAGCACCTCCAACCAGTGCCGACCCCTCGCCGAGACCGCCTGTGCGACCACCAGGCCAGCAGCCACAGCGCTGCTGGAACCTCGATCCGCCACGACCAGGCACTCACCACCCCCTGGCCGTAGCTGCCACCACCAAATGCGGGGCCGCCGCCCCGGCAACCGCAGACCTCCACCGCGGGGTGGACGCACAACACCAAGCAGAGCCGGAGCACTGGCACCTCATCCCCGACCCGCCAGAACGAGCTTCGGGCCAAATCCGCGGAAGCTGCCCCCCCCCCCCCCCCCCCCCAAAAAAAACAAACACACACCGCATCCACGCTGACGACCAGTGTCCCCAGCCAGGGTAGCCTCCCGATGGGACCAGAACCAGTCGGAGTTGGCCAGATCCGGCAAGCTGCCACATCCGACGACGAGCACACGGACGAGCTTGGACAGGAGGAAAAGGGGGCCGCCACCTCGTCGAGACCTGCCGGAGAAGAGCCACCAAACGGCGCTATGGAGGCTCGTCGGCGCCGGCGACGCCACGCCGCACAGAGGCCGTGGAGGAGCAGAACCTCCCCTGCCGCGAGAGCGTAAAGCAGGGCGAGGAAATGCCCCGCCGCCGCCATCTGCCGGCCGGACTTAGCGTGCCGGCGTCCTCCAGCGACAGCGAGGGAGGAGGAAGTAGGGGAGGGGGCGGTGGCGGCTAGGGTTCCGCCTGAGCCGCCGCCAGGAGTGACGCAGGCATGGGGAAAAGAGGAGAGAGGATGACGTCTACATGCGACATGGTGGCACGGCGGTGGCAAGGTGAGAAAGCCCAGCAGAGGAAGCGGCGGAGGCGGCGGGGAGAGCACGTGTGGCAGTCTGGGGGGCGCGTGGCAAGCGCCCCAATTTATAGGCGCGCCGGAAGCGGTGCGCCAAATCTAGCGCGCGGCTGACCGCTTTCTCCCGCGCGTGCAATCGTTTCCCGCGCGCTAGTTTTCCGCCTTCGCTGGAGCGCACGAAAACGCTCCGCGCGCGCTAAAGCGACAGTTCCCCGCACGTGTTTTTGACGAGGGATGCTTTTAGAGCATCAAATCAGTGGCCATTTCTTCTTCTTCTGAATTACGCAAACATGATTTTCTTCTACTTCTTCCTCATGCGCTTGAGAGAGCGTACAAATGGCAGCAACTACGAGGATGCAGAAAACAATTCTCGTGTGTGCAGGGAAAATGACAGGGGATGCAGTCTGCAGCAAACATCCCACAAAAGTACAGAACAGTTCTGCGTGCGTTTTTTCCTTTTCGTTTTTTTAAGCAAGGAGTTTTTTCCTTTTCAGCTCACACAGTTGTCCGATCAGCGCCAGAAAAATAATTTCGTTAGAGAGGAAAAGCACAGATTTGGCATGCAGGCTGCAAGGGTTCTTTAATCTTTTGTTCGGCTGATAGACATTCTTTATTCCACGAATTCTGGACCTGTCAGTTTCCAACACTGCTGAGCATTCATGTCCCAACCAACACACCAGCAGCATAAGAAGAAATCAACTTTCCAGGATAACACTCGAGTTATTCAGTGGGTCTACTCAAACATGGAGTAACACTATTCCTAACAGAAAAGAAAACCACAAATAAATGATGAAAAATGGTCAAATGGAGATGAGAGATCTGATCTGAAGTTGTGAACATGCATAGCCATGCTCATCGATTATTTTTCATATACACTACCACAGCATTACAGAAGCTTAACCAAAACCAACACACGACTTGGGTAAAACTCCACTCGACATTAAGTACTGTAGTATCAACGCGCGTCCTTGCACACGGCGAGTTCAGTGCGGTTAGACCCTCTGCACTGCGGCGCCGTGGCCGCCGCCGACGGACGCCAGCGCGCTCCTCACCGTCACGGCGACGCGGCAGCCCTTGAGCGCCCGGAAGCTCTCCTGCCGCACCCTGAAGCACGTCGCCATGGCCGTCTCCTCGTCGTCCGAGAACGACGACGACGACGACGAGTGCAGCCTGCTGCTGCTGCCACCCGCGCGGCGGAAGGACGACGTCGAGGAGGACGAGGACGACCCTGAGGAGAAGGATGAGATGGGCGATACCGACGAGGGCGCCGTCCGGCCCCGCCTCCGCGTCGCCATGAGGATGGAGCCCAGGATGCGGGACGGCCTGAACCTCTTGCCCCCGGCGGCGGCCTTGCGCGCCGCGTGCTTCTTGGCGGCGGCGGTGCCTCCGGCGGCGTAGTAGGACGGCGGCGGCGTGAGCGGCGGCATCGCGGCGTCGGAGACGGCGTTCTTGGGCGTGCCCGGCTGCGACTCCCACAGGAACGGCACCGCGCCGGCGGAGGCCACGCCGTAGTAGACCCGGAAGGACGGCGCGGCGGCCGAGCTGTCCCTGGTGAGCAGCCTGGAGAGGAGCTTGCCCCCCTGCCTCGCGTTCGGGTGGACCACCGCCTCCTCCCTCTCCTTGCCGACGGTGGCCGCCATGGACGGATGGATGCACCGACGTGTCTCTGCTCTGGCAGGGTCGCGTCCTTGCAAGTTGCTGGAGTCTTGCAGAGGAGGAGGAGGAAGTGATCACTGAGATGCGCGGCGAGTGTGGGGTTTTATGCTCGTCGGCAGCAGAGAGAGAGAGGGTGGATTAATAATGAGAAGTGTGCTGGCTGGCCGTTTGCACGTCTCCCGCTGCTGCTGTTAGTACGTATCTGATCTGATTACTTTTGTTACTGGTCGGCTGTCCGAGATTCCACGATGCAGAGACGACCTTTGACCTCGCACTGTTTGGATCCATGAGCTAAGCAGGATTAATTTATTTTCTACCCGTTGCAAAAATACGGCATCGCTTCATATACACACGAACACTCACCTTATGAACACACACAGTTATTCATCTGAATACATTTAAGCAACTGAACCAGTAAATTGTAAAAATCATGGGGTCAACATAGGCGATTTGTAGTCGACGGAAGGGTCATCTCCCACAAATAAACATCACTGAAAAATCTTCAATAATTCCAAAATAATGAAAGCGTCCATGATATATCTACAACTTAATCTAGATGGACCACCCTCAAAAAAAAATCTAGATGGACCGGTCCTACTACAAAAATCTTAATTATCTGAAATATGCACAACTTGCATACGACATTGTGATTAGCTAAGGCAAGCTTATTACCAACAATTACTTCATTAATATGCAATCCACACTACGATATACAAGCAACGTCATGACATTTCTAATTAAAATTTTGTTTACAATCTGTGCATCGTATAAACCACACAGAAAAGATCAAATATTAGTAACGGTTCTGCCTTATAGTTAACCAATGAAATACGCTTCCCACAAAAAATAAAAGAAATACGCTTGTAAAGGCGAAATATGATAACTTAAAATGAAATATGATAACTTAAATTGTAGATGCATCATGCACCTTTTTATGGGAGAACGTGGTACATAAGACCTACGAAAACCTGGAATTTTGCTTCCGACAGTTTAATACCTATGAGTAATCTTAAGAAAAAAGATCTCATCTAAAAGAAGATCTAAAAAAACTCAAGCGGTAGACTCTCAGCAGCTTGGTTTACACATGTCACGAAAATCCATCTGTACTAATTATGTGAAAAAGTCCAAAATAGCCTACCGGGGTTCAGTTGGCGAGGCTTCTTCCTACATCTGCGAATAAGGGGCAACCTTTTTTTATTAATTCACATGTAAGGCAAAGTGCTTTCTTTTAGAGAAGCATCTAGTTCCATCTTTCTTTCATTAGTTAAGCCACCTTTTTCTAAGAAGGAATTTTTAATTCTGGATTAATAGTATTTAGAATGGCTTTTTCATATTGAGAAATTCTGTCTAGTGGCATTCGATCACAGAGGCCGTTGACAGCAGCATAAATCACAATAGTTTGTTTTCTGACAAAAAACCCCTACAACATTGTATTTTGATTAGGCAAGAAAAACTCCGACCAACAATTATACTACAGTAATATGCAATTACAGTATAAAAACGATATTGCGACATTTATATTTATGATAATAGTAGCTGGCAAATGTTCACTGTAGGGGGGTTGGCAAGCGAACCATCTTTGCTGGCAGTTTTAGTTGTAAAACGAGATCAAATAACTGTAGTTTTAAATGAAAATTGTCTTCTGATAGAGAAACTGCCATGTCGCCTTAATAAACTGCCACCTCTCCCCTCTTCCTATCCACTGAAACTGCCAGGCGAACGTTCGCGTATGCAACCCTCTGTGGCGAACGTTCGTCAGTTATGAGGGTCCTTATATCTAAACTTTTGATTGTGATTGTGGCTCATGATTTTTCCGGTGAGGTGCTTTTGTCGGCTTGGGATTTCCATCCTGTTTGCTCGAGCACTACCATCATCACCCCTCATTCGTCGGAGCTCGGCAAATCCTGTTGTAGTAGAGTTATGTCTTGTGTGACAGGATAATGTCAAGAATGATTGTATTAATCTTACTTGATTAATATATGATGTTTTAAAAAAAGAAACATCGTAAGTTGATAGTTCCATAACAACGAGGCGTTTGTGATGGTATCGTCAATCTTCAATATATTGTGCGTGTGATGATAAGGTGGGTATGATATATCTAGGGAAACACTTGCCATCACCCGGTGGATCGCAGCGGCCGCATCTGCCACCTTTTTTCTGCATGACACGCGTCCAAGTGCTCTCATACCATCCTTCGTCAAACGTGCTTCCGCAACAGGGGTTATGCTTTTGAAGCATATGCAATGTTGCAATGGTCTATGACGGCTCTATATTTTACATCAAAACCTGTCTTGCGGATTTTTTTCCAGAACAAACCCTCGGTTGCATTTCTTTTACAATAAAAATATTGTTGTAAAAATAATTATGCAAGAAGCAATGGTGGAGGCGCGCTCGGCCGTTCGATGCGGCGGATACTCGCGACTGGGCTGATGTTTAAAAAGGTAAGCCGACAGACGCGTAGCACACCAACGTCGGTACTCATCTAAAACAGCTTAGCATTTGATTCTCAGAAAAAAGAAACAGTTTAGCATTTGGTAAACAAATACCGACAAACCTCGCCGCGTGAGGAGCCCACGTGGAGCGTGAGCGAGCAATGCTACACACATGGACGGGGTATTACGGGATCAACGGAGAGGCTTGCATGGGATCTTCTGATTGGATCAAATCAGGTGAAGAGGCCCACCCCGCCTGAAAATCAGAGGGGACAGAGATTAGTTAGAAGAGAGACCCCGTAATCGTCCGTGTGTTTAGAATTATCGAGCGTGAGCCCATCCCATGCATCGGCCATAATAAGTGCTCCGTATTTTGGCCCACGGAAGCTGGATTTAGACATGCATGGTCCATCATTGGTAGTACTGGAGCGTACTCGATCGCTTGCTCCAACTAAATTCTCTGATGGATAGACCTAGCCAACGACGTACGTAGATCTCTGTTTTGGATCCTCCCAGCTGCTATGAAAAGCACAGCGGTTAAATACGTAGTATTATGTGCACCAATACCGTCGCGCTCTCTCGCCGGCCTCCTTGTAGCACGAGCGCGCGAGGCTACAACAGTACTGAATTTGTTGTCTCCTATAATCTTAGTGGTTGCGTAATTATGATAAGAGATGATAATATTTTCTCGGCAAGAAAATTAAAAAAGAATACTTTCCTAGCTAAAAAAAAGATGATGATACTAGGGTAACCATTATTAAATCCGCTGCTGAAAAATGGCCATGAAGACATAGAAACAAGCTAGACGAAGACAGGTAAAATCGTAATTATGTGGCCCTTTTTAATAGGATCAAAATTATACGATAATTATCATAGTATTCACTAACAGAATCACAAATTCAGTAACAGAGACTACCTTACTAAGATAAAGCATAGTTGTACGTCACTAGGTGGTCTATGGACCTGGACGTAATTGTTGTTATTTTCGGTGTTCATTAAACTGACTTGACAATGGATAAATAGATCGGAAGTTTCCCCACAAAAAACAAACAAACATGATTGAGTCCTTCATTATATTCTCCTTTGTTTTCGAGATCACAACATGATTTTTTAAAAAGAAAAGATCACTACATAGTTGAGTCATGAGTCCATTATACTACTTCCCTTTTGATTTATTTTCTCTGCAGGGGAACATACATCATTTGCACAACAACAAGAGCAACAAAAGACACATTTCAAAGAGCTACGCAGCTTACCTGCTGCACATACACTGCAGGGTCCTGCAGATCGATGCATGGAGTTGCTTTCGACCTCCTTTATCTGGGGGAAGCTAATCTAATGATCGCCATTAAAAAGCCTAATGGTGTCGTTAACTTGTTAATGGAAGTGGGGTTCGATTCGTACACTGCTTACACACAGGGGTGGACCGTGCATGGAGCATCAATGCAGTACTGTGGTCGATGAACTGTCATCGGATGGTCTTTAAAGAAGGCCATCAGCTCTTTTGTTTATGTGTGGATTAGCGGAGGGCAGCTGGACTTTTCACCTAACGGCACGCTGGGCCTTCAATGCTTGCAGGGTCAGGGCACGACACTGCCCACTTAAGAATGCTTGTAGGAACAACTAATTTAATCAATTGGGTCAAAATAGAGCAGGGTCTAGGCCAGTTGCTCGCACGTAAGGTCGACAAGGAAATTGAAGAGGGATCTCATTTTGTAGTCAGTGCAGCTGCTGCTGTCCGAGGATTCAGGATGGGCTAGATGTGAAGAAACTTTTGCATGACAGCTCTTGGGGTGACTGCATCATAAGGTTGGAGCTACCAAGTTGTAAGACAGAATGCTCTTCAGGTGTGACTAAAATTTGATTGAAAATCTAGGGCATGGAGGGTAAAACCTCATTTTCTGGAGCATTAGGCTCCATGTTGTTTCTCTTAAATCATTTTATGTACCCGTGGAGGTGGCATTTCATTCATGCGCTCTTCGAATTCCGGCATTTCTTTTAGTCCTTATTACAAATAAAATTAAGTTAAGGTGCCATGAAGGTTGGTCATCTTTTTTCTCTCGTGCAAAAAAATTTATTAGATTTTATTTAGATCTAAATCTATGTCAATCTTGATCTAACATCCAACGAGTATAACCATGTTTCTGGCAAATGTGCATCGATGCGTGTTATTTAAGCACCAAGTACTACAAATTAGAAACATGGCGTCCTTACAGATAAGACCCGAAGGTCTACAACTTGCAGATAAAAGCCAAACAAGAAGAAAATATAACATCGAGGCTAGAAAAAGAAGTTCCAAGACGAACGAGGAACAGCGAATCTGAACCTAGGTCTGCCCCGCTCGCATTGATGTGCGCACGGTGCCATGCATAGTTCCGTGTTGCCTTGTTGTGGATAGATGATACTCCTACCACATCCATCGCGAAAAATGTGAATCTTTTTGGGTTCCCGATTCTTGATGCAAGTAAGATAGGGCCTAGGAGTAGCCCGACATGGGGATGACAAAATCTAGGTCGTCCGTTCATTAATGATCTTGCGCACATCCAAGCTAGGAGTAGATCATTAGACCAACGACATTCATTTCTTTACCTCCAGAGTGTGCCTGACGGTGCACTTGAAGGATTCACTCCTCTGGTAATCCACTGGAGCAGCAGGCCCTCTGTTTATTCCTCTCCCTGCCCATGCCATTGCCGCCCCACCGGCGCACCGCCCTGCGTTCGTTCTGCCGCCGTGAATCTGTAGCCATCGCCTCGGGAACAGCAGGGCCGGCCCGCCGGCCGGCAGGAGCAGGCGGCAGTTGGGCGGGCGGTTAAGCAGTTGGTTAGGGATTGAATGCTGCAGCAGTAGCATGAGCCAGTAGCGGCACGTAGCGTCCGGTGACACGAAGCGAAAGGCGACGGCCGATGGGGCCGGCGACGTGGAGGTAAAGAGGGATGGAGCCGGCGATTCGACATGGCTGCTGCGTGGAAGCAAAGCAAGGCAAAGCTAGCTAGCACGGCAGGAGAACGATGGCGTCTGCAAACAATATACTCCTGCCATATCTATCTCCTCGGGAATGGCAGAAGCAGGGGAAGGAGATCGTGAGAGTAACTGTTGTCCACGAGTAGGAGAGCGATCTTCTGTTTCCTTTTAATTTTTTAGAGGAGCAGCAGGCGAGTAATCGTTCGCTGTAGAGGTTCATTCGGTTATCCTCTGTCTCAACGTACAGTTTATATTTCTGAACATGTAAGTTTGAGCAGAGATGAGTGTTCTTCGGTACCGCAGGTGGCTCTGGCGACCTACAGGTTTGCAAATGTGACCGACACAACGCACGCACGAGAAAGATAATCCTCGGCTAGATGGACTACGCTCCTCGATCGATTCAGTTTAGTCGTCGGTAAAAAGTTGATTATTCGAAATTGCTTGCGCTCTTCCGTAAATGATGATGTGTTGTAATAGCTTCCTTGTATATGGTTCCGCTCCGGGGTGCAATGGATCAATCGCTTCGAAGCACTCTGAACAGACTAGAGTGTACGATATCGGAAGTTCTGTCGTCCAGACTTTTTTTTTTGAGAATCTGTCGTCCAGACATTTGAAGTTCTTCTTCTCTCTTTCCCCTCCGACTCGGCCTTAAGGCCCATTTGGCGCTTGGGCCGGCCCAGAGATGTATTATGCCAAACATTGTTTAGCCCGTCAGTGCGCTTATAAACCGATTAGTCGATATGTCCGAGTGGTT